>NC_091813.1:33049565-33674565 GCF_041296235.1 Equus asinus
TTGAGCCCCCCACATGCCAGAATTTAGAAGCATAATCATGCGAATAGAATCTCTGTTTGGAGAAATGCCCCGGGTTTTCAGGTCTTGGAATGAATGTCTGGCTGCCTTTTGCTGTGCACACGTGTGGGGACAGGGTGAGCATAATTTGGCTGGAAAACAGGCAAAGATGCTCCATATACATCTGGTTTGGCCACTATTCTCATCCCACGCTACTCTGCATCCAATTTCTAGTTTCTAGGATCCCCTAGAGCACTCTCCACCCTGTCACACATTTCTACCAGCCTTTTCCTTTCAGAAGAGTGCTGTCCTCTGATAACCCTCTTACACTGCAGTGATGAATAACAGCCCTAGGAAGTGGATGTCTGTGCTGCATCTGCCATTTTGATCTGAAAGATACTAAAATATTTTCATTCTGTTTGTTTTTAATTGTACAATAGCTCAAGAAAAAAGGTTAAGTCATTTTTAGCGTTCTCTTCTGGGTTTTCAGAAAAATTCAGTAATATTGATCCTGTCTTCTTTGTTTAAAAGTTTGATAGTTTGTTCATCATGGATGTTTTTTATTAATATTGATTTTTTATCTCCATTAGTGAGTGTTTTGGTATCCCTTTAAATTTTGTGCACAGGTCAAGTACCTCATTTTCCTCAGCCTTTCTCTAACCCTGCTTAACATGGTCCTCAAAGCTCTTGATTATATGACATTCTCATCCAGGGACAATGATAATCATATGATTGTGAATACTGATATAAGAAGAATACTATAGAAACACCTGTAGCCAAAACTTTCATGCCACACTTCTGATGGTACCTAATAGATATACATTCTTGTAGATTGAAGTGTTCTCATTTCCAAGAGTCCTGTGTTAAAATGCAGAGCTACCATACAAAGTGTGGGGGCAGATAATTCGTTAAAGCATTAGAATTTCTGTTATCTGAAATTTTCTGATATAAAAACTAATTGGTTGAGATTAGGAGAGAAGAACTGAGGTTTAATATGGAGCAGAAGAGAAGGAATCTTCTTGAGCATTAGGAGAGCTTTGTAGATGCAATGCTGGGTGCCAAAAATCAACATGAGATCAATGATTAGCTGTAGATGGGGCAATCTAAAAGCCTTGAAAAATAAGATGTGAGAGTCATAAAGTCAAGCATCTACATTTGCCTGAACTAATTTTCCTTGCTCTGATTACCTACAAAGCATCAAATGCATTATCCTCCCTCTCCAAATAAAAAGGTCTCAGTAAATACACATTGCTCTAGCAAATGAAGCACTTAAAAGAATTTGCACATTTTATTTGCTTATTTTAGACAACTTTTGTGAATATATTTCAAAAATTATATAAAAATAGAATGCTGCTACATTAATAAAATCAATAGCAATAATCATAATAAATATTGAGTAAAAAGAAATGCCAAAATGATAGTCATCTTTATTTGTGATAAATGTTGGCATGATGGAAGCAGTGCATTTACTAATGGAACCATACAATCATAAAGTATTTCATGCATAAATATCCAAAATAAAATTATCATTTTCCAGGAATGAAAACACTTCAAAATTATAGTGTGCACAGCTCTAAATTGATTCTATAAATGGATTCCAGAAAATCATTTACCGCATGGTTATGTTTAAGATGCCACTCAAGCTTCCTGAGTACTTGAAAGGTGAAGTCACCTATGCCCAAAACTGTTGACAATACGAAAAACAGAAGACCTACATTTTCAAAGAAGACTAAATGCTTGGTGTAACAAAAGATACAGAAAAAATACAAAGACAGTTTCCAGTTAAATGATACTGATACACAAAAGGCAAATTAGTGTTTTAATTATGCATCAGGCTTAATTTCATGTAAGCCACTCTCAGTCATCATAATCTAAAAATTCTTCATCTGTATCGTGATTGCAATTCTGATTGTCATCAGATTCATTTACTGCACCCTGTTTTCTCTCTGGGAGGCAATATAGTGCATGGTTAAGAGTACAGATCCTGGATTCAGACTGCCTGCATTTATAGCTAGATTTGTGCCTTTAGGAAAGGTACTTAACCTCTTGGATCTCAGTTTCCTCATCTATGAAATGCTTATAAAATGACTACTATAATTTTATAGGCATTTTAACACTTAAATGAGATGATACAATGCCTGACATATAGAAATTACTAAATGACTGTTAGCTATTGATGTTATAATAGAAAGAATGGTAAAAGTACTTAATCAAATTGGAAAATTCACTTTTAAGAAAACATTATTAGCATGTGCAGTGGAATATCTCATAGGCAACCTCAGATGCTGCTATAAAAACATATTTGTGTTTGTTTATGCGCTTTCTGTGCTCTCCAACCTTCAGATTGTCTACAGAACCACTCAGAAGGAGGATGGTACGTACCATTTGAACATGTCTTTTCCTTGGGAAACAGTTTTCCCTTAAATCCAGCTGCTCTGTGATAGTACATGTCGGCTAGTGCTTCTAAGGACCCACTAGGAAGAAAATCACATGCTAGTGACACAAACCCTGGAAGATGCTAAAATTTAAAGATGTCATCCCATCTCTGATTAAAGCAAAGATGAGTGATGGTGGTGGCGGTGAACCCACATTCAGAAGAAAACTATCAGTAATAGATGCTTTTACCCTGATTTTTTGAACAGTGTTGAACATTATAAAATGGCAAATCGTAACGTCACTTCAAAGATATAGAATTGGTTTATTATAGATGAAAGATTGTAAAGGCATGCTTTTTATACGGAAAAAAATGCTCAAAAGATTCTGAAACAGATTTCAAGGGATGCAGCACAACCTGTTTCCAGGAAACAGAAGCATCAAATAAGCTATCTTTAGTACTGTGAAACAAGATGAGGAAATTAAAGATATCATTCAACTAGTCCATGTTCTCTTTCCTCCTCTGCTTTTCCCTACCTAGAACTCTCTCCCTGACCTTCTAACCTTTCTTTCTGGATGATTCTTGCTTATTGTGGTTGATCATTCAAACCTCAGCTTGGATATCACTTCTTCCGGGAAGCCAAATCTAGGTTGTGTCAAATCTAATTTGTACTTTGCAGCACCTGAACTTCATGTACCACAGCATTTGTGACATTTCATAATACTGCCTCTTTACTTGTTCATATCCTCACTGCTGGGAAACTCTTTGAAGCCTCATTCACATCTTGTTTACAAGTGTATTACCGGAGCCACTCCTGGGTTAATGCTCAGTAAATATCGGTTTAAAAAAGTAGGGAGAGGGGAGCCAGCCCCACAGCCTAGTGGTTAAGTTTGGCACACTCCTCTTTGGCAGCCTGGGTTCAGTTCCCAGGCACAGATATACACTACTCATCAGCAGCCATGCTGTGGTGGCAAGCCACAGCCAAAGTAGAGGAAGATTGGCACAGATATTAGCTCAAGGTGAATCTTTCTTGAGCAAAAAGAGGAAGATTGGCAACAGCTGTTAGCTCAGGGCAAATCTTCCTCAGCTAAAAAGAAAAAAATGTAGAGAGAGAAAAGAGAGGGCAGAGAGTAGGAATGGAGGCAGGAAGATGGACAAGCAGTTCCTCCTTCATTTCAATAATGGCTAAGCTGCCAAAAATCTCAAAAACAAGGGGCCATGTGGTCCTAGACTCAGTTGTGGCACAAAATGAGGGAACTTATTTGTGTTAGTCCATAAGGGCAGTTCAAACATCTTTCCTTACATCCACCTGATTTAGTTTTTACATCTTTTTTCATGGCAAAGCTAGAAAAAGAAATTTCTCATACTGGCTTACTTTGTTTGCTAGAGTTTTTTCAAGCCCAAACATGAAAATATCTTTAAAACAATTTAATTCCTCTGAAATAATAGTGAAGAAAAAAGCAATCCAGTAATAATCTACAAAATGGGAATATTATTTTTGTTTCTGTTGGGAAAGTTTTATTCCAATGAGTACTAATGAAGGAACACAGAAAGTGGCCCATCTTACTTTCTAAGATGTGTGGCTAATGTATATTCTGTTGAGATGAGATTGACACAGAAAACAAATATCTCTATCAACTATCTTAATATGCATTCTTTTCAAAGAAAAATATTTAGAAGGCTAACTTAGTGCTTTTCTTTATTTAGTTATTTTGTAAATTCAGACTTACATATTACACATTCTTCGCTTATGAAATTTTTATCTGGAGGAGAAAAGAACCACAAATGTGACCGGTAAATGAACAGGGTCTTGCCTACTATTGGACACACAACTGAGTCCTCTCTTTGTAATACTTTACTAATTTTTTTTAAAACTTCAACTTAAATTTTATATTAATTTATGTTATATCATTTGTCCTGACTTGGAACCTCTTAGTGGCCCACCCAACCTCTATCTCCCCTGTTCCAGAAGAATCCAAATAATACCAGTAATCTACCCTATTTTTTACTCCAAAGTGGAACCTTCATCTGTCTGTGTAGTCAAGCTGTGCATGGCATTCCCTTGGTCAGGTGGATCAAGATTTTTCGGGCTCTGAAAACTATAAGGGTGCTGTCTTTCAGAAAAATAATACTAATTATGAATATAAACATATGCATGATTAAATAGTTATTAATAACAAATTTAAAAATCTTAAAGCTGACTAAAAGTACTAACCACAACAAAATCCAGAAAAACAATATCATTTTAATGAACTGCTTGACTCATCTCTACATTATCCTTTTTTTTCAAAATGCATAGCTATTGATTACCACTTCTTATAAAATAATTTTATGGCATCATTTCCTACAGAGAGAATAAAAATATACTTCAGTCTTTTATCGTAAAGTTAAAATCAAACTCTGTTTTCATTGAGAATTACTTGCTGGTTTTTAGTTCTACTACAGGCATATGCCCTACAAATAGGGGAATTCTGATAAATTCCATTTCATGTAGCTCCCATCAAATAGCAAAACAAAATGTATTATTTATTTATACTTGTATATTCTATAATATGAAATGTATTCCAGAGAAGAATAATCTTTCATTTTAAAAAGTTATACATGAGAATTGAATCCTTAGCTAGAAATTTTCCTCTTCTGATATTGGAAGAGTGTTCCATAGGCTGTTTCTTATTTTCTACATGTCAAATCTTTTTTTCCACCAGTATTCATGTCTTTCCAGTGCCAGACACTGTAAGACATGTTCATATCGCAATTCACCCTAAGCATAGTGGACAGTAAGCTGGAAAGCTAGCAAAAATTTAACTATATCAAATAAAGAGGAAGGCGACTGCAAACCACACAAATCTACCCCATTAACCCAAAACTAAGTGAACTCTCAATTTAAATTCTCCTTAGCAACAGTCACTCCAAATATTCAAACTTAAATGCCACCTAAAATGAAGGATGGTATGAGAGAGAGTAGATCAAAGTTCAAAGACATAGTAGTCTTAACTAACTGAGATTAAAATATTTTATTTTGCAAATTTTACAAAAAAGAAAATATGAACATATGATCACATTGCTAAGGTCTGTCTCAGAATTTTAGAAAAAACTCATACTTCACACCAAATCCACCTCTGTCCCTGGTGAGTGTGTCTGGCCTGGATTTGGGCATGACACCCTACTCTCTAAGCTGACCAATCAGAGTGAAGAGAAGTACTATTTTTCATGTATTGGGGAGAGGTTTCTCTACCTTCTTACTGATGATGTGAACGAAATACCTCTTGCAACCATGCGGAAACTGGCCAGGGTAAGTTAATGCTGGCCAAGTAGGTATGGAAAGCACTTAAATTCTTGAAGAACTCTTCAAGATATCTTCATACCATCCCTGAAGCTTACCCTATCTTTGAATTTATAGTGTATCAGGAAAATACTATTTAAGCTAGTCTGCATTAGAGTTTTCAGTTACTCAGCACTGAAATCATCCTAATGGGTGCATACAATTAATCTGCATTATTTTTGAAAGTCTCAATGTTTGAATAAGACTAATTTTATATTTTCACTAAGATATTCTCAACTATGAAATTATCGAATTTAAAAATTATTGTAAACTGTTGAATTACACAACTATCACAGATGGCATAAGTTTTTTCTCAAATGATAGAAAAATTTTAAAACTTCTGATATTTCTTAGGTATGATAAGAGTCTCAAGGATATTCAAGTATATAAAACAAAGTTAATGTGTTAGAATTTACATTGTATCCTATTCTGCGAAACAATCCCCTAAAAGAAATATTTTAAGTTAAAAAAAATAGGTTGCAGAGTATTTTTAAATGAATTTTTGAAGTTCAAAACTAAAGCTTAAGCCTCGTACAAGCATTGACGTGAAAACACATATTAAAGTGTTTTCCCATTGGTGAGATACGTTTTAAAAGTTTGCATATCTCAATTAGACACATTTCAAGGCATAAAATTGCAAAAGAATTTCCTTTTATTGTCAGTAAAACAAAAAAATCCGTAATTCCCTTAAGACACAAAACTCATTTAAAGTTGCATTCCTGTATAGCTACTGTCTTGATTTACAATCATCAAAGGTCTGGGAAGTCCCAGGCAAGAGACCATAATTTAGAGTGAGAGAGAAAAGTGATTAAAGAGAAAGAAAAGGAAAAAAAAGTTTTATTTAATAATTCCAAAAGGAACATAACAAAAGGCATTATCAGAAAACATTAAAATTCATTCAGAGGCAAACCAAACATACATAAGCAGAGAGAAGTAAAAAGTATTACCCAGAGGAATACTGATTAGTTCGAATTACTAGAATTTTAGTCTTTAATATAGAAACAGTTTACACCCTGAAATTCCCTGGCTGGATAAGGAAGCACTATTAAAGAATGGAGATGAGGAAAGAGAAACTGTTGCATTGTCTTTGACTGGACATTTCTATTCCATATGCTTTACGTTTCCCAAAATGTTTCCTGTTGGTAGGAAACTGTTAGCACAGTTCTTATAATGGCTTCAGGTTGCATTTTCCCTTATTCTCACTATGAGATCCACTTACACAGATCTCCCAGGGACCCCCAAAGAACAAATTAGTTTTTTTTTCTAAATGGATGTCATATTTATAGATGTTTTTATGTCTACACCTTACTAAAATATACAGAAACGTCTGCAAGAAAGACTGAATTTTATGCTTTTTCTGCAAGTGTTTGGCACCCATTCTACAGCTCTGCAAGGGAAGATTGTGTTTAAAACAATTCTTGGTCTTCTAAAAATGCTGTATAATAATGGTATGCAAAATGCGTTTAACTCAATATTTCCATGTGTCTCAGTCCTTTTATGATTATGTCTTTTTATTAGTTATTTCTGTTTATTGTCCCAGGAGCTACACACTTCAGTAGTTAGACAAGACAAATTGTGACTGCTAGAAAAACAGTATTTTTATTTTCTGATTCTCCAAAAATTTTTACTACCACTTTGGCCTTAACCAAATGGCCAGTTATTTCTCCAGCTAAAATGAGTTTATCGGAGATCAGCAAAAAAAATTGCAATTCAGGGTCTGCAACCATGAAAGGCACATGTAAGACCCCCAGAAGCAAGAGGAGGAGAAAGTTTTTATAGAGGTGAAGAGGGGGCTGGTAGTGCTATTATAAACAAAGGATTCATTAGAGGAATTGCGGGTTCACCGTGTAATGGTTTTTCATTGGCTGAGTTGTGACAGTCTCTAATTGGCTGAACCTCTTGCCGGTGAAGAAGTCTTCTTCTTCCTGTTGGGCTCTACTATCCACCTGCTATCCCACTTTGGCCTCCTGACTCCAATGGTTTTTCAGATTATTTTATCTAAATCATAAAGATTTACAACATTGTATAATTCCAAGTGTACATTATTATTTATCAGTTTCTATATAGACTGTCTCGTGCTCACCGCCAATAGTGTAATTTTTATCCATCACCATACACATGTGCCCCCTGCTGGTACCCTTTGTCCACCTCCCAACCCCCTTCCCCTCAGGTAACCGCTAATCTGTTCTCTTTATCCCTGTGTTTAGCTTCCACATGTGAGTGAAATCATGCTGTATTTGTCTTTGTCTGGGTTATTCCACTTAACATCATACCCTCGAGGTCCATCCATGTTGTTGCAAATGGGACAATTTTGTATTTTTTATGGCTGAGTAGTATTCCATTGTATATATATACCACATCTTCTTTATCCATTCTTCAGTTGATGGGCACTTGGGTGGCTTCCATGTTCTTGGCTGTTGTGAATAATGCTGCAATGAACATAGGGGTGTGTAGACTCTTTGTCTTGTCAGTTTCAAGATCTTTGGATAAAGACCCAGTACTGAAATAGCTGTATCATATGGTGTTTCTATTTTTAATTTTTTGAGAAATCTCCATACTGTTTTCCATACTGGCTGCACAGTTTGCATTCCCACCAGCAGCATATGATGTTTCCCTTTTCTCCACATCATCTCCAACATTTACTACTTTTTGTCATGGTAATTATAGCCATTCTGACAGGGCCAGGTGATATCTCATTATAGTGCTAATTTGCATTTTCCTAATAATTAGTGATTTGAACATCTTTTCATGTGCCTGTTGGTCATCTGTATATCTTCTCTGGAAAAATATCTGTTCATATCCTCTGCCCACTTTTTGATTAGGATTTGTTGTTGTTGAGTTCTATGAGTTCTTTATATATTCTGGAAATTAACCCCTTGTCAGATATATGATTTGCAAATATTTTCTCCCACTTGGTGGGTTGTCTTTTCATTTTGTTCATGGTTTCCTTTGCCTTGTAGAAGCTATTTAGTCTGATGTAGTCCCATTCATTAATTTTTTATTTTGCTTCCCTTGCCTGAGTAGACATGGTATTCAAAAGATGCTGCTAAGACTGACGTCAAAGAGTGTACTACCTATATTTTCTTCTAGGAGTTTTATGGTTTCAGGTCTTACATTCAAGTCTTTAATCCATTTTGAGTTAATTTTTGTGTATGATGCAAGATAATGGTCTACTTTCATTCTTTTGCGTGTTGCTGTCCAGTTTTCACAACACCATTTATTGAAGAGACTTTCCTGTCTCCAATGTATGCTCTTGGCTTCTTTGACTAAGATTAACTCACCACAGATGTGTCATTTTCTTTCTTGGCTCTCAATTCTGGTCCATTGATCTGTGTGCCTGTTTTTGTACCAGTACCATGCTGTTTGATTATTATAGCTTTGTAGTATATTTTGAAGTCAGGGAGTGTGATGCCTCCAGCTTTGTTCTTTTTCTCAGGATTCCTTTGGCAATTTGGGGTCTTTTGTTGTTCTATATAAATTTTAGAAGTCTTTATTCTATTTCCATGAAAAATGTCATTGGGATTCTGATTGGTATTGCATTGAATCTATAGATTGCTTTAGGTAATATAGACACTTTATGTTTATTCCTCCAATCCAAGAGCATGGACTGTCTTTCTATTTCTTTATATCTTCTTCGATTTGTTTCAATAATGTCATAGTTTTCAGTGTATAGGTCTTTCACCTCTTTGGTCAAATTTACTCCTAGATATTTTATTCTTTTTATCACAATTGTAAATGGGATTTTATTCTGGACTTCTCCTTCTGCTGGTTCATTATTAGTGTATAGAAATGCAACTGATTTTTGTAAGTTGATTTTGTACTCTGCAACTTTGCTGTAGTTGCTGATTATTTATAATAGTTTTCTGATGGATTCTTTAGGGTTTTCTGTATATAGAATCATGTCATCTGCAAGCAGCGAGAGTTTCATTTCTTCCTTTCCAGTTTGGGTTCCATTTATTTCTTTTTCTTGCCTAATTGCTCTGACCAAAACCTCCACTACTGTGTTGAATAGGAGCAGTGAGAGTGGGCACCCTTGTTTTGTTCCTGTTCTCAGAGGGATGGCTTTTAGTTTCTCCCTGCTAAGTTTGATGTTGGCTGTGGGTTTGTCATATATGGACTTTATTATGCTGACATACTTTCTTTCTATACCCATTTTATTGAGAGTTTTTTCATAAATGGATGTTGGATCTTGTCAAATGCTTTCTCTGCTTCTACTGAGATGATTACGTGATTTTTATTCCTTATTTTGTTGATGTGGTGTATTCACATTGATTGATTTGCAGATTTTGAACCATCCCTGCATCTCTGCTATAAATCTCACTTGATCATGGTGTATAATCCTTTTAATGCATTGCTTTATTTGGTTTGCCAATATTTTGTTGAAGACTTTTGCATCTTAGGAGTTCTATTGGTTTCATGTATCTGTAAGTCCAGTTCGTTTACCAGGTTTGGGAAATTTTCAGCTATTATTTCTTTGAACAAGCTCTCTGCTTCTTTCACCCTCCCTTCTCCTTCAGGAATACCCATAATCCTTATGTTGCTTTTCCTAACTGAGTGGGATATTTTTCAAAGAATTCTTTAATTTTTTTTTTAATTTTAATTCTCTCTCCTCCACCTGAAGCATTTCTATATTTCTGTCCTGTAACTCACTAGTTCCTTCCTCCATAATGTCAGCTGTATCTTTCAAGGATTCTAGATTATTTTTTATCTCATTAATTATATTCTTCAGATCCAGAATTTCTGCTTGTTTTTTTTTTTTTATAGTTTCAATCTCTTTGGTGAAGTATTCCTTCTTCTCATTATTTTTATTCCTAAGCCATAGAACTGTTTTTCTGAATTTTCTTGTAACTCATTGAGATTCTTTATGACAGCTATTTTGTGTTCTCTGTCATTTAGATTGTAAATTTCTGTGACTTCTGGGTTGGTTTCTGGAGATTTGTCACTCTCTTTCTGCTCTGCATTGTTCCTGTAGTTTCTCATGGTGTTTGATGAGCTAATCTTTTGGTGGTACATTTGTGGTAGTATCAGGTCACAGATTCCGCCTACAACTGCTGGGGGGAAGCAGGAGCTGTGTTTCCAATCGCACCCTGTTTGCTGGAAGGTATGCACCTATGGTGAAAGGTCCCAACTGGCCAGGAAAGCATTTGCACGTGGGCTCAGGGCTGCTGCTATGCCAAGATGCTTTCCCACTTGTGGGGCTACAGTGGTACTATGGGTGCTCACACTGGCTGGGAAAGTGTTCATGTGTGTGTATATACGCCGTCACCTCTTTTGACGGTTGCACTGGCCACTGTGCTTGAGGGATGGGGCCTTTTTGCAGGATTTGAGTCTAGACCATTTGTTGGGGCCATGGTAGCAGGATGGGTTCTCTCAGCAGCCAGGAAAGCATTCTCTTGCAGGCCCCGGGCTGCCTCCACCCCTTCCCACATTCACACTGAGGCAGGTTCCCACTTTGCGGGCTGTAGCAGTACTATGGGTTCTCGTTTCAGCCAGGAAAGCATTTCGGTATGTGTACAAGGCTGCCAGGGAAGGGAGGGGAGTGCTCGTCTATCTCCACCACTTCCTGGGGAGCAAGTCCATCTACCTTCGAATGTATAGCTGCATGGGTCCCTCGGGTGTCCTGTTGTGCTGTGTGAGTATCCTCCACTGGTTAAAGAATGTCCATTTAGTTGTAGTTCAAAGGGAGAAGGATAAAGGGAACAGCTCACTCTGCCATGCTGCTGACATCACTCCTCCTGACTACAATTTAATGAGGTTTCTGATTATTACTTTTTGTACCTCATTTAGGATACAAAACTTTTGACTTTGTTCCTAAACACAGATTATTTTCAGTCTAACTTGAGAGACAACACAAAATAATGATTAACCATGGAAGTGATAACAATACACAAGAGCATTGTTAGAACACAAGGAGAATATGAGAGGATAAGTGGGTGTTCAATGATCCCTTGTTTATTTTTTTTTAAATTATGAAATATTTCAAGTGTAAATAAATACAGAGAGAGTAATAGAACAAATATCTATGTTCCTACCCTTCAATTTTGTTACTTCTTAACATTTTTGTATCTTAAATTCAGAGCATTCAAACTAATAAGAATACAATATTACAGATACATATTAAATCCATTTTGCTAGTGTCCCCAATCTATTTTCCTTTCTTCCTTACTTAGAAGTGACAACCGTCCTAAATTTTGTGTGTTACTTCCCAAAGCATGTTTTTATAGTTTTACTATACACACAAACACAGCAAACAAGCACACAGATACAGTGTATTATCTATAATACATGTGTACTTTTGTGCATGTTATATATTTATAATTGTATATATATGTTTATAAACCTCATAACATGCTATCATACTGCACATCTTTCTGCAACTTGTTTTTTTCACTTAACATTTTTGTTTAATCCTTATCCATGTCTATAAACTATACATGAATATCTAGTTCAATAATTTTTACTGCTATGTGGTGTTTTAATACATGATTAATATACAATATATTTAGCCACTTTGCTTTTGATGTAAATTTGGGCTTTTTTCTCATTTTTCCCCTATTAAAAACAAAATAACAATAATCATCCTTGTACATGTCTTTGTGCACACGTGTGAGTTTTTCTAGGGTATATTCCTAAGATTAAACAGAAGCGCTGAGTCCTACTACATGTGCAGCTAAAATGTTATTCATTATTGCAAATTATTCTCCAAGGTAGTTATACCAGTTTATAATTCTACCATTAGTATGTAAATTCTATTTTTTAACAAAAAATACCATTTAAATTAATTAAGGAAACATCTAATCCAAGAATTTAGAGAATATATATTGGCATAAACCCAAGAAAGTGGCAAAAGGAAATAAAGAGTAGAAATGAATAAAAATAGAAAGCTTGAAAATAATATGCATTGCCTGATCATTTCTTTGTCAGGTTTTATGTCTAACTAAATGTTAATGATTCAATCATCAGCAATGTTAGATAATGGCATCAGGTAAGTATTCTATAGCTTTATTTCTCTTTATCTGCTTTGTCTGTTAACGTTGAAAGAGGTATTTAAAACTTTTTATTGTGATTGTGGGTCAATTTTTCTTTGTAATTTCACTCATTTTTACATTCTTATCTTTACTTTTAACCAAAATAACATAAAACAATCTTAGGCCAAGACAATAGTAGATCCGCTACCTATGGAAGTCAAAACTAGTAATACTATTAGCTTTGCGGGATTCCGTGAAACATATGAGTTATACAGACAAAATTGAATGTGATTCTATATATGAATATCTAAGACAGGTGTGTGTGGGTGTGTTTAATCAAGTAATTGTTTACATCAATTTGTATTTACTGCACAGTTTTGATTCATACTGACGTATCATAATTTATTTAACCAATTCTTTATTTTGGATTCTTAAATTTTTCTTGATACTTAATAATTTTACCAAATGCCAAAATAAACAGCTTCTATGGCCAAATACTTGTGTAAGAATTGTTTATTTAAATTCTTAAAAAAATAAATTATGGCACATAATTATAAAAAAATTGTAATATACTTGATACACATTGTCAAATTGCTTCTATGAAATCTTGCACCATTTTATACTTCCACTTGCAAATTTTAAAAGTATATTAATTTTTCTACATACCCTCATTAATACTAAGAATACTGTTTTTAAATCTTTGACTATATAAGAAGTAAAAATATATTTCTCATGGTTGTATCATTAAATACCAATGGTATGTAAGTACTTCTTTTCAACTGTTTATTGACCATAAATGGTTTTCTTTATTGAAGTGTTTGTTTATAGCTATCCTTTTCTTTTTTCTAATGTAATACCAATTATTTCTCAGTTATTTAATGGGTTTTTATTTATGATATAAACTGATGTAAAATATTTTCCCACTTTATCATTTGGTCTTTAATTTTTCTCTTGTGTGGTTTGGCATACTGTAACCTTTAATTATAATGTAGTTAAATCTCTCAATTTTTTGTGATTTCTTTAATATTCCTCCAACATTCAAAAAGCATACACTAAGCCTCCACTATATGTCAGGAACTGTTCTAGATATGCAGAAGACAATAAAAAACAATTAAAAGCGCTGCCTTCTTGAAGATAACATTCTATTCAATTGTATTTCACCGGTATTATGATCGCCATGCCATGTCCCATGGTAACAAAAAATTATAAATAATTCATTATTTTTCTAGCTATTTTCTGATGTTTATTTTATTTTTAATTAATTGAGAATTTATTTTCTTACATGGTGTGAAGATATTGCTTGTGTTCTTTTACAAATATCTAAACAATTATCCTATAATTCTCCATTTCCACACAATTGGAAATGCCATATTTACTACACACTAACTCTTAGTTGTCCCAAATTCTGTTGCTGTCTTTAGCTTTCAGTTAGATTTTATTGATCTCTGCTTAGTTGTTTGTTTTAGATTCATCCTTTAAAAGGTTTGCATTGTTATAGTACATTTCAATATTCATTTAATTTTATAATAATTTTCTATGTACCATAAAATAGCCCATTTATTGAATAAACAGAATAAAGTAAGCACTATACATTTTAAAATGTGAAAGTGTTTGATTATAGGTATTGTCATGGGCTTTTATGCATTGCAAAAAAGTGAGACTAAAAGTTCTTTTAGCTGTGGCTTAGTAATCTATTTTGAAAACTTTTGCATTTTGCCTAAGGCTGCACTTTGCAATACGCTTCAGATAAAGTTTCATTTTAATGTTCTATTACACTTGTTAACATATTTGCATCCTATTGTTCTCATGCATGCACAAATGCTCGCATTTCTACTAGATATCGCCATGTCTTATGATTTAAATTTTTTCAACATTGTCACATTAAAAATATAACTGATCTCAACTAAAACACTTCCGAAATAATTGTTATTAGAACAGCAAAGACCATGCCAAAATTATTTATACTTTCCATTTATCTGATTCTTCTATTTCAAGTATCATACTCCTCTCACCTTCGTACACATTAGGCTTGCTCTAATCACAAACTTTAAATGACTCCACATTACCTACACAAAAAGGCCTAACATACTTTTCAGAACTTTTGGTGTCCTCCACAATTTTTTCCCATTTTATTTCTTCAGCCTCATCTATTACTATTGCCTAAAATAAGTCCTCTACTCTAACTGGCTAGTGTGGTCCATGTTGACTTATTCAAAGCTAACTAAATATACTATGCTTATACGTTCTTTGAGGTCTTCTGCCTTCCTCAAGTCCATTGTTGTTTGTGAAAGAATATTTCTTCTGCAGCTATCTAAATTTACCCATATTTAAGACAGCCCAAACATCACCACTAACATGACACTTGCCCTGTCATTCTTGTATAAACTAGTTTCTTTCTCTTGCAGAATATTACCAGCCTTCCACCTCACTCACTTAATGCCTAGCCTTATGATGCCTAATGACATATATATTTGTCAGATAAATTAATGATTGAATCATACCATATATTGTCATCTTGTGTTGCCATCTCACAAATATTTTGGAAATAAATTTTCATTTCTTACATTCATAAATATTTTTCACGCTACAGTGAGGGAAGAGTTCTATTATTAATGTTACTAGTCTCTGACAGTGTCAAGCAAAGTTGTTTGATAATTGAATGAATTAATGAATCAATGAGACTAATAGGTTGCATCCATGTTTTCTTCTCATCTGTAAGTATATTTACTTTTTCTTTGCCTGAAAGCCCTGCTGTTTGTATTCTGTCTAATATCTTCTTTTATCTCTGAAGGTTAAAATGAAATTGCAAATTCAATAAAAAGGTCTCCTATAAGTCGCATTTTTTTGGTCAAATTCAATAAAAACTGTCTGGTTTTATCTAAATTACCTAAGAAACGTAAAATCAGTAGGTCTGACCAGATGTTGGGTTTTTTCCCTAAAATTTTTAGCTTCTTTTCTGGTCAAGAATGTTTATGACAGCATTTTGATGTATTCAGTAGTTATGCAACTGAGTTGAAGTTTGGTTTCTTGTCCAAATTTGTTTTAAATTTATCCTCTTTTTGTTTTCTTTTAGGAAAATCACTAGTCTTTTAAAATTCAATGACCTCAATTAGGAAAGTTTATGTTTACTTAAAAGCACATAGTGATATTTAGAATAACATTCATAAAGTGGCTATCTACATTTTGTCAAAATATCGTAGTGTTGATAATGCATAGACAATAATTGTCACATAATTTCTGTACCTTTGAGATGATAACATGCAAGAATAAATTTCCACTTGTAATATTTCTTTGAATTTTTTATTGTATTTTATCAGTGCATTAGAAATGGAAAATGTCTGCAGGTTATTCTTTCTCTCAATAACATTGTAATATATTTTAAATCACTGGAGTATTATTTTCTCATCATTGTTACTGACAATGCATGTGACAAATCTAGATTAAAGCTATAGACTGTAAATATTGATTCAAGAAAAGTAAATGTTCTTTATTTGCAGCCAAGGGATAGAAAAAAATTTCCTAGAACTGTTCTAGAGTACATTCATATGGAAAGATTGTTCAAAAACATGTTAAAATTCTGATTTTGTTTCCTCTCTTCCACATCCTTGTTTTAATCCTCTGTCAGCGTAGAGCGCTCAGATACCTCTGCTGAGAGATAGAGAGCTCTTATATTCCAAAAACTGTTAAATACATTTTCACTTATTTTTATGCTCTAGTTAATGTATCATAACCGTGTTCTTCAGCATTTAGACAGTAATTTATCTAGTGCTGTATCCTAGATGGCCTTAGATTCGGTAAGGGCAAGAGAGCTGAATACAGGAAGGTACATTCAGTTAGCAGGTATATTAATGTGACCAGTAGTCTGGACATGGTGATTAGGAAATGAAATACTATGTAAGGAGTGCACATGGTTGCCTGAGGACAAATTTAGGTTAAATCTGGGATAACTAGAGAAATGAGAAGACCAGTGAAAATCATTTTTTGACTATGCTGGTTACTTCTTGAGCTGGGCCATTTGTCATCATATTTCTTCTTCTTTTTAATTATATCCTGGTATTGAATTATGTCTTTAATCATTTCTTGTTCATTTTTTTCTCCTGGAATGCTTATATAAGGAAATCTTCTATTAATCACATTCCCCTTCAGCTCTATCTATTTTTGTAAAATTGCTTTTCGTTATTACAAAGTAATATTTTCATCATAGAATGTCTGGAAACAATATAACTATAGAAAGAGGAAAACAAATCTCTCATACATAATCACTGTTAATATCTTGTCAGATTTCCTTTGTGTCATTTGCTGAATATATTTTTATGGGATTGTGATTATATATACATTGTAGTCTTGCCTTCTCATTTAAAAAGCATTAGCTGTTTCTCTATTTTACAAACTGTTTCTAAATACATTGTAATAAGGGGATGATATCCATTTTGTAGATGTCTTATAACTTAGTCCAATTTGGAGAGTGTAGGGTATTCTGTTTTTCATCTATCCTCATCATTTTAAATTTCTTATCCTCCCTCTCACATAACCATCTTCTCAATTCTTTCTCTACACCAAAATATTGGATACATTTAATCTTATAATGAACTCCCTGGCTTCAATTAGAAGATATTTATACATTCTTAACTCCTCTGTTTCTCCCAAACTTCATCCAATCTATCAACAAATTCTTTTGGCTTAATCTTCAAAATATATCCAGAGTCAGACTTCTAGCTTCCAATTAGAATGTAGAAAGTTGGAATGAGTGCTATTCTCAACACAAAATAAGAAGAAAGGTAATCAAAAAAACCGTAACTTTTGCTGAATCTATCAGATAGCTGACATCACAGAGCAATCAACTAGCCTGAAATCTAAGGAAAGTGGAACATCTCCATGGAGCAACAGGGCACTGGCTTATCTGGGGCAGAGAACAGGAGGAAGAAAAGGCTGCCAAGCTTAATTACTCAGCCAAGTGTGGAGAGTACAAAACCCCTGAGAGCCTCAGACACAAAGATAGTTTGCACCTACTTGCATGTTCTCCTCCTTGGATCTCACAGTGTGTACCCAAAAAAGTGGGGTTTTTGTGGAAAGGGAGCATGAAACTGGAGAAAGCTGCTTTTTCTGCTGCAGATAAGACAGGAAGTCTTGACTATATCTTCCTCCCATATGGAACAAAAGAATTAATCCTCTAGAGGAAAAGCAGCAAATTCTGTCACCCCCTAGGCCCAGGTAAAGGGCCACTGTGGTTAGAGTAGGGAAACAGAAAACAAAATTAAACTCTGGGGGAAAGGCAAGCAAAGGTTCCAGGACTATTAACCATCTCCCACCACTGGAGAGGGAAAAGGAAATAGAGAAAGCTACCCACAAGACAGAAGGACATATTGCCTGCCTGAGACTCAGCATGAGCAAAGATGCAGAGAATGCCCCACATTTCTCACCACAAAGCCAGAAAGAAGAGATTAACAAGTACCAGAAGTTTCCCTCCAGGGGAGGAATAAATGCAAAGAAATGCAGGATCAACAGGGAAAGATGCACACTGAGAGTAGAATTTAAACAGTGAGAAAAATCCTCCAGGAATCCAGATCACACCACATGCACAAGGTAAACTGAGAAGAATTTGAAGATATGGTACAACAAAACTAAACTAAAATTAATTTCTAATTAGATTGACTCACCCGTAACAAAGGCTTAGCAGAAGAGACATGCTATTTCCAGGCATAAATACAGTTTACTTCAATTTCTACTGTCCTACACAAACTTCCAATCACAAATAATAAGACATCAGAAAAAGGAAAAGGGAGGGGTGGGGCGACTGTCAGAGACTAAGAAATCGCAGAACCACACTGAGATGTGGTAGAAGACATCACTGGGAAATTGAAATAGCTGTTCTTAACATGTGAAAAGCTCTAGTGGAAAAGGTGGGCAACATGCATGAACATATTGGGAATTTTAGCAGTGAGATGGAAATTATAAAAGAGGTCAAATGGAAATGGTAGAAATAATAAATACTTACCGTAAATGAATAATGTCTTTGGCAGGCTTGTCGGGACACTCAGCCTTGACTACAAAGGGGCACAAGAAAATCTTGAGGTGGGGAAAGTGATGAAAGTGTTCATTGTGCAAGTAGTTACGTGACTGTATACATTTATCAAAACTCCTAGAAATTTATACTAAAAGTGGTGAATTTTACTGAATCTAAATTAAGTTGTGTATGTATATATGTGTATATCTCCAAATCCTATTTCTTACCAATTCTGCACCTACCATCATTGTCCAAGACACATTATCTCTTTCTGGAATATGTAAATAACTGGACACTGATGGTACTGCTGACAAAAAACAAAATTCCAATTCTAAACTAGGAGCTAATTTAGGTAGAAAGGTGCTGAGTTTGTTTTAGGCATCTTAAATTTGAAAGCATTGTGAGGCACTCATAACAAGATGTCTGGCCTTTCTTCATCAAGTTCATGAAGAACTTGCTCTTCTCACATAAATGTCCCTCAGCAGTAAAAACTTTCCTCTTCTTCCTTCCTACAATTTTGGGTCATTTTTTGCTGCTTCAACTTCCCCCACCCCTCCTATCTAAATTCTGAATTTCATCCTCGTTTTTGCTCATTTTTTTCCAAGACTTCCTTTTACCATTTTCCTCTTCTTGTGCAGTTAATGAGTAGGGTAGTGAGAAATAGCTTTCATGAAAAATTTAGGAAATTTATCCAAATAAATTATTCTTTTTATTTGGTACACCAGAGGCTATCCCCCTTAAGATTATTTCCCTTATGACACACACTTGGCTTAAAACATAGGCCTTTCTTTTCCTTAAACAATGTTACAGAGGATCCTGTTTCTATAGAAGGCATCATAGGGGCTGGCTCTGTGGCCGAGTGGTTGGGTTCGCGTGCTCCGCTTCGGCGGCCCGGGGTTTCGCCGGTTCCAGTCCTGGGCATGGACGTGGCACCGCTCATTGGGCCATGCTGAGGTGACGTCCCATGTGCTACAACTAGAAGGACCCACAACTAAAAGTACACAACTATGTACTAGGGGCTTTGGGGAGAAAAATGAAAAAATAAAATCTTTAAAAAAAATAAATGATGGCATCACAGTGTTATTTTCCTGTACTTAAAACACTTTTCCCATCACACATTACATTAAGATAAGATGGTTTATACATTCAACTTTTCCTTATAATGTCTTCTTTCATGCTTATTTTGAGTATAAAAAAACAACTCAAATGCAACTTTTTCTAGATTTAGGAAAGTATCATAATCACTGTCAATATGTCTCTTTTATATAGCATTTCATTTGTAAAAACAAATAAAAGAATTATTTCTTTAACCCTTTCCTGCTAGGTGACAATGCTATTAAATTTCAACAGGGGTCCTGTTCCCCTTTCACTAATTAAGTTTTTCCAAAATAAATACTATTTCTCATGTCAAATCTCTTGCTTTTAGTTATGTGCATTGCTGCATGCATGTCTCTTGAGTTCATTGTTTTTGAATTTATAACTGGGGTCCATCTTTTTTTCTAAAATGCATCTTAATCCAAAATCTTCACACATTAAATTGTTTATCCTACTGTATTTCTAGAAAGGGATAAGATATTTTCCTATTCTTTTCTTTCTGCTTTTCCTCTATCTTTCCCTCTTTCACCATCTACCATTTTGGATTTTTTTACTTTCCTTTTGGTTTCTTTCTCTTTTAAAGTTTCCATTGTGATCTAAGCCCCACCCTTTGAAAGGGTCGAAGCAAGGGACTTGGAAATATATTGTTGAAATGAACTATTTCTCCAAGAATGTTCAACAGTAAAGTGAATCAAACATCTCAGATGTTTTTCTTATTTCTACCAAATGTATGTCTCCACCAATCCACCTTGCTCATCATTGTAGATTAACCTTCTTATTTAATAGAGCCTTTACAGTCATACAGGGCTACTCATTTATTTTAAATTAAACTTTGCAAAATAAATACTGTAGAAATTCAATTCAGCTATACTATGTCCTTTCTAGAACATAAGAAAGTCAGTGGGTGGGAGAATAGATTCCACCTCTTCATGGGACAAACTACAAAATATTATGGCTATTGCAATCTACCACAACAGCTGTCATATTGCTGGCAACTTTCAGACACAAAAAATATTTCCAAAAACAATTTTCATGAGAATGGAGAGGGAAATCATTAGTCATTGAGAAAATTAAGAAAAAACTAGAAGCACGTTTCTTTCTTCTATATGCAAATGTAATTATAGGATTCATGTCTTATTCATCTTTTCAATCATTGGAAGAGTATCTGTCATATAGTGAGTGGGAAATAAAAATTTGTTGAATTAATAATAAATGAATTTGAAATATGTAAAGTGGGCTATGAGTAAAATTAAAGTGATTTTCTACTCTTTTCTATGCCTCTAGGTCTCAGAAACAACTTTACTATAAAATCCTAGGGCATACTTTTGAATTGAGCAATTTAGGACCTAGATATGGTAATATTTTAATCAGATGAGCAAGGGAGCCTTATGTGCATTCAATGTGTTACTAATGTTAAAGGAAGCAAACTGCAAATGGATAAAAATTCTTGTAGTATACTTTCCATTTTTATAGCAATACCCACATTAGCATGGAAAATGTGAAGGCATTTATAGGCTACTTGCATTTCTGTGTAGAATTCCTCATGATGATCATATATTTATGTCTAAGCACATTTTAAACTTACAAAACTTTTAAATGAGATGCAAGTTCTACAAACATTTCTAACAGGAGTTTTGCCACTTGGTGTTCAAACTTCACATTCAACTATTGCAAACTTTGTGGCTCATTATGCATGGAAAGAATGGTAGGTATGTATTTATCACCTTGACAGACTAATTATGGATAATAAGAGAAAAAAATCAAGTGCACAAATTAATGACCATTTTAAATCTTTTTGAGGAAAATGTAATTAGTTTATTTTCAGATAACTTTTAAAATATCATTGTCAGACAAAATTGCAGCTTGTCAGTCATGACGAAGATTTAGTCGAATGTACCTTCAGAATTTTAAACAACTTTATCACGTTATCAAGAAATTATATGAGTCTATAAGCTAATTAGAAATATGATTAATGGAAAAGTAAAAAGTTATGAAAATGTGCATCACTGATTTAAAGAAGTTTAGAAATCAATAAAGCCTAGTTAATTGAAAATGCTAAACTGCATAAATTGAATAATTTGCAGAAAACTTTTCTTCAAGTATTCTAATAAAGTGCAATCAAGCTTCCTCAAAATTAAGGCATCATCCATAATATCATGAATTAGCTGTAAAATTCCTGTCTATACTCTCATCCAAACACTATCGGTTAACACGGATACTCATTAATTCCTGCAGATTTTCTATAGCAGATTAGAATTAATAGGAAAATTGTTTTGTACATTTCCCCAAACAACCGCTATTACCAAGCACATGAGGTAAGTGGACACGCTTGCCCCTAGGATTCTGAGGCATCTGATGCAATGTTTCTTTGAAGTCCCCTTTCTTACTATCTCAAGAACCACAATTCCTATTATTCACCAAATAAATTATCTTACATTCCTCATAACAGTAAAAAATCAAGTGTCCTGTCTTCATATTATTGCAGGCCACTTTCTACATATGGAGGCCTTCCCTTAATCTCTTTTAACATAAGTCCTGGCTGATATGTGTTCTCTCAATACTGGTCTCAAAATCGGTTTCCCCTGGAAGCATTTGTTATTTAAAACTGTATTAGTTTGTGGCTATTCCAAATATTTTTTTAAACAAATTGTGGTAGAAAAATTTTAAAAACATCACCTTATGTATGTTCTCAATTCTCAATGTTCTCAATTTTGCATATATGTAAAGCCAATTATTTCAGATTAAAGCACAGGCATTATATCTTATAATTCTTTTGTAACCTCTTTCACAAATGTAGATTTACTGTCAGAATAATTAAACATAAAAATTAGCATAAATGTATTGTGCAAGTATATATATGTTTAAGATAAATTTCCAAAAAGCGATGCTCCCTCTAAATGACATTGACAATCAATAAATATGAATTTATACTATTCAATTTAACATTTTAGAAGTTAAACAAAGAAAGGTAGGTGATACATAATCTGTTTTTGATCAATTATTAGTGCTATACCTATGAAGGTATTGAACTGAAAAAACAAAAGATGAAAGTAATGATTGTTATTTGATTCTCTACTTGATCCAATACAGTATCTAGAGCATTCTATGGTGTAATTGTATAAATTATTGAACTAGTGCAGCAAGGTCATAATTCTTCTCCACCCTCCCAAACCTTCCTCCCATTCATACTTTTTCCCTTTATGTACTTTGTTATATATATACTCATGATAATTTTTAATAGCAAATAATGGTAAATAGAGCTCACAAAAGCTAATATACCCCCCAAAATGATAAAATTTAGAAGGAATGGGAGAGGTGGACTGGAAAAGATGTAAGAAAAAAACATAGCATTGAAACACTTAAAAAAAAAGAAACATGTTTTTAAATTAACCTTCAGCCAGAATGAGGCTCCTTTCACCTCCCAAAACCTTTGCTTTCTTCTCCTTTTGTTCTTGCTTCTTTCTTCTGTTGCTTCTCCCTAGTTGGGAGACAAGGTTGTTTGTAAGTTTTCTTGTGGAAGCTAACTCTGTTTACATGTTCATTCAGAGAATTATTTCCTTTAGATTGTCCCTATGGTCTCAGCTTTCCTTTGTGTGGTTTATAATTGAGAGGCCAAAACCAAACTTGCTTTGAGATCAAACACTGGGCTCCTTGGGAGACTGGAGTCTGCACTACCTCTGCTGTCAATGTGAATGTTTCAAAGATAGACACTGTTGATTGTCTACATAACATCGCTTTCATCTTCCTTCTGCCACGTTTGAATTCCTTTTTTTGTTTAAATTCAATTGCTACCCCAGATGACTAAGGGAAAGCTGCTAGTCTTAGGAAAATACTCTGATAAATTGAAGCTAATCCTAGCAATCTCATTCCCTCAACCACTATATTCTTACAATTGGGCATCTCATTAGATTCTGGTCAATGACATGCAAAGGAAAATCTTTGAGGGACTCTTGGAATAGTTCTCTCTATTCTTCTCTCTGGACACATATCCAAATATGTCACCTGCAATGGCTACAAATTCCCTACCACCAGCCTGAGCACAGCCACACTGTGGGGAAAGGCAGAGCCAAGAGGACTACAGAAATGTGAGCCGCCATGCTTGGATCCTACACTTCCTCTGGACTACTGTCATACAAAAGACCATCCTTCTCACTGTTCCAATCATTTTGAAAAAGTGATTTTGTCCAGTAAAAACAGCAGAGGGTATTTTAACTAATACAAATGAATGCTCCAATAATATCAAATCTATGCAGTAAATCTGCAGGTTTTTTCATTTCCAAATCCTCCTCAAAATGTTCTAATTTTTTTCTGGTTGTTCCCAAGTATGTTTCTCACATGATGGATTAATGCATCAGCCTTTCAACTACAGTCACTACACAGCCTCTGCTCAGGTCTTGCTCTTCTTTTCCTCAGTTCTGCTTGTCCAATTCCTCTTCCCACTGAGCCGCACAGAAGAGTCAACATGGATGGTGCCCAGCAGGAAATCAATAATATTCAGGCAAAGCTTTCCATCTCTGAATGTCACCAAAGTCTTCAATCTTCCAGCTGCATTGCTACATTCTGTGCAGGGAAGCAAACATTATTCTCCTCCTCAATTCTGTACCATACTTGGGATCTCATTCCCAGTGCAGTTCTGATGTTGCCCAAAACTGTTCTACATGTTTCTGCCTTTCACTCCTCCCTCAATCAGGGCTCAAAAGCAGGCCATGTAGGGAACCTGAATGCCTCATATCACTGCTGTCATGCTCTCACCTCTCTCCTTTCCCTATTAAAAGGAAAGTTTCAATGGATTCAAGTGGATATCATGAGGAGGGTAAGATGCTGATGCTGGAGGTGTTGGTTGTAGCTGTAGCAGCTGTGAACAGACCTCAGCCAACCATGCTTGTTACAGTCAAAATTTAGAAAAATAGTCTACATGGCTGAATGTTTTTCTTATTAAAATACCTATTTACTTTTCCTTGTTTTTACAAACACTGCTTGTGTAAGTACCTTAAGGCAATTTCCAAATCTTTCTTGAATCTAATTAGATTTTTAAAACACTTAAAGTAGTAACACTCATGGAGATAATTTCTATCTAGGTCACATTCTGAATTGAAACCTGCCCACAAACTCCATGTTTATAGCTCTTAGACGATCATAACAACTAAATTATAGTCATTTCACTCAGCCTACTAAATTCCTCTTTTGCCTTGAGTCAATTATTGTCATCTGAACCCCATGGCAGCTGAACATCCAGAATATTTATGGACTAAATCCAGATGAAAGCATATGTTGTCTAGGATGATTTGATGACTGGGACTGTGAACTTACTATTCACAGAGGCTATGCAAATAACATAAGTGAGTGGGCCATGTAGGATGGCCTGGGACAAAGTGGCCTAGCTGGTGCAGGAACGCATGTGTCTTGTCTAAAGGGGCCCTCATTTCTCAGCTCCAGCTCATGGTGCCAGATAGAACTGTATATTACACACCTTCTGTTTTTTTAAGAGAAACGGCAATTCTAGGTTTCTATGTAAAATATCTTTAAGTATTTTGCAATATTGGCTACTTTCTAAAAATGTTTCAAAACATTATGTGGAAATGCAAATCAAAAGCATAATTAGATACAAGAAAATAGCAAGTGTTGGCAAGGACATAGAGAAATTGGAACCCCTGTGCATTGCTGGAGGTAATGTAAAATGGTACAGCTGCTGTGGAAAATAGATGGGCAGTTCCCAAAATAATTTAACATAGAATTATCATATGATCCAGCAATTCCACTCCTAGATATATACCCAAAAGAACTGAAAGCAGGGACTCAGATACTTGTACACCACTGTTCCTACTGGCATTACTTACAATAGGTAAAAGGGGGAAATAACCCAAATGTCCATCAATAGATGAATGGATAAGAAAGATGTGGTATATACATACAATAGAATATTATTCAGTCTTAAAAAGGAATGAAATTCTGATAAATGCTACAATATAGACCTATGAAGCTTTAAAATATTATATTAAATTAAATAATCCAAACACAGAGGACAAATATTGCACGATTCCACTTACATGAGGTACCCAGAGTAGTCAAATTCATAGTGACAGAAAGTAGAGTGGTGGTCTTCAGGTGTTGGAATCGGTGTAATGGAGAAGTATTGTGTAATGAGTAGACTTCCAGTTGGGATGATGAAAAAGTTTTGGAGATGGATAGTAGTGATGGTTGGACAACAATGTGAATGTACTTGATACCACGGAATAGCACATTTTAAAATGATTCAAATGGTAAACTTTATATTGTTATGCATATTTACCATAAAACAAAAAACCATGTGAGCCTGATGAAACACATCTGTGCATGGAATTAGGTCTAGAAACAAAACTGTAGTAAAAGATTTAACATGCAACTAATTGTGGAAGATTAAACAGTGAAAGAATGAATGAGAATATAAAGAAGTAAATTGTCATATACTGAATATAGGGAGTATTTATGCTATAGAAAATTTGCTTCTTTTTAAAGTATTCAATAAGCATTTACAAAAATTGACTCCCTTTATCAGATCTCTAATGAAACTAGTTAAACTGGTTCAAAATCAGCCCCTAACTCTGATATAACCATTTTGAAGTTAGTATATATATCCCCTTAACAGAAATGGGGATGGATGGAGCAGACTCCAATTTCCAATGATAGGCTCAGAGTACGCAGGGAAGGGAAATGAAACAATAAGAGGAAGGGACTCTAACTACGAGATAGTACAGCTGTAGCTGGCACATCACTTCCTCCTACTTTTTCTGAAGACCCAAGATCTGATCCTTTGGCTTGTCTGGGGCCAGGAGTTTTCATAGGGAACCCAACAAGTTATGGTCCTAAACGTGTCACTACTGTTGCATCTATTGTCACCTACATCTTTCTAGAGCTGGACTAATCAGATTATCTTTTCTGGGAATCTGAAATTTTGAATCACCTGTACGCGTAGAGTGTCTGAGGCAGTCTCGTTAAAACTTTGACAATTTCAGAATGGCAAGTCTCAATATTGTGAGGTTGACTGATCAGCGGACTTCCTGCGGCTTGATTGTCCAAAGCCTTTGAATTCTGAGAGGTACTCTAGTAAACTATCATATTATAAATGTCTTGTTTTTTCTATAAAATCTCCAATTGTCCTTAAAGTAGCTTATGTAAGTTTTTGCTCCTTGGAACCGGAGAAAGACTGCTAACATCAAATTCAACAAGAATCTCAACTGAATTGTTTTTGACCTTGAAAATGACTTTAAAATTTGTTAGTAAGAATCGAAAGGGAAATAGCATAATTTATTATCTTTACTGGAGCAGAACTATATATTAACATTAGGTCATGTAACTAAGCCACAGTAACTCAAACTTAAACAGATGTTACAATAGTTTTCAAACTGAAGAGCAACATATGAAAATATAAATATGAATTATGTAGTTTTTTCAAATATCTCAGACAGATGTCTAAACTTAGATATTTCATAAAACAAATTGAAATCAAATAAAATATGCTTTTTCTCCTATTAGGTTAGCAAAGATGTAAAATATGATAATACAAATGCAGGCAAATGTGCAAGAAAAGAAACATACTCAAATACATTGTAACCAGCATAAACCTTTTGGAAGCAATTGAGCAACTCCCACACAGAGTCTCTAAAAATATATATAATTTTGACCCATTATTTCAATTTTAAGAAATTATCTTAAGACTATAACCAAAGTATGAAAAAAAATGCATTCTCAAGTATACTTATCCTCCAAATAATACAAAGATCATCTATAAGAGAACAATTAACTCTTCCCAAACTGTGTTCCATAGTATGTTTACCAATGTTATTTGAATTAAGGGTTTTGTGACCAAGAATATTTAACAGATTCTTTTAAACAGGAGTCTTCACTCTGAGCCTTCTCAAACATTAAATGCTAGCATGTTCTATAAGTTCCCAAGAGAGACATTTTCAGAAAGACCTTATCCTTAGGACATTAAAAGATGATGAATTTGAAGAGTAACTAATTCTGTGGAAATTGCTTATAATTCATTTGACATTGGAAAAGGAAGAATAAGGAGTCGGAAAGAGAAGTTGTGGAAGGTAAAACAGGAATGTTGTTTTGATCACAAGGTAATTTTTTTGTTTGTTTTTCAAATTTTCTGTAGTGTGTTTACAAAACTTTATCCAAAAGAAAGTAATAAATAAAAATAAATTCCTAATTTTAGTACAAAAGTAAGATAATCTCTGATAAAATCTTACTTCTGGAAATGGCTTTAAGACAATAACGGAACGATGTTAACTTGCACTATTTTCTGTATACATATGTGTGTGTATTGTATGTGTGTGTACTGTACATGTGCCAGAGAGAGCAGGTGAAATATATCCACATACATACATCAGGTAGGTAAAGGAAGACGTGTTTTCCCGATCCTGACATATCAACGATTTTGGTTCCTTCTTTGAAGTAGAAAATATCTATTTATTTTTAAAGACTTTATTTTTCCTTTCTTCCAAAGACCCCTGGTACATAGTTGTGTATTTTTAGTTGTGGGTCCTTCTAGTTGTGGCATGTGGGACGCCGCCTCAGCATGGCCTGATGAGTGGTGCCATGTCCGCGCCCAGGATTCAAACTGGCGAAACCCTGGGTCGCCGAAGCAGAGCACGCAAACTTAACCACTCGGCCACGGGGCCAACCCCTGAAGTAGAAAATATTTAAATTTCATTAAGGACTTCAATGAACTATAATGAAAATAACTTGATTTTCTTTAGCATCAAGATGTATAAAATTCAACACCATTCATTCTCCTCCAGGAGAGAAGACATTAAGACATTTCATATTTAAATAAAAGAACCCCGTGTTCTGCAAGTGAATGTGAACAGACTGATCCTCAAGCCGCTCATGAATCTAGACTCATTATTTGGCAGTCATGCTTTCATATTGTATTAATGATCTAGAATTAGTGTTATATTTTTGGTTTTGTTTCAATTATAAACCCACTTTGTCTCAGATTGGAGAGAAGGTAAGTCACTAGAATAGGGGACATACCAAACCATAATGATGCCTCCTTCACTCTTCCTATAGGACAGTGGCAGGAAAAGGTTATCATTCAAACACGTTAAAATCATTAAATTAACTATTACACTAATGAATCATTAATTAAATGTTATTAATCATGTATTTAATTAAGTTAACGTAACCATTAAAACACATTAAATTCAAATGGGTTTCTTTTTGAGATGATGAAAATGTTCTAAAATTGATCGTGGTGACAGTTGCACCTGTCTGTGAATATACTAAAATCCACTGAGTCACATACTGTTGTCAAAATTGACTATAGTGGAGCCATTTTTAAATGGAGTCAGAGCTGCCTTTTCAGAGAAACAGCTTCGCTGTCTTGAACCTTGGATTGGGCCAAACCTTTGGACTGGGCCAAAACCGCAATTGTTCTGCAAGCAATTGTTTGAGAAGTCAGCAGGACAGATATCCTGATTACAAAGACAGGATTGTGGGCTTTCTGAAGATAGAATCAATAGTCAATCAATGTTTAGCCAAGACTAGCTCTGTGCCTCCAACTCCAATTGAAATTCTTTATAATACAACCTCCCTTCTTCGCCTTTAAAAGCCCTGACCTTTACTCCCCAGCAGGACACTGTTTGGCTTTCTACATGAATCTGTGCTCCCTAAATTGCAGTTCTTTGATCTCAAATAAACTCTTTGCCTCTTAAACTGGTTTCTGTTTATTTCAGGCTGACACTGTAAGTGGGTGAATTATATGACATGTGAATTTTATCTCTAAAAAGCTATTTGTAAAAACAATGAGATGAGAGGATTGAAGCTTGATGGCTATTCCTGGAATTTTGTAAACAGAAAAATCTCATCGTTGGAAACAAAGGCACTGCAGCATTAAAACCACTGATTTTACTCACTAGCTTGTTTACTGAGAAGCTAACTCAAAAATCATCCACCAACAAGACATCTGCTCTGGTCCTAAACAGTTTTGTCCAAGTTTGTCGGTCTTTTATTTGAAACCCAAGAACATTTCTGTGGGTACATGTAGGCGATATTTATGTAAAACTTTTTGTCTTCTGATCATAGTAAGGTAACTTTATTATACTAAGATGTTATATACTTTAAAAGTGGCTTTTAATCGAGGTTTTTTAAGTGTTATAATTGGCCTATAGCACCATACTTCTCAGATAATTTTTGGGATCATATGTCTAAAATTCTCCAAACTGTTTCATGTTGTCAGATATCCCATTTCATGTACCACGTGCCCATCCAGTCCTCAACATACTCAGAAACACCTGCCTGGACAAAGAGATTCTTATGTTGTTATCTTGCCTCTGTTGTACTGAATATATCCTAATATTTTTTACCTATGTGTTGATAATCTTATCAGTCAGCAATTATATTCCTCTATCAGGAGGAATACAACTTTTTATCTGTAAAAGACCACATTCTAAAATGATAAGATATATTGCATGATTTAAAAATATGAATCATAGTCTATAGTATTTTAAGACTCTGAATTTTCAAATCCACTTGTTAGAAACAGTAGGCAGAAAATATGCTGAACTAAGATAAGTATTTTGGTGAAGAGACAGTTTGACTTCTCTAAATCTGCCATTCTGTGCCCTAAATTTTATGAAATAGCTACATAAAATCCTGGCTTTCACAGAATTAAATCAATTCATCATCAAAAGTGAATCTGTCTTTAATTATTAATAACTTGAGTCCCAAATTTAGCTGCACTTTATAATTTTCAGAAATTAAATCAATCATAAAACAAAACCAAGGTATGAATGCACATTTTCAAGATTGTATGACGCAACTCTTTCTTTAAAGAGATATATTCTAAATCTTTGCTAAAATAAGAAAATATAATTATTCATGGTCTGACCTAGAGTTTTAACATTACAGAAATGTGTGCTTTGCTGATAGTTAAATGATTTTGCAGTCAGAAGAATGTCCAGCTATCTTAATAATGGCAGTTTTCACCAAAGAAAACCTTGGGCCTCTTAAATTCTAAGGAGTTAGGTCTATTTTAGGGTTCTTTAAATGATTGGATAAATTAAACTTGTTCACCACTAGACTTGATTTGAGTGTTCTAGACCCAGTCCATCCAGGACTTACCCTTTCTTTCTGTGTCTATATTCTTAGGGAATCTTCAGTCCTATCCAGAATTTCACGCACACCTAGAAGAAATCTATTCTCTCAGCAAAAATGTATTAAGTAACTGTGTCAACTTTATGTGTTAACTTGACTGGGCTAAGAGATGCCTGGACAGCTGATAAAACCTTCTGTCTGGGTATGCCTGTGTAGGTGTTTCAGTAAGGGGTTAGCATTTGAATCAGTAGACTGAGTAATAAAGGTCAAGCTTGACAATGTAACTGGGCATCATCCACTTCCTTGAGGGCCTGAATAAAACAAAAGGGTGCAGGAAGGGCGAATTCACTCTGTTTGCTTGAGCTGAGACATCCACCTTCTCCTGCCCTCAGACATCAGCTCTCTCAGTTCTTGGGCTTTGAGACTCAGACTGAGACTTACACCTTTGGTTTCTCTGGTTCTCAGCCTTTGAGTTTGCACTGGAACTACACCACCAATTTTCCTGGGCCTCCAGCTTGTAGATGGCAGATGGTCAGCCTTCTCAGCCCATGTAATCTCAGCCTTCCAAAATTTTGTGAGCCAATCCCTCATAATAAATCTCTTTATATCTTTATCTGTATATCCCATTGGTTCTGTTTCTCTGAAGAACCCTGACTATACAGCACCTAATAGGTACAAGGCACACTAGCAGTAAATGTGACCAGTAGTGCATCACGGATCTTATAGTCTAAGGTGGTGGAGCAAGGTGGACAAACAAGTAGCAAAGTAACATATATACAACAGTATGTCAGATAGTGGTAAGCGCTGTGAAGAAAACGTGAGGGAGTAAGTGTAATGAAAGGGTTTGTGTTCAGGTGAGGGGGGTTCCTTCAGCTAGCATGTCAAGGAAGGCATCTCTGACTCTGAATGAAGTGAAAGTGTAACTTAGGAAATCTGGGAGAATAACATTTCAGGCAAGACGAGAAACAGCAAAAGCCTTGAGGTAGCATTTTTCAAGAACAAGAAGTATAGTCCGGACAGAGAATAGTGAGCCAGGCAGAGAGAGTTTAAGGAATAAGGGGTGTTATGTGCTAAATGTATCCCTCAAAATTCATATTTTGAAGCCCTAACCCCTAGTATCTCAAAATGTAACTGTTTTTGGTAATAGGGCCTTAAAAATGTAATTAAGTTAAAATGAGGAAGGAAGGAAGAGGCAAAGCCATTAAAAGTATTACCTTCACAGAGATTTTGCATGTGTATTTTTAAGATACATCAATTTAATTTTAAGTGATTCTAAACTAGGTAGTCATCTTCTCCTCAGCAGATATTAAGAATGTTAAATTGCTACTAGAGAAATACGAACAAACTTTCTTAAATAGTATTTTATTTGAATCTTTTGAATACCGTTTTTATGGACATACATACAATTTGTTTACAAACATATTTAATAGAAAGAAATGCAAAATATAATTTGATGTTATTTAGTATGAGCTTTCATCAATAGGCAAATTTCTCAAAAGTTGCATGGAACTGGAATTATTCTATCAAAGAAAATAAAATCACACTGGACAAGGTGTGCGGGCAAAAGTTGATTTTTTTGATAGATTGACAGCAATAGGAGAGAGAGCACAGATCATGTCTGGACAGCCAGTTTCATCCTGAGACAAACGGTTGGAGGATTTTCAAGTACTAGGATGAGCTAGTAAAAAAGTACTGGAGGACAGAGGATGTTAGATGGGATTGACAGGATAGATGAGAAGTTGATCGATAGGATATATTGAGTACATTGAGTCATTCTTGAGTTTGCAAATGTCTTTCTTTGCGTTTAGGCCATCTGTGTTTGCTAATTGGTGCTCATGGAAGTTGGGTTCCTTCCCTCTCACAGAGACTGGGAGATAGGGCTCTCTCTTCCTTGATGATTACTTTTCAAAGGAATGGCTCCTAGCTCCTTGAGGAAGATGTTGCTAGGTTATAAAGTTGGCAAGAGGCTAGAAGATTTATATACATTTCGAAAGGGCAGAGAAAGAGTGTACAATTGCAAGTTTTCCAAAGTCAATGCTCTAAGGAAAAGGAGGTCAGGAGACTATAGCCAGTAAGAAATCTGTCTTAAGTTTAGTCAAGCTGAGAGGAGCGTTAAAGCTATCTTGGTCAACTGTAACACGGGTCAGATTAGGCATTTGAATTGAACTTATTATTTAAAAATAATTTTATATTTAACATACTATAACTGTATAATTTTAGGTTTGGGTATGTAATTTTCTTAAACTTAGGTATATCTGATAAGTTTATACACTTCTTAATCCTTATATAGTAATACTGAGAAGGAATTATCTTCATATAAGGGATTCATGGGCCTCAGAGGTCAGTCTGTTTGCGACCCAAATCTGACATTTCATAGTTGTGTGACCTTAAGTGAATGACATAGTTCTTTCTTGTAAAATGGAGAAAAGACTAGCCACCTTGCAGAGTCTTTGGCTAGATCTGACAAGATACTACTGTAAAACACAGAGCACAGTGACTAGGCTGTGTTCTAGACATAGGAGACTGACATCAAATAGAGTCCTTTCCCCTAGTTGCCAGAAAACTGTTGTAAATAAAGTTGGATTAGAAAATACAACAATTTTCTGATAGGGGAAAAGTAGCTGTATTCTCCCTATCTCTTTTCCTCCTCAAACAGCATATAATTATACCCTACATGACCGAATGTTTAGAGCAAGGGCCTTGAAGTCCTCAGTTTGGGAATTCCATGCTTTAGTGCACCAATGACTTCTGTGACCTTAATTGAACCTCTGGCCCAGAGCTCCTCCATTTGTCAAATAGATATAATAATGGAAAACATCTCTCCCTCACAAGGGTGCTTTTAGTATTACTGAAAAAAGAATCATTTTAAAGCACAGAAGATGAAAGTACTGTTTTTATTAAAAATGTGATGAATTGTTGGTAATTCATAGTCTGTGATGTTGTAAGAGTCAGTAGCTGTAGGAAACACAGACTCTCTTGAGAGTCCTGGCCAGAAGAAACTATATAATGGCAATTGAATTACTTGTTAAATTGAAAAAAATCATTGAGAAAACTCAATATCCCTATGGAGGAAGAAGCAGCTATTACACTATACCTCAGTAGAATGCCAATAACACTGGAAGGAAAGTTAGATATGATCTCATTTCTTGGCCATGTCTATAAGAGGCAAGTGCTTCCCTGAGACACAGCCAAGACATTTCCTTTTATAGAGCAATACACTGTCAAAGTATTAAAAAAATAAAGCATTTAATTTAGTGTTTGGAAAGTCAGGACCTTTACCCACATTAATAAATTAACACATACTAATGAATTTGTCACATGCATATTTTATATATTGATAAGCTATGCAATCAATAAATGTTTTAAAATATAAAGATAGTCAAATTGAATGAAAGCTTCCCAATGTTGACAGCATTCCTTTGTAAGTTGTAAAATTTCAGCTTGAGAAGAGATAGACTTTTTATCTTCGATGAAACAAGTTTTGATAAGAAAGTTAATGTTTTAAATAAGATCAGGGCCAGCCTGGTGGTATAATGGTTAAGTTTGTGTGCTGTGCTTTGGCAGCCCAGGGGTTCATGGGTTTGGATCCTGGCCATGAACCTACACAGTGCTCGTCAAGCCATGCTGTGGCAGTGTCCTATATACAAAATAGGAAGATTGGCATGGATGTTAGCTCAGGGCCAATTTTCCTCACCAAAACAATAAGTAAATGAGATCAATACTTACTGGAATGGGAATAAAGTTTATAATCTTTGTGGCAGGTTATATTTAAAATACTGAATGCATTAATCATAAATTATCCTTAAAAATTCTTCATAATGTCAAAAATAAATAAAGATGGACATTAGTTAAATTGGTAAAGATTTTAATCCATATTAACTGTTGCAATAGGGAAGAGTCCAGCATGAACTGCCCTCAACGTCTGTTTGTACAGAGGTGACTGAGTATTCTAAAGGGAGAAAGAAGGAATAAGGAAGGGGTTGAGCAGAGACTCAGCAGAGTTAAGGAAGAGAAAATTACAAAAAACTAAAGAGAAGAGGGTGTTAGCCCATGTGAAACCCATGTGGGTTTGCTAACCCACATTTATCGATGTTAGGCTCCTACCCTCCCACAGAAATTGGAAGACAGGGGCCTTATCTTTAGACATTGGCTAGAACAAACAGTTGAATTCCTTTGGCAGTCTGGAGTTTTCTCAGGCAGGTCCTTTAAGGGAGATAGCACCATCCTAGCGATGAGGCCTTGAGCTGTTAGAAACTATGTTAGTGTTTGTTCAAGTCTTAATGGGTCAAGGTTGAGGTCTAATTGAAAACAGGGATCAGAGGATCCTGGCTAAAGTTTGGTTAAGGAAAGTACCCTTGTCAATGGAAACTCTGAAACTTGGAGTTATAGCCATAAAGCCTCTCTCTCTGACCTCTTCTACCATATCCTGATTTGGCACTAAATGCCATAAATTCCTTTATTCATTCATCAGATATTTGTCAAACGGTCAAGTTCTCTGTAAAATACTAGAAATTCAAAGACAGATTAGATGTGGTTTTGCCTTTTGATCAAGGGGCCTACAGTCTGGATGAGAGTAAAAGCCATAAAGAGATAGTTAAAATAAAATACTAGAGTTGCTATGATAGAGGTCTGTACAAGGTACAGTGCATGCATAAAGAGTGAGACATCAACTGTACCTGACAGGGAAGGAGAACAGTGAATATTAATAAAGGAGGTAATGTTTGAGGTGAATTTTGATGAGGAGATAGATGTTCTTCAGGTAGACAGGGACAGGAAAAGGCAGTGAATGCAGAGGAATCAGAACGAACAAAACCACAAAGATACAAAGTTCTCCAGCTTATCTGAGAACTGCACGTAAAAGAATAGAGTCTATGAATAGGACAGGGACTCAAGAGAATGGAAGCGGTATTCCAGTTAGGCAAATAGAAGCAGATGGTGAAAGAAAAGCTATACCATCATGTCGCAGTATCCAAATTGTGCAACAATGCACCCCAGGTACCAAAGAAAACTTATAGAACTGCCAAGCACACTTTAAATTTCAGGAAAAAAAACAGCAATATCTGTGGAATACCATGCAGTTTACCACTATTATGTTGCTGGAACCTAACTACTTAATAAATTAAGCTGTTGGATATTTGTTTTGCCTGAGGGGTGCTTGGAAGAAAATAACTGAGTCACAGAGAATCCCAAGAGTCAAGAAAGTTTGAGAACTATTGCCATAACGACTTTTAACTTTATTTTATAAGAAACAGGGACAACCAGAAGAATTTTAAGGAAGGGAACAAAATGGGCAAAATTGTATTTGGGGAAGATCATTTTAACAGCAGTGGGAGCATGCCTTCAAGACTTGACTTTTTGGAAGCACAGAGACTAGATATCATTGTAATTAGACAAGAGACAATAATATGTCTAGTGAATGATGGAATCCATAACTAAAGGAATAACTGCTTTTACTTAGACAAGTGGCTCTGACCTTCCTTGTTGTTCCATTGGAATGCTAGAAGTCTTTGACAACACCCTTGAAATTATTAAATTATATTAACTATACTTAACTGTTCATTTAATTGCATTTCTTTTTTTACATTTTGTTCTAGATTTTATATTTCATTCACCGTAAAGGTATTTGAGCAAAGTATTTATAGTCTTACACAGAACAATGGTCTGACACAGAGAGACATTCTTGCATGTCTCAGTAAACATGGTGTCTTTAAAATAATAGGTTGATGTTACATTATACCTTTAACTTACTTTACAAAGAAAGCTAATATTCTACTAATTGAGAATCAGTGAACTAGACCGATCAGTCTAACGGAAGCCAATACCAGAAGTATTTTCTTAGTACATATGACTCATACAATATCTTCACTTGTGAGCACAATTCCTGGTTGCCCATGCACTGAACTTCCCTTGCTACTGAGCACCTTATTTGCAAGATCATTTTATACAGTATGTAGCTTTTTCAGATTTTTTTTTTCACTTAGTAATATGCATTTAAGGTTCCTCCATATCTTTTCATCCCTTGATAACTCATTTTTTTTAATGCTGAATAATATTCTGTTGTCTGGATGTAGCACAGTTTGTTTATCCATTCACCTACTGAAGGACATCTTGGTTGCTTCCGTGTTTTGCCAGTTATGAATAAAGCTGCTATAAACATCCATGTGCAGGTTTTTGTGTAGATATAAATTTTTGCTTCCTTTGGGTAAACACCAAGGAGTACAATTGCTTTATTGTATGGCAAGAGTGTGTTCAGTTTTGTAAGAAACAACCTAGCTGTCTTCCAAAGTGGCTGCACCATTTTGCATTCCCAAGAGCAATGGATGAGAGTTCCTGCTGTTCCACATCTTCGCTAACATTTGGTGTTGTCAGTGTTCTGGATTTGGGCCATTCTAATAACTATATAGTGGTATCTCATTGTTGTTTTAATTTGTATTTCCCCAATGACATGTGATATGGAGCATCTTTTTATATGCTTATTTGCTGTCTGTATGTCTTCTTTGGTGAGGTGTCTGTTAAGGTCTTTGGCCCTTTTTAAATTTTTTTTTTGAGGAAAATTAGCCCTGAGCTAACTGCTGCCAAGCCTCCTCTTTTTGCTGAGGAAGACTGGCCCTGAGCCAACATCCATGCCCATCTTCCTCTACTTTTAAAGGGGATGCCTACCACAGCATGGCATGCCAAGTGGTGCCATGTACGCACCCAGGATCTGAACTGGCGAACCATGGGCTGCCATATTGGAATGTGTGCACTTAACTGCTGGGTTAGTGGGTGGGCCCCCACGGCCCATTTTTTTAATCATGCTATTTGCTTTCTTATTGTTGAGTGATTTTTAAGAGTTCTCCATGTATTTTGGATAATAGTCCTTAGATGTATCTTTTGTAAATATTTTCTCCTCATCTGTGACTTATCTTCCCATTTCCTTGAGTAGCTATTTATTTATTTTTCTTTTCTCTTTTTCTGCTGCAAAAGATTTGCCTTGAGCTAACATCTGTTGCCAACCTTCCTCTCTTTTTTTTCCCCTCTCCAAAGCCCCAGTACGTAGTTGTATATTTTAGTTGTATGTCCTTCTATTTCTTCTATGTGAGCCACCACTACAGCATGGCTACTGACAGATGGGTTATGTGGTTCCACACCCAGAAACTGAATCTAGTCCATCAAAGCAGAGAGCACAGAACTTTAGCCAACAGGCCATAAAGGCTGGCTTATAATTATTTATTTTAATCACCAAGTTATGTATACCTATTTTCAAAGTTCTGTTTGACTTTAATTGGACAAAAATATTATTAATTTTATTTTAGAGAAAATATTATTATGATTATGGAGAGATGTATTAATAAAAACATAAGCTTAACTACTGCAGGTAGAGGGAAATAGCATTAAAAAGGCAGCCTCTTCAGCTGCAATGCTTTGGTGTCAGTGGTGTCGTTCTCAGGTTTGAGAATGAAAGAAACTTGGATTTCTCAGTTCTTGCCTATTTATAGGGTCCTCAGGTATATATTGACATTAATAAAGTCATGAAACACTGAGATTAACTTGTAATGCTAATACATGGACACTGACATACCAGCCAAGTCACCAGAATTCTAGTGCCCACCATCCACGTTCTTCCTTTATTGTATCAAGGTGCTTAGGGGAAAGATTTGAACAATAAATCAAAGATAATTAGAAGTTGCATGATGACCATGAAATTATATCAAAGAGAAGTAGAGGATCTTGGGATATAATTCAGTCATGCCATGATAAAGCTAGATTAATTCTCAATGCCTTGTAACAAAGTACACCCTTCAAGACTGAGGTGAGCAGGGGTGGGGTAAGGTTTAAGGTGGGAGTAGGTGAGCTTAAACAAAGGGGGAAACATGGCAAATGCTCAGAGATAAGAGAAAATCCTTTCTTGGAAATACAAGTATTTAAAAATATCTATGTATCTATCACTTAATAGGTGTACAGAGGTGATAAATGAGAACTGCTAGAGAGGATGAGCATGGTCATATAATGAGCGGATGCTGCACTACAGAGTCTGGAAGTTTTTCTGAGAGCATCGATAGGTTTTAGGTATGTTTATTCTAGTTACAGGAAGGAGAAATATTTGAAGATGTTCATGTATAGATATAGTTAAGAAGCTTTGATTTTGTAAAAAACTTGCTACCATATAATGAAGTCTGAATTCTGTGGCAGAAACTACAGTGAGTACTTTTCATATATTAGTTCATTCAATTTTAAAAATTATTTCTGGTATAACAGTTAGAAAACTTGTTTTCTATTAGTATAAATAACTAAAGGAGACATTTCCTAGTGTTTAAAAATATTTTCTTTTTTTTAGAGGGTAAATAGTAAAGAACCACAGCTATAGTTCCAGGTTCAAGGTGGCAAGCAGACTCATAAGACACAGATCAGCTTTAATCTATTACTATGTTTATTTAGCTTTATAACAGGACATAAGGCAGGAAATACAGCAGCCACAGCATCTTCAACTCCTCTTCCTCTCAGCAACTCCACATACATAGATTCTTTTGTCCATCTCACCATAGGGACATTTGGTTTCCATAAACAAGACCCAAGGTGTATGTGGGTCACCTTGACACACAGAAGCTGGAGACTCTATTTTCTACCAATTCCTTATACTCTTCAAGTCCGCAGACTCAAAACCTACCTGCCAACTTATAGCTCTCCCAACCCAGTGCTGACTTCACACAACAAACGGAGATATTTTCTTAGCTCCACACCTTCCAAGGAAAGGTGCTGTGGAAACTCAGGTCATTCCCTGAGAGGCTGCATCAGACTAGGCTGATGTTTAATTCTTTCTCATTTTCACCCCCATGAGCTCTAGTCAATATTTTCATAAATCATACTCAAATTTTCTGTGATATTTTTTCCTGACAGGCACAGCTCTCACATTTTATGTGCAGGAAAAGCAAGCTAGCATACCTGCAATCACCAAAATTTCTAATATTCAATAAAGTGCAGGCATCCTTTTATAAAACATGTTAATCATTTTTTTTTTTTTTTTGATGAGGAAGACTAGCCCAGAGCTAATATCTGTTGCCAATCTTCCTCTTTTTGCCTGAGGAAGATTGTCACTGAGCTAACATCCATGACAATCTTCCTCTATTTTGTACTTGGGATGCCACCACAGCATGGCCTGATGAGCGGTGCACAAATCCATACCCAGGATCCAAACCCCTGAACTCCATGCCACTGAAGCAGAGCCTGTGAACTTCACTATGCCCCTGGGCCAGCCTCAAAACATGTTAATATTGATCAACGTGCTTCATAAGTCTTTTGATACTTTCTTATCAATTCTACAAGTTTCCCTCTCATTCACTACCACTTGAATCTTTTAAAAGTTATTAGAGACAATTTATATGTTTAGTTTCTCTGAGGCCATATTTCCCATTTTGTCTGGACAGCCATGGTGTTAATTTCAAGGAGGTTAATATCTATTGGGGGTTTTAAACCAGTTTCCCAAAATAACTTTTCATCCTGGGGATCATCATCAGTATACGTTTCATTTTCTTTAATTTCCATATGTAATCCCATAAAATACTTTATTATACCAAATAGCAGCAGATGAGACATTAAAGTAATTGTTATCACACAAACCACTTATTAGTATTACACCAAATAGCAGACAGTAAGATGTTAAAGCAATATTTAGCACACCAAACATTGGTTTTTATTGCAGTCCAATTTTCCCATTCTTCCAACAGAATCATCTCTTACCCATATACCATATATTTTCAGTGACAGGAATGGTCACTAGAGTGTTGAGTAAATTCAGGAGTCCTTCTGGCCTGGGGGCCAGCTCATACCCAGCTATGAAGGAATGGGTTTTAATTGACACTGTTTCCCACATATTAATGTAGAGTACAACCCATTTACCCTATAGGAAGGACACAGTGTTAGTCTTCCATCTGTTCAATACCCTCCAAGTGTACCACAAGAAATGATAGCTCCTTTTAAATTCATGGCACACATGCTATAAGAGAATGACAATAAGGACTGCATGTCCCAATGACATTCTGCTATAATTTAGATAGCCCTTAGTTCATCTTTCTGGCTTGGGCTTCTAAAACACCTAAGCATTACCCTTAAAACACAATAGCAATCAACCAATCAAGGGTGAAGATACAGGCCCTTCTCAGAGTTGTTGCTGGGTATAATGTCCCAAATGGCTTTTTCTTCCCTCCAGGTAACATGAGAGCCCCACCAGGTCCTTCTTTGCCCATTCCTAGAAATAGATGGTAGATTTGCAGAGATAAAACATAACATGTCAATCTCTACCATGAGGCAATATGGCAGCATTCGAGGTTAGTCCTAGCTTGGTCACATTAGGGAAAGTGATCATCTAATCTAGGGTTTCCTTAACCAAGTTCAAAGGAATACAGTGTCTTAAGCAGTAACATTCCCTTCAGCTGGAAGGAAGGAAAACACAATCCTAATCTAAACCACTAGATCTGACAACCCAAAAATGAAGCCTTGTGAGGTTTAAAAGACAGAATTAGTGCCTCTTCATCATTTCCCACCCATTTATTCCCAGTACACAGACACCTTCCCTAAGGCTGTACTTCCCTCAAAACCTCTCATATTCAGATGAAGCACACACCCACTGAGTTTAGCTAGCCAGCCTTTCTCATTCTTATCATCCTTTGCATCCTCTGTCATACAAAATGAATGTTTTAATTGCCTACTCCAATCTTCAATTAAGCCACTCCCATGTAACTGGTAGGAATATATGTCCATTATATGTTGTACCTTTTTGTCCCATTTTGGTAAACAGGCTATGGTGAAATGTATTCTCTGTCAGATGTATGAAGGGGACCCCAAGCATTTGTCTATTCCTGAAAAGATCTGTTGGAATACTCCAGGAGCCATGAGCAGTGTTCTGTGTAATCCATCTGTCAGTGATGTGCTGACTCTTGACCGCATGGAATTCCAGTTTTGGACATTTTTTTTTCTCTTGATAGCATTCAGGACAGTCTGTCACCATACTAGGGGTTTTTCTGGGTGACAGTGCTATATGTCATTGTTGCATCCACCATGGCATTGCTTGAGCACGACTATGCCAGCTCATCTCATGTATCCAATTGTTTTTCCCCAGCAGTAGACTAGGACATCTGCCTTGGATTTCCAGTGCCCCTCTAAGCCATAAATGTCTTCTTTTGATGGGCATCTATAAACATAATTCTCCCTAGGAGTTTCGGTAGAGATGTCTACAATTTTACCCTTTCACACCAGGCTTTTCTTATTTATCTGTTCATCAAGGAACATTTGCCTGCCTCCCCATGCGGCATAGCCATGAGCATGGCCCAGAAGCCTCTCTACGTGTATTCAGACATTTCCCTGAGGCCAAGAACCAAGTTCTGCACTGAACATACACTGCTCTCACTTCAGCCCACTGTGTACACTTACTGCTTCTGCAGCTAAGATTTTACAGCCCATGAGCAGAGAACAGCAGCTTTCCGCATGGACTCTTCACCATTCAGTATGAGAACTCCCATCAGCAAATCAGGCAGATGTTTTGCCTCAGCAGGTTTCAGACCCTTTGGCAATAAGAGTGGCTAGCTCTTCAGGAGTTCCACTGCAGAGGCAGAGATGCTACCTCCTCGTGGAAACAGCGTACTCCCTCAGAGCTCATCTCTTTAGCATGTTCCCAAATACACCATTTATATTTATCGGGGAACTTGTACAGATCCTTCTTTATTGGAATCTCTCCCTGATATCACTCATGACATCATAGGTAACTCAAGCTTCAATATAATCTGATGCTCTTCAAGTGTGAGAGTTGTTTCTACCGGAACCAAAGAGTGTGCCAGTAACTGTCTCTCACATGGGCTGTTCTTAGAAATAGCATCAGGGAGGTTTGTAGTTCATAAGTCTAGCAATTGCCTTTAAGTAGCATTCTCAGGCTTTTTTTGTTTATTTTCAGATTGGTACCTGAGCTAACATCTGTTGACAATCTTCTCTCTCTTTTTTTTTCTCCTTCTCCCCAAACTCCCCCAGTACGTAGTTGTGTATTCTAGTTGCAGGTCCTTCTGGCTGTGTTATGTGAGATGCCACCTCAGCATGGTCTGATGAGCAGTGCCGTGTCCACACCCAGGATCAGAACTGGTGAAACCCTGGGCCGCTGAAGCAGAGCATGCAAACTTAACCACTAGGCCATGGGGTGGGTCCCCTATTCTGAGGTTTTTCTAGGGACTCAAGTCTGTGTATTTTAGCTTCTCTAAAAGCACTTGTTATGTTAGGATTATAAAACCTCAGAGGAATGGCTTGGGCTACCCTCTGCTCTGAACTGCATTCAAATCCATTCTTTTTCCAGTCTCTTTGTATATCAGTGCTAATAGGATTCCCAGATATGGTATACATGTCCTCCAGAATCCAGACAACCTTTTGAGGCTTTGTGCCTCTCTCGTTTATTATTGTATAGCAGTTTTCCCTTTACTCTTTATAAAATGCCTCTAGTGGCCCTGGCCCAGATTATTCCCAGAAAAACAACTGACTAGGCTGGGCCAGATTATTCAAACATCCTCTTCTAATCCTATTGCAACTACAGCTTTTAAATTCCCTTGACCTCCAGTTCCAGCCTCCCTTCTGAGAGGGGAAGCATAATTATATTTTCAACTTCATGAATCATCAGACAGAGTAGTAACCAAATCCTGGAGAACGTGAGTAGCGTTAAAGGAAGACAGTAAAATTATATATAACGGAATCTTGCCGGTGCAGATACCTACAGTGCAGGATACTTTTTCGAGATTCTAAGTCTATGACAGCATACCATCACGTTGGCCTGAACTTCCTGACAGTTTTACCATGTCTGGCACAGAAGAACCTTTAGGGAGAATTGTTATCTTTAACTTTGGATTTTCTCACAGGCCAAACAGGACTAAGATGGAGAGAATTGGCGTTTGATAAGGATACTTGAGTCCATGACTTCTTTAAACAGAACTGAAATTTCCTCTCATCCTTCTAAAAGGTGGTGCAGCTTAGTCCTTGCTACAGAAAAAGGTTAGGTCAATTGTAAGGGCTCCCATTTAGCTGATCCAGTTAAAACCTGGCAAACAGCAGATGTCCCCAACATTCAGCTACAGGTCAGTAAGGGCAAGACCTTCCATTCGTGCATCACATCCTTTCCATTTATACATTCAAGCAAAGAGGATAGCACTACTGGATATCTCTTCCTTTATCATGTTCCTGTCTGGAGTTTTTGTAGGACCATGGTACCTCCTATCACAGTATCTCCATCCCCCCTTAGCTTCCTTTTTGGCCTCTTAATATTGTCTTCTTGCTCCCTGGAGATTTATAGTACATTATATACCAATATCCACTTATCGCAAAAAGTTTTACCCTGGGTAAAGTTTACAACCGTGGGTTGTTCTACTTTAACCAAAGAACATGGCCTTGGAACTTCTACCAGGGGTAGGGCAAAATATCCTAGGCTTTCTGTCAACCCTCTTTGGTTTCTACTGCTTCAACCAGCAGAATACATTTAGCAGCCTGAGTCAGCACCTTTTGTTATTGTTCCCTAACAGCATCATTGGATTTAAATTCATTCCAGCTGGGTTAAAGGGAGCATATCTCATGGGACTCATTAAGGGCGGCAGCTGCCAGATATGGAGCAGGTTTTCCTCTTTCCAACTACTGATAATGAGCTGGTAAATCTTTTGAAAGAATCCATTAAATTTTTTTATCACTTGTCTTAACTGCCACCTAATAATAAGTCTATCCAATTCACCCTTTCCTTATTTTTTAGCTGCCCCTCCCCCACTTTGCCTTTCCTTGACTGTTTTACCAGCAATCCAGGAGATAAATCTATGTAACGCAGCCACCTCAGCATCAAATGCTCATCAGAATCTCCTCCCCACTCCTACCCAGTTCTGAGTCCTGCATCACAGTGTTTTGGCTCACATGCCTGACAGGCAAGCCTGCTTCTGACACCATTCTCTGGGATCACAGCTGTGGTTATGGGTGTGAGTTGGCAATTAGACTCAAGAGACACAGGCGGGATTTAACATAATACTATGTAACTTGGCATTATACGAGGAAATAAAGCAGTACATACGGTAGCTTCAGCATCTTCATCTCACCCTCAACTCATTGCAGTGGCCACCCAAGTTCAACAAAGAGGAGGCTTCACTTGCAGCCTCACCCACATGGACACGTATGGCTGCTACAGATGAGAGCCAAGGTACATGTGGGTCACCTTGACACATGGAAACCTCAGCCTCTGCTTCCCATCAAGGTTTTATACCATAGTTATCACATAGGCCCAGTGCCAACTCACAGCCACTCTAACCTGAGGCAGATGTTGTGTTCTGTGCAAGAAACGAGGCTGACAAAAGATTCCTCATTTATCTTAACTCTACTGTTTCCAAGGAAACAATGCTGTAAGAATCGGAGATCTTTCTGAAACAGGTCTGAACAGTCCTGATAGTAACCCTTTACTCACAAATGTTATATATATATATATTCGTGTCAGTGTTGTTCACATTTTTTAATTTCTATGCTTATATTTTGTTCTCATTTATCATATTCCTTTTCTTTAACCTTTTTTAATTTGTGAATTACAACTATCATGCATAAAAGTCCATAAATATTAACCTACAGTATAATAAATAATATTTATATATAGATACCCATGCAACCACCTCCCAGATTGAGAAAACAAACATTATCAGCACCTCAAAGCCTCCAGATCATCATTTCCCAAACCAACCATCCTCAGTGTTTCCTGGCCGCATTCATGTGTTTGATTTTTATGGTCATCACAACTGCGTGTTTCTTTACAGTATTACCACTAGGTATACATCACTAAACAACATAGTTAAGATTTTCTTGTTTTAAATTTTACATAAACACTGTATATGTTCTTTTGTGACTTGCTTTTTTTTAGAGAGGGGGCTTGATATTATCCTTCTAAGATTTAATCATGCTGTAGTGTGCAGAGGTAGTTTGCTTATTTTCGTTGCTATCCAGTATTCTTTTACATGAAAATATTACAATTTATTTAATCCAGCCTCTTATTAATGGTCATTTTTGTTATTTTAAGTTGAGGTTAATGCAAACAATGCTTCTCTTGTGATATTCTCTGCAGTACTCTTAGGTAAGCATGCTCATCTTGTTTTTCAGACAGATAGTGAGGAAATGTAATTTACCCAATACCATTCGGCTGGTAGACTTGGGCTTTCACCTAGCTCTCTGTGACTCCAGAGTCCATGATCTTCATTTCTTCACTAGGCTCTTGCAATAAGAGATATGGGATTAAACTAGGATAGTGGCAATTGAGATGAAGAAAATGGACAAATTCAACCAATTCTAAGAACACAGACTCACTATGATTTTGTGATTAATTTGAAGTAGTTGCTGTAGGATATGGAAAATCAATGATAACATCATTGATTAAGTATCTGGATTGAATGAATTGCTGATGATATCATTTACTGAAATAAGAAATACAGAAGAAAGACCTGAAGTGGGAAATGGAGAATTTAGTTTGGACTTGAGCATACTCCCTTTGGTACTGGCAAGACAACCTAGTGACTAATAGTAATAGCTAACATTTACTGAAAACTTGCCATATGCCAGGAACTGTTCTAAATTCTCTACATGCATTAACTCATTTGATTCCCACACAAACCTATAAGGTAGATCCTACTATTGTGTCCATTTTATAGATGAGAAAACTGAAGGAAAGAAAGGCTCAGTGGTATCCCAACATTACAAAGTTACTAGGTAAGTCAAGGTACTTACATAAGCACCTGCTTCCAGAGCTCATGTTCTTAAGCACAAAAATACGTCTCTTGACGAAAGGACATGGTCAGTAGGTAGTTTATACAGATTTGATGCTTAGGCAAGAGGTTTGGGCTGGAAATATGGATCTGAAAGCTGTCAGTATACACATGCCAATGAATGCAAGGAAATTGGTGATTTAACCCCAGAGGAGTGGGTGGTGTGACCAGAGCTGTGGGCTCCAAATGGAACTCTGTGGGATATGAGAAAGAAAGAATGATACGTTAGAACTGTCCAGAATTAGGATGAGTAAGTGAGCCTTTACACTCTTATTTCAGTGGTTCTCAGCTAGAGGTTATTTTGCCCTCTTCCAGGGGGCACATTTAGCAATGTCTGGAGACATTTTTAATTGCCACGACTAAAGGTGGTACTACTGGTGTCTAGTGGGTAGAAGCCAAGGATGCTGCTCAACATTCTGCAATGGACAAGACAGACCCCCACAACAAAGAATTATGCCATCCAAAATGTCAATAAGACCAACACCGAGAAACCCTGTCCTACACAGATCAGTCATTGGACATGGGCCCACCCAGAAATGGAAAGTAATGCAGGTGAGGAAACTCTACAGCTAAGAGGTGTCTGCTGACAGCACTTCCAGCAACTGGAATAAGTCATTTATTCCTAACTAGGAAAAGAGCAGCGCATCACAGGATCTGCCATGGCTGTAAAAGGGAGATAAGGAAGCCTGCTTTTGACTATCTGATGGGATCAGCAGTAATTAATCATGCCTTTTTATTTTCTGTAATTCCAATGCTTTGACATCTCTAAAGCTTGCTGACCCCAGAGAGATTGCCCCTTGCAGGTGCTAGCCATTTCCTACAGATAGTAAATGATTAGCCTGAGAGCAAGCCTTTCATATGCAAACCACCCAATCCAGAGCCCTCACATCCACCACTTCCTTTCTCACTCTCAGGGCCACTATCCCCCTGCCCTAATTACCCCAGAGTTGAGTATAGGCAGACTTCCTTTTATTGTGATTCCCTTTATTACGCTTTGTGGTTTTTTTACAAACTGGAGGTTTGTGGCAGCCCTGCTTCCAGCAAGTCGATTGGTGCCGTTTTTCCTACAGCATTTGCTCACTTTGTATCTCTGTGTCACATTTTGGTAATTCTTGCAATATTTCAACCTTTTTCATTATTATTATACTTGTTATGGTGATCTGTGATCGGTGATCTTTGATGTTACTATATTACTTGATTTGGGGCACCACATAATGTGCTCATATGAGATGGTGAACTTAATAAATATGTGTGTTCTGACTGCTCCACCCACCAGCTATTCTCCTGTTCCCCTATCTTTTTCCCTCTCCTCAGGCCTCTTTCTTTCCTGAAACACAGCAATATTGAAATTAAGCCAGTTAATAACCCTCCAATGGCCTGTAAATGTTCAAATGAAAGGAAGAGTCATAGGTCTTTCATTTGAATCAAAAGCTAGAAATGATTAATCATAGGTCTTTCATTTGAATCAAAAGCTAGAAATGATTAAGCTTAGTGAGGAAGGCATGTCAAAAGCCAAGATAGTCAAACTCTTAGCAGAGCAGTGAATGCAAAGGAAGAGTTCTTGAAGGTATTTAAAAGTGCTACTCCAGCGAACGAACAAATCATAAGAAAGCAAAAGAGCCTTACTGCTGATATGAAGAAAGTTTTAGTGGTCTAGATGGAAGACAAAACCAACCACAACATTCCCTTAAGCCAAAGCCTGATCGAGAGCAAGGCCCTAACTCTCTTCAATTCTGTGAAGGCTGAGAGAGGTGAGGAAGCTGTAGAACAGAAGTTTAAAGCCAGCAGAGGTTGTTTCATGAAGTTTAAGGAAAGAAGCTGTCTTCATAACATAAAAGTACAAGGTGAAGCCACAAGTGCTGATATAGAAGCTGCAGCAAGTTATCCAAAAAATGTAGGGAAGATGAACAATGAAGGTAGCTACACTAAACAATAGATTTTCAATGTAGACAGAACTGTCCTATATTGGAAGAAGGTACCATCTAGGACTTTCATAGCTAGGGAGGAGAAGCCAAGGCCTGGCTTCAAAGTTTCAAAGGACAGGCTGACCCTCTTGTTAGGGGCTAATGTAGTTGGTGACAATATATTGAAGCCAATGCTTATTTACCATTCCAAAAATCCTAGGGCACTTAAGAATTATGCTAAATCTACTCTGCCTGTGCTTTATGAACAGAACAACAAAATCTGGATGAAAATACATCTGTTTACAACATGGTTTACTGAATATTTTAAGCCCACTGCTGAGACCTACTGCTCTGAAAAAAAAGAAAAATTCCTTTCGAAATACCACCACTTGATCCAAGATGGCGCCATGAGTAGTCCTCTTTGTCTCTCCCCTTTCGAGTCTACGATTATTTGGACACTCATTGCTTAACAAAGGATATCCAGACAGCATCTCAGGACGTCTGAGAGACCCACGCGACTATACATCGGAAGGCAGATGGACTTCCCTCCGGGAGGATGTGGAGATAGGTGAAAACTCTCCGACCCTGACCGAACAGCCTAGTACCTGCAAGCGGCTTTCTTCCAACGGACGCCCCCAGAAGATCAACACACACCTAGGGCAGGAGCGAGCACACACCAGAGGAGCGACGGTGGAAACAGGTGACCAGAACCCTACCTAAACCCCCCGCAATTACTTCTAAACGCAGAGGGAAACTCTAGAGTTACACACCTGAGCCCGCGGGGAGAGTCTCGCCCCGCCATTGGCGGGGAGATCCCGCCTAGTGTTCACGGTGCCCGGAGGGTCCCAGAGAGAATCACTGAGGGTACGGCGGCCCCCCAGCTGCCACTGCCTGCACAGTGGGGAAAGGGATTGCCGGAGATCTCAGAGAGGACTGGGGCTGGGTGAAGCTCCAGAGGCCGGCTCCGCACCCCGGAGGGGAAGCTCCAGAGTTCCGCCCGGGCAGCAGACAAAACTCTCTGTCTGCCACTAGCGGAGGGGCTACGCCCAGCATCCACAACACCGGGAGGGTCCCGGAGAGGAGAATATCAGGCAGGGCAGCAGCTGACCAGCTACCACTGAAATCAGGATCTCCAGCTATCCCCCAGACAGGGCAAAGGGCTCCCTGAGTTCCTGGGGAACAGGACTGGGGCTTGGTGGAGTTCCAGAGACCCAGCTCCGTAGCCTAGGGGGAAACCCTACAGGCTCACAGCAGCCTCAGCGAAAGCCTCTGCACAGCACTAGTAGAGAGCACCCATCCGGCAGCCACAAGGCTGGAAGACCCCGGGACAAAAGTAGCATAGCTAGGTGAGCTAACCACAGACTGTAGAAGATGCCAATAGCTCTGCTGCGACCCATAGTGGACAAGTGAGATTTTGTAGGTGCCGACAGTGATGGAGCAGCAAATATAAGTGATCCTACCCCTGGCTGCTGGAAAAGCCCATAACACCGTTGCAGACCCCAAGGAGGGAGCACGTCTAGGTGGGCTGCAACAGTTGGCACCAGCAGCCTGAAGTCCCCCCGTGACGGCCCCCATGGCAAAAGAGGGAATCCAAAGGACCACTGTGACTACAAGGAGGGGCCCAGGCCCAGTTAGCAACTGCGGATAGGGTTCCTGGTTGGTGCAGTATAAACAGCTGCTCCCCCACCACACCAGCAGAAACAAGTGGAAGGAGCAACTAAACTCTATCTCTATGCGGAGGCACAAATCAACAACATCAAGCAATATGAAAAAATACATTAAATCTCCAGAACAGAAGGAAAATAACAAATACACAGAAAACAATCCCAAAGAAAATGAGATATATAACCTAAATGACGATGACTTCAAAACAGCCATCATTAAAATACTCAATGAGTTAAGAGAGAATTCAGATAGACAACTCAACGAGTTCAGGAGCTATGTCACAAAAGAGTTTGATACAATAAAGAAGAACCAAACAGAAATACTGGAAATGAAGAACACAATAGAGGAGATTAAGAAAAATCTACATGCACTGAACAGTAGGGCCGATAATATGGAGGAAAGAATTAGCAATTTGGAAGATGGGAATATAGAAATGCTGCAGGCAGAGGAGGAGAGAGAAGTAAGACTAAAAAGAAATGAAGAAACTCTCTGAGAATTATCAGACACAATTAGGAGATGCAACATAAGGATTATAGGTATACCAGAGGGAGAAGAGAAGGAGAAAGGGGCAGAAAGCCTATTCAAAGAAATAATGGCTGAGAACTTCCCAAATCTGGTGAGAGAGATGGATCTTCAGGTGACAGAAGCCAATAGATCTCCAAACTTTATCAATGCAAGAAGACCAACCCCACGGCATATAGTAGTGAAGCTAGCAAAAGTCAATGACAAGGAGAAAATACTAAGGACAGCCAGGCAAAAGAAACTAACCTACAAAGGAACCCCCATCAGGCTATCAGCAGATTTCTCAGCAGAAACTTTACAGGCTAGAAGAGAGTGGAATCATACATTCAAAAATCTGAAGGACAAAAACCTACAGCCGAGAATTCTCTACCCAGCGAAAATATCCTTCAAATACGATGAAGAATTAAAAACTTTCCCAGATAAACAAAAATTAAGGGAGTTCATTGCCACAAAACCTCCTCTTCAGGAAATCCTCAAGAAAACCCTCATTCTTGAAAAATCAAAAAAAGGAAAGGGGCTACAAAACCAACAGCAGAGGAGATAAGTAGAAGGACAACAATAGAGAGTGGCAGCTCTTCATCAGAACAGATTAAACCATGGGACGAGAAACAAAGGAAATTGAAGAAAACCGGAAAACAAGACATAAAATGGTAGTGGTAGGCCCCCACATCTCAATAATCACTCTAAATGTAAATGGATTGAACTCCCCAATCAAAAGACACAGAGTGGCAGGATGGATCAAAGAATAATACCCAACAATATGCTGCCTCCAGGAAACACACCTCAGCCCCAAAGACAAACACAGACTCAGAGTGAAGGGATGGAGAACAATACTCCAAGCTAATAATGAACAAAAGAAAGCAGGTGTCACTATACTAATATCAGACAAGGTAGACTTCAAAGCAAAACAGATAAAGAAAGACAAAGAGGGACAGTATATAATGATAAAAGGGACTCTCCACCAAGAAGACATAACACTTATAAATATATACGCACCCAACACAGGAGCACCAAAATTTGTAAAGCAACTCTTAATAGAACTAAAAGAAGACATCAACAACAATACAATAATAGTAGGGGACCTCAACACTCCATTAACACCAACGGACAGAACATCCAGACAGAAAATCAACAAGGAAATAATAGAATTAAATGAAAAATTAGACCAGATGGACTTAATAGATATATATAGAACACTTCATCCAAAAACAGCAGGTGACACATTCTTCTCAAGTGCACATGGAACATTCTCAAGGATTGACCATATTTTGGGAAACAAAGCAAACATCAATAAATACAGGAAAGTTGAAATAATATCAAGCATCTTTTCTGATCATAATGCTATGAAACTAGAAATCAACTACAAGAAAAAAGCAGAGAAAGGTGCAAAAATGTGGAGACTACACAACACGCTTCTGAACAAACAATGGATCATTGAAGAAATTAAAGAAGAAATCAAATATTATCTGGAGACAAATGAAAATGAGAACACGACATACCAAATAATTTTGGATGCAGCAAAAGCAGTCCTAAGAGGGAAATTCATCGCAATACAGGCTCACCTCACTAAACAAGAAAAAGCTCACATAAGCAACCTCAAACAACACCTAACAGAACTAGAAAAAGAAGAACAAACAAAGCCCAGAGTCAGTAGAAGGAGGGAAATAATAAAAATAAGAGCAGAAATAAACGATATTGAAACAAAAAGGACAATAGAAAGGATCAATGAAATGAAGAGTTGGTTCTTCGAAAAAATTAACAAGATCGACAAACCTTTAGCCAGACTCACCAAGAAAAGAAGAGAGAAATCGCAAATAAATAAAATTAGGAATGAGAGAGGAGAAATCACAACAGATACCAATGAAATACAAGGGATCATAAGAGAATACTATGAAAAACTATATGCCAACAAATTGAACAATCTGGAAGAAATGGACAAATTCCTAGACTCCTACAATCTCCCCAAACTGAATCAGGAAGAAATGGAGAATCTGAATAGGCCAATCACAAGTAAGGAAATAGAAACGGTAATCAAAAACCTCCCCAAAAATAAGAGTCCAGGACCAGACGGCTTCTCTGGAGAATTCTACCAAACATTCAAAGAAGACTTAATGCCTATTCTTCTCAAACTATTCCAGAAAATTGAGGAAGATGGAGTACTCCCTAACACATTCTATGAAGCCAACATCACTCTGATCCCCAAACCTGACAAGGACAACACAAAGAAGGAGAACTACAGGCCTATATCACTGATGAACATAGATGCAAAAATCCTCAACAAAATTTTAGCAAACCGAATACAGCAATACATCAAAAAGATTATACACTATGATCAAGTGGGATTTATACCAGGGACACAGGGATGGATCAACATCTGCAAGTCAATCAACGTGATACACTACATCAACAAAATCAAAAACAAAAACCACACAATCATCTCAATAGATGCAGAGAAAGCATTCGACAAGATCCAACACCCATTTGTGATAAAAACCCTCAATAAAATGGGTATAGAAGGAAAGTGGCTCAACATAATAAGGGCCATATATGACAGACCCACGGCCAACATCATACTCAATGGACAAAAACTGAAAGCCATCCCTCTGAGGACAGGAACAAGACAAGGGTGCCCACTTTCACCACTCCTATTCAACATAGTACTGGAGGTGTTGGCCAGAGCAATTCGGCAGGAAAAAGAAATAAAAGGAATCCAAATAGGCAATGAAGAAGTAAAACTCTCGCTGTTTGCAGATGACATGATTTTATATATAGAAAACCCCAAAGAATCCACAGAAAAACTATTAGAAATAATCAACAACTACAGCAAAGTAGCAGGGTATAAAATCAACATACATAAATCAGTAGCATTTCTATACACTAACAATGAACTAACAGAAAAAGATCTCAAGAACTCAATCCCATTAACAATCGCAACGAAAAGAATAAAATACCTTGGGATAAACTTAACCAAGGAAGTGAAGGATCTATACAATGAAAACTACAAGACTTTCGTGAAAGAAATTGACGATGACATAAAGAGATGGAAAGACATTCCATGCACATGGATTGGAAGAATAAACATAGTTAAAATGTCCATACTACCTAAAGCAATCTACAGATTCAATGCTATCCCAATCAGAATCCCAAGAACATTCTTCACAGAAATTGAACAAAGAATCCTAAAATTCATATGGGGCAACAAAAGACTGCAAATTGCTAAAGCAATCCTGAGCAAGAAAAACAAAGCCGGTGGAATCACAATCCCTGATTTCAAAACATACTACAAAGCTACAGTGATCAAAACAGCATGGTACTGGTACAAAAACAGGTCCACAGATCAATGGAACAGAATTGAAAGCCCAGAGATAAAACCACACATCTATGGACAGCTAATCTTCAACAAAGGAGCAGAGGACCTACAATGGAGAAAAGAAAGTCTCTTCAACAAATGGTGCTGGGAAAACTGGACAGCCACATGCAAAAGATTGAAAATTGACCATTCTTTTTCACCACACACCAAAATAAACTCAAAATGGATCAAAGACCTAAAGATTAGGCCTGAAACAATAAGTCTTCTGGAAGAGAATATAGGCAGTACACTCTTTGACATCAGTTTCAAAAGAATCTTTTCGGACACTATAACTCCTCAGTTGAGGGAAACAATAGAAAGAAAAACAAATGGGACTTCATCAGACTAAAGAGCTTCTTTAAGGCAAGGGAAAACAGGATTGAAACAAAAAAACAGCTCACTAATTGGGAAAAAATATTTACAAGCCACTTATCCGACAAACGGTTAATCTCCGTAATATACAAAGAACTCACATGGCTTAACAACAAAAGAACAAACAACCCGATCAAAAAATGGGCAGAGGACATGAACAGACATTTCTCAAAAGAAGATATGAATATGGCCAATAGACACATGAAAAGATGTTCATCATCGCTAATCATCAGGGAAATGCAAATCAAAACTACACTAAGATATCACCTTACACCCATTAGATTGGCAAAAACATCCAAAACCAAGAGCGACAAATGTTGGAGAGGTTGTGGAGAAAAAGGAACCCTCATACACTGTTGGTGGGAATGCAAACTGGTACAGCCACTATGGAAAACAGTATGGAGATTTCTCAAAAAGTTAAAAATAGAAATACCCTATGACCCAGCCATCCCATTACTGGGTATCTATCCTAAGAACCTGAAATCAGAAATCCCAAGAGTCCCTTGCACCCCTATGTTCATCGCAGCATTATTTACAATAGCCAAGACGTGAAACCAACCTACATGCCCAGAAACTGATGATTGGATAAAGAAGATATGGTATATAGACACAATGGAATACTACTCAGCCATAAAAAAAAGACAAAATTGGCCCATTCACAGCAACGTGGATGGACCTCGAGGGTATTATGTTAAGCGAAATAAGCCAGTCAGAGAAAGACGAACTCTATATGACTCCACTCATAGGTGGAAGTTAATATATTGACAAGGAGATCTGATCAGTGGTTACCAGGGAAAAGGGGGGGTGGGGTGAGGGCACAAAGGGGGAAGTGGTGTACCCACAACATGACTAACAAAAATGTACAACTGAAATCTCACAAGGTTGTAATCTATCATAACATTAATAAAAAAAAATACCACCACTTATTGACAATGCTCCTAGTCACCTAAGGGCTCTGATGGAGAGGTACAACAAGATTAAGGTTGTTTTCATGCCTGCTAACACAACGTCCATACTGTAGCTCATGAATCAAGGGGTGATTTTGACTTTCAAGTCTTATTTTTTCAGAAATACATTTTGTAAGGCTATAGCTGTCATAGATGCTATAGAATGTGTATGCTCTCATGGATCTGGGCAAAGTCACTTGAAAACCTTCTGGAAGGTATTCACTATTCTAGATGCCAGTAAGAACATTCTTGATTCATGGGAAGAGGTCAAAATATCAACATAAACAGGAGTTTGGAAGAAACTGATTGCAACCCGTATGGATGACTTTAAGGGGTTCAAGACTTCAGTGGAGGAAGTAACTGACCACATGATGAAACTAGCAAGAGAACTAGAATTAGAAGTAGAGTCTGAAGATGTGACTGAATTGCTGCAATCTCATGATAAAACTTCAGTGGATGAGGAGTTACTTCTTGTGGATGAGCAAAGAAAGTGGTTTCTTGAAATGAAATCTACTCCTGGTAAAGACACTGTGAAGATTGTTGAAATAACAAGAAAAGATTTAGAATATTACATAAACTTAGCTAATAAAGCAGTGGCAGGTTTGAGAGGTTTGACTCCAATTTTGAAAGAAGCTCTACTGTGGGTAAAATGTGACCAAACAGCATTGCATGCTACAGAGAAATCATTCATGAAAAGAAGAGTCAATTGATGCAGCGAACTTCATTGTCTTATTTTAAGAAATTGCCACAGCCACCCCAACTTTCAGCAACCACCACCCTGATCAGTCAGTAGCAATCTACATTAAGGCACCACCCTCCACCAGTGAAAAGAGTTTGACTCACTGAGGCTCAGATGATGGTTACCATTTTTTAGCAATAAAGTATATTTTAATTGAGCTATGTACATTGCTTATTTTAGACATAATGCTATTGCACACTTATTAGACTATAGTATAGTGTAAACATAACTTTTTTTTTTTGAGGAAGATTAGCCCTGAGCTAACTACTGCCAATCCTCCTGTTTTTGCTGAAGAAGCCTGGCCCTGAGCTAACATCCACACCCATCTTCCTCTACTTTATATGTGGGACGCCTACCACAGCATGGCATGCCAAGCGGTGCCATGTCCGAACCCAGGATCCGAACCGGCGAAACCCAGGCCACCGAAGCGGAACGTGTGAACTTAATCGCTGTGCCACGGGGCCGGCCCCTAAACATATCTTTTATATGTACTGGAAAACCAAAAAATTGATAGGACTCACTTTATTGTGATATTCACTTTGCTGTGGTGGTCTGGAACCGAACCTGCAATATCTCTGAGGTGTGCCTATTCTAGACAGCTTGGAACAGTCCATACGCCCATAGCCTGCTGAAATTATTTACACTAGGCGATCCTAAACCTGCTTACCCTGCTTTGCCTGTTCCATCCCACAGAAACCACAAGGAGGCTCTTGTCCACATTTTCCCCTTGCAACCTCCGCTTCCTGACCAACCCTACTGCTTCCCCATATGGCCCTGTATGGCATGGCATGCCCCCTTCTCTTGGCAACTGTGAGTAACTATCTTTTCCATGGCAATCATCTCCTTTTCTGTTGGCCTTACCATAACTGAGTAATAAAATCTACATTTTAAAACAGGCAGATGATTTAAATGATTGATTTATTTTCTTTGGTTACCTTTTTTCCCTTTCTTTTCTTTTTTTTTTTTTTTGTATTGAAAGCATTTTTAAAAAATAACTTGGCTTTGACTGCAGACTGAGTGCTACATTTTTTACTACACCCAGACATATTATTCTTTTTTAAAATTTGCTCATTCTCCATAATAAAGTATGTTGCACGTGGTATTTGGCCATAAACATTATAGGCAAATTGCCCCAGTGTTATTCACTGTCTACCTAGTTGCTAATACATCCCATCTTCTGATTTTAAGCCAAAGAGTTTATGGACATAGAGTTTCTATCAAGTATTTAATGAAGTATTCTCATTTGCATTGCTTCATAAACAATCAATAACCCCCCTTGATCCATGTTAATGAGCCATGCACTGTTTATTTTCAAATAATTAATTTTCAACTTTGTTATTAATGGCTATTATTGCATTGTGATCTAATATCATGGCATGCACAATTTAAGCTTTCCTGTAATTTATTTAACTTTCCTTTGTGGCCTATTTGATGTCCAGATTTTGTAAATGATCCATTGGCTTTCAGAAGAAAGTGTATCTGCTGCTTACTTGGAACATACTCAATCTGTTTTTTAAATAAATTATAAATTAAAGTATCATATAGCCTTTATATTTCTACTTTTTTCCTACATAGTTCTTAAAAACTTGGGAGATGTATCTTCAAAGCTACATGTCTTGTTCTTTTTCAATTTTTCCTTGTAAAGTTTTCTATCAGAATTTTTACTTTAAATATTTTGTAGCTATGATATTTGTCATATAAAAGTTTATGCCTCTAATATCTTCATCATGAATATATCATTTTTCAATATAAAATGACGGTCATTTTTTCTGATTCTATGCTGATATATTTTCCTCAAAATCTAATATACCTGATTTGAATATTATACTCTTTTCTTTGTTTGCCTTTACACAATATATCTCTGGCAGTCCTTTTTTCTTTTTTCTTGGCTCATCTTTTTTGTTGTTGTTGTTACTTTTCTGGGTCATATTCCCCTAGATATGTCTCTTGGGAATAACATATAATTGGACTTTGTCTTTAACAGGAGAGTTTAACCCATCCAACTTCAAAATTTTTAAGCCTGTTATACCTGAAAATCTTGTTCATTTGTCTTTTCACTTTCAATCAGTTTTTTAATACTTCTTTATTTTCTCTTTCCTTCTCTCTCTCTTTCTTATATGATTCTTCATTGAAAATGATTTTATTTTTTTTTGCTAGTGCTACATAAAACATATGTCTTATTTTTAAATCCAACAGATACATAAGTTAAAAAATGAATTCCAATAATAAATTTCACAAATAAAATAGTGTTTTGATACCACCCAATGTTATTCTGAATGTTATTATTTTATTTTGCTTCCTCCATCCCTCCTTCAATTCTCAGTTGGATGAGATGGGATTGCTATAATCTGGAATTTGAGGCCAGGACTATTATTGCTATTTTTATGTGTTATATATTCTATTTCAAGAATTACTTTTGTTTCTTGTCTCATAAACTATTTATGACATTTAATTCAACTTATTCTGTATCATTGTTTTTAATGCCTAATACCAGGTTTTCTTTAGTTTTTTATTTAAATTCCACTCAGCTAAATTTATGCATGTCTTCGAGTAATTTTTTTTCATGGAGAGTCCTTGTTCTTGCATTATTTTTGTTTTAATTTCTGCCTTTCTCTCAATTAATGTTCCCTCCTTGTCAATCTATTGAATTTTTACTTCATATTTTTATCTTTTGTACCACAGTCCATATTTTCTTAAATTGCATTAAGGACACAAAGCAGATGCTTTAAAAAAATACTGTAAATTTCTGATAATAAACCTTTTCCAAAAATACTTACTTTCAGCTTAAATACTGTTGTACTTCTTTTATGTAGTATTTGTCAAAATACCCATGTATCTTTTATATCTGCTTATCCTGATAAGGAAAAATGTATCCAAACATGGTATTTGTCCATATGCATTGTGGGTGAATTCATGAACCATCTAACTCTATTCTAACCTGCCCTCAGATGGATTTTGAGCCAGAGGGTTTATAGACGTGAGGAGCCTCTATTGAAATTTCTTATGTCCAGAAGACATATATCTTTTGTGGCTATCTGGTCGCCTTTCAAAAAGGATCATTTATACCTTGATGATTGAAAATATTTTTTCAACCTTCCCTTGCTAGACACAATGGAAACAAAAAACCCAAAACAGCGCACATCATGCAGTGCTCTGTGTCTTCTGATCAGAATCCCTCCTTACTGGTACTTCCACAACCCTGAAGAGCACAGCACCTTCCATGTCTGCCACTGGCTGGAGTAGAATAATGATACTTTTATTTCCAGAAAGAACAAAGAGAGCTACAAATGGGAGAAACTGGAGGATTGCTTGGTCTTGCATGTTTTAGAAAGCAGCTCTTTCCTTCACACTAGAGGAAAAGAAGTTTAGTGTTGTGTTTGGTACAGACACTGGGCATTGAGACCAAGAGGCTATCTGTGGCAGAACAGCGAAGACTAATCTTTAGGTTTACACATTTGTTATCCATTGTGATTGTTAATTTTATGTGTCAACCTAACTGGATCAGAGGGTGACCAGATATCTGGTTAAACATTATTTCTGTGTGTGTCTATGAGGTTGTTTCTGGATGTGATTAATATTTCAGTCTGTGAACTCAGCAAAGTAGATGGCCCTCCCCAAAGTGGGTTAGCATCATCCTATCCATTGAAGGCCTGAATAGAACAAAAAAGAAGGAGGAGAAATTTGCCCCTTCTTTTTGGCTTCAGTGCTTTAGTTGGGACATATTATCTCATCTTCTCCTGCTGTTGGACAAGGGATTTACATCATTAGCTCTCCTGTGTCTCAGGCCTTCAGATGTAGGCTGAATTATACCACCAAATTTCTTGGGTCTTGGCAGATTGTGAGATTTATCAGCCTCCACAACTGCATGAGCCCATTCCTCACAATAAATCTATATCTGCATCTATATCTATATCTGTCTACTTCTATCTAAACTACTGGTTCTGTTTCTCTGGAGAATACATGCCTCAAAAGGCAAAGTATGTGTCAGCATCCCCCATTAATTATAGTTCCTTTTCAGTTCCAAGAAACTTCTGTAATTTGTGTAGATAGTATTAGTTGTCTTGATTTGGGAGGTTATGAATGCATATTTTAATAGTTTTCTAGATGTTATAGTTGCAAGTTGGGAAAGACTTGATCAAGCACTGCTAATAGAGGTGATTCTGATGCTCGTACACATCACCTTAGACGCGCAGCACATAACCTTTGCACATTTTAGGCTTCTGCAGTAACATTTCTTCCATAATGCACATTGCGCTATCGTCCAGTGACTTAAAACAGAATGTATTTATTACCTGTAGGTATCTACCAGCCTCTGTTCCCCATTCTCCCACAGCTGGTGTTTCCTAACCCCCACCCACAGCACTGCAGGTTCTAGGACAAGCCTGACCTAATGACTTCTAGCCCAACCATCTGACACTAAGCATTGTCACCTGTGCCATTGGTCTCGCTGTTGTTTTGAAAATTTTCCCTTGGTTTCATTCTCACATGTGAGTTCTGAAGACTGGGCTCTGCTTTTTCCTCTGTGGGTTCAAATCCCTCTCTTGGTTACCTACCCAGTACTTAAGATCCTCTGGGTTTACTTATCTCCTACAACAAAGGGAGGGGTTGTAATCTTGCCCTGAAATGCAAAGCCTACTGCCCAGTGTAAGGAGAACATTCACCTGCTGTCTGGCTGCCTCTCTGCCTCTGCCTACCCACTGAAATTTCAAAATCTGTCCCTCTCAGTCGGCTTCCTCTGACACCACAGCTTCCAAAGCTAAAATCCATTACGATTTCTTTTCAACATTGTACTCTACTTCCCAAAATGCACTTTTTCTAACTCCTGGGAGCAAGTTTTATTTCATCATTATAGTTAGACCTAGCTCTAGGTCAATGTTCCTCTAGGATTATCCAAACCCTGTTTCCTGAGCCATACCTGGTCATATTCAGAAATGAGAAAATGTCACATGAGTCAGACATTCTTTTCTCTGGGTTATGCTTGGTATTATCGTCCCTCTAGTTCCAGCCAACTCAGTAGCTAATCCATCACCAATTTAGGTGGTTGCACATGCAAAACATATTTTAAAGCTTACCATTTCTCATCAATTTCACTAGGAGACTCTAAATCAAGTCATCATTATCTTTTACCTAGAATAAAGTAGTCTTTAATGTTCTCCCGATGTTTACACTTGTCTCTGCCCCCATCCCTTCCCCATGGGGCAGCCAAGAGGACCCAGTCACTCCCCTGCTTCAAACTCTTTGAATGTTTCCTGTTGCTTTATCAGATGCTTTTAAGCCTTTGCCTTGACTCATGCCTTCGTCTTCAGCTTCTTTTCCAGCTAATCTCTCTCTCTCTTATTAATTATGTTCCAGCCACACTGGCTGCTTTCTGGATTTTGAAGGTACTACTTACATTCTCCTCTGTCCAGAACCTTTCTCCTTCACGCCTGTGGACAAATGAGAGTGAATTCACCCTTTAGGCCCCAGCACCTCCTCAGATAGGACTCCCTCACAGAGATCCTTACTGACGTCCCTGTTAGATTACTGGGTTGTATTCTGTGAGAGCACCCTGTATTTTTCATTGGTAGCATTTCTAACTTTTTAAAAAAATGTATTTGTTTGAATACTTGTCTGATATTTGTTTCCTCTGTTATCCTGTTGTCAATGAAAATAATCCATAACCAATCTATAAATGAAAATTTGGGTGAGTTTATTCTGAGCTAAAATCTGAGGACCATGGCCCAGGGCCTTTCTTCCTGAAGGAAGAAAGGGCACCGAAGAAGTGGGGTGCACAGAGTGGTTATATACCCCCAAAGAGGATGTTTCACGTAGGATTGAAATGTCTCTTTTACAATAGTCGCGAGACTGCTCTGTCAGCACAGCGATTGATGGACACAGCAGGGAGGTCTGCTGTCTCGGTGAACACAGCAGGGTGGCAGGTCTGCTGTCTCGAGCTGGGTGGTCACAGGTGAGCTGGGTGGTCAAAGGTGAGCACAGCAATTGGTTCCTAGCCTAAGGAAAGATGCTTATCCTTAAGGAAATGCCAATGTGGAGGGAAGTTGCACCTTTATCTTAAGGCCATTTGTTCTTGCCACAGTAAATGTTTAAAGCAGATATACAATGCATGCTTGATGGCCATGTCAGGCCCTTTTGGAAAAACAAAGTCAGGCTGAATTAGGTTTACACCAAATGGCTTCCTCATATACTCCAATATATCTTATTGTTTGCCGTTTCTATTTGTCACTGTAAACTTCATGATGGTGTGTATTTCGTTTGTTGTTTCCTGCCTAGAGCCTAGCAGTTTCTTGTACAAGTAGAGACTAAAACATATTTGATTAACGAATGAAAAAAATGGGATCAAAATGAAATGATAGCAATTTACCAATAACATTAAATATTTCTTATTAATAAATTATACGCCTAGTGACAATGCTACCTACTGTGTTAAAATATTAATCTACAAGGAAGTCTATCTGTATTTTCTTTATATACAAAAAAAAAGGAGGGAGGGATGTAGTTCAGTAAAAGGAAACGATTTAGTGACAAATAGTGGGCCTGGTTAAGAGAGGATCAGTTCTGGAGACATGCCAAAGCTTTTTGAAACATTTCTTAATTGTTCATATAAATATTTATCTGGGGTTAGAAGGGTGCAACCAATTTTTTTATTCATTTATAACTGAAGGTGAGATAGATTTAAAAAATATTTTTTTCCAGAATCATATAGCAGGTAGGAAGATAAGTACATTTCCTTCATTTTGGCTGTAAAACTGCTGATAAAGTATTCTCTGCTCTCATCCCATTCTGTGCTCCTAACTGTCCTGATGATGAGGATAATTTTAGGCTGGTTACTTTTAAAAACTGCAGATGAGAAGGAGGCTCTGAGGAGTGGAGTTTGCTTGCCCCTTGAAGAGAGACATTTGCATTTGTGAAGGAAGTCTCCATCTGTGGGGGTTGTCTCCCTCTCTGCACCAGGAGGAAGGGGAGATGACCTTATCTCTAGAAACTCTTAATGGGGATGGGCAAGGACTCAAGTCTTGTTCATTGTGCTTGTCTGGTAACCTCATGTAACTGACGACCCTCCCCCCCCCACCAACATCCTCCTTTGTCTTTAGCTGAAGATAATATTTAAGGTGGTGGCTTCTGCCATTTACTTAATCCAGTTTGATTCTTATCTAAAAGTTATAAGACCACCCAATAACCAGACCCCACCCACACTGATACCATTTTAACAACTCTTTTTACATATTCTTTCCTTTGTCTTGTAAAGAGATAACTCACATACCTATGCCTTAAATTTAGCCCTACCCTCAACCCATGTTTGCAGCAGCAGATCCTCCTGCCGGTGGGTCCTGTCCCCACACAGCAGCTCTGACTGCCCATGGGTCCTATCCTCCTGCTATTCCACACTATTCTCTGAATAAAAGAGCACTACTGCCAGACCTTGAGAGTCCGAGATATCTTTCTTTCCACTCTGGCTCACCGACCCCACATCACTGAAATCTGTCTTCCCGGTGCAGTCTCCAAGAATCTATGGAGTTATGCATAGTGGTGCCTGAGACCTGTGAAGTCAGCTGTTCTCAGAGAACCATCTAGTGACTCTTGTGTACCTCTCTGTGCTTTTCCTTTTCCCCTTCTTTAGATTTTTGCCTCACATCCTGTAAGCAGCATTTCTGAGAAATTAATCTACAAGACTTCTTGAAGGTTTTGGCAAAAATGCAGGTTCCAGGGGTTTACCTCATAAATTTGGATTGGGTCATTCTGAACTAGGGTCTAAATATCTGAATTCTTAAAAAGCATGGTGGGTACTCTGTATGCTGATGGTCTACAGAAAATATGTTGAAAAACAATCAGCTGCTATTTGATTGTTTTTATCTGGTCACCTATTGTCTGAAATTGCCATACGCATTCTATCACTTAAAGTCATCAAATTCTCTCACTAAAGGAGTCGCCTCTATATAGAGTCAGCTTTATTTAAAAGAAACAATATTTTCTACAAATTAGCATTCCTTAATTTAGTATTACTTTTGACAACTCATAATATATACATTGTTCAGTTAATGTATAAGAAGATTTGAATTCTTTAATTCTCTCACTTTATCCAGCTATCGATAAAGAATACAGACAATATGCATTCAATTATTGAAATTTTGTATAATTTTTCTTATTCTACCACTTTCATAGCATAGGTTAAAATGTTTCCAAAGAGTGAAAAAAAAGATTTAAACCTTAAATGAATTTGGCAAGAAAAATAAACATCCGTTACTTTAGTTCTTTAAAATTGTTTTAATAGCTCAAATATACAGATAAAATTGGCACTATGTTACCTTTCAGTTTGACTGCCATATTGCACTGGGTTGCCTCCAAGAATCCCCTTTCCAATCAAAAATGATGGTAGAAATGTGATATTTTACATCAGACACTTGACTAAAATATCTCTACTCATCAGCCTTCTAAGACTCAAACTGCAGGTGGTCCTGAATTTATTTTAGATGTCTGATATTTTTCTCCATTTGAAATCTCTTTCAAGTGAAACAACTTAAAGGAATATCAGGAAGCAATTTATTGGAGATTATGTGTTTATTTTAATCAACATAGAGAATTAACTCAATGACTGTAATACATCATCTGAATTCAGCTACATTCTGTGTTCTCTTTTTAGATGAAAGACTGAAATTTTCTGCAGTTCATTAAGTCTAGTATGGTTTCCTCTCTTTTTAATTAAATTTGAATCCAAATCAATTATTATTTTTCACATTAAGTACTATTCTTCACTCCAGTTCAAGATTTACTGCCTTATCTTCTATCTCATAATCATGTACTGTCTGGTATAATTTTTCATACTTCTAAAAATCCTTATAAATTGTACTACCTTTATGCTTTGCAAAAACAAAATTAAACCTATATTTCTCTAATTATTTATGTCAGAACAGAAGCAATGTATACTTACTTGTGTAGGCGAGGAAGACATTTCCTCTACCCACTGTGGATTCTTCTGGCTGGAGAACAAATTAAATTCACATGAGACAGAACAACAGGAGAAAATTAAACAAAGCCTTATAACATGTATACATGGGAGAGGCTCAGGCAAGCTGAGCAACTCACCAAAATGGCTGAAGCCCCCACCTTAAATATCATCTTCAGCTAAAGACAAAGGAGGATGTTGGGGGTGGGGAGAGTCAGTTACAGGAGGTTACCAGACAAGCACAATAAACAGGAATAAGATTATTATGCAGATTTAAGTCCTTGCCTTCTGCATTGAGAAGTTTCTAGAGATAAGATCATCCCCCCTTCTTCCTGGTACAGAGAGGGAGACACCTTTACAGATGGAGATTTCCTTTACGATGTAAATGTCTCCTAACAAAGGGCAAGCAAGTTCCACTCCTCAGAGCCTCCTTCCCATATGCAGTTTATTGAAAGTAGCCAGCCCCAAATAATCCTCATACAAAGAGACATATCTTGGGATGGCCAATGCCAGTCCCCAACACTTGCTGCCTTTTAAGGTGAGGAAATCAGTATACTTTTAGTTTCACTTTCCAAGTTTTAATTGTATAATTTACATATTTGAAACAACTTACTGTAACTTTTAAACATTGTTTATCTTTTCTTTCAAAACCTTTTGGTCATTTGCCTTATTTTATACCAAATTACAATTACTTTTGTAATTATTTTATTTAAATATTTTAATGATCATAGACACAATTAAATGAGCTAATTCTTATTCATTCAAAATGATATGTTTTTTCTTGATTTTAATAGAAATTAAAACTCATTGTTAAGAAGAAGACTATCAAAAAATGTAATAAAAGAGAGAAAATTTCCTGTAATTTCAGAGAAAAATATTTTTGTGTTTTTCGTTTCAGACATCTTTTTGACCATAAACTATATAAAAAGTTTTCTCTAGGTACCTATAGCATTTTACTCACCTTCCTGTTAAATAGCCTGTTTTTCAGTTAATGATGAATCATGGATGTCTTTCCATATCAACATATATCTATATAGACCATATGGATGTGTTTATATGCAGCTACAACTAATATAACATTGTGAGTTAAAGTACAATAGGTAAATATATCTTTCAATTCATAATCAATAAATTTATAGACATTTAGATTGGTTCACTTTTTTTTTGCTATCATAAACAATACTGTGATAAATATCCTTATTTTTACATATTAGTCCAACTAGTTCCTGTAGATCTATTCCTGGGGGGAAAATTGCTGGATCAAAGGTATTCACTTTAAATTTTGGTGTTTGGCTCTAGAGTGTTTGCAGATGGTTGAACTAAAAGTGTATGAGAGTGTTACTTCATCTATACTCTTGATATTATATGATATCATTGTTTTTTATCTTTTTCAATCTTAAAACTTTTTTTTAAACAGAAGTTGTTGTTTTTTTAAGATTGGCACCTGAGCTAACAACTGTTGCCAATCTTTTTTTTTATTGCTTTTTCTCCCCAAATCCCCTCAGTACATAGTTGTATATTTTAGTTGTGAGTCCTTCTAGTTGTGACATATGGGATGCCGCCTCACCATGGCTTAATGAATGGTGCCATGTCCGCACCCAGGATCTGAACCGACAAGAAACTCTGGGCCGCTGAAGAGGAGCGCATGAACTTAACTGCTCAGCCACGGGGCCAGCCCCTAAAACAATTTTCAAAATTCAGGTTTTCATTTGTATTTTGTTAACTATATGTGAAAATTAACCAAGAATGGCTACAAAATTTGCAGGACTCAGTGCAAAATGAAAATCCAGGGCCCTTTGTTCAAAAACTATTAAAAACTTCAAGACTATGTCAGCAGAGTATTACACCAAGTATGGGTCCTTTATAAGCTTAGGACTCTGTGTGACTCTAAAAGTTTCACACTCCTGAAGCTGGCCTCAGGCTTTTTCAATGCATACTAGTCTTTTTACATTTGATTTCTGACTACTTTTTTTTTTTTTTAAGATTTTTATTATTTCCTTTTTCTCCCCAAAGCCCCCCGGTACATAGTTGTATATTCTTCATTGTGGGTTCTTCTAGTTGTGGCATGTGGGACGCTGCCTCAGCGTGGTCTGATGAGCAGTGCCATGTCCACACCCAGGATTCGAACCAACGAAACACTGGGCCGCCTGCAGCGGAGCGCACGAACTTAACCACTCGGCCACGGGGCCAGCCATGATTTCTGACTACTTTTTATGAGTGGTTTTCATCCACTTTAAAAAAAACTTTGGTACACCATTTTATTGATTTGTAAAAGCTTTTTATATAGCTCCTCACCTGAATTATTGAAACATTTTCTAATTTTTCCTATATATTTATGAGGGTTATTTTTGGTTTACATTTAAATTATATTTAAATATTTAAGCTTATAATGTTTTTTGCTTGAGGTCAGACCTTAACTGCATTTTCTTCTCGCCAAACTGGTTATTCAATTGACCTACTATCATTTATCTTGTAATCTATATTATTTCCCTAGTGATTAGAAATGCCACATTTTTCATGTGCCAATAGGAATGTAGGAATCCATTTCTAGATTCTCTATTCAGTTTCATTGATCTAACTGATCTTTTCCCAAAATCATACCATTTCAATTATTGTAGCTCTATAATTCTAGTCATTCTTCTTCCTTTGGAATTTTTCTTACTGTTTAATTTTCTAAACTGTAGTTTTGAATTATTTCATCAAGTCGTGAAATGGAACCCCTGGAATTTTGATTGCAGAAATAATGAATATGTCGATTCAGCTGGAGAAATTGAAGTTTTTAAGTATTAACATTTCCCACCTAAAAACAAGGCATGAACCTCCCTTTATCTCTTTTTTCACGTACCTCAGTAAAATATAGCTTTCTTCATATAGGTCCTGCACATTCTCAAGTTTGTTCTGCTTTTAGCTTTTCAAAGAGAAGAAAATATCGTTAGTTTTGCATATTAATTCTGTTAACGGTCACCATACTGTTTGCTTCTCAAGGTCTATTTTTCATCCTTCCCCATACTGTGCTGTGCCACAGGAGAGAGTCCACTGTGGACTGAATCAGTCAGGTTCTCTTGTATTCTGATTTCTGGATGAGTTCATAAGGAAAGGATGTCTTCTAGGAATTTGTCATCCCAGAGAGAATGTCATTTACAATCTGCAGATAAGCCATATAGTGTGCTACAAGAATTTGTTTGAATTCTCCTTGTCTTCTTCTATTTACTCAGCTCCATTTGATCATTCATTTAGAACTTAAGCTTAAGGGGTTGGCAGGCTATAAGGTTTTATTACCCATTCAACTCTTTAGCTGTCTGAAAAGAGGACAGGGAGAGCTACACTCTCAGACCACCAGAACCGGGGATTTTTCTTTCTAGTATTTCACCAGGTACCATATTCACCACCTTTTGCAAGATGGTGTAATATAGATTGTCCTTCCATTTTGTTGTGAACCTGGCATATTGGTAAGAATTTTGAAGAGATTAAAAAACAAGAAACAAAACCCCACTCTCTGCTGGCTTTCTCTTTGTTACATGGATGTATATCTTCTCTGCACTTGTACTTTTGCACCCGTAGGCCTCCATTTACAGAATCTGGTCTAAGCAATTTAGGTGTACCCTTACATCCAGGCTTTACACATCCCTTCGTCTAATGAAACTCCTTGCTCTTAGTCAACTGCCAGATCAGAGAAGCATGACAAAGAGTGTCCCTCTTTCCCGTCTAGCTACTCTTAACTGTCTGAGGTCAGTCGTCTTTGTTATTGATGTGTAGCAGGAGTGAGGCCTCAAATATAGCACACGTCGTCAGCCCACATCCCTTGAAACTAAGAGATAATAAAGAGAGTGTTACAGTATTTGAACTTAGTGTTTTGATTATCATTTCATCTTATATTTTTTTGCTTCAAGAGTCCATGTGAATTTTTTATCTTATATTTTTTGCTTCAAGAGTCTATGTGAATTTGGACTGCACAATATGGACACTTTTAAAACATTTTTTGTTTGTTTATCACAGAAAGTTTTTAAAGAACAACTTTGAGAGAGTTGTATTTACTCCTTTTATTAGAAAAAAGCTATTCCTTTTTATTTTCTCCATCCTGTTTTCTCCCTCGTGAGTGTGGAGAGGTCATTTATGGCCTGCTATTTGCCTAAGCAGCACATGGGAATATACCTGTTTGATGTCTTCACCATATACCTGAATATATTTTATGGAACATTTCTCTAATGTTTTAAACTAGAAAGGCAGTTAGCATAAATTTAGTAATCCAGCATTCTAAAAATACTTGGAGGGAGACTAGGGCATGGGCAGGCCTAGAGGGGTCATTTAATCTGTGTGTAATTTCTTCTCCATAATTTGTGAAGCTGCTATTCCTCGGACCAACTCTGTCTCACTTTCCATTTGGCCCAGTCTTTAGTCTATGGACACCATGTATCTTGTTGTCTTTCCTGTGTTACTATTCAAACCATTGGGAAGAATCATAGTGGATCAGGGAGAAAACCACTACCTGCTGGTTTCCTTCTTGAGTAGTTCACATTCTTGTATGTCTCCCAAAGCAGATAATTTGGAATGTGGCTGATCAGAGCAAGTAAAGAGATCTAAGAGAGGTACCTCCTGCTTATTCTATTCTGTGTCATTGCCTTTAGCCCTCTCTGATGGAAATTGTGAGGTGCCAGAATCTCCTAGATTTATTTTCTGTAATGTCACACTACAATCTCAGAAAGAAGAAGAAATGAGTCTTTCCTTGATTTGTTTCCAGGTGAATTAATTCAGTTCTAAGTACACTGCTTAGTCATTGTTCCTAATACTGTGCAGGCTTTTCATCATTTTTATGTTCCTTTGGGCATTTTGTCATTAATTATTAGGTAATTGAGAATGTTGGGTTGGCAAAGGGGCCAGGTATTCCAATACTGAAGTCATTTACTTATCTGGAAGTCATCACCAATAGCTTCTCATCCACAAACATAAACCTTCATCAACTTTTATTTGTCTAGAGTCCTTAATGGAGTTTTTACTCACTTGATTTCAGGTGCATGGTGCTTTCACCTAAAAATAGATATAGGTATTCCATAATGTTTTATCCTTAATTCTCTCTTTTTCTCTCTATTTTCTATATCCAATTTTATCCAATCTTGTGGCTTCAATATCTCTACTTCGTGGGTAACTGCAGATCTTACTATCTACTTTTGCATTTCCCATAGACTCTGGTTCAACCATTCAGATGAGTGTCTGCTCCTGTCTTGGATATAATGATGATTCCTTTGTTCAAAGCAATGTATTCAAAACTGAGCTCATCATCATCTACTTCCCCAAATCTATATCTCTACTTATTCATTCATCTGTTCATTTATGCATTCATTCACTGTTGTATTTATTGAATGCTTTCTTTGTATCAGGTCCTGTTGCCAAGCGTATATTAGTAAAAATTGTAGACAAGGTTATTCCTCTGAGAAAGTTTACACAGTATTAAGAGACGTGCATGCACACAAGTTAGCGGGCGAGTATGAGATAGCATGATAAGTGCCAAGATATGATGAGTTCAGGATAGGATGAAAGAAGAAAGGGGGCACCTAATCCTGACTTTGGTGTCAGGGAAAGCTTTTTAAATTAAGTAATGTCTAAGTTGAGTGCTAAAACTTGATTGCTAGTAATTTATTCATGTAAAGAGGAGAAGGAGAGAGTAATCCAGGTAGAGAGAACAGTAAGCATGAAAGTAAGAAAGACCATGGCACACAAGCAAGCCTAGGAATAGAAAATAGTTCATTATAACTAAAGGGCAGGGGGTAAGAAATAGTGAGTTTTGAGACTGCAAAGGTAATCAGCAGCCATCCTTAAGGGTTATTGAAGTTGTGTTAAAGAGTTTGTACCTTATTCTGAGGGACAGAGAAAATATTGGAGGGTTATAGGAAGAGAATTACAAGATCAAATCTGAATTTTAGAAAGGTCAGTTTGACTGCAGTGTGGAAGTTGCTTCGAAAAGCCAAAGACGGGGGAAAGATCAACTAGAATCAAATGAGAGGTGATGAAATCTTTGATTGAAGTAGTGACATTAGAGATGGAGAAAAGCTAAGGATCTTAAAATATGTTTTGAAAGACTTGGTGATTTCTTTTATTGAGGCACGGGGGAAAAAGAGACAAACATTTCTGGCTTGAATGGGATGGAAAAGGATATCTTTGTGGATTTTTTTTTCCTGACACCCACCAGTTCTGACTCCAACTGGTCAGCCTACAATTCAATTAAATTCTGACACTAACTACTCCAGAGATAGCATAAGACTCCAGAAGTTAAGGGCTCAGTCCACAAGACTGCCTCGCTTCAGATGCCAGTTGCAAGTGTTGAGTCACCATGTTATCTGCACTTGTGTCCTAAGCTAGAAAGTCGGGGGTTCCCACCCCATCTTCCCTTTTTCAGCCTTGATAAATCACTAGAATGACACACAAGGCTCAAGAAAACATTTACTATCGCTGCTTTCTTTTAAAGGATACAACTCAAGAATAGCCAAATGGAAGAGATGCATAGAGCAAGGTATATGCATCTCTGAGTGTACCATCCTCCCAGCACATTGATGTGTTCACCAGCTTGGTAGCTCTCCAAACCCTGTTGTTTAGGGGTTTTATGGAGGTTTCACCAGATTCACCTCATTAGAACAAAAGATGCTCCTGTAACCCTCGTCACTCAGGAAATTTCAAGGGTTTTAGGAACTGTGTGCTGGGAACTGGGGACAAAGACAAAATATTTGTTTTTTTTGTACTACAACCTTCCACTGAGCTACAGAAGAGGAGAAGAGGAGGAGGTTAGGGAGGAATACTTGAGTTCAAACTTGGACATGTTGCATTTGGGTTTCCTAAAGTATTTATAAGCATAAATAGTCAATAGGAAGTTAATGGCTCTGGAGTTTAGTAGAAAAATATGAACTGTAAACTTTGCTTTGGTGATCCTTAGGACATTTATGATTATTGAAGCCATGAAACTGAATGAAGATTGCCAACAGTGAGAACATTGCATGAGAAGAGAGAGGACCCAGACAGAAGAGGCTCTATTTAACGGTTCAATAAGAAAGAGAAGCCTACAAAGGGGTCATCAAAAAAGTAAGAAGACTAATCAAAGGTCTAAGCTAACATATTTTGAGCATGTATGTGTATGGAGCGTTGAGTGCAGTAAGCATTTTGTATGGATTGCCTTATGTAAAACTGGAGAGTGTGAAGTCAAGAATGTCTGAGGAAGAAAACATTCACAATAGATGGAGCTGACTATAGAGCTGAATGTAGCCAAGATATCAAATATGGTATAGACTCAAATGTGTTTATTGTATTTAGTGCAAGGAAATCACTGGAGACCTTGAGAAAACCAATTCCTGAGGAGTGTTGGGAGCAGTAATCATGGTACAGTAGGTTTAGGAAGTAATGGAAGGTGAGGAAATGTTTCCCATGACTATTGTTAGCAACTTTACTATTCCATGTACCTGGCATAGAAAACTTGGCATCATCTTTGACTCTTTTCTCTCATTTCTCTTCTGATGTTAATTCTAATTGCACAATGACTCTTGCTTCTCTCTGGTTTCTCCTTGTCATTGCCTCTAAAAGGGCCACTCTTGTTCAATCCTTGGCTCTTACTTCCATACCCCATTCTAGTTCCTGTTTGGGGAAAATCATATCATGCTTATTATTCAAGGCCCAGTTCAAATACTACTTGTTTGATTAAATCTTCCTAATAATTTCATACTCAAGCAATCTACTTTTCTTTGAATTCTTGTAACACTTCATTGGTACCCTTTTATAATACTTATGACTTTCTGTCTTGAGTATGACCATCCACATACACATCTTATCTCCCTTTATAGACTGTTAACTTCATTAGGGCAGAAGTCACGTCTATTTTTACATTTTGTTCCTAAAATAGAACATCTAAGTATTTATTTTGGTTTTCCATAATTTTGAGCTATTGGACCTTGGGTAAGTCTAATCTAAGTCTTCTGAATATTTTCTCTTCCAAAAAGTGATGATAATATTATCTGTTCTGCTACTTAATATTATAGGATGGTTTTCAGAATTAAAAAGATAATGTATTTTAAAATTGTAGCATATAAATCATTAAAATAAAAAACAATTATTATTCACATTGCTATTACCATTGGAGGAGTAGCTAATCTTATTAGTAGCGATATAAGTAATATGCTTATTCTACACTAAGAATTGCAAGTCTATTTAGAGATGCAGCAATTCAGCCAATTACTAGTTTAAAGGTTAATTTCTTCAATTCAGAGCATATAACACCTGTGGTGAAGTGTCTGCCAATTTATTTTGATGAATAATTCAAAGAACATACATTTTACTCAGAGGCTGGTTCTTTCCCTAGGTGTTTATACTAGGAGACACGGCAAGTGATTTAGATAGTGTCTTGAGCCTAATTGACCAATTTATTGTTCTTCTACTTTTTTAAGTGCAAAATTAGTGCGTGCTTATTGTAGAAATACAAACCATTCTTGAACACAATATATATATACATGTATACGTAAATTGAAACTCCAATTCCCAGAAATAACCACTGTTGAAAGCGTTTCATATGTTTAATTCTAGAAATTTGTTCTACATACGCTTCTATTTATTTTTTATTGTTTATTTTGTTGTTTGTTGTTTATTGTTGTGGAAGTTGTTTTCTTTCTCTCTTTCCTCCCTGCTGTGGGTGTGTATATGTATGCATGACTGTATGCATGTATATACACGCAAATGAATATATATATATATATATATATATATAATGTGCATATAGATATTGTGGTAGGCATAATAATGTACCCCCAAAAACATGCACACCCTATTCCCCAGAACCTGTGACCATGTTACCTTACATGACAAAAGGGACTTTGCGTATGAAATTAAAGTTAAAGATCTTGAGATGGGGAGATTATCCTGAATTATTTATATGGGCCCAATACAATCTCATGAGTCCTTAAAAGCAGAAAGGAAATCAGAAAAGTGTGTTTGATGAATGTGACATGAGAAAGACTTGACCTGCTGTAGCTTCATTTGACAATGGAGGAAGGAGACTGAGCCAAATAATGCATGGTCTCTGGAACCTGGAGCTCTCCGTTTACAGCCAGTAGGAAAATGCAGACCTCAGTCATCCAACTTGAGACACTGAATTCTGCCAACAAACTGAATAAGCAAGGAAACTGAATCTCCTCTAAAGCCTGCAGTAAGGAAGGCAGCCCTGCTGACACCTTCACTTTAGCCCAAGGAGACCCAAGTCTGACTTCTAACTTACAGAACTGTGAGAGAATCAGTTTTTTTGCTTAAGCCACTAAATTTGCAATTTGGTTGGACAGTGATGGAAAACTAATATAGATATAAATATATTTCTATTGCTATTGACACAGTTTTGCAACTTCATTTTTCTTAAAAAATATATATAGACACCTTTTCATGTCATTTACAAAGAGGGCTCACTGATGTGCACAGCTTTGAATATTATGGATGCAATTTTGTAGGAGAAATTGCCAAAAATACAATAGCTCACACAAAGAATAGATACACTTTATCAGATGCAACCAAATTGCCCTTCAAAAAGATTATTTCAACTAATATTTCCGCCAGTAATATATGAGAGTGTCCATATTCCACATCCTTGCCAAAACTGGATATTACCAGTCATTCTAACGCCACGGCCTTTGCCTTTTCCAGGAATCAAGATTACTTTTACAATTTTTGGCCACTAAATACATTCAATTAATCAAACATATTTGAAGACTTGCTATGTGAAATATGTTGAGCTATGTGCTCTAAAAATATACAGGTGAATGAAAAAAGCCTGCCTTAGAGGAGCACAAACTCTTTTGGAAATATAGACCATACAAATATAATTGAAGTAATCCAAACAGCAGTAAGTGGATAATTAGTATAAACCACACAGTATATATCTCTGTATCTCTTGAAGCTCCCAGAAGGCAGAGATTTCTTATGAATTGATGTATTCTGACAGCAGGCACCTCCCCTAAAATTGTGAATGAATGCATAATCAAATAAAACCAGTTATTGCTCAATTAACATATCGAGCAATCTCAACAAACCGAAACCAACCAAAACAGCCAGAATAAGACTTGGTAAGTAAAATCCCCAGGTTAAATCAATGCAATTAGTTTTAACTTGTAGATATATATGAAGAATGATTTTTCTCACATTCAGAGAATTTTTAAGGTCTACAATAAAAAGAAGAATACACAGTACATCTACCATGTTTCTTTCTTCTCACATGTTATTTTGAGACCAACCTGGGCATCTTGCAATTAAGGTAATATTTACTGAATCCCTACTGTTCACCGCTTCATTTGTTCGACACATTTATTGAGCACTCTATTACTTTCCTACAGCTGCTGGAACAAATTACTACAAACTTGGTAATCTAAAAACCACACATCTATTTTCTTGCAGTTCTGGAAGTCAGAAGTTGGAGATCAATTTCACTGGGCTGAAATCAAGGTGTTGGCATGGCCACTCTCCCTTCAGAGGCTTAGAGGAGGTTCTGTTTTCTTGCCCTCTCCAGGTTGCAGAGCTGCATTCCTTTACTCGTGGCCCCTTCCCCAATCTTCAAAGCCAGCAGCATAGCATTTTGCTTTAGTAGTCACATTGACTTCTTCTCTGTCAAATCTCCCTCTGTCTGCCTCTAATAGGGGCGTTAGGGCCCACCAGGTAATCCTCATCTCAAGATCCTTAATCATGTCAGCAGTCTCCTTTGCCACATAAAGTAACATTCACAGGTTCAGAGGATTAGGACCTAGATGTCTTTGGGAGCCATTATTCATCCTACTACAAGTACCTACTGTGTGCCAGATGTAGGAGACACAACAGTGAAACAGCTACTTCTGTATCTGTGCTCACGCAGCTTGATGTTATGGGAGGTAGAAAAGATGTACAAGGCACAGACTTGCTTTTTAAATGGGTTCTCTAGCAGAGGAATGTTTTATCGGAGAATAAATGCATGTTTTTTCTTTTTCCCTTTTAACAAGAGAAATTGCCAGCTACTTCTCAGAATAAGCAGGCACAGAAAATCATGTTGTAGCAGATACTGTTGAGAAGAATTACTTGTGGTCTCTCTTGTATAAATAGACGACGAGTGGGCTTATCTATCTTAGGAAATGAGTCTTTTTTTTTTTTTAGTGACTTTGCAAACTGCTCCTTTTCATGTCAGGAGAGGGGTGTGTTGTAGCAGAAGAAAGGTTAGGTCAATTTGGTTAAGGAACCTAAGGCATCCTGGACAGGAAGAAACCCAAACCATAAAGCCTTAGGAAATGACTCTGTAGAACCTGGACTTTAAGTAGTACATTTTGGGGCTTGGCTGATAAAGGTATGAAACTAATGCTTGATTATAACACATGAAACTTCCTTCCCTCAAAACACTGAGAGGGTCTGTATCAAACTGTGGAGTAGTTTCCCCACTCAAGGATTGCTGCATCTTCCTACTGGTCCAGCTTTCAACTACAGGCATACTTCTGTCTCAATAGCACCACGCCTGTGAAGAGCTGGCCTATAACTACTCATTGGTACATTCACATCTAGCAACACCAATCAACTAGAGGTGAATGTTGTGCTATCCCTGTATGGGAAAGTGACGACACTGGAACTTTCTCCCATCTCCATCACTCAGGAGTGCCATTACCTGGGCTAGTGCTTGAATCGGAATGAAAAGAGCTTTTGTCAAAGGGATTGGCCTGTTCAGTTGGTGTCTTAGTCCGTTCAGGGCTGCTATAACAAAATATCACAGACCAGATGGCTTATAAACATCAAACATTTATTTCTCACAGTTCTGGAGGCTGAAAGTCCAAGATTAGGGTGCCAACATGGTCAGGTGAGGACCTTCTTCTGGGTGGCAGACTTCTTGTTTTATCCTCACATGGCAGAAGGTGGGGGAAGCAGCTCTCTGAAGCTTCTTTTATAAGGGCACTAATCCCACTCATGAGGGCTGTGCTCTTATGATCTAATCACCTCCCAAAGTCCCTACCTCCTAATACCATCACCTTGGTGGTTTGGTTCCAACATATGAATTTTGGAGGGACACAAACACTGAGACCATAGCAGTTGGGAATCACCTACCCTGAGTTTAATCCTGGGGTATGAGTGAACCCTAGAAGACCCTCTACCAATGGGTAAAGAAGGCACCCTAGCCTCTGTGGCCACTGCAAGGCCAGGGAATTTACACAGCTCTGAGTTTGAGACATGACCTGCAGGACCAGCTTCTTCTTTGACCTGCATCACAATTCATGAATTTATGTAGGATGGAGTTAGACTGGATTCTTTGCTGTCAAGATGCTGCTAGGTACTCGGAATTTCTGGGTACATATGGCAAAAGGATTAGAGCACTGGGGGTATGGGTAAGAGTCTGGATCTCTGAATTGGCTGTTTCTATCAGCTGGTGGAAGCTTTGGTGTTTTATTCAGGGGATTCCTTGGAGTTAAATTCTTCGCATCCCAAACTGTGTCAAAAGATATTCTAGTTACACCTTCATAAAGCAATATATGATATAAAGAATGGAACGAGAATTAATGAAGAAATTATTGCTGCATTTCATATTATTGCCTATAAATACAATAGGGATGAAAAGAATGAAATAATCGGTATGTAATACAAGAGCCATAGAGAAATTAGACTTGACATGGACATTGAACATAGAGTAACGGATAACAGAATTTTTGTTTTGGGATTTATTTTATTGTTTATTTGTTTGTTTTTGGCTCTTCGGAATCCAAACATCCTTCTGGTTTTAGAGGAATACCATAGTATGTATCTTGTGCCCTACTTCCCATTAAGGAAGCCAAAGGGACCGACTTCCACTTCAAGGAAGCTAAGGAGATACAGACAATATAACCTAGGCTTAGCCAAGAAGACTATTCCAAACGAAAATCTGAAGCTTGAAGAAATGAGGCAAATAATGCAGGAAGATTTGGGAAATTATTCATGGTGGTGTCAACAACACTGAGAGTTCAGCGCAGTCCTGAAAGTATCAGCACCCTAACCTGTACTGTGTATGAGGCTGTGGTCCCTGATGCCCGGCCCTCCTCAGTTCCCATCCATCCACTGCCATTGCATAACGCACTAGCCTTCACCTTCATGCTGTATTCTACTCTACAACCTTTCACATAAAGCCTATTTATGTCCATCAGCCAGATTCCATTTCTACCACATGCAAAAAAGAACTCTGACTAATGCGAGTAGAGAGGATATGGACAGGAACTGAGAAGCCATCTCAGGCGAGCGGAGCAATGAACAAAGGTATAAAATAGCATGATGTGTCTGGGAGACTCTAATGAGACTTCTAGGACTGCAGAGGGAAAAAAATCCATGAAACATTTGGAAGGCAGACAGCAAGGGCAATTCTAGGACAGAGTAAACAGTACATATCAGGAAGTGGAGTTAAATAATAATGACCAGCCTCCTACTCTTTTATTCTTTTATCCCTCAAATAAATTATTTGTTGAGTTCTTGCTATATGTCAACAACTTTTGTTGGCTCTGGTCATATCAACATAAAAAGGGCAAAATACAGGCCGTCAAGGAAACACTAGTCTTTCACAGTGCGGTAACAGATTTCAGGATACAAATTCCTTTTATTTCTCAATTTGACCATTTAGATAACTCTCTCTCTCTAGAGCTAATTATTGCCACTAGTTTATCAATTTTAAAAATTGATGGAAATAGAAATTCTTAAGTAATATTTCCAATATCATCTAATCCTAGAAGAATGAAAGTAAGAGCTTTTGAGTCCTGTAAGACTACATACCTATTTGTTAGTTATGGTTAATTAATATGAGTTTACTGTGAAATAATGTAGTACAGAAAATAGGGAAGTGGAAAATCTACAAATGATAGCAGAAAGGCTGGTGTCACCAATGTCTGCCTGGCTAGTTATCACTTGACCCAGCTGTCCCTAGGCACTTATCAATTTGGATTCCCAGAAAGCCCTTATTCCTGGAATACACAGGCCTGGATTAAAATTCTATTGCCACAATTCTGATAGTCTTCTTGGGACTGGAATCAAATAGAACAGGAAGTTTAAAGCACAAACTAGTGAAAACTCACTCGCCAATCAGAAGAGGAAGACAACAAAATTTATCTCTTGTGACCAAAAGGACATAGATAACTCACCTTTTTTTCCAAATCTCCCATTACTGCAAGGGAAGAAAAGAACTAGGAAGACATGCGCTAGGCTATAAAATAAAATTATAAGATGCGGAGCTGAGCAATAACTCTAGTCCATGGAAGACTCACAGGGGCTTACTTACAGAGCACTGATGAGGAGATTATCCAAAACTAGTCCTCACTCACAGATGGATGTCACAGTCGGATGGCTTCCTAACCCACTGTGGTCTTCTATCACTCCATCAGCATAATTACTGGAGCTCCTGTTTCCTGAAGACTATTTATATGGTGGTGTGTTGTGGTGAAGCGAAATTAATTAGCTAGAGAAGAGCTTCTCCTCTAGGGTGCCCCTGTTACATACCTGTTTCAGGTATGTCAAGATACTGATCTCCTTAACCCTAGGATTTACCACATAGGGCCTAGAGGCCTAGAGTAGTCAGTCATAGGACCCCTCATGTTCACTGCAAGCAGAGAATTTGCCTCAATATTTTATGAAAATATTATTTTCTCTGTTTGACAAAATGTGAACAAGAATGGGAAGCACTAGGTAGAATCAACACTCACTAGCCTCTCTAAATTAAGAACTCTGGGAGAGTCCGGTGGCACAGTGCAGTCAGTATCCACACAGACCTCAATAGACCTCTGCCAGAGAGAGCTAACTGAGGCCTGGCCTCCCCGATGGCAGCTGCAGAGCAGAGGTGCTCGTGGGCAGAGAATCACTACATGTCCTATGGCCAGGTTTGCAAGTGCCAGCACATGGAGTACCACCTCTGCAGCCAGAGAATGGCTCAAACTTCCAATAAGGGAATTAATCTGTCTGAATTCCAGACTCCAGACATAGTGAAGGGGCAGAGGTACGATGGAACCTGGCTTCATATTTGGGGTGTCAGTTTGTGTGCTTGGTTTGGAGGGAACAATTTAAGGCCCTTTATTTCTTCATCGACATATCTGTTACTCTTAAAGACAAACAGGCGGAGAAGCATATCAATGGAATACTATAGGAGTACTTTTAATGCTATAACTTTTATTGAAACTCCACAGGTCCTTGTACCTATCAACCTCAAATTAATCAAAAGAATACTCACCACCACTAGTCCTAGGACCAGGAATGTACTCTGATATGCCCTTCCCAAAAAATGGTATTAAGGAACATGATGACTTATAACTGGCACTGGGAGAAGACATCCACTGAGCAATTCCATTTTACTCTTCTGAAAACCTAACAACCTATATTCACCCCTCCCCCCATTTATATTGGAAACTGGAAAATTGATGGGTAAGAATGTTGGAAGACGCTGTCAATCCCATGGCAAGACCTTTACACTCTTTTATTACCTTCCTGAACAAAGGGACACCCCATAGGGAAACCAAGCTACAAGGTGGTCAGCAGTATTCCAGGATCTTGGATTGGATCCACCTATCTTGGTAAGGTACATCTCTTCCTTTCTTTTTTTTTTTTTCTTTTGAGGAAGATTAGCCTTGAGCTAACTACTGCCAATCCTCCTCTTTTTGCTGAGGAAGACTGGCCCTGAGCTAACATCCATGCCCATCTTCCTGTACTTTATATGTGCGACGCCTACCACAGCATGGCTTTTGCCAAGCGGTGCCATGTCCGTACCCGGCATCCAAACCAGCAAACCCCTGGCTGCTGAGAAGTGGAACATGCGAACTTAACCGCTGCGCCACCGGGCCAGCCCCAGTACATCTCTTTATTTTTCTCTACTCTATTCTCTGCTGAGGTAAGTTCTATTTATTGTTTATCCAATATCCATTCTTCCCTTCTTTCTTAGTAACAGAGCTCTGAGTTTATTTGGGGTGGCAGTAAGCTCAGGTAAAAGACCACACTCCTAAGACTCCCTTGCTGAGTATGGATAAGCGACTCGATTACATTCAACCACACAAAAGCATAAATTGTTGGATGGTACTTCCCAGAAAACTTCTTTAACAAGTGACTGGAGGAGCCATCTTTGTCCTTTCCAACATCCCCTGCCACCACCTTCCTTCTACTTCCTGACTGGGATTCAGACAAGATATCTAGAGCATACCAGCCATCTTTCTCTATAGGAGAAGTATGAGGATCAAAGCCAGCAATAAGGATGGTGGGGTAAAAAGAAAGTAGAATAACGTAAAGTAGAATAAAATAAAATAAAACAGGAGTCTAGATCCATTATAACTGTGGAGTCACGAAATGAGCCCCACCCCTTTTACACAAGAGAGAAGCAAACCTTTATCTTGTTTATGCAACTGTTGAGTATTCTGTTTGTGCGAACAGAGCTAACCCTAACTGGTATACCTCCTCACACACTATATATTTTGTATGTGTCTGAGGCTCACTGAAATAAAGACAGTGAAAAGGATGGCTGTAGGGATAAAAGTTTGCGTAGGCCTGAGAAATAAGGAGAAGGATCTTTATTGCTAATAGCAAAAGAGAAATGTGTGCTGTTTTTCTAGTAGCAAGACAAGATCCACCCCAAGAACCCTGTAGGTTGGGGACTATTACAATAATAAATGGTAATTGCAGGAAATCAAAGGCTACTATTAGTTTAATGCTTTAGGATAGTTCTTAACAAGAGTTTGATAAGCAAAATTTGTATTTTTTTCCCATTCTTCCTTCTTTGGATCATTTTTTTTCTTTGAGATCTCAATGATCACCCTTGATGCAACAATTAAAATGTCTATTTACTAGGCAAAATCAACTTACATGCAGTGCATATCTTTTCCTTCCAAGAAACCACCTATTAGATGAATTGCATATTACTCTAGTGCTATTTTTTATATTACAAAATACATAAATATGTGCTGATAGTAAAAATAAACAAATAAAACCCACTACAGTGTTGGAGTAAAAAAGGAAAATCTTCTTTCATTCCCCTTCCCTTAGATGACTACACTTAATGGTGTACACATCCCTTCAGATATTTTATATGATTTAAGATACATATGTTATTTTATATATATAATATATATACATATACACACGTATTTAAATAAGTGGACTCATCCTGTAAATATTAATGAAGATAGTTTCTTAACTTACTAATTTGTCATGGAGAACTTTCTGAATCAATACTTATAAATCTACCATATTCAGGGAACTATTTTAAAAAATTTTTTAAAAATATGAGAAATAGAAACTTTCACTTGGAAGAAATTACAGCCATTCCACATCTGAAAAAATGTCAAGATTTAGCACGTAATTACATGTATAATTATATATGTGGTCATTACAAAAAAAGCATTGTTTCCATACCTCCCAGGGATGTAGAAAATAATTACATAACATACACAAAAACTCTTCGGAAAAAAGCCATGTGGGGGAAAAAAAACAATGACAACATTGTCTTTATCAACGCCATTTCAATATTCCTTGCCAGTAGCAAAGGACCAACAGAGCAGTCAGAGGTAAAGGATGGGGCATTCTCTGCAACTCCAATCCAATTTATAAACACTATCAGGCAATGAATCTGATGGGCAGAAAAAGTGATGCAGTGAGAATCCGTTTACTTTAATTTATTTACACTGTCAGGTATAAAGGAATCAAACAGTTTTTAAGAAGTGGTCATGCATTGATATATTTGCAAAATAAAATACCTTCTCTCTCATTCCACATTAGAATATCTATTAATATAATAAGCCCTATAAACATATTAGAGTAGGAAACAATGATTATATTTAAAAAATGTAGGGGGCCGGCCCAGTGGCATAGTGGTTAAGTTTGTGTGCTCCACTTTGGCAGCCCGGAGTTCGTGGGTTCAGATCCCGGGGCAGACATACCCTCTGCTTGTCAAGCCACGCCATGGCAGCATCCCACATACAAAACAGAGGAAGAGTGGCACAGACGTTAGTTCAGGGACAATCTTCCTCAATTAGAAAGAGGAAGATTGTCAACAGATATTGGCTCAGGGCCAATCTTCCTCACCCTGTCCCAAAACAAAAAACTATAGAAATAATATTTGATTAAGTTAAACATCCATTCATGATTAAAAAAAAAATCTAGCAACTAGAAATAGAACTCTTAATAATTCTTATGAAGCATCTACCAAAAACCCGTAGCAAACATTATACTTCATGATAAAATTTTAGAAGGACTGCAGTACAGTCAGGGATGAGATAAGGAGCTATTGGTACTTTCATTAAATATTGTACTAGAAGTCCTGTGAATACACAAGAAAAGAAAAATAAATAAGTGGTTTAAGAAGTGAAAAAGAAGGAAAGAATTATCCTTATTTACAAATCATGTTTATACTACATATCCAGAGAAGTAACAAAGAAAAAAAGAAAACATACAAACAAAAAAATTCAGCAAAGTTTTGTGGATGTGAGACCAATAAACAAAAATTGATGCTCTTTTTATGTAACATCAATAACAAATTAGAAAATGTAATTTAAAGAAAGATATCTTCAATTTTAACAATAAAATCTAGGAACTTGTATAATGAAACTTGTTTAAAACTTCAATAAATTACAAAGCATTACAGAACATAAAAGGCCTGAAAAAGTAGATAATTCTACCATGTTCATGGATAAGAAGGTAAGTTTCCCTAAATTAATCTATAAAGTCAGTTCCATTCTAATCAAAGTCCAAATAGGGTTTTTTTTAATGGATCTTGGCTGACTCATCCTAAAGTTTAGATGGAAGAGCAAAGAGCCAAGAATAGCTAAGACAATTTTAGAGAAAAATCATAAAAAAGAGGGGCTTGCAAAATGTTTGAATTCATAGAGATGAGCGCATGGTGTTCATTATGTTATTATCTGTACCTTTCTGTTTCTAAAATATTTCATAATTAAACTTTAGTTCTTTTAGAAGAAAATAGAAGAGAATAGCTTATGATCTCAGGTTGGGAAGACTCCTGTAAATGAGAAGGCAAAATGCATGAAATTATAATGTAAAAAATTAAATTCAATTAGCTGTATCTCAAAATTTACAGCTTTTGGTCATCAAAAGAAACATAGAAAGTTAAAAGAAAAACCACAAACTGAGAGAAGCTACTTGCAATACATAAAACTGACAAGAAGTATTTAAACTTTAAAAATATATAAAGATTATCTACAAATTGATGTTCAAAAGCAAACAATCCAACAAAAAATCAGCCAAAATTGAGAACAGGCATTTCACAGAAACCCAAATAGCTATTCAGCATATTAAAGATGCATAAGCCCAGTAGCAAGAGGGGAAATGCAAACTAAAACAGCAATCAGGGGCTAGCCCCAGTGGCCTAGTGGTTAAGTTCGGCAGGCTCTTCATTGACCGCCGAGGTTCAGTTCCTGACCTACACTGCTTGTTGGTGGCCAAGCTGTGGCCACGGCTAACATACAAAAAGAGAAAGATTGGTAACAGATGTTAGCTCAGGGAAAATCTTCCTCAGCAAAAACAAAAACAGAAACAAAAAACAAAAGAAAGAGCAATCAGATGCTGTGACCAGGCAAAGATTTTAAGATCTAACTATAGCAAGTGTTCTGGATAATGACGTGTCAGCTTAGTCCACGTGAAATGGATCTATGTATAGTTGAATCTCAAAACCTGGATGTGTAGTGAAAATAGAGGTCAGAGGGAAAAAATGCAGCATGATTCATTATATAAAATATAACACCAGGATAGCTATATTTTTAGGGAATTTTATCTATTATAACTGTTATCAGAAAAGCGAGGAAATGAGTAATACAAAATTTCAGCAGAATGGTTATTTCTGGCTGAGAGGGAAAAATACTTTTGAAGAGGCCTTCTAGAAAGCTTCAAAAATACTGATATTTTTCTGTATCTTCAGCCCGGTAGTGGGTACCTGGATATTCTTTTTGTTATTCTTTAAAACGTGCACATACGGCATACACTCATAAATATACATTTAACAATTAAAATTTGTTTAAAAAAACCCAGTGAGATTTTTAGGGAGAGCCCTTACAAACCTGTTCACACCAGCAAGTTGTACACTGTGAGTCAAGATTTCTTGTTACTATGTAACCAAACAAAATGGAGAATTCTCTAGCTCCGAGTCTGATGTAAAATGGAAACCTTCAGAAGTTCCTCTTCTTCACACCTGCCTTATTGCTCTCAATTATTTCTATAAATATTCCAATGCAAATGTGATTTTATACCATCCATTTGCAAATTAAAAATGTTATCTTTATTCGTCTACCTTGGGCTTCCAAGTAAAGTTTCATTTTTTAAAAAAGACAAAACAGTCTCTCAATTTAAAAAGTCTGAAAACAACCCGTGTACTCGACTTCAAGGCAACTTTGGAACGCCTCACATCAAAAACAGCTGTCCTCGCTTAGTGAGAGCTTCCCAGCGGAACCTTAGCTGTCAAGTTTCTAAAAGAGGGGAGCGTCCTCACCACTTGCAGAAAGAGGAAGGGGAGGCCAGCCCGACGCCACTCCGCCTCTTTTCTCCATCAGTACGAAGGCAACGGAAGGCTCTCCCCCTCCACTCCCCTCCTGACCCTCGCAGACACGTAGGGCCGGTGCCGGGAAACCAGAGCCCCGCCCCTCAGCGGGCCCCGCCCCGCCCCTCAGGGCTCCCGGAACGCTCTGCGCGCGCCTTCCAGAAGGCTGGGCTGGTTGGCGTCGTAGCCGGTAGGCCGGGGACGCTGTCTCTCCTCCCAACTTCAACGGCTCTGGCGGCTCAGTGCCTGCCGGTGGCCGGATTCCCAGCACCTGGTGAGTAGCTGAAGGATTCAAGGCCCCGCGGCCGCGACCGCGGCGGGCACCGGGCCCACCCCAGCGCCTGCGCGCTCGTCCGCCAGCCAATCTGCTCGCTGCTCGCCTGCCCGCGGCCTTTGACCCTGCCCCCCGCGGGCGGGCGGCGGGGGACTTGGAGCGGCGGTCCTCGGGACTCGAGGCCGCATCCCTCTGTTTTGGGCTGGGTTAGTTTTCTAGCCGTCTACCCTGCTTTATCCCGACGCTGTCGGGCTCTTCTCCGCCACTTCTTTGGAGCGGAACCTCCTGTCGCCTCGGTTTTCCCTTCTCTCCCAGTAGTTTGAGAATTCTGGGAGTGGGGGAAGCCTTTCAGTGCTTTGTCCTATTGTCCCGAAACTGCTGCTCGGCCTTGAGCCTCCGGGGAAGGAGGAAAGATCGAAGCCTACGGGACCTGAGGTGCAGCAGGCAGGTCGCCTTCTCTTGCCTCCCGGCGCCCTCGGGTCGGGAGAGGAGAGCAAGGATGGCGAGGCCGGCTCAGAGATTTTTCCCGTTCACCTGTTAACATATTTGGCACGATCACCGTAGCCTGTGATCTTTTGCTAAGTGTCGGGATGCAGCTATGCGGGACTAGTATCTTTTTCCCTTATCCAAAGGAGAAAATTGAAATTCAGGCAGTTATGATAGTTTGTTTTCCTTTTATTATGGCAGGACCCTACGGATAAGTCTTAAGGGAAAATGTGGAAGTGCTTAAAAAAATAAAGTAAGGGAGGATAATGTTAATTATATGAACTTTATAAAAAAAGACAAATAGGACTGGAATAGATTACGTTAAAATATTTAGACTGTAGTTTGAAAGAAAAAGACAAAATAAAATCTAGGTATTGGTAATATTGTCACATGCTTTGCAAATTGTTTTCATGACAATATGTTACTTATTTCATATTGAGTTATATGTAAACCTCCAAAAATAGTGGAGGGCAGTGAATATTGTGGATTTTCAGGCTTTACGCATAAAACATTTCCAGAGTGTTTGCTGTTAGTCACGTGATTAGTAGTAAGCGTTTGATCAGAAAATAAACTGTCTTCGGATTAAATTCGGGCAACAGTTTATGAGTAGGTAACAGATAATCATTGTTTTCTAAGCTCATAATCTAAATGAAAATATGACCACACGTCAGCAGGTTTTATGTATGTCACAAAAATTAGTGTTGTATTCTCTAAATTTGATTTGTCTGATATGTTGTAGGAAAATGGAGTAGCATGAGGGCAAGGGCTTGAGTCCCAGAGCCAGACTTGCTCTGTTCCTTGCCAGTTGCTGAACCTGACAGGTTACTTAGCCATTTGCTAGCCCAAGACTTGGGAAAAGTTACCTCTGTACCTCAGTTCCATCATCTGTAAAATGGTGTTAAAAAGAGATTCTACTTCTCAGGTCGTTGAGAAGATTAAAATGGAAGAGTGAGAGTACACTTAATTGAATTTCTTTTAACCACAGGGTACAAATGTTTGCACTGAAACCGACCTGAGCAAGGAAGCCTCCGTACTGAAACTGATTTTGAAAGTTCCAGATGTGTCTTCTAGTATTAGTTAAGTTTATCTCCAGTGGCTTCTTAGAAAATAAAATTAGAAGAAAACAATACTCAAAAAGATGAAAAAGCACCAGAAGCCTGTTATAATTTAACAGTAGTTAATTAAAAGGTGAAATCTTCTTGGCTTTTCTGAGTACCAGGATAACAGCATATTCTTTTTGAAATACTAATTGATATCACACTGCTTCTGGATCTCTTAGACCTTATTAGACCTCCAAGTCAAAAACTAGCATCTCAGAGATTAGAAGCACAAAACACGAAAATAGAAACCATAGAGTTTCAGAAGAACCTATTATGTATAACTTCCACGTATTATTATGTAATGTAAACTGCCCTTTGAAGACAGATTTTTGAAAGCCAATACCTTGAGTAGGTTCCTGCTTTGGGAACCTGTACATCTGCAATTAACTTGTAATTTTTTCCTCTTAGGTGACTTCTGAAACTTCTTTCTTTTTTTGAAGCCAAATAAGTAGTTCCTCTCCTCACTTCCTGTGAGACCATTAGACCTGTTAGGCATCTCAAGGGTCATTGTGGGTTTGCTATGTTGGACATGATAATTTCCATTAAAATGGATTTTAAAAAGTATTAGATCTGTCTATATATGATCCTTCCTATATAATCTGTTCAACAGAGACTATAAACATGTTAAGTATATGTATAGTCAGTAGAATCTTTTTGTATACATACTGTGCAAATATGTACCAACGTCAAAAACAGAAGGGCCAGAAATTAAATTGTTTAAGCTGAACACTTATAGATGCTGTGTAAGATATGTTGGGCTCTACTAGAGTGTAAAGATAAGGGCTCCATTTCTGGACCTTAAGGAGCAGTTTAGTAGGGGATATAATACATGTAAATAAGTAAATATAAGTAAATATGATGAAATACATAAGGAAAGAAATGTCAATGTAAAAAGCAGGAATTTTTCACCCTGGAATCATTAGGAGGGGTATCAAGAAGAAGAGGCAACATTTCAACTTTGTCTGGAAGGATGAGTAGTATTTTACAACTTAGCCATATAGAGAACAGTCGTTTAGAGAGAATAAACTATGTGTTGGTTATTAATTGCTTGCCAGACACCCACCTTTAGTAATAATCTTCATCATAATAAATAATTGCCGATATTTCTTCACATACATGATCTTGCGTGATTCACAGAACAACTTTGTCAGAAAACAAGACAGACGAAGTATTCCTTTTTTTTTTTTTTTAAAGATTGGCGCCTGAGTGAACAACTGTTGCCAGTCTTTTTTTTTTTTTCCCTGCTTTTTCTCCCCAAATCCCCCGAGTACACAGTTGTATATTTTTTTAGTTGTGGGTCCTTCTAGTTGTGGCATGTGGGATGCTGCCCCAAAATGGCCTGATGAGCCGTGCCATGTCTGTGCCCAAGATCCGAACCAGTGAAACCCCGGGCCGCCAAAGCAGAGCGCGCGAACTTAACTACTCAGCCACAGGGCTGGCCCCGTAAATGTTCATTTTTAAGAAGAGAGAAGGTGACTTACTCAGGATCACACAACTAGGTGAGCATTGCTGATCTGAACTTGGATCTTCAGATTTCAAGATCAATATTCTTTCCCTTATATATCCTGACTCTTCCATGCATTTCACCACTCAGATGGTCAACGTCTCAAAAGTCATTGTCTTACTCATTTCTAAATTTAGGGGTTATTTCTCCCATTCTTTGTGACTTGTCAATATTCATTACCATTGATTATTCCCTTATAAAGTACCTACCTCAAACTTTTCTTCCTTATGAAGTATTATGTTCTAATTGTAGAAGACAGAGTAGAAAAATATCACTGTGTTTTCTTACTGAGAGGTAATCATTATACATGTTTATTTCCTTCCTCTGTTTGTATCTTTAACATAGTTGAGATCACATTATGTCCATAATTTTTTTTTCTACTTTATGGCTTGTCAAAATTCTCTCTTTAAGCAAAGGGAAGGATTTATCTTGATAACTGAAATTTCAGGACAAGAAATCATAGAGGCGGGCCAAAATGTTTATATCATCCCTTTTTCCTGTTCACAGGGCTGCCACGTTCTGTCCATGGGTGTTTCACTCCCTGGAGTCGTGCAGTGCAGAGCATGAAGGACTATACGAGTTGACCCTTTCCAGAAATAAGCAGGTATTAGATTAACAGCTCATGTCCTCCAGTTTGCTGGTGGGATTCTTCTTTTTTCTTTTTTAGTTTTCAAATAATTTTAGACCTACAGAAAAGCTTCAGAAACAGTACAAACAGCTCAACAATCACTGTATATTCTTCCTGCAGGTTCACCAAGTGATAATTTTATCACATTTGCTCTATCGTTACACACACACACACACACACACACACACACTTATATGTTACATTGTATATAATTATTCATACACATACGTAATGTGTATGTATGTGTGTATATGTATGCATATACATGTGGATGTTTGAGTGTCTAACATATCGTCTGATGTTTCCTCATGATTAGCTCCAGATTAAGCTTTGGCAGAAATACCACAGCAGTGATGCTGTGTCCTCCTTAGGGTATCCTCTCAGGAGACTCATGATATCTACTTATCCAAAATTAACTTCCTCAGTTAATTTTGGCCACTTGTTTAAGGTGATGTCTGCTAGGTTCTGCACTGTTAAGTTACTGTTTCCTTTTGTAGTTAATTGGGTATCTTTTGGGGAGATACTTTGCCAATAGTAGATAACCTGTTTCTCATCAAACTTTTACTGCCTCATTTAATATCCATTGGTGATTCTTGCCTGATACAGTTATTATTATATTGATTACCAAATGGTGATATTCTAAGTCCATTATTCTATCTAAATTTATTAGTTGGTGTTCTAATATAAGAAATAGGCTTCTTTATTCTCTTTATTTTTGCATTTAAAAATATCAGTATAGATTCATAATTCATATTTTAATAGCTATAATTTATTACTCTTATTCCTTACTGTGGTGCTAAAATTGTCCCCAGATTTAGCCAGTGATTGCCCCTTCAAGCTGGCTTCTGTGTCCTATGGACACGTCCCCTACATTTTTTGAGTACTTCCTTACTTTCTGGCAAGATGCTGCAGGGTGATCTTTTGCTTTCTCGTCTATAGTATTGGAAACAATATTTCTCAGAGGAACTTGGTTCTTTTATGTAGAGAAAGGTATTTAGAAACCAAAATCTTGGGATCATGTGTTCATTGCTACAGGTATTTCTTTGGTTCTAGACACCCTGAGAGGACAGAACTAGGAAATAGTGTGAATACATTTACGTGTACACACACAAACACATACACATGTCTTTATTGATCTATTAAAATCCACACATCCATACTGATACTGCCAATTACAATCTGATAGCACAAGATTCACTCTAGCCTCCCACTTTCTATATTTATGACTCACTTTTTTGTCAGTGAAAAACCTGGGCCCCATTTTCTAGCATATATTGTTTATTTGCTTACACAATGAGTATTTTAAGAATTGCTAATTTGTACTATTGCAAAAAACAGCTTACTAAGTGGAGTTTAGCATTTAATATTTGTTTGTTTTGAGTACGTGAAATATAATATGGCTCAAAAAGAGAAAGCTATACAAAAAGGTGTACTCAGAGAAGAGTCACTTCCATTTCCCAGCCCTTCTACCCCATTTTCATCCTCTCAGATTTTCCACTTGGTTCCTCCTTGCCCCCTGTAGGTAATCAACCTCATTAGATTCTTATTTATTCTTCCTGTGTTTCTTTTGTTCTCTTGAGAAAATGTATATTTTCTTATTTACATTACAGAAAATCACTTTCTGTCATTTCAGAGATCTTTCTCATTTTTTTCACCTGAATACGCTCATATTTTACAATTGCAAACAATACTTTATATGATTTTATGTACTGTTGGTTGTATATTTTCAAGGTAAATTTCCATGAAGTAGAATTGCTGAGTCAAAAGGTAAAAGGATATGTAATTTTGTTAGATATTGCCAAATTCCAAAAAAGGTTGTACCAGTTTGAGTCGCTAGCAATGTATGGGAGTGCTTATTTTCCCACTGTCTTGCCAACAGGATGTATCTTCATAGTTTGTTTATTTTTTGCCAATCTCATAGATAAGTGATAGCTTTGTCTAGTTTTAATTTGCATTTTTCTAATTTTCAGTGAGGTAGAAGATCTTGCAGATATTTTCAGTCAGTTGTCCTTTCACTTTGTTTATAGTGTTTTTTGATAAATGTTTTTAAAAATTTTATGTAGTTAAATTAATCCGTCTTTTCATTTATTGCATCTGAATTTTGAGTCATAGTTATAAAGCCTTTCACTACACTGAGGTTATAAGAGAATTCAGGTGGGGTTATTTAATCATTTGAATGATTCAGAGCTCTTTAACTTGCATTATTCTTTGGGAGATTGGGGTACGAAATAGGGGGGTGTTTAAAACCCTTGATTCAAAAGTAGCAGCAGAGAAGCTGACACAGCTGGCACAGTTAGGATAAAGTGGCAGCTGAGAAAATGAACAGAACTTTCTGCATTTTCATGGCTCTGTGGGGACCAAAATTGGAATTCTGGGCCCTTCCAAGGCCTGTCAAAGAGGAGAGATCTTATCAATACCTGTGGCTTTGATTTCAGAACTCACGGGTGTAAGGATGAATTAGAAATAGACCAAATATTCACAATGACTTAAACCCAGTTTTGAAGATTTCAGTCTGTGATTTAGGTTAAGATAATCTTTCGCTACCTTAGCAGTCTTCCAGAAGCAAAAATAAGCTTTCTCTGAAGGAAAATAATGTAGAGCCTCACATTGTCTCTAAAAATTTTTGTTCACAATGTCTGCTTTTCAATTAAAAAAAAAGACCTAGCATACAAAAAAAGATAGTGACTCTCTGGATATTAAGAGGAAAAAAGAAAAAAAAGCAGGCTATAGAAACAGAATTCCTAGGATCCAAATTCAGTTTATTAGAAGTGGACTTTAAATAAAAGGGATTAAAATGTTCAAGGAATTAGAAGATGGAAAACTTTAGCAGAGAATTGATATCATTGAAAAGAGTCAAATAGGAACTCTAAGACTAGAATCATAACTGAAATAGGAAGTCACAGCTGAAGAGAATTAGGAAACTGGAAGAGAGTTCAGAAGTAAATATTCAGACTGAAGTGTGGAGAGACAAAATGAGGAAAATAAAAAAAAATGTTTATGAAACATGACTTAACACTCTTAACATGTGTGTAATGTATTCCAAAATGAGAGATGAAAGAGCAAGAGAGCAATAATGGAACAAAAGCAATATTTGAAGGGATAATGGTCAAGATTTTACAAAGGTAAGGAAGGATATCAACCCATAGATTGAAGAAAGCACTTTGAACCTAAAGCAGGATCAATATTAAGAAAACCGTGGTCCATTTATATTCCATAGGAAAATAGCTGAAAACTAAAGATGAAGAGAAAAATATTAAAAGTAGCCAGAAAAAAAGAAAATATATTATCTTTAAAGTCTTTAAAGAATCAAGAAAAATATACATAGTTGAGTTTTCAACAGAAACAATCAAAGACAAGATAATGGCTGGGGCTGAAAGAAAATAATTGCCAATATAGAAGTCTTTACATATATATCAGATTGAAGGCAAAATAAGGATATTTTCAAACAAACTAATGTGGAAAGAGTTGATCAGCAGCACACCAATGGTAAAGGCCCTATTAAAGGAAATTATTTCTTCACCCTAAGGGAAATTATTTTGAATGGAAGTAAGGAGATGCAGGAAGAAGTGAAGAGCAAAGGAAAGAGTAAATGTAATGAAGTTTGACGGCACAAAACAATATACTGTCTGGTGGGGTTTAAGATATATGTAAAGAATAAAATACACCAAAATAGAAGCATAAAAGTTGGGGCGGGGATAAAGGAATTAAAGTCTTCTAAATGTACCTTCATTGTTTGAGAGAGAGTGAAGTTCTAATTCATACAAGATTTTGACAAATAAGAATGCATGTCATAATCACTGAGATAACTAAAATAATAGCAAAGAGAATGTACAATTAACCAGCTAATAGGGAAAAATGAAACAAAAAGAAGGTAAGAGAGAATAGAGCTTGTAAGATAGAGAGGCCAAAAGGAAAGCAAGGGTAAGAAGTAGATTTAAAGCTGTAATATCCATATTTGCAGAATTGTAAATGTAATGAGTACTACAATTATTGGACAGAGGCTGTCAGGTTACATTAAAAACAACAATAACAATAAAAACAATGTCCTGTTTCAAAAATAACCATTTAAAGTGACAATAAAATGGTGAAAATGGTACTCTCTAAACATGAACCAAATGAAATCTGTTGTAGCTATGTTAATATTAGACAGAATAAGATTCAAGTCAGAACCCATCAGTAGGGAAGGAAAGGAACATTGTATTATAAAAGCAGATTTAATACTTAAGGAAAATAGAACAGTCCTAAATTTGTCTCTACATAATAACATCAATTAGAATTGTATAATGTAAACATTTATAGACATGCCATAATGATGGTGGGGGATTTTTAACACCAGCAGAAGAAAAATGAGGATGTGGAAAATATAAACAGCACACTTAGCATATTTGTTTTGATAGACATACATTGAACTTAGTAACCATTAGCTGCAGAATATGTATTCTTTTCAGGTGCGTATGGGACACTTAACAAAATTGGTCATAGGTTGAGCCTTAAAGCCAGTCTCAACATGTTTCAAAGGATTGATATCATACAGGGGATGTTTACACTGCATTCACACTAGAAATCAATGACAAAAAGATAACTAGAAAATCTTCCAAATATAATACATTTATAAATAAGTCATCAAAGAAGAAATCATAATGGAAATTAGAATATATTTTGAATTAAGTGGTCATGAAAATACAGGAGTGCAAACCTAATGGGATACTGTTAAAGACATGTTTTAGGAAAGTACAAAAGAGAGTTCAAGGATGATGGCAACCGCAGTGGTATAGTTTATGAATGTTCCTGAAATCATAAAAACATAGCATTAAAATAGTAAAACCAAACAAGCATCTGCAATAAAATGGAAATGACAAGTTATCCCCACAGACCCCAAAATGTGAGGGATGGGGACAGCTCACTAACAATGACAAGACTTGTATTCTGTCTGTTTGTGCTGGAGGAAGCAGAGGGAAGCAATAGTGTGTCTGCTTATCAGCAAACAGAAAAATGTCTAAACATAGATATTAATTGGAAAGAGTAGCAGCCCAATTTGAGAATAATAGCTGCAAAGGGGGAGGGGAGCTTTGAAGTCATATCTGAAGGGGCTAGAGCATCTTCGTTTCTGAGAACTTTGCAAAACTAAGTAGCTGAAGCTCATTTTCAGAACAAAGCCTCATATTGAAGAGTAACTTCTGGAAATAACTTTCAAATTGATCAGGCTAAGAACAAAATAGAAGCGAAGGAAATTAAAAATTCCAGAATAAACGTGGGAATAAAAAAAAACCCAACTGATCTCAGAAAAAATTCAAGGCCACGTTACGACTTTACACAACAGAAGAAAGATCTCTAGAGCTGTAAAGCTAGAAAAGCTATCATGATTCAATGGTCACTTGCAAAAATTAAGGGAAAATTATTTTATGTACTATTTAGCAACAGAAAAGGATTGCAGTCAAATCCCATGCAAAGGCATTATTGGCAACAGTTAATATTCTTGTAAGCATTGAGAGCATGCCTGAGAGACATGCTCACAAAACATAGACAACTGTAACTTAATGCTTAAATAGAAGTAAACAATTGAAATAATTATATGAGATATGAATGAATAAATAAATCACAATTATGAAAACTCAGAAATGAGGTAAAATTAATCAGAAAATAAAAATTGACAGAAAAACTACTTCATAAATTATTTTGTAAATGAAGACTAGAAGACAACAGATAACACTTTATGAGAAATAGAGTGTAAAGAGAAACTTAAAATCGAAATGAAATGACGAAAGAGGTGAAAAAGAGAAAAGACAGTTGTAAAAATTGAGCAAAAGTCAATAAATGTGGTAAGACTTCTATAGAAGAAAAGCAAAGCAGCGAAATGGAGCAAATATTAAGATCGGAAATATTGGCTGACAATAGAAAAGTAAATGTCTAGAGGTTAGTTAATTTCTTAATGGGACCATAAGGGAGTGCCTGTACGATTGTTTCTGTTTTCTCTATGATGTATAAAACATGGCTATCAAAAGAGAATAAGGGAAGTTGGTAATGTAGCAGGTTTTATGAAAAATGAAAAGGAATGAAATAATTTTTTTGAGGTTAGAAAAGTAAATATACTGGCGTAGAGTAATAGGATTGTTAAACCGACTTGAGTGTCCATTTGAAATTTATAGTCATGAATTCAAAGTGAGAAATCAGTATGGTTCTGTGTTTTTCTCCAGTATCATTCTGTGGTTCTGGATCAAAGTCAAGACAGGCATCATTTATTTGAGGTTTTACCAGGTAAGTATTAAGAAAGGGGAGAAATAAAGGGAGTTAAGGGTATTTGCAAGTGAGGAATTATATTGCTAGACTGTGGGCTATAAACTGTGTCACTAGAAACAAAACATGAATGAAAGGAGAAATAGTGAAAAAGTGGTAGAGTAAGTGGATTGGACATCTCAATAAGGTCAAGAAATTGCTAGAATGAGGGGTTCAAAGCATGAGACATTATGTTTAGAAATGAAAAAAGAATGAAGTAAAGATTTTGGAGTGATAAAAGGTTGAAAATGACGGAATCAAGAGTATGCATATGACACAAGTTGGTGAAGTGGGGTGGAAAAACAGATCATTAGAAGTGAGGCAAAGAATTGGGAGGGTAAGCTACTGCCTGGATCATGCATGTTTGCGGAGTCACTAAAAGTAGAAGTAGGGTAGTGGGGAAGACAGGAAGTCAGTTGCCAAAATCATCAGTGAATGGGAGATTGTTAGATTAGAAAATGGTAAAGTGGCATGGCTTCAATGTCATTTTTTATAGGTGCTTCATCCTTCTAAACTCTATGCCGATATTTTGTTTATAAGTCTCCAGTGTCCCCCTGTTTACCAGAATAAGAACTGTCCTCTCACTTTGGTACAGCATGGTTCCAACATCCCTCTACAGCTCTATTTTGCCTCACCATCTTGTTTTCTGTGCTGCAGCCAGAAGAAGCCTTTTTATTTTACAAATGTATCTTTTTTTCATGTCCAGTATATCTTTGGGCATATTGTTTCCTTTGACACTTAATGACTATCTCTTCTTTTCCCTTCTTTTCCACCAGCCTATGCATATTGTACACATTCTTCCAAGATGTTACTATTTTTTCCTAAAGAGTTTTCTTCACCTCCTTAGTTTATATGACATTTCATTCTGCTGTATGCCTTCCACTTCTCTTTTGGCACTTTTCTTCTTTGCATATGTGTCTTCCCCTTCCTCATGGACTCTAAGCCCCTTGAACATAAGAACTGTCTTACTAATAAACCTATTTTGTGTGGCACCTAGCATACTACTTTTTACATAATATAGTTGAAAGTGAATTACACATCTTTTACTTTTTGTTTTCTGGAGGTTTTTTTTGCTATTTCAAGCAAATGAAACAAGTTTTTATTTGTTCCTTGGAGAGCAATAAAGATTCAACTATTTCTCATCTTAAAGTCAACTATGCCTACTTTCATAATGTTTGTTTTAGCTTACATCTTATGTTATTGATCGGTTACATGACATAGTTTGAGTCCAGCTTATTGATGTGGTCACAGTGTATCCATGCAATGATATTAAAATGTAATAAAAGGTTTTTTGGGGGGGTCGGTCCCTAAATTAGAGTCTTAGGAACAAGAGAAAGTGTTACTTTGATAACTTTATTTTCAAGGTTTGGAAAGGAGAAATATTTGACATGAAAGCATGTTCATCAAACCAGCGAATTAATATAGTTATAAATAAAATCCCAAAACCCATCTACCTATTCCTTTACTAAAAGTCCATTTTCATGGCTTTTTATAAGAGAGAAAGAACTGGTGTGTTGGGACGTAGGGATGGGGAAGAGTTAGGATGCCAGGTAAAGTGTCAGAAGGTTTAGTAAATGATATTATTTCCCAAGAGTTTTGTATATTTTATATACATCGAATTATAGATTATAATTATACATATTTATAGTGTATGTAAATATATGTAAGGTAAAAGTATATCTGTATATAAGATTAATATGCTTATTATATATTCATGTGTGGATGCATACACATGTGTATGGTGTATATATGGATATACCATATCTACTTAAAATCTTGAATCAGGCAAAACAAAGTTAATATTGGTTAGGTATGCTTATGTTTTGGAAAAACTACAAAGAAAGGTGAAGGGGGATGGTAAACACAAAGTCAAGTGGATGCCCTTAAGCAAGAAGAAGGGACAGGGCTGGTGATTGGCAGGGGACACAAAAGGTGGAGATGGGCTTTTAAGCTGGTAGTTTTCTTTTCCAATGTTTGTGTGTTTCAAACTAGACATATGTCTTTTATAGTGTCTTTAGGTGTCATATATTTCACAGTTAAACGAGATTGACTTTGAAAAGAATCTCTGTGATCTTAGCCCTAAAAGAAGTATGCTTGCTCATCTTAGTATTTCTTGCATATATGCATAATAGAAGCAGCACTTTTTACAAGTTTTTGTGTGTGTGTGACAGAACTACTTGCTCATTAGAGTGAGTTTTACTTGTCTTATATCAGGGTTAGTTTATTTTAACTTAATTCTCTAGAATAACAACAGCATGATGTTATCTTAGAAAGTCACGTTTTACAAATTCAATCAACGTCAACTTTTTGCCAAATACCTTTCTAATAAAACTTAAAAAGACTTAAATGTTGTATCCATATGTATGTGTATACACCTTTGTACATATTCACACTCACCTGTACAGATATGTGTATGCATCTGCTATTAAAACATGAAACGCACATGCAATACCATTCTAGAAGTTGTAAGTTAGTGTTTATAACCTCTGTCAATAAGATTTTTAAAGTTGTAAAGTAATATCTTTTTAAATTAGGAATCTCTAACTTGTTATTCTTTTATCTACTGTCGTTCTTTTTTATTTTATCTCATTCTATTTCAAAAATGTCATTTAAAATGTGTGATTACTCCCTTCATGTGAAATCATTATTTTAGTTAAAAAAAAATTGACTTTGTTGCAAATCCATTTAATGACTAGACTTTTAATATAAGTATTTCCTTTTTTAAACTATGAACCTTTAATTTTATATTTATATTTAGAAAATTTTAGTCCATAAACATAGGATATTCCCTTTCTGTATTCAGTATGTGCAGAATATGCCCAATTGAAAAATATATTCATTTTCTTAAAATTCCTAAAATGTTTATCTGACAAAATGTAATTGTGATATTTCCAAACAAATACTGCTATTTAGCCAAGCCATATATGGATTCTTTTGTAGACATCAATAATTGATGGTATAATTAACATGATAATGCACTTAGAAATTTTTTCAATGTAATGAACTGAATGGATTTTACTTTTCATTTTGAAGACATTGGAAAATAATGTTAATACCACTTACTAATTACCATTTTTCAATAAATTACAGCTAAACATTTACCATTTTGGAGTTTAAAGTATGTCGTCATGGCAAAGTTTCGAAGAAAGACTTGCATCATTTTGTCACTTTTTATTCTATTTATCTTCTCTCTGATGATGGGTTTAAAAATGCTGAGACCAAATAAAGCTACTTTTGGAGATCCTTTTGGACTGGACCTTCTTCCAGAACTTCGTCAACAATCTCACTTGGGGAAAAGTTTTGATTCCCAAAAGAGTGACAAAATCAACAGTGAAACAAATGTCAAGAATTTAAAAAGTGTTGAAATCACTATAAAAGCTTCCAAAGCTTCTGAACCTAACCTGGAAGAACAGCCACCTCTGAATTATTATTTACATGTATTTTATTACAGTTGGTATGGAAATCCACAATTTGATGGTAAATATGTACATTGGAACCATCCAATCCTGAAGCATTGGGATCCTAAAATAACCAAGAATTATCCACAAGGGAAACACAATCCCCCAGATGACATTGGCTCCAGCTTTTACCCTGAGCTGGGAAGTTATAGCTCTCGGGATCCTTCTGTCATTGAAACTCACATGAAACAAATGTACTCAGCTTCAATTGGTAATTATTTTATTTTATGTGTGTGTGTTTAGGTTTGTGTGTGTATGTATGTGAGTGTGTATGTATGTGTATATGTTTACATGAATAATTTTTTGTAGAACATTAAATTACTAGTCTTTACATTGTTATTATGATTTTTAACTTATAAACTCCAATCAAACTGTATATATATTCTTGAACATCCGGGCAACCACCTTAAACACTAGTTTAAAGAATGTGGTTTAATTTCTAAATTTTGGAGCATTTCTGGATATGTGAATTTTATTTCTAATTTATTTTATTTCTAATTTATTTCTAATTTAGTGTTCTTTCTGACTTTTATTAAGTTATGATTTACATAAAATACAGTGAATTCTCCCACTTTAAATTTGCAGCTCAATAATGTTTCTCAAAGATGTATACCTGTTTAAATATCACCCCAGTAATGAAGTAAAATATTCTGTAGCCCCAAAATTGTCATTCTTCTGTTACTCAGCACCACCCTCCACCCCAGGAAACTATGCATCTAATTTTTATCACTGTAGAGTAGTTGTGAATATTCTGTTACTATATAAAAATAGAATAATCCAGGATTTGTACGTGTATGGCCTTTTGTTCAGTACTCTATTTTGAAATTTACCCATGTTGTTAACTATATCAGTAGTTTAGTCATTACTATTGCTGAGTAGGATGCCACTGGATGGTTATAGCAATTTGTTTCTGCATTAACCTTGATGAACAGTGGGCTGTTTCAAATTTTAGGCATGTAGCATATAATTTGGTCTTTTTTTTGGTTTTCTAAACTAGTCAGACAATCTCTTTTTTTTAATTTCTGTGTTTATTTTATTTATAGTTAATGTAAAATGCTCTGGTTGATTTTAAATGTTTCATCTTGCTGTTTGTTTTCTATTTATCCCATCTGTTCTGTTCCTTTTCCTTCTTTTTCTGCCTTCTCTTGTATTGAATATGTTTATTCTATTTTGTAGTCTCTTCTGGGTTATTACATGTATTCTTTCATCTTGTTTATTTTGTGATTGCTCTGAAGCTGACAGTATGCACCTTTACCTTGACTGATGCGGAGTAACTGGTTATTCTTATTGTCGTTCCCCCCTCCCCTCAACTTCCTCTTCCTTCTAACTTTTGGCACTCCAATTACACATATTTAGATAGAGCCCTATTATTCCACAGGTAAATAATATGAAAAAAATATAATTGGGTGCCTGAAAATTCTTTAATATAATTGGGTACCTGAAAATTCATTAATATGCCCTTTATAAAAACCTTCCTGTTTTGGTTCCCTCTGTCTTGTTAGTGTCCCTAGCACTAGGAACACAAGAACAAATTGGGTGTTCTCACATTTTTCTAGCTCTACAAAAGGCAAAAACTCACTGTTGAGCTGATATGTTTATAGAGACACGCAAGGCTTTTTCCTGAACAAAACAATATATGCAGAACATGAACAAAAACTGTGTGCAAGATTACTTGGTTTTCTTCTCTGGAGTAATTGTGGGTTTTGTTTCAACTATTTAAAAAAAAATCTTACTTTCTAGTGTATACTAATAAGTCTAGTTTCTGTGTTCTGTGACGTAAACTATGCCCAAAAATAGGACTGGTAAATGCAGACCGCACTGCCTGCTGCGTGTGTATGTATCTGTCTCTATAACTTGCTTTTGGTGGGGAGGACTTTTCAAATGACTTTTTCCCTGTTTTCTACAAAGAATTTATACCACATTCAAGTCTTTTCTGTTATTTCAAGGTAGACTTGTTTGTGGCTATTAAAAGCTAAACTTGATTGATGAAAAAAATGGATAGTTGCAAAAGTTTTGGTTTTCTTAAAGCAAACTGAACTGTATACAGTGAGGTGTTTTTTTCCCCTCAGATGTATAATGGCTCCATATATGTATATATTTATTTATAACATATATATCATATGTAAATATAGAAGTAATATATAAATGACATACTGCATATGCTATAATTTAATTGTGATCAAGAAGAAAAGTTTCACTTCATATTTAGTTTTATGCCTGTTTAATGTTTATGAAGACCTTCGCCCCACATATTATTTTACTACTACATAACATAAGAACATGAATTAGTTCCAAACATTATCAACAATACAATTATTTTAATGTTGAATGTGACAGGTTCACTATTGATGCAAATATTCTATTTCTTTGGTTGATTTTCTGCTGGGGAAAATTAAAAAAACACTTGATAGTAATAAAAGTGACATTATAATCCATCTGTAAATAAGTTATTTCCATATCAGTTAAATATTGAATGTTATACATTTTTAATTGAGATATAATTCACATATAACATTGTATAATTTTAAGGTGTATAGCACATTTATTTGATACATTTATATTTCAGTATAATTGCCATTGTAGCGTCAGCTAACACCTCTGTCACATCACATAATTATCGTTTCATCTGGTGGTGGGAACAATTAAGATCTACTCTCTTAGCAAGTGTAATGTCCATAGTACAGTTTTGTTGTCTATAATTACTGTACTGTGTATTAAATGTGCAGGTCTTACTTAAATACTAGTTGCAAGTATATACCTTAAATAACATCTCTCCCATTTCCCCACTCCCCAGCCCTTAGTAACCACCATTCCACTCTGTTTCTTTGAGTTTGTTTTCTTGTTTGTTTTTTTGAGGAAGATTAGCCCTGAGCTAACATCCGCCACCAATCCTCCTCTTTTTGCTGAGGAAGATTGGCCCTGGACTAACATCCGTGCCCATCTTCCTCTATTTTATATGTGGGATGCCCACCAAAGCAAGACTTGGTAAGCGGTATGTAGGTCCACGCCCAGGGTCTGGACCAGTGAACCTGGGGCTGCTGAAGTGCATGAACTTAAAAAAAAAACTGCTCCACCACCAGGCCGGCCCCATGAGGTTTTTTTTTTTTTTTAATAGATTCCACATATAAGAGCTATCTTAGAGTATTTATCTTTCTAGGTCTGACTTATCTCACTTAGCTTAATGTCCTCAAGATTTATCCCTGTTGCTGCACATGGCAGGATTTCCTTTTTTCTCGTAACTGAATATCAGTATTCCATTCTTCATATATATACCATAACTACTTATTTATCCATTCACTCCTTTATAGATGCTTAGGTTGTTTCCATATTGTGGTTGTTGTGAATAATGCTTCAGTAAACATGGGAATGCATAAATCTTCTTGATAACTTGTTTTTATTTCCTTTGGATGTATACTCAGAAGTAGGATTGCTGGATCATATAGTAGTTCTATTTTTAATTTTTTGAGGAACCTCTATACTGTTCTTCATAGTGGGTGAACCCGTTTACAATCCCACCAACAGTGCACAGGAGTTCCCTTTCTCGACATTCTCACAACACTTGTTCTCTCTTGTTTTGTTGATGTAGCCACCTTACAGGTGTGAAATGATATCTCATTATGGTTTTGATTTGCATTTTCCTGTTGATTAGTGATGTTGAACCCCTTTTCATGTACCTGTTGGCCATTTGAATGTCTTCTTTGGAAAAATGCCTCTTTAGTTCCTCTGCCCATTTTTTAATTGAATCGTTTTTGTTGTTGTTGTTGTTACTGAGTTACATGAGTTCTTTATAAATTTTGGATATTAACCCCTTATCTGTTAGATGGTTTACAAATAATTTTCCTGTTCATTTTGTTAATTGTTGCTTCTGCAGTGTAAGCTTTTAAGTTTGATATAGTGCCACTTGTTGATTCTTTCTTATTGTTATCTATGCTTTGGGGTGTCATATCCAGAAAAGTCATTGCCAAGTCCATTGTCAAGGATTTTCCTTTCTGTGTTTTCTTTAAGAAGTGTTTACTGTTTCAGGTCTTATGTTTCCATTTTTGATCTATTTTGAGGTGATTTTTGTGAGTGGTGTAAGCTGGGGATCCAATATTCTTTCTCTGCATGTGGTTATGTAGTTTTCCGAACACCATTTGTTGAAGAGACTATCCTTTCCCCACTGGATGTTCTTGGCTCTCTTGTTATAGGTTAGTTGGCCTTATATGTGGGAGTTTAATTCTGGGCTATCTATCGTGTTCCATTTTTTAGAGGAGAGTGGCAGCACTAGTACGGTTTCTCTTACCTCCTCCACTGCAACCAAAGGATGTGCTGGTGGCTCTCCTTGGGAAGGTTGGACTTCTGGAAGTTCTCTCTTGTACATGACGCCTGCTTGGGAGAGCACTCTTGATTTTTGCCCAACAGCAGTGAGAGGGTTCTAGGCAGTTTTGCCAGCTCTCCTGGTTCCGCAGCTCACAGGGAGGTTTGTCTGTTACATGCTACACTGTTGGGCAAGATTCCTCATGGGTTCCTTGGAGTAAGGCTGTAGGTCCCAGAGTGCCCACAAAGGCGATTTATGTGTGTATGGATGTCTAATTCATTGATTAAAAAGAGGCATATGAAAGAGGAGCGTCTTACGCCATTGTGTTCCTGACATTACTTCCTATTATACTCATTATTATTAGGGGAACAATAATTTGGCTGTAAAAATACTGAACACAAAACACTATTTTAGTATGAAGTTGGCATGCTGACTGGCATTTTTTGAATTGAAGAAGATAGTAAATGAAGGCTATTTAAATTGCTCTGTGGTTGAATGTGCTTTGACTTCTTTAACATTCATATTTTCCCTTTGATATAAATGGTCACTTTTTTATTCTTAAATTGCTGTGTAAAGTAATTATACTATTTTATTACAGAGTACAAGTTGGTTAAATTTTTGCTTTTACAGTTAGAAGTGTTATGTGTATAAATCCTAATGGTCCACTTTATTTTTTTCTGGAAAAGAATGATGAAATTAAAATGAAGTATTAATGTTATTTTTAAACTCCAACTATTATATCATAATAATGTATCAGATAGCAGAAGCCACTGATGATTTGTATTCTTTTCAAGTCTTTTAAGTAAAAGATAACAGTCTATCCCTTGTATTGATATCTTACAATTCTAAAGATACCACATGGGTACCTTTTCTTTTTTTATAAAATTTTCTAAAAACATAGTAGAGTATTTAAAATAATGGCCCCCAAGATGTACACATTCTAATGCCCAGAATCTCTGAATATGTTCTTGTACATGGCAAAGAGAATTAAGGTTCCAGAGGCACTGAAGGCATCAATTGACCTTGAGATGGAATTATCCTGGATTATCCGTGGGACTAATCTAATCACATAAGTCCTTAGAGTAGAAAGGGAAGAAAAGTGTGAGAGATATGTGATCTGAAAAAGACTCAGCTTGCTGTTCTTCCCTTTGAAAATGGGTTTAGCAGTTCATGACCCAAAGAATGTGGTGTCCTCCACAAGCTCAGAACAGTGAGGAAATAGATTTTTCCTTGGGGCATCCAGAAAGGAATGAAGTATAGTCCAACACCTTGATCTCAGCCTAGTGAGACCCTGTCACATTCTGACCTATGCAACTATAAGATAATAAATTTGCATTGTTTTAAGCCACTAAATTTGTGACAATTCATTATGGCAACAATAGAAAACTAAGATACTTAGCAAAACATAATTCACTCTGTCTTTAAAATTATTTTCTCTTTCCCTCAGTTTAGCACTAGATATTTATTATTTACACCATATCCAAACCTTGTGCAAGATTCTGAGGACAAAAGGTGAATAAGTCAAATCCCCTAATCTTTCCCTTGTTTTCATCTTTGATGCGTCAAAACCAATAGATGGAAATCAGCATTAGAATATTTTCTGAAGGCAGAAAATACCAATTTTTATAAGGCCACATGTCTTACTTTTGCATCTCCTGCCTTTAAAATTTGTACATAAAAGTAGGAGAATTAGAACTTATAGTAAGATAAATTAGATTTTTGAAGTTTAAATGGATCTATTAACATTTAACAAAATGTCATAAACTTTTCTTTTAGAATAACTGTTCATATTAAGCTTAAATTTGTATCTATAATTGTAGATTGGTGATAGTTTCATATTTCTATAGATACCTGAGTCTAGTTCTACTGATTGCCAATTGCTTTGTCTCTTGGGAGTGTGTTGGATTTTTTTCAGTTTTTTCTATGCCTCGTAATTTTTTCTTGAAAGCACGTCATCTTTTCTAGGGCTATAGAGACTGTGATAAGTAGTTTTTATTCCTGGAAAATGGGCATGCCTCTCTTTCTGCTAAGCCTGTACTGTGGGCATCCAGTTTTTCTGGATAGAAGACTGTCCTATCTCCATTAATTGTTCTTCTACTTTTATCAAAAATCAGATGCCTGTGTTTTTTTGGGTTTGTGTCCGGACTGTCTTCTAATCTGTTGATTTATATGTCTATCCTTCACCAATACCATCCTGTCTTGATTACTCTAGCTTTGTAATACATCTTGAAGTCAGGTAGTGTGATTCCTCTTTGTTCTCTTTCAAAGTTTCTGGGGCTATTATAATTCCTTTGCCTATGCATATCAGCTAGTCCATATCTTCAAATATCTTGGAGGAATTTTGAATGGGATTGCCTTGAACATATGGACCAATTTGGGGAAAGTTGACATTTTAAAAATAGTGAATTGAATTAGCAATATTAAACAATAACAAATTGAATATTCTATTCCATGAACATCGTGTGTTTTTCCATTTATATAGGGCTTTAAAAAGTTTTTAGTTTCTTTAGATTTTTGTAATTTTTAGCATACAGATCCTGTACCCATTTTGTTACATTTATTTCTAAGTATTTCTTTTTTAGGGGAGTGCTATTTTAAATAGTACTATTTCTTAAATTGTTATTTTCTTGCTCCTCAGTAGTAAATAGAGATGCAATTTTAAAAAATATGTTGACCTTGTATCTTGTGATTTTGATAAACTCACTTATTAACTCTAGGAGTATTTTTGTGATTCTTTATCTATATAGACAATCAAATGCAAATAGAGACATTTTCATGCCTTCCTTTCTGATCTGTATACTTTGGTTCTTTTTCTCTCCTTGTTGCACTGTCTTGGACTTCCAGTGTTATGTGGATAGGAGTGGAAAGAGAAGATATCCTTGACTTGTTTCTGAGTTAGGGGAAAAGAAGTCTTTCTTCATTATTATGTTAACTATAGGGTTTTTGTAAATGTCACTTATCAAGTCAAAGAAATTCACTTCTGTTACTACTACTGAGAGTTTTATGTTGAATTTTATCAAATGCTTTTATTCTGCATTAATTAATTTGATTTCTTTTTTCCTTTAGTTTTTTCTTTTCAAATTTTTTTGTGGTAAAATACATAAAACATAAAATTTACCATTTTAACCATATTCATGTGTGCAGTTCATTGATACTAAATATATACCTAATGTTGTGCAACCATCACCACCATGCATCTCCATAACTCTTTTCATCTTGCAAAACTGGAACTCTACCCATTAAAAAATAACTCTCTATCGTCCCCTCCTCCCAGCCACTGGCAACTGCCATTCTACTTTCTGTCTCTAGTGTTTTGTCTCTAAGTACCTCATATAAGTAGAATCATACAGTATTTGTCCTTTCATGACTAGTTTATTTCACTTAGCATAATATATGTTGATCTGAGTTGTAGCATATAGGCAAAATTGTATTCTTTTTTAAGATTGAATAATATTCCATTGTACGTATACACCACATTTTGCTTATCCATTCATCCATTGATGGTCACTTGGGTTGCTTCCACGTTTTAGCTCCTGTGACTAATACTGCTGTGAACATGGATATATAAATATCTCTTCTATAATCTTTTTTCAGTTCGTTTGGTTGTATACCTAGAAGTTGAATTGCTGAATCATATGGTAATTCTATTTTCAATTTTTTTAGGAACTGCCACACTGTTTTTCACAGTGGCTATACCATTTTGCATTTCCACCAACAGTGCATTGAGATTTCAGTCTCTCTACATCCTTGCCAACGATTGTTTTCTGTTTCTTTGTTGGTAGCTATTCTAATGGGTGTGAGGTGGTATCTGCTTGTAGTTTCAATTTGCATTTCCCTAATAATTAGTGATGTTGAGCATCTTTTCATGTGCTTATTGGCAATTTGTATATTTACTTTGGAGAAATTTCTGTTCAAGTCCTTGGCTCATTTTTAAATCTGGTGGGTCTTTTGCTGTTGAGTTTTAGGAGTTCTCTCTTTATTATGGATAGTAATCTCATCAGATAGATGGTTTGCAAATATTTTCTTCCATTTTGTATTTTGCATTTTTTAGTCGTTGATAGTATCTTTTGCTGCACAAAACTTTTACCTTTTATTATTTCTCTATTTTTTGCTGAGAAAGATTCACCCTGAGCTAACATCTGTTGCCAATCTTCCTCTTTTTGCTTGAGGAAAATTGTTGCTGAGCTAACATCTGTGCCACTCTTCCTCTGTTTTATGTGGGATGCCACCACAGTGTGGCTTGATGAGCGATACTAGGTCCACGCCCAGAATCCGAACCTGTGAATCCCAGGCCACCAAAGTGGAGTGCACAAACTTAACCACTTCACCACCAGGCTGGCCCCCGGAGTTTGTCCATTTTATCTAGGCTATCCAAGTTGTTCATGTACAATTGTTCGTGTATTTATCCGAGAGCTATTAGATGTGTTGTTTTGTGTGTTTTACCCCAGTCTTTCTTTTTTCATTATATTTCAGTTATGGTTATTTCTTATGACTTGCCTGAAGTTACCTGACTCTTTCCTCAGCTCTGTTTAATCTGTTCATGAGTCTCTTGAAGTCATTCTTCATATCTTTTAATGTTTGTTTCACTTCTAGCATTTCTGTTTGATTCTTACAGATTTCATCTCCCTGCTAATATTTCCCACTCATCTTACATGTTGACTGTCTTTCACATTAGATCCTTTAACATTTTAATCATAGAAATTTTGAATTCCCTGTTTAATGATTTCTGCATCTCTTTTTTATCTGAATCTGGTTCTATTGATTGCTTTGTCTCTTGGCAGTGTATTATTTTTCTTGCATTTTTATGTACCTTTTAATTTTTAGTTGAAAGTGTGTCATTCTTTGTGGTGATAATAGTGTTTATGTCTGGAAATAGGCTTGCCTTTCTTAAGGCTAAATCTGTAGTTTGAAAGAATGTTTAAGGTTCCTATATATAAAAGAAGCTATCACAAGCTCTGTGGAGTTAAAGGTATCCAAATTTATTTACCATTTTCCTGTCTTCTTGTTATTAAGTTTTTTTTTTAATCAGTTTTGGAGGGAGTCTTACTCTGCATAATACATTCTCTCATTTATACTTCTTAAAACAGACTTTTAGGTTATGAACTGAACTTATTCCCATTTTACAAGTGTGGAAACTTAAGTGAAATAACTTACCTAAATATAAACCCCTGTCAAGTGACAAAATTGGGACTTGATTCTCTGGTCTATCTGATGTCGTATCTTGTGTTCTTAACTATTACCCTGTTTAGATGCATCATTGAACTTAACAAGCAAACTATGAGTTACATTGAAGGTGCTGTGATAAGTGCTATGGAGGGATGACAAGATCAATATGATATGATCTGCATTTATTATGCTAATATTCTAAGAATGGACTTCAAAGAGTATCCTTTTTCACGAAGGAATTGGAATGGTAGAAATACACAGTAATAGATCTTACTTACAAATGATACTTGGTTGATGTATTTTCGAGAAACCTTTTTGGTTACTGTGAAGGATTCATTACCATTGTAAGTGGTCCAGCTCTCCTCAGGAGTAGGACCATCATTGGCTTGGTTCCCAGGCCATTACATATTCAGAGCTCATGAGTGACACAGTCCAAAAGATACTGTACAAAGATAAATTGGAGTGTGGAGCAGAGTATTGGGGTAGAATTAGACATGTGGAAGTGATAATTGATACAGTAAAGAAGCTGAAACACAATAATAGGATAAGGAAGAACAAAGAACATACTCCCTGTACCTTAATCTACATATTCAGAAAGCATAGGGAGGAACAAAAATCACTAGACAAGAATGAGTTGGTTAGGGTGTTAAAAGAATCAGAATCATCTAGCAATGCTATCCAACAGAACTTTCTATGATAATGAAAATGCTCTATATCTGTGCTGTCCAATACAATAGAAAATGTTAGCTATTTTAAATTAAATTTAAAGCTAGAGGACTTCCCAAGCATGGCCAATTTGGGATTTAATCTGTTGGTTTTAAGAGCTGGTTTACTTTTGCCAGTTATGCTTCCAGCAAACTGGCTTCCTTGCTCACTTCTCTGACTTCACATTTTCACTTCAGTTTGGACAGGCTCTTCAGCTTTTTGGTTTTAAGAAGTTTTGTTCTCCGTATTTTATTTAATAATTTGTTTTCATTGGAAATTTTGGTCTAAGTAACCTAATCTACTATTGTTAGAAACAGGAATTTTGTTTTGGTTTTAATTTCAGGGAAGAATACAGTGCTCATAATTTTCCTGAGCTTTATGGCATAATCTTTCTTTTGTGTGTTCCTCCTTTATTATTTTCTCTCATGTATTATTTTTCCATTCATTTTTTTTGCAGGATTTTTTCATAGGTCCCATGTTGAGAAAATTCTTACCGTCATTCTTCTTTTCATTGGTGATCTTCTTCCTATAAACTGGGCTAGTAGGCAGCTTGAATATTTCATTGCTTGTCTCCAGACACTTTTCTTACCTACGTTTTTCTCCATATATGATTCCTTCTTGGCTAGCCAAAAGTTTCCCTGAAGCCCCATATATTATAGGTTCTTTTTCCTACCTCTTACGTTCTTGTTTCTCTTCTTATTTTCAGAGTGGATGGGGACATAGACATCTTTTTTCTATTTAGTGAAAGTTCTGTTTTGTTCCTCTAGATGGTACTGCTCTGTTTGTATGTGGAATGGCTGCCACAAAGTTTGTCTTACAAGTTAGTTCTCTGCCAATTTCTAACCTTACATTTCCTGGATTTCCACTTGCTTGGCTTTTGGTACCACTGTGTTTCTCTCCTTACCTTAAAGAATCTGTTGATTGGTTTAGAAATTAGTATTGTCTTTCTAATGGCCTCTTATTTCTTTATATATGCAAGGAGGCTTTGAATTAGTTAATTTCACATGTTCCCTCTCCAGTTAGTGATTCTTTTTTTTGGGCTTATGTTTCTACAATTTTTTTTTTTTTTTTTTTGTAATTTATCAGTTCAAAAGTTAGTAGGGACTACAGGGAGAAAATATAATTTTTTTTATTTCTCGAATCTTCTGTTAAAAGATATTGGACCTCACAAAAATCTGCATATGAGTGTATAGCAATTTTATTCATAATTGTCAAAAATTGGAAGCAACCAAGATGTCCTTTAATAGGTGATTGGATAAACAAACTGTGGTATATCCATACAGTGGAATAATATGCAGCAATAAAAAGAGTGAGCTCTCAAGCCTTAGAAGGACATATGAACCTTAAATACGTATTGCTAAGTGTAAGAAGACAGTCTGAAAAAGTTACTTTATGATTCCACCTATAAGACATTCCAGAAAAGGCAAAACTATACAGATAGCAAAGAGATCAATAATTGTCCCAGGCGTTGATGGGGAGCGGGAGGAGAGATGAATAAGTGGAACACAAGGGGTTTTGAGGGCAGTAAAACTATTCTGTATGATATTGTAATGATGGGCACATAACATTATGCATTTGTCAAAAGCCATAGAACTGTACAATGCAATGAGTGAACCCTATTGTAAACTCGGGACTTTAGTTGGTACTGATGGTCAATATTGGCTTATCAGTTGTAACAAATGTACCACACTACTGAAAGATGTTAATAACAATAGAAACTGTATGTGTGATCGATGAGTGATGGGTAGGAGGGGAGTTTGTGGGAATTCTGTACTTTCTGTGCAATTTTTCTGTAAACCTAAAACTTACTCTAGAAAGAAAAATCTTTTAATTAATTAAAAGATAATAATGCCTGATAAAGAGTTCATATATTGACTATACAAAGTAATCGAATAAACAAAGGTAATATGTAAGTAAAGTAAAAAACCTTATGTGAGAATATGTGTTTTTTTTATTGGTAACAATTTGGTCTTTATTCTGCCTGTTTTTAGAATACCTGCAGTCTTTCCTGTTCCTGTGTTTATTTTTCTTTTTGGTCTTTTCTATTAGGTGTACTAGCCCTGTCTTGGTACCCACCCCATTCAAAGGATGAGAATGGAGAACCTACTGATGACTTGGTACCAGGTATTTTGGATAAAGCTCATAAATATAATCTGAAGGTATTTTATTTTTTTATTGAGGTATAATTGACCTATAGCGTTATGTTAGTTTCAGAGATTCAACATAATCATTCAGTATGTGTATATATTGTGAAATAATTATCACAATAAGTCTAGTTAACATCCATCACCACACATAGTTACAAATTAGTTTTTCTTGTAATAAGAATTTTTAAGATGTTTTCTTAGCCACTTTCAAATATGCAATGCAGTATTATTAATTATAGTCACTATGCTGTAAATTACATCCCCAGGATTTATTTATTTTGTAACTGGAAGTTTTACCTTTTAACCATCTTGACTGTTTTACCCACCCACTGCCTCAAGTAACTAAAAATCTGTTCTGTGTAACTATGAGTTGTTTACTTGTTTGTTTGTTTCTAAGATTCCTCATATAAGTGAGATCATACGATATTTGTCTTTCTCTGGCAGGCTTATTTCACTTTGCTTAATGCCCGTGATGTCCATTCATGTAGCAAATGGCAAGATTTCCTTCTTTTTTATGGCTGAATAATATTCCATTGTATATATGTACAGTATTTTCTGTATTCATCCATTAATGGACACTTAGGTTGTTTTCATTTCTTGGCTATTGTAAATAATGATGCAGTGAGCATCAGATATCTTATTGGGTTAGTGTTTTTTATTCCTTTGGATAAGTACCCAGAAATGGAATTGCTGGATCATACAGTAGTTCTATTTTTAATTTTTCACAGAACCTCTATACTATTTTCCATAGGGGCTGCATCAATTTATAATCTTACCAACAGTGCACAAGCGTTGCTTTTTTGTCACATCCTCACCAACGCTTATTACGTCTTCTTTTTTTGATGATAGCCATTCTAACAGGTGTAAAATCATATCTTATTGTGGTTTTTGATTTGCCTCACGGTTAGTAATGCTGAGTATCTTTTCATGTACCTGTTGGCCATCTAGATGTCTTCTTAGGAAAAATGTCAATTCAGAACCTCTGCCCATTTTTTAATTAGATTGTTTGTTTTTTGCTATTGAGTTGTGTGAGTTCTTTAAGTATTCTGGATATTAATACCTTATCAGATACATGATTTGCAAATATTTTCTCCCATTCAGTAGGTAGCTTTTCATTTTGTTGAGGGTTTCCTTTGCTGTGCAGAAGCTTTTTAGTTTGATGTAGTCCAACTTACTTATTTTTGCTCTTTTTGCCTTTGCTTTTGGTGTCAAATCCAAAAAATCATCACCGATCAGTTTTGTAATATAGTTTGAAATCAGGGAGCATGATGTCTCCAGCTTTGTTTTTCTTTCTCAAGATTACTTTGGGTTTGTGATTCCATACAAATTCTAGGATTGTTTGTTCTATTTCTGTTTTATTGAATCTATTTCTGTTTCATTGAATCTATACATTGCTTTGGGTAGTATAGACATTTTAACAATATTGATTCTTCCAACCCTGAGCACAGAATATCTTTCCATTTATTTGGGTCTTCAGTTTCTTTCATTACTGTCTTAGAGTTTTCAGTGTACAAATCTATCACCTCCTTGGTTAAATTTATTCCTGGGTATTCTATTATTTTTGATGCAATTGTAAATAGTATTATATTCTTAATTTCTCTTTCTGATGGTTTATTATTAGTGAATAGAAATCAAACTGATTTTTGTATATTGATTTTGTATCAGAGAACTTTAGTAAATTCGTTTGTTAGTTGTAACAGTTATTTTGATCAAGTTTTTAGAGTTTTCTGTATGTCGTATGTCATCTGCAAAGAGAGATAGTTTACTTTTTCCTTTCTGTTTTGAATGCCTTTCATTTCTTTTTCTTGCATTAGTGTTCTGGCTAGGAATTCCAATAATATGTTGAATAAAAGTGTTGAGAGTGGGCATGCTTGTGTTATTTCTGATCTTAAAGGAAAAACATTCAGCTTTTCTCTGTTGAGTGTGATATAGCTGGGGCTTTGTTGTTTATAGCCTTTATTCTGTCGAGGTATGTTCCCTCTATACCCACTTTGTTGAGGGTTTGTATCACAGATACATGTTTTTCTGCATCTGTAGAGAGGATTATGTGATTTTTATCCTTCATTTTGTTAATGTGGTGTATCACATTGATTGATTTGTGCATGTTGAACCATCCTTGCATCCCTAGAATAAATCCAATTTGATTATGGTGTACGATCCTTTTAATGTGTTGTTGAATTTGTTTGCTAATATTTGTTGAGGATTTTTGCATCTATGTTCTTCAGCAATATTGGCCTATAATTTTCTTTCTTTGTAGTGTTATTGTCTGATTTTGGTATCAGATAATGCTGACCTCATAAAATGAATATGGGTGTGTTCTCTCATAGTCTGTTTTTCAAAATAGCCTGAGATGGATTGGTATTATAAATGTTTGGTAGATTTCATGAAGGAAGCCATATGGTTCTAGAAGTTTGTTTGTTCGGAACTTTTAGATTACTGATTTAATCTCCTTAGTAGTAATCAGTCTGTTCAGATTTTCTGACTTTTTCATGATTCAGTCTTGGTAGATTGTGTGTTTCTAGGAGTTTATCCCTTTCTAGAAGTCATACTTTAGGCAGCACCTTTTAAGTTATGCAAATATATCTCTTTCAGTGGAAGGCTAGGAGACGAGCATTTCTATTTGGTCTCTCTCTACTGAGCCCTGTGAGATAGTCAGTTAGAAACTATTTCTTCCTTTGCTCTCATCCTGTTGAACCCTTGAACCCAAGCCCTGCTAGCCACTAGAGCCAGGCTGTCAAGGGATGTTTCCTCTGGGCGGCAGCCCCAAAAGCAGGTGTACCAAATGTGTGCACAAGCTCCTTGCTCAGAGATACCAGCAACTTGTTGCTGGTTACAGGGAGTGTGTGAAGTTGGTGCCCACTGTCCTTCCCATCTCTTACAGTTGGCCCCTAGACGTGCGTTTAATTTGAAGCCTCCCCGTCAGGTTGTAGCTGTGAAGATAGGCTAATAGACCTCTTTCACAGAGAGACTGGGTGCCTCAGGCTGTTGCTTCTGTATTTTACCCTGTGGGTGGTTGCCAGCTAAGAACTCTTTCTCTGATTGTACAGTCCTTTGGGACCTGTGAATGTATACCACTCTGGCCACCAGAGTCAGGTGATCAAGGAGTATCCCCTGGGTGGCAGCCACAAAAACTGGGGCAGCAGACATGTACCAAGCTCTTTTCCAGAAGATAGCAGTGACCTGGAGTGAGGCAAAGGGAGAATGCAAAGATGGTACCCACCAGTTGCCTCTCTTTTGAGAGTGCTCAGTAAACCTCTAGATATGTGTTAAATTAGATGCCTGCCCCTCAGGCCAGGGCTTTAAGATAAGCATTTAGGTCTCTTTCACAGAAATATTGGGTGTTTCAGTTGGCTCCCTTTGTACTGGGTACTAGGGTGTAGCCACAGTGAGTGCTCATGATCCCTTTAAGAACCGTTTCTCTGTTTGCTATAGCCTTGTGGGTCTCATGGGCACAAACCTTGTTGGCTTTCAAAGCTAAATGTTTTGGGGACTTGTCTGTTAGGTGTGCGTCTTAAAAATTGGGGTATCAGATTGGGGGTTCAAATCCTTCACTCCTCAGAGGGAAGCTGAGAGTTGTGGGTTCTCTCCTGATTGTGGGTCACTGTGCCAGTAGAGTTAGTGGTTAGATTGTGTCTTAGCCGCCTGTCCATTTCAAAATGGGTTTTTTCCTTGTTTGCCCAGTGTATAGGAGTCGCTCAGCTGGTTTTTGAATTTCTTTCAGAGGAAATTGTTCCATGTGTAGTTGTAGATTTGGTGTGCCGGGGAAAGAGGTGAGTTAAGGATCCTCCTATGCCATATCTTGAACTGGAGCCTCTGAAGGTATTTACTTTATCAAGCTACAAATAATTCTTTTGGGCATGAAGATAGTGATTACAACTTTTGCAGTAGTCATTTTAATTAAAAACTTGATGTGAAAATGACAATCTTTTTTAATAATACTACTTTTTTCATAAAAAAATTTCTATCACATGAGTTCGAAACCTTTTCTAGATTACAACTTATTAAAGATCCTTTACTATTTTTCTGTGCTTGTTTTATATTCATCTACTTATTTATTTTAGAAAAGAAAGAGGATTGAAATGTTCTTTTATGAAGATAATATAGTAATTAGTGAGATTTACATGTCTAAGTATCTTAGATGTCAAAGATGTACTACTAAAAATGTGTTGTTAACTATGTGAATTTAAGTATTTATAAAGTAGTTAGTGCTCAGAAATTTGTCAGAAGTCTGATTTTCATTTAAACCTCATTTAACACACATTCATACTCACACACACACACACCCCCCGTTGTAGATATAAAATGCAGATGAAAGTCTGAAGACAACTGTCAGACCAAGTGTATCTGCCCAGATATTATGGTGTGTTACAAATGAGGGAAAATTTCTCACAGCGTGAGATTTTTATTTCTTTCAAAAATTAATTAATCATGGAGAAAAATAGAAGGGATGATTAAAAGGATTTAAATAGCACTGCAAAGGAAGTTTTTAAACTGAATACCAATAGAAGCAGCATTGTTTTCAAAATCTGAGGATACTTTTAAAAAATTGGTCATGTAGTAGGTAGCAACATTAATCTTAATAAATTCACAAAAATTATAACCATAGAGTCTGCATTCTCTGACCACATTCAGTACAACTGGACATTAATAATTAAGGCCAAACTAAACATTTAAAAAATATAAAATTGTTTAAAATTTTAATTATAACATTGTAATTTAAAATAATACTTCTTTTAAAGAAAAAATCAAAAGTGAAATTTGAGGTGATATGAAAATAAATAGCACTGAGATTACTGCATAATCATCATGCAGTAACCATATTATTATGCATTAGCCATATCATTAGGACATGGATAATAAAATAAACTAAAAGTAGAAGGAGGAATAATAAGGCTGAAGTAAAGAGTTAACTAAATCAAATAAAAAACATTTAAAAGCAGTAGCCTGGATAAATTAATCATTTTTCCACTTTTGGAAAGAGATATAAAATAGAAAAACTACTGGTGAGATTAAAAAAGGAAAAAAACTAGAGAAACATAATCTCATCAAAAATTGAAAGGGAATATACATATAGGTACAGAAGAGAGTTTAAGATTTTATGTCACCATATTTAAAATATGTAAGAAATGGGCAGTTTGCTTGGAAAATACAAAAAGGTTTATTTTTTATGCAGCAAGAAGTTTAAAAGGTCTGAGTTGACTTGTATCCTAGGAAAACTTCTAAAAGTTTATTAAACATATATCTTCCCCAAAGCACCAGATTTTACCTGTCATTTCTATTTCTCTTGAGAAACAGCTAATTCTTGTGATATTGAAACAGTGGAAAGTTTACTCATTATCAATTGCTACATAACAAATTACCCTGAAACTTGGCAGTTTAAAACGACAAATATTTATCACACCCAATTTCTAAAGGTCCAGAATCTGGGAGTGGCTTAGCCAGGTAGGTCTGGTTCAGGATCTCTCAGGTTACAGTCTAGCTGTTGGGTGGTGCTGCAGTCTTCAGAAGGCTCAAGGAGCCCCTCCCAAGCTTTCTCATGTGGTGGCTGACATGCCTCATTTCCTTTGAGCTGTTAGAAGGGGAGTTTTAGTTCTTCACCAGTGAGCCTCTCCACAGGACTGCTGGAGTCTCCTTAAGACATGGCAGCTGGCTTCCCTATAGTGAGTGATCTGAGAATGAGAGTCCAATATAGAAGCTACAGTCTTTTTTTGGACCTAATCGTGGAAGTGACTATCACTTCTGCCCTATTCTGTTGGTTTATCTATTGATAAACCAACCCTGGTACAATGTGGGAGGCAACTGCACAGGTTATATATATATCGGAAGATGGGGATCATAGGTGGCCATCTTGGAAACTGGCTACCACAGAAAACTTGTGAATTTGTTCTATAATGATGGCGTAATTCTAATTCAAAAACTAAACAAGCATAACACAAGAAAGGGATTTATAACATGATCTCACTAGTTAAAATATATGCAAAATTCCTAAATAAAACTTACAGAAGTAGTGTTGATTAGCACGAATCTCCGAATAGTTTCAAGAGTATGAAATCTGAGTTCAAATCTCCTGCATTCAGTGCTGACTCAGCCACTTACTGGCTATTTATGTAACTCTTGTGCCTCGGTTTCCTCATCTCTCAAGTGAAGAAAAAAGGAACAAAATCTACCTTACAGAGTGGTTATAAGATTACATGCAGTAATATGTAAAGCACTTAGTGTCTGGCAAAGAGTAAGCAATATGGAGTGGGCACTATATAAGTGTTAAGTAGATAAAACTTTATTGATTATTTAAAGGAGATAAAACATCTTAATGGATACTGAAATTTTGTGGAAATAAAAAGTCATTACTAATAAAACTGTTAATAATGAGAGTTCTTTAACTTGATAAAGGGTATTCCTTAGTAACCTATATCACACACCATACTTAAAGGAGAAACAGTAGCATCATACTCATAACCAAGATCAGTGAAGAATGCCCTCTATCAGGCTGGCCCAGTGGCGCAGTGGTTAAGTTTGCGTGCTCTGCTTCAGTGTCATGGAGTTCGCCAGTTTGGATCCCAGGTGCGGACCTACACGCTGCTTATCAAGCCATGCTTTGGCAGGCATCCCACATAAAAAATAGAGGAAGATGGGCAGAAATGTTAGCTCAGGGCCAGTCTTCCTCAGCAAAAAGAGAAGGATTGGCCGTGCATATTAGCTCATGGCTAATCTTCCTCAAAAAAAAAAAAGAATAACCTCTATCATCAGCATTATTTAGTATCGTTATGGAGATTCAACAAAGCAGTTTAACTAAAATACGTGTTCTTAGTTTAAGGAAAATGTTCTAAGAAAAAGTGTTCTAAGTAAAATTATCATTCTTTGCAAACGGAAAATACCTTCAAAAACTGTGAAAAGTACCTAAAAACCATTAGATATAATGAGTCCAGTACAGTGACTGAAACCAAAAAACATACAAGTCAATAGGATTCCTATATTACAGGGTGAAAACATGGAAAAAGTACATTGAAAATAGCATAGCAATGGATATAAAGAAATCTTTGACATTTTATTGAAGGATATGAAAGACTTGCATAAATAGAGAAACAGGAATTTGATGGGAAGATCCAAAATTGCAAAACATTTGTATTTTATTTTTTTTAATATGATGTGTAAATTTAATGCAATCCTGATTAAAAATTCCACTGAGATTTTTGACAGGCTGATCCTAAAGTTTCAAATGTATTTAAAAAAAAAGTATAACTTTTAAAAAATATTTATTAATGACAGGAAAGCTTGTCTTCCTAGATACCAAAATGTACTATAAAATGGCAGAAATTGAAAGAGTATGGCATTAGCATCAGTATTCAGAAGGAGATAATGAAGTGTAATACAGAGTCCAGAAACAAGGCACTGTATATGGGAATCTAATGTGTAATTCAAGAATCATTTGGAATCAAGTATAAACGGGAGGTTCGTTAATGATCTTGTCTTCATGACACTGATTTAGTTTTTTGCATTATCCACTCTTCTGTGTCCTTGGGCAATAATTTTCATGTCTAATAATTCTTCTTTTCTCAGGTTGCTCATTTTTCTTGAAGTTTATTCTTGTTTTTCAATGCAGTGTGTTTGCAAGTCTTAATGAAAATGTGAATTAAAACATCTTTTAATGAGAGACTATTTACCCTGAGTTCTCAGGCTGCTACCATTCTTAAAAATCAGTGAGGATTTTCATTTGCTCTGAAACTTCTTGCAGTTTATATATCCTAATGGAAGACAAGCTAGTTTGACCAATACACGTAATTGAGCGAGCTCCCTAAGAGATGATGTGGATCACTGTTGAAATATTTCCAAATAAAAACGTGAAAAATTAGTTTTGTTTTAGTATTCCTTTTGCAGCTTAATGATTCAGCAGTTGTTGGGGAATAGAAATGGAACTCTAGGGAAAGGGAAAGAACTAAATAGGTGTGCATTTTCTTTTTTTAATCCTTGTCCATAGAGCCTTCTTTTTCTACTTTACAATCCTGAATCAGTTAGGGCAGCATCTCTTAAACTAGCTGACTGGCGAGAGCTGTCGTCTGCTGTCCCCTAGTGCCATTCAGTGAGCTCTCGTTGGCACTTAAAATCTGCACACAGACAGACCTGCAGCTTCTGGCACCAGTCTGAGACTGGATACGTGAGTTGATTTATCTTCCACAAAACAGGTCCGAAGGCCGCTCCTCTCACCAGGCCCTACTATAATCCTGGGAGATGGGAGGCAGGAGGCCTTCACAACTCAGGGAAGTTGGCTGTTTCATTACTTTCAGGAGGCTTTTAAAGGTGAAGTGACATGTTCTGATGCACGAGGACAGGTTGTGTTTTCTCCTGTTTAAAGCTTCCCTGTGGAAAGAGGGTGTGGCAGAGAGTCTAGTTGCCAACATTCTTGCTCTCTCTTTGCTTCAGATTTTTTATCTGGTAATTAGAAAAGTTTGGAACCTGACAGGCTAATATTTTCCAAAATTTTTAGAATAATTTCTTGTCCTTATATCTGGGGAGGAACTATACATTGTTAAAAAAATAGACCAGGACCTTGAGACTGGAGTTCTCGTCCCAGCTGAGTAGCTCTGGAATCTTGTGTTAGTTACTTCAACTTCATTTTTTTGGCGTGTCTTCCTCATTTGTAAAATGACAGGATTAAACCATAAGATGGTTTTATTTGTTGGATTTTTGTGTGATTTCTGTTGTGTTGATCTTGTCAGATGGATATTTTTTATAATTAGATAAAGTTTAGTAAATTCTGTTTTTATCAGGAATAGAAAACTTTCCTGTGCTCGCTAATATAAGGAAAAGTTAGTTTAATTAATCACAGTAACGTACTAGAATTTTTTAAAGTTCTAAGGCAATATGATACACAGAGATGAATGATAATATTGTGAGTTCTGTGCTGATAAACTGGGGCCTATGCTGCACATAACTGACCACACCTGAAAACTTGAAGTATAAAATAAGTAGGTTCATTAGTAACAACTCTTTTGGTTTGCTAATCTTCAAAGCAAGGAGCTAATCTGTCCTTTTCTTCAATTGATTAGTATAGACCTGCTTAGCCCCTTTCCCCAAAAGCAGCCTTTCAATTTATCAATTTTATTTAAAAAATATTCTAATGGTTTTAACATATTAATTCTACTTCAATCTTTTTTTTTTTTTTTTTGAGGAAGATTAACCCTGAGCTAACATCTGCTGCCAGTCCTCCCCATTTTTGCTGAGGAAGACTGGCCCTGAGCTAACATCTGTGCCCATCTTCTTCTACTTTGTATGTGGGATACCTGCCACAGCATGGCTTGACAAGCAGTGCATAGGTCTGCACCCAGGATCCAAACTGGCAAACCCCAGGCTGCTGAAGTGGAACCTGTGAACCTAACCGCTGTGCCACCAGGCCGGCCCTAATTCTACTTCAATCTTGATTAATGTGTTTCTATTCTTTGTTTGGGTTTTACTCTTCTCTTTCTTTTCTTTTCTTTCTTTCTTTCTTTTTTTCTTTTTGCTGAGGAAGATTGGCCTTGAGCTAACATCTGTTGCAAATCTTCCTCTATTTTTTATGTGAGCCACTGCCACAGCATAGACATGGACTAGCAGTATAGGTCTGCAGCGAGGAACCAAACCTGGGCCACTGAAGCAGAGCGTGCCGAACTTAACCACTAGGCCACTGGGGCTGGCCCTCTCTGCCTTTTGAGTTGAAAATGTTTTTCCTTTATTTTCATTCTATTTTTGTTTAGGAATAGAGAGTTTTTGAGGAGTGAATTTGTCTCACAGTTAAGCTTTTGTTATAGTTCATTAGTTTCTATTATGTAATGTTTTAACTAGTATTAGTCACTGAATAATTTGTAAGTGCAATTTTGATTTATTAACTTCATACCAAGAGTCATTTACGTGACTGCTTTTTAAGTCATAAATAAACAAGCAAGAATAGCAAAAATGTTTGACACTTTAGTTACTTGTTTTGCATTGTGTTTAGCAAATGTGGCCTAAGATATTTTTTTGGAAGAGTAAATGAGTAAAACTAAAGTGTAAATCATGATTTTTCAGAGATTTAGATATCTGCTCATTCATGTACTTGTCTGCATATTCGCTGGAGTAAGGGCTGTAACTCGTTTAACTGTCATTAAGCAGTCTGGTTTTGTAGAGACTATACAAATCACAGATGGATCTTTTCCTCTATATCCTCTCCATCCTACACCATTAAGAACAGAGCAGTGAAACAATCTTTTGAGTGAGGCATGATAGATAGGTTTTGAAGTCAATGTTTAGCAAACATCCTGTTCTCCCTCCCCTCTGTGGAAAGAGCAAGTATATGTCTTGCCTCGTTGGTGTTGGGCTTGGCCTCATGGCTTGCTTTGGCTAATGGGATGTGAGAAAACGTAATGTATACCATGTCTGAGCAGAAGCATTATATGCATTTCCATAGTTGTGTTCCTCTTCTGTGAGAACAGCATGCCCCATGTGCTCCTCTGCCTAGGACCCAGAATGACAGACGCATGGAGCAGATCTAGACCTAATCGACAGCGTGGAGCAGAACCATCAGAGCCACTTCATCAGCCTTTGTGCAACAAACAAATGTTTGTCTTTGGAAGCCACTGAGGTTGTGGGTTGCTTATGATACATCACCATCACATTAAGCCTGACTGAGTTAAGCCAGCCATCTGGGTAAAAAGAAAATCAGGCTGATCCAGTGATTCTTTCCCTTTGCTCAGGATTATAGTGGAAAGAACCAACTCAGCCACTGGTGGTCTTCTTGTATTTTAATAAATTTAATATTGCATTTTAAAATAGCACGTTTTTTTCTACTTGGTATATAAATCACATTTCTCATACTATTGGTTTATCAGCATCCAATATTTATGTGGCCTGTGGTTCTAGAATCATCATTATATCTGCTGCTCAGGCTTATGCAAATTTTTCACCATGTGAAACTTATATGTAGTGTGTCTGTGTTCTTTTTAAAATGGTTTTTCAGCTCCATTTAAAAGACATTATTCTATCCATGACTTCTCTTCTTTTTCCCTGTTTTCTTTCTTGTTCTCAAATTAATAATGTGAATTTTTGGTGAAAACTTGGTGAATCTTACCTAATGGGGTATATAAATGGCAGACCCAGAGTTTAATTTATTACCCAATTTTGCCTGGAAATCATTCATTCACTCATGCATGCATTCATTCATTCAGGGTCTGCTATGTGCAGTTACTGTTCCAGATGCCAGTAATATTAAGAAGAATAAGATGTTATCTCTGTGTTTAAGGGACCTTGCAATCTAGTGAAGATCAGAGAAAAACACAAGTAATTGCAGGAAGAGAAAAGTACAAAGTATGATGGCACCACGTGGGAGTAGGAAGACCTACCTCATTCTTATTGTAGTGGGGGATGGAGGATGTGCAGGAGTGAAGGGTGGGGAGTAGAGGAGTTGGAGAAGGAGAAAAGTATGATCCAATTTTCACTTCGTTTTTTATTTTATTAAAATATAATTGACATATAACATTGTGTAAGTTTAAGGTATACAACATATTGATTTGAAACATTTATATTGTGATCTGATTGCCATTAGAGTGCTAGCTAACTCCTCTATCATGCCACATAATTATCATTTCTTCTAGTGGTGGGAACAGTTAAGATCTAGTCTCCTTGCAAGTTTAATGTTTATAATACAGTTTTGTTGTCCATAATCACTGTACTATGTGTTAGAGGTCTGACTTTTATTTATCTACTAGTTGCAAGTACGTACCCTTAAACAACATCGCCGATTCCCCCATCCTTCAGCCCCTGGTAACCACCATTCCACTCTGTTTTTTTGAGTTTTTTTTCCAATTACACATATAAGAGATATCATACAGTATTTGTCTTTCCCTCTCTGACCTATCTCACTTAGCATAATGACCTCAAGGTCCATCCATTGTTATTGCTGTTGTCTCAAATAGCAGGATTTGCTTTTTTATCTCACTGCTGAATAGCGTTCCATTGTGTGTGTGTGTGTGTGTGTGTATGTATGTATAAAACACATTTTCTTTATCCATTCATCTATTGATGGACACTTATGTTATTTCCATGTATTGACTATTGTCAGTAATGCTGCAATGAATATAAAGGTGAGATATCTTTTCGAGAGAGTGATTTCATTTCCTTCAAATAAATATCCAGAAGTGAAATTTCTATATCATAGGGTAGTGCTATTTTTAATTTTTTGAGGAACCTCCATACTGCTTTTCATGGTGGCTACACCAATTTTACATTCCCACCCGCAGTGCCCAAGAGTTCCTTTCTCTCCACATCCTCCCAGCATTAGTCATGGCTTGTCTTTGTGATGATAGCCATAATAATGCATGTGAGGTGCTATTTTACTTCGTTTTGATTTGCTTTTCCCTGATGATTAGTGATGTTGAGCACCTTTTCATGTACCTGTTGGCCATTTGGGTGTCTTTGGAAAAATGTCTCTATAGTTCCTATACCTACTTTTTAATCAGATTTTTTTTATATTGAGTTGTATGAATTCTTTATAAATTTTGGATATTAGCTACTTACTCAGTTCATGGTTTGCAAATATTTTCTACCATCCCATAGTTGTCTTTTCATTTTGTTAATCGTTTCTCTTGCAGTGCAGACACTTTTAAGTTTGATATAGTCCCACTTTTGATTTTTTCTTTTGATTGTGCTTTTAGTGTCATATGCAAAAGACCATTGTCAAGACTAGTGTCAAGGAGCTTCTTCCCTATGTTTTCTTCTAGGAGTTTCAGGTGTTATGTTTAAGTTAATCCATTTCAAGGCAATTTTTGTGAGTGGTGTTAGATAGAGGTCCAATTTTCTTTTTCTGCATGTAGTTATCCACTTTTCCCAATGCCATTTGTTGAAGAGACTGTCCTTTCCCACTGGATGTTCCTGACTCCCTTATCAAATTTTAGTTGACCTTATATGCAGAGGTTTAGTTCTGGCCTCCTTATTCTGTTCCATTGGTCTATGTGCCTACTTTATGCCAGTACCATACTGTTTTAATTACTATAGCTTCATATATAGTTTGACATCAAGAAATATAATGCCTCCAGTTTTATTTTTCTTTCTCATGATTGTTTTGGCTATTAAAGATCTTTTGTGATTCCTTGAAAATTTCAGGGTTTTTTTCTATTTCTGTGAAAAATGCCGTTGGATTTTGATAGAGATTGCATTGAATCTATAGATGGCTTTGGATAGCACGGACATTTTAACAATATTAATTGTTCTAATCCGTGAACACGGGATGTCCTTCCATTTGTTTGTGTCTTCATTTTTTTCAGCAAGTCTTATTTAAAGCAATGTATAATGAAAACTATATTTAGGTTCTCCTGTGTTAGGTGCATAAGTATTTACAAATGCAATATCTTCTTATTGGATTGACCCCTTTATCATTAGATAATGCCTTTCTCTGTCTCTTATTACAGTCTTTGTTTTACAATCTGTTTTGTCTGATATGAGTATAGCTACCCCAGCTTTCTTTTGGTTTCCATTTGCATGGAATATCTTTTTCTATCCTTTCACTTTCAGACTGTGTCCCCTTATGTCTGACGTAAGGCTTTTGTAGGCAGCATTTAGGTAGATCTTGGGTTTTTTACAATTTAGCCACTCTGTGTCTTTTGACGGTAGCTTGCCAAGAACTCCCTCCAAGTGTTCCAATCTCCTGGGACTCAAGTACTCAAGCCCTGGCCACCAGAGCCAGGTGAACAGGGATATCCCCTGAGCTGCAGCTGCAAAAACCAGGGCACTAGACACATGTAAGAGCTCCCCTCCAGGAGATGCTGGCGCCCTAGAGTGCAGCAGAGGGAGCCTGGGAAGACAGTTCCTGCCCTCTGAGATCACTGGAAAGGTTTACAGTCACCCCTTAGATGTGTGTGTCATTAGAAGCCTACCCTCAGGCTGTAGCTGTGATGATAAGCTAATAGGCCTCTTTCAGCGCAAGACTGAGTTCCTGGGTCTCTTGCTTCTTGCTGTGCCCTAGGAGTTGTAGCTATTTAAGAACAACTTCTCTCTTGGTTACAGTCCTGTGGGACCCATGAGTGTAAGGCCCCCGTCCGCCAGAGGGAGCATGTGAAGATTGCGTTCACTGCCCTCCGTTCCATGAGAGGACTGCCATAGGCCCCTCTAAGTGTGCCAATCCAGAAGCCTGCTGCTCAGGCCAGAGCTCCAGGAGGAGCAGAGGCCTCTCTCTCAAAAAGGCTGGGGGTGTTTCAGCCTGCTGTCTGTGCATGCCCTGGGGGTGGTAGCCTGCTAAGAACCTTCTCTCTGATTGTCACAGTCCCATGGGACCCAGGAACGCAAGCCTCCCTGGCCTCCAGAGCCAGGTGTTAAGGGGTGTTTCCTGAGTGGCAGCTGCAAAAACGAGGGCACCAGATGTGTTGAAGCCCTCTTCCTGGAGATACCGGCACTCTCAGTGCACCAGGGAGAGCATGGAGGTGGCAACCCCTAGCTGGAGCAAGGCAAAGCAAGGGAGAGCATGGGAGGTGGTGCACCCCAGTCTCCTTCCCCCATCAGTACCCCTGGCCCTCAGACCAGCAGTTTAAAATTAGCAAATGAGTCTCCAATGTAAAGTCTGGGCGCCTTTCAAAGGGCCACTTCTGCTCTGGGCCCTGGAGTGGATGAGTCTGCACATGAGCCCTAAGAGCCATTTCTCAGTTCGCCACTGCTCTGCAGGGCTTGTGGCTGTGAGCCCCCTTGGTCTTCAAAGCCAGATGTTTCTGGGGCTTGTCTTTCAGGTGCCAGTATTAAAAGCTGGATGCTTGATATGAGGTACGAAACCATCACTCCTCAGGGAGAATCTCTGGAGGTTGAGTTCCTTCCCAATTGTGGGTTGCCGCACCAGGGATGGGGTTTATGGCAAGATTGTGTCTCAGCCTTTCCTACCTGCTTGGTGTGATTTCTTTCTCATCTGCCAGATGTGAAGGGGTTGCGCTGCCATTTTTTAGGTTTTTTTCAGAGGAAATTCTTCCATATATAACTGTAGATGCAGTGTCTGTGGGAAGAAGTGAATCCAGGATGTTCCTATGTCACCATCTTGAACCAGAACTCTTTTTTTCCCTAATAGGACAAAGAGATATTTATTTCAACAAAATTATAGAGTAAAACTACAAAAAAACAAAAACATTTGACAGTCAGACAATTTTGTAAGGAAGAAAGTTAAAGGTAATCAGCATAAGAACAATAAATTATAAATATCTGTTCGTATATTAATGGGGAAAAATAATCAGGAGAAACCCAAGAATACTTTTAAAATACGGCATCATTGCCACAGCACATGAAAGCATTTCCATAAAAAATTAACAGTTTTCACTTGGACATTTAATTTTTTCACCCTCTTTGAATTTACATACTGAAACTTGATGTTTTACTGTGGTTTTCACTTGCATAGAATATCTTTTCATCCCTTCCCCTTTACTGTGTGTGTGTCCTAAGCTGTTGTGGTCTCTTGTTGGCAGCTTATATTTGGGTCTTCTTTGTATCCATCCAGCTACTGTGTACCTTTTGATTGGTGAATTCAACCCATTTACATTTAGAGTAATTACTTATATGTAAGGACTTACTAATGCCATCTTATCAATTGCTTTCTGGTTTTGTATTTCTATGATTTCTTTTCCTTCTGTTTCTCCCTACCTTTGTAAGTTGGTTATTTTCCATGGTGCTATGCTCTGTGTCTCCCTTCTGTGTCCTTTGTGGATATGCTCTAGATTTTTGCTTTGTGGTTACCATGGGGCTTACGTAAAACATCTTAAGGATAAAGCAGTCCATTTTAGGCTGATAGCAACTTATCTTTGATTGGCTATAAAGGCTTCCCATTTACTCCTCCCTTTTATATTATTGATGTCACAATTCACCTCTTTTTTGTCATGTATTTGTTAACTTATAGAAGCTACGGTTATTTTTCCTACTTTCCTTTAACCTGTATATTATAGTTGAGTAGTTAATACACCATTGTAATAAAGAGTTTAAGTTTCAGGTATGTCTAATTTATTGATTAAAACGCAAGATAAGTGAGGAACATGTTGTTGACATCACTCTCCAGGAGAAACATCAGCAAGTTCCTCACATTTTCACTTCAGAAGTTCACTTTGGCTGCAGGGTAGAGAAAAGACTGGCAAGGTCAAAACTAGAAGCATGAAATGAGGGAACATTTATATGACTCTCATTCCTTAATCCAAAGATAATGCAAGCATTTGGTTTTAATATAGTATTCTGTCATTTTTAAAGTTGTTTTAGTATTAGTCTAATAGATTTTTCCAAATGGAATAAAAAAATAGTGACTACATCACATCATTAATTAAACCTACAATTAAGAAGTTAGAAATATATGAGGGAAAATTTAAAATATTGGATATTTATCATTAATGGCTTTTTGAATTACTACAAATATATTGATCTAAACTTTACAAAAGAAGGATGCCATTTATAATTTGCAGCTTTAAAAGGAAATTCATTTTGGGGCTGGCCCCGTGGCCGAGTGGTTAAGTTTGCGCGCTCCGCTGCAGGCGGCCCAGTGTTTCGTTGGTTCGAATCCTGGGCGCGGACATGGCACTGCTCATCAGACCACGCTGAGGCAGCGTCCCACATGCCACAACTAGAAGGACCCACAATGAAGAATATACAACTATGTACCGGGGGGCTTTGGGGAGAAAAAGGAAAAAATAAAATCTTTAAAAAAAAAAAAAGGAAATTCATTTTGACCTCGGATATTTGCTTAAATATGGTGTCCTTTATATATAAAATGGAATCTGTCTTAGGAAATACAGTGTTGCATCTTAAGGGAGATGCAGGGTAACATTATATAAGAGTATGAATATATACCTTTGCCAACCTTCTTTCAATTGTAGTTAAAAAGCAAATACCAGAGCTACTGAAAGATCCAACTACCCTAGCAATACTTACAATATACTGCAGAAATGAATTTGACCTTACTTTGCTGCTGATAAAAACTTTCTTTGTATATATTACTGAAATCTCATTTTATTAAAAGTAGAGAAGGACATTTTCACTAAATGCTCTCTGACTTTAAAATTAATTCTGTGAAAACTAGTAGTACTGATTAACATAAAATGCATTTCACTTTAATTGGGTAGTTGAAAACAAAGGCTTATTAAATATTCCAGTAGCTTAGAAATCTTGGATTCCACACATGCTTCATAGAGACCAAACCCTACAATTAAAATAATATCAATAACGGGGCTGGCCCCGTGGCCGAGTGGTTAAGTTCGCGCACTCCGCTGCAGGCAGCCCAGTGTTTCGTTAGTTCGAATCCTGGGCGCGGACATGGCACTGCTCATCAAACCACGCTGAGGCAGCGTCCCACATGCCACAACTAGAAGGACCCACAACGAAGAATACACAACTATGTACCGGGGGGGCTTTGAGGAGAAAAAGGAAAAAATAAAATCTTTAAAAAAAAAAAATTAAAAAAAAAAAATAATATCAATAAGTTTACTAGATTGCCATAAAGATTTTTAATGGTTACTGGTAAGTCAGTAAAGTTAGTAATAAAAGTGTAAATTCTCATATTTGTTTTACAGATCTTAAATAGATTGTCATTGAAGGAAGGTATCATCTATACTATCTACACTACCCGTTAGAAGTGGCATACAAAATGATTTTACTAGCTATTATTAGTTTTCTTGATTTATATATAACTAACTTGTTTTAGTTAAAAAAATTTGAATCTTCTGTGCACAGTATTTTAAAAATATTTTTGGTTACTGCTTTCTGTTATTATGGTAGAAATATATAAACCGTGTCACCAGCAAGCATTCTGAAAATTATCGTCCTTTATAGTTCTAATGGATATTATTTTTTCAGTAATTTTGTTGTAAATTCTTTGAGTAATAGTACAAATTAAACATGGATTATTTTGTAAAATGCTATTTTAATGATATAGAAGAATTTGTCATTTAAAGACGTGATATTGACTCTATTTAAATATAAACTTCATGGCCACACCTGAAAAAAGAATCTAGATTTTTCTGGACTATGGTTTATTTTGTTTAAGAAAGATACGTCTGAATATAGAATATATCCCTCTTTATTCTTTATAAGGAATCAACAGATAGGAACAATTATTGCTGAGTGGTTGAACATTTGAGCTCTGAACTCAGACTGCCCATATTGCCTCCAATTTGCTGGGTGACAAGTTACTGAACCTGTCTTACCTTTGATTGTCTCATTTAGAAAATGAAGTTAGTTAATAGTAACTGTCTTAGAGAGTAGAGAGAATTAACTGAGGTAAAAAGTATAAAATCGTTAGCATATTATTTAACAGAGAAAGCTCTTAGTAAATGTTATTACTATTAGAATTCTGTAGTAACTTTATGTTCACTAAGTATTCAGTGTAAATTAAGGTTATTAAATCAGTCACTTCATTAAAAATATGAGATTTTTATTTTTATATCATAGATAATTTTTTCTCTAATCATTTTTTATTCTAGGTCACTTTTCACATCGAACCATATAGCAATCGAGATGAAAACAACATGTACAGAAATGTCAAATATATTATAGACAAGTGAGTTTCCTCAGTGTTTATTATTACTGTTTTATGATCAATTGATAATTCTAAGAAAAGTATATTTAAATTATATTTGAGAGATTTGAATAACTTATGGTCTGACGTTAAAATTAATTTAAACTAATTTGGTAATGAGTATTGCAGTCATTTTGAGGAACGCTTCTGAAGTTCCTTAAAATTCGCTTTGTGTATGAATAAAAATTTCTCTTTTTACTGTTTTATGTGTTTGGCTATTTATGATTTTTGTCAGACTGACATTTTAAATAGATATTATTCTGTAAATCTGTAAATTCTGTAAATCTCATGAATATAGAGTTTTGTCTTTCTAAAAGAAGGTTCAGATTATGAAATGTGAACTGCTTTTATAGCAATGGACCCACATCTAATATTTTATTTATATTTAATCTGATTATAAGGAAAGAATCAATACATTTAATTTTGTTCAAGAATTTTACTGATAACAATCTGTGACAGATGCCATACTCTTACAGAGAAACTTGTCAGCAACAGTGGGACATTTATCACTGATACAAAAAAAGCAGTTTATATATTCATGTAGAAAATGGGCTTTTTATGGTGTTTGTCATCATTTGTAAACCTCAGTGTAAGATAATTAATTTCCTGTTTGGTTATGTCTTACTGTATCCAGTATCTCATTTCCCAATGTGTAAAATTTAAAATGCATTTTTAATGAGTATACTTATATGACTGATTCCCTAAAGAAGGTGTACAGTGTGCTTAAACTGTACTGATTACCTTCATTTTCAACACATAAACAGTTATTGCCTATGGCAAATGAGTTGTGAATATTCATCTCACTTTTACATATATTTGTATTCTAGGTATGGGAATCATCCAGCCTTTTACAGGTACAAGACTAAGAACGGCAATGCACTTCCTATGTTTTATGTCTATGATTCCTATATCACAAAGCCTGAAAAATGGGCCAATCTGTTAACTGCCTCAGGGTCTCAGAGCATTCGCAATTCTCCTTATGATGGATTGTTTATCGCACTTCTTGTGGAAAACAAACATAAATATGATATTCTTCGAGGTGGTTTTGATGGAATTTATACGTATTTTGCCACAAATGGCTTTACTTATGGCTCATCTTATGAGAATTGGGGTAGGCTAAAATTCTTTTGTGATCAATTCAACCTAATGTTTATCCCAAGTGTGGGCCCAGGATACATAGATACCAGCATCCGTCCGTGGAACGCTCAAAACACTCGGAACCGAGTCAACGGGAAGTACTATGAAACCGCTTTGAGTGCCGCGCTCCAAGCCCAGCCCTCTGTGATTTCTATCACCTCCTTTAATGAGTGGCATGAAGGAACTCAGATTGAAAAAGCTGTTCCCAAAAGAACCAGTAATACAGTGTACCTGGATTACCGGCCTCATAAACCAAGTCTCTATCTGGAACTAACTCGCAAGTGGTCTGAAAAATACAGTAAAGAAAGAGCAACTTACGAGTTAGATCACCAGCTGCCTGTTTCTTAATGCGTTGAGTAAAGTTTATTAATTATAGAAATGACCTAATTTCAATAAATGCCTTTTGTTCTGAGTTATGGAAAGAAAACTGTCAAAATCAGTATGCACTGGAACTATTGTCTTTAATAAAAATAATTTGTACTTTTTTAAAGGTAGTAATATTGTCACTGCCACCCTTCACAATGCTGCAGTGAGAAGATGAGAGTTGTGCGGATAACATTCCCTGTGGCATGAGTTGCTGAATTTCTGATTGAAAGTGAAATCCTGCTTTGATAGTAGTTTAATTTTTTTTCACAACAGATAAATGCTTGTGTTACCGAAAGTAGCTAGCACACAGTTAAATCCTACTTGTATTCTGGGCCCAAAGAAATAGGATTGTGTGTATATTTGGTATGTCTATTGAAGAAAAAAGACCTAAAAGATATTGTACGTTTCATTTCTAATTTTTTTTCAATGATTCCATCAGCTTTGTTGTATTAGTGTTCAAGCTCTATCTAGGTAACTCTCCAATAATAATTCTTAAGAAGAATAGAATCACGTACCTTAAGCTGTGAACTATATGGTGTTAGGAAGGCCTGCTTTCTGCAGCATAATATGTATCATCATTGGCAGATTTGGGTTACCCATAGCATGCGAGGTGTTTTGCATGTCTAATGTTTCTGCTTTGTATGCTAAATTTTAGATTTTAGAAGCTGTGGAAAGTTTCTTCATAAAAGTTACCTACTGCTTCTCAATTATTAAGAAAACATAATTGTTTCATAATTATTATGAAGATACAATGCCCAAAATGTTATCATTTTTGGGATACCTTATCAATCTTTGACTACTCTATTATTCGTGTTACCTTATCAATCTTTAACTTACTCTGTTATTCATGTTTTTAAATTTAATGTTAATCAGAGACCAACTGTAAGATAAGAAAGAAGCTGATACTATCATTGGATTGCCTTCTTTTAATATTTTAAGCTATTTTTACCAAGAGTAATAGAGAAAACTTACTTATTAGCATTTTAGATTTTAGGGAAATGGAAATGAAAATTCCTTTATATCATAAATTCATTCCTGAAGTTTGACTTTTGTTTAACGTTTAATGATGGAAATAAAATTTCATTTAAAAGATAATACTTTATTTTATATAATAATATCCCTATTTAAAAACATTATACTTTTATGGTACCTATCATGTAAAATACTTGTGATCAATTATTGGTCATATTGTGACAAATTAATCACCTAATGCCAAAAATGAATCTCTTTACCTTAAAAACTAGAGAATAAAATGCATTCTATCATTGTTAATACTTGCAACTAGAACTATAGTAAAAAAATTGAATATATATGCATGCATATTATTTCTTAGATATTTAATTTATCAATGAGAAGCAATAGGGTAATACTAAACAATAATACTATAAATCTTTAGAGAATAAAGGCATTCATTCAGAAACAAATTAGCAGTGGAATTTATTATAAAATAGCCCATCAGATGTTGAAACTTATTTTTGAGCAGTAGTTTTGAAGTAAAATATCATGTCTTTGAAAAGAGGCCTGATTAATGTTAAACTTATTTATAACTTAAGAATTTGCCATTTCTCGGAGAATGATCAGGCCACAGGAAATTAGTACAATATTAATAATCTACTTTCTAGAGGAAATTACAAGAATAAATCACTATGAGGACATAAAACCAAGTATGTTCATAGAAACAATCATACAGATATAACCTGTGTATTTTTTTTTCTTATGTCCAGTTAGCCATTATATGTTATCTTAGGGATAAACTCTAAATATGTCATACCTAATCTTTTATAACATACAATATTTTATTAAAGTTTAGTTAACGAACTATCTACTATAGAGGAATTTTTGTCATTGCTTGTGTTATATTTTTGAATCCACCATAACAGATAATTTTATGAAATAGTTTTAAGATTAAGGGAAAGTATATAGACACAAGGTCAGCAAATCCTCACAATGGATACCACCACTTTCTATCCTGCTCCCATTGCAGACATAGATAATCTACTACAGCACACTTTACCTCTGAGTTTTGTTGTGGTTTCCAACACATTACCCTAACCAGCCAGTAATAATCAGTCAGATTTCAAAGTAAGATGAAACAGATTCTGTCTTCCTCACTGAAAGTTATTCTCAAGGAAAGAATGCTTGGAATCTGATCTCATAATGGTTTACTAATATATAATTATATGAATATCATGTTTCTTTTCTCCTGTTTTACAAAACGGTTATTAGGAGGAATTATTTCTAATAATTTTGTTATTCTTTGGGAGGAAAGCTTTCAAAATCTTCCTCAGGTATTCATTACAGCTGCCTTTACCATTTGACTTGTAGCACAGTTTAGATCATTGTGATCACAAGTAAATAAGAGCAAAGACTTGATTTTCTAATTTTAAAAACTATAGGTTTGAATTCAGTAAACTAAAATAACTGTTAAAAGAAAAAGCAGTGTAATATATGCAATGCATGAGTCATAATGAATTGTTTTATAGTTTAATCAGTCTAATTGTTTTGACTATATAGAAACCAAATCTTTCTTTTACTCCTCCCCTTAAGGACTAATATTGTCCGAAACTGCTGTTATTAACATTTATCTTAGTTGTATGTTAACTTTTTTCTGTTTTAAGAGTGTGTAATTAAAAGATGACTATTTTGATATGTGGAGTACTTAACTTTCATCTAATAAGAGCATACATGAAATATGTCTTAGATATAAAAATTTAGTCCTTTCTATTTATGAAATATGTTTTATTTAATTTCTGATTAACAAATGAAAAGTAGTATTCACTCAGCACTCTTTCTATATTTTCTCTGAGAGATGTAGCACTTACAAAGTAGATAGCTTTAACTGTACATACTTTTTACATCTGTGAATTTGTGTTATACACACACAAACATATAAAGTTTTTTAAGAATTTGGGGAACATTTTCTTATTTTTTTATTCTTTGGGCATAATCATATATTAGCTCTGACATCCTTTAGGAAATTGATCTTCCTCTAAAACAGCAAAAGTAACAAGCCACCAGAGAACCTACCAAGTTCATAACCATGTGCTTTCTAAAACTGATTACAGTTACTCAATTTAAACTTGATGATTGTTCCTAAACTCTATAGTGCCTACAGAAAGTCTTTAAAAGTCTGTATCTGAATTTTGAATTAAGGTCAAACACTCCCATGTCCCATAGTGTAGAAGCAATACTTTTCGACCAGCAAAAGTTCAGTTATTTTTATAAATATTTACAATTTCAACATGAAAAATTGATTTAGCCACAAGCAAAAGAGTGTTTTGGCTCAGATAATTCCTCTTTCAAGAAATGTACTCCAAATTAAATTTTATACTGACTTTGTTATATGTCCACATAGAAGCTAAATGTTATTATATGCTTAATGTAAGACTATTATACTTGAGAATTCAGGTACTACTTTGGCTTAATTACTTCACAGAGACTCATTCATCCTCAGGCAAATCAAGAACTTAGTAATGCTGTTATAGTCCAACTATCAGTGAAGTGAGGAGCTCTTTACAGTGTGATTAGCTTTTGTCGTTGTTGTCATATAAGTACTATTTATGATATTAAAAGACAAAATAATTTAATACCTAATTAGCAAATAGTCATAGATAGAAAATTTACTAAGTTGAAACATAGTGGTACATTTATATTGGATATTCTAGACTTCTTTTAAAAGCATCTTATATTTTGAATTTCATGTTTCTCAATTTATATAAAAAAATAACCATAAAGTTCAAAAACCTTTTAGAAGCTACCCCACCGAAATAAATATTTCATGACACCAGTGACATACTATGGTAAGATAATACTACATAGGATTCAACTTATGGAATATGGCTGTGTCATCATGCTTTAAGTGGTTTTGTTTTTGACTTTGTGAAAAAACAGATTAAAAATCCTAGCAAAAATAACAGTAAACAACACAAAAAGTGGCAATCTTCAGCTACTTAATCACATTTAAAGTAAATACGTTAATTATAACTAAGTCCATGCTTAAGAGTATTTCTGTCAGTTTTACAAAAGCCGTTATCAAAACTGTATGACCGTGTTAATTTGATAATAATGTCTAATGTAATGTGATCTTTACCCTGATCTTGAAAACATCAAATGCAAAAAAAGAGAAATAGAAAAAATTCACTTATAAAACATGCAGCAAATTTTAGAAATTTGTTTGGAACACAGTCACCTGGGAGTAGCGTGGCACAACTTTTTTTGTACTACTAAATTTATATGTATTGAATGCTGCCTTTCTATATCTAATTTTTCATTACAAACTCTTAAGCCATTAATATTAAAATGGAGCAGTCTAATCTCTGACTTCATATAAAAAGCCAACTGCAAATCTGATTACTAAATTCTTACTTGAAAATTTGCTGTGTGGTTATATTTATTAAAGTACATTCTTGAAACTTTGCTCTTGACTTTTTAGGTATCTTGTAGGAAAAATATTTAGTGACAGGCATTATATGAACCGTAGCTGAGCTCACATTCTGTTTTATTTTTCCTTATATGAGTACTATGTGTTTGTAGCTAAAGACTTAATTTAATCCCCAAATAAAATATTCTGTCAATGCTCATTATTTCCTCATTTTATTTTTTTATTTCAGTCATTCTTAAATAGAGTTTAGGCAATGTTCCTTTTAGAACATGTGTACTCTGACTCTTTGCAAAAAGGATTTGAGGTATTTTTCTGCAAAAAATAATTACAACATTAATATATAAATAATGTATGATGGAATTATAAAAAAGAATGTACATTTAAGTACTAGTACATATGGTTGACGACACACTTGGTATTGAGCTTCTGAGCAGTTAATGCAAGACGTTATATGGCTCTTATTGCCAGAAAAGAAGTGCCTCTTTTCCTGTATGAGGCAGACTTTACTTTGTCAATACATTGTAAAATAAATTTCTCAAGTAGGCATTATACCTAGCATCCAAAATGCAAATGCCTACAGGAAGCTGTCAGGTAAGGTAATAAATGCATCAGGGTTAAGACCCTAGGGAGTCCTGGTGCTAGGGACAACTCTTACCTGAAAGGAGGAGCTGCTGGTCAGCTCTTGTCAACATTGCCCTTGTAGCTGTGGGCCCCTAAAATACAGAAGTATGTCTGCCTCTGTGTGTGTGTAAATTTTTCTAACTATAATATGTTAGCAAATATTGCAAAAGATTTTTAAAATATTTGCTGGTTGGATCCAGTTCGTGGGTCACTAATTTGTGACCTCTGATATAAAGAATGTAAAACTGTATTGTGGAAGACGTCCTTAATATTTTTAACCCTCAAGGAGATTTGTAATGACTAGTTATTGTGACGATTATTGGATAAATTCCAAGTATAGAACAATAAAAGATGTCAGTGAAAGTGAATCCATGAGGGCTCTGATTATGTGCTAACTTTCCCCAAGTCTTCTCTGATGCAGATCAGAAATTAAAGCACCCCAAAAAGGGAGTTAGGTGCCTATCTCTTAGCCAGTCTTCTCTTATTATTCTTCCTAATTTGGCTTTTGAATACCTGATTTGATTAATTTGCTATATTCACTGGAAGGGACCTCTGTAATGCTTTTTCTGTTGCCTATTAGATATGTATTCATGTTTTAAGTCTGGCAAGTAAGTAGAAAAAAACTAAGTAACTGGGTTTTATTCTAACCCCCACTTCTGCAACCTGCTTTCTGCCCTTTTGCTGCCTGCCTGCCTGCCTCTGCCTACCTGCTCACCATTCAACCTTTCTGTCATTTTTAATCTCAACTCACCTGCCTTTCTTCTTACCTGCTTTGTTTCAAAAAGGATATTGGTGATTTGTTAGAATACATAATGTGACAATATACTCTCAGTTAAAAGTAGAGCAAGAATAGGAATACACTGATTGAGCCCGGCATTAAATGAAAACTAAATATTATGGGAAATACACTGCCATACTGCTGATGACAAAGTTAATTCTAAGCTTTTGAGTAGCCGATATGAAAAAGGGTATCTAATCATCTACACATTGTGCATGTCCATAGTATAAGATACAAATAAATTTCCCAAGAAAATTCTAGTTGCCTTGGTATTAAGAGAGGAATTTCTTCTCTTCTTCTCAGGATTCTCATGAAGAGGATACTGTAATATAATGAACAATATCTTTATCAGCACCTTCCCTAGAACGTGTCAAGATCAAATTTCATAAGCAAATTTCAAATTTTGCTCTTATAAATATCTTTATAGTCTATGATTACAATATCATGCCAAAGCACAATTCACTAAAAGTAGTTACATGTGTCTATCATCCGTCTATCCATGTATCCATCCCAAAGAGTGGATGGCCCATGTATCCTTCAAGCAATTCTTTTTTTTTCCTTAAGAATTCACTAATTAAATATTTATTGAATTTCTGCCCAAGAGTGAAGTGGTGAAGGGGATAATCACCTGAGTAAGACACCAGCTTCCTGCTTTCAGTTATAGTTTTAACTGATAAAGCATTATGTTTTAGGTGATCCGGTTTACATTTTTTGATTCCTTATGTCTAATCAGTTATGACAGAGCCTTTCTCATAGATAATTAATCAAAATGAAAGGCAATTGAGTCAATTAAATATCTATTAATTCCAGGAGGGAAAATGAAATTAGTTATATAGCTCCGAATTTTATATAGAAAAGGATTTACATTTGCTGAATTGGTAGTATATTAACCATAGCTCACCATTAACAAACAGAAAGAAACCAAAATGTTGACTAATAACTGCTCTGCCTGGTTTTCATGTTTTTAAAATGAGGAGATTGGGCTGGATGACGGCTTAGATTGCTGTTTAGCACTAAAATTATTTTTATGTTGATGGCATCTATAGCATCAAAACCAGAAGAAAAAGAAATTGCATTTCTATAATAAAGACATAAAACCTGTCAAAGAAAAAACAGAATTCTATAAAATCATGCACACCTTAACATTTGCCATCTACTCTGGATTTTATAACTATAATTTTTGCTTTTCAAATAATATTGTCGATATTAAATATATTAATACAAATAAGTGCCTGATACAGGCCTGAGACACAGTAATATTCAATAAATCTTTGCTATTACTGTCATTTTTATACTCAGAATAGGAATAACCCAAATGTTTTCCAATGGGAGAAAGAATAAGTGAACTCTGGTACATTCATACAGTAGAATATTGCTTAGCCGTAAAAAGTAGCAAGACGCTGGTACATGGAACCACATGGATGAATGTCAAATGCATTATGCTAAGTGAAAGAAGTCAGCCTCCAAGGACTATATATGTTATGATTCTATTTATATCACATTCTGGAAAAGGCAAAAATCTCCACAGACAAAACAGATTAGTGATCACCACTGTTTAGGAGTTGGGGCCAGGACGTTGATTACAAAAGAGCAGCACAAGATAGTTTTAGGGGGTGAGGGAACTATTCTGTATCCTGATTGAGGCAGTGATTACCCAATTCTATACATTTCTCAAAATTTACAGAGCTGTGCACCTCCTCCCCATCCCAACACACACACATACACAAAACCAGATGAATTTCCTGTATGTTTTAAAAGTCCTATAATGTGGTGCTACACGCTCATACAAATGGCTAAAATTAAAAAGACTGACTGCTAAAGCTCTCGTACTTTCCTGGTGATAGTATAAAACATTTCACCTACTTTCAAAAACACTTTGGCAATTTCTTATAAAGCTAAGCATATCTTTACCGTATGACCTACAGTTCCACTTCCACTAGTAGGATTTCTCATCTCTTCTTTCCTCTTTCTCTCTTCTCTAATTTGTGGCATTGTCATCATGCCATACAACCAGTAATTTAGGGTCATTCTTTGCCTTATTATACTCTCTCCTGCACTAAATCCCATCAGACATTCAGTACTGCTTCCCTTTTTCCCTAGATATTTCCTAAATATTTATGCCATTCTCCATTTGTAATATTTTGGAACATATCCAGGACGTCATTTTTCACTTGGCCTATCATGTCTTCTCAACTGGTTTATATAACTACAGTGTTGCTTAATTCATATCAATCTCTAAACTCAGAGCCTAGGGGCATTCTTTTGCTTCAAATTCTTTAAGTGACTCCCAGTTGCCTACAGAATAAAGCACATGCTTCACAAGGTATGTAAGATGTCCCATTACTGTTCTATGCCTACAGCGACAGTCTTACGTCTTCGTTCTTTTTTTCTCAAAATTTCTGCTGTTTTACTTCAGAGGAATTGCCACACACAACTTATTTTATGTCCTCATGAAGCTCTTTTTTTTTTGGTGGTGTCTTTTCCGTTGCTGTTCCTCACTTAGTTTATTCCTACTGGAAAGAGGATAAGACTGGGACAGAAAAGCAAAGGAAGAAAGGAAAGAAATATTTCTAACAAGTACCCAATGTGCATCAAACTGGGTTAATTGTTGTACATGTTATTTCATACAACATTCATCCGCGTTCTGCAGTAGCTTTTATTTGTTTATTTTATAGCTAAGGAAACTATACGTAAGTTGCCAGTGTCCCACCGCTGAGTAGAGATGGATCTGAACAAACTGTGTCAGTCTACTATAGGGTCAACTTGTTTGAAAATATTTCCCGACACCCAGCCCAACTCACACAGGTTGGGCACTCAGAATACACTTCTATTCTAGCACTTACTATTTTTATTGAGATAAACTTCATACATGAGTATCTTTCTCTCTATTATAAACACCTTGAGGGTAGAGAATATCTTTGGTTTCACTTTTTTAAAGAATATAAAATATACATAGAGAAGAGAACATAACAGATATGTAAGTTTTAAAAAAAGACAGTCATGGACCCAACACTAAATTTAATGAAATGTAGCATTCTTTGTGGCTTTGAAGCCTGGTCTCAATTAATGAGCATGTCTTTTCCACCTTTATATTTCCCTTGCCTGGCACAGAGTAGACACAAATGGAATGCTCGCGGAGCTGAGGATAGAGCCATATGATGTTTTGCGTATAGAAAACAATGTGCTACACAGAGGTTTCTGTTTATGAACATCTCTTATTGCTATTCTTTTCCTCTTGGGCTACTTGCAAGAAGATTGTAGATGTGTTCTATGGTTTGATGGTTGTAACCAAATAATATTTTCTTTTATATTCATTAACTAAAACATTAAATATAAAATTGTAGTTCTATTTCATAAGATTTTTTTATGAGACTTTTATACAGTCAATTTCAGGAAGGTTTTTTTGTAAAGCAAACAACAACAATAAACAAAAAACTTACATAATTGCTTACATTAAAGTAAGGCTATTGTGTTGATTTCGTGTATTAGTGGCAGAAATTCTAGAAATGTCCCAGTTTAGCAGACTTTTAATCAGTCATTTATTCTAACAGTATAATGTTTGAGATAGTCATAGTTTCTGAGCTATTTGCATAATCCCTGTGCTTTTTCCACTAAATGTTTTGCTCAGTTTAACATAGCTATTAAAACAGAACATGCACCATAAATTTTTAAAAATTAAATATTGACATGCTTTTCAATCAATATTAAAATTTAGAAAACCATGTATTGAATATTATCCTCATTTCTCCATTAATCATAATTCTTCATAAATCAATAAATCTTAAGAAGGACAGTAGAATCAATTCTTTCTTACTATTTATGACCTAATAATTCTCTGTCCAAATAATTCATAATCTTGCTTCCTACTTAACTAAGAAAGGAGAAGCAATTGAAGATGGTGCCCAATGAACCATGCCCTTACATAACCCCCTACCCTTGAGTGTGGGCAGGATCTATAATTTACTTCCAATAGAACATGACAAAGTTAATGTGTTATCATTCTTGTGATTATTAAATGGCAAGGGTGAAGCGATTTTGAGGATGTAACTGAGATCCCTTGTCAGTTGACTTTAGGTTCATTAAAAGGCAGATAATCCTCAGTGGGCTGACCTAATCAGGTGAGCCTGTTAAAAGAAGTCCCGAGGTTAGAGAGAGAAGGCATTAGACACACTCCCTTGCTGGCCTGAAGAAGCAAACCACCACGAGTCCGCAGCTTCAAGGAAATGAATTTCCCCAACAACCACGTGAGCAGAGAAGACTGAGCTTTACATGAGTCCTCAGCACCAGCTGACACCTTAATTATACCTGTGAGACCTTGAGCAGAGAATCGAGTTAAGCCATGCCAAGTATCTTGACTCATGTAAACTGTGAGATAATAAAATGTGTTGTTTTGAGCTGCTAGATTTGTGATAATTTGTTACACAGCAGTAGGAAACTAATACACAATCAAAAGAAAATGTGCATAAGCTTCTACCACCATACACACTCTCTTGCTTGCATCACCTGTGCTCATAAGCTCTGTCAACCCTTCTTTTAACTATCAATAAACTGTCCCTGTTTTCATCCAAGACCAATTTCTCCCACTGGGTTCTAAATCCTATTTTCTCTTGTCTCCTCAAAGGCATTCCTCTGACAATGGTCCTCCCTCACTCCCACATCGTTAAATCTCCTGTTTACTAGTGAACCATTCCCATCAGCAGACAGGATCTGTTTTCTTCTGACTTCAGAAACCACGCTCCCTCTGTGATATTCTTTTCAAACAGTACCACCTCAGTCTAGTCATGGGAAAAAACATCAGACACACTCAGATTGGGGTGCATTCTGCAAAACACCTAACCAGGACTCCACAAAACCATCAAAGTGATGAAACAAGGAAAGACTGAGAAACTGTCATAGACCAGAGAAGACTAAAGAGACGTAACAACTAAATGCAAATGGTATGTGGGACTCGATCCTGGAACAGCAAAAGGACATTAAGGGGAAAACTGCTGAAATTTGAATAAAATCTGAAGTAACTGATGCTAGTTTCTTAGTTTTGACAAATATACCATGCTGGTCCCGCCCCACCTTCAGGTCTTTGCTCAGATATCATCTTCCCAGGGAGGCCTCCTTTGAGCACTCTATTTTATTTTAGGTTACACTCCCTATTTCCATTTGATAAATACTTACAGTATGCTTTCTTTTAGACGTTGAAGAAATAAAATGAATGCAATGTCTTCATGCCCAAGGAGTTCACAGTTTAGAAGCAAAAGAATCATTTCTTCATAAGATATCTGTTGTTTCTGCTTGCCCAGTGTTCCTTCACTCTTTCTCATAAAAACGTCTGTCCTTTATATTTGAGGAACCACCCTTCCCTTCTCTGTGTTGTCCTGGTGGGATTATGAATCCCTGTACCGTTGGGTGGGACATATGATACAGACTGGCAAATGAATCTACTCCCTCTGCTACAGTGATTGCTCCAGGGCTAGGCATGTGAACCAAGCTCCACTGAGCTCTGATAACATAGGTTTGGAGCACTCTGTAGATATATTTTGTCCCGCATAGAAAGCTTCTGTCTGAGACGCCAACACACAGAGGGAAGCAAAAGCAAGAGATGGAGAAACAGTCTTGATAACATTATTTTGAACCCTCCAATTCTACCCTGAACCATATCTGCCTTTTGGCTCCATTCCATTAGCCAGTAAACCTTTCTTTTTGACTAAGCTCATTCTAATTAGATTTATGTCCTGGAACTGAAAGAGTCTTGATTAATACAACTGCACATAGTACTGTAAGTCTCAAAATAGAGGTAAATATGGAGAAGGCATTAGGAAGAGAGTCAATCCTTTATGAAGGGCTAAGGAAACATTCACAGAGGAGTCACTCAAGTTTTAAAGCCTAGGAAACCAACATATGGACAAACAAGGGAAATATCTTATTGAATTTCTGAGTTCTTACTATATGCCAAGGACTGTCTTAAGTATGTTACATAAATTATGAAATAGATTCACAATAATAAATAATAATTGTCACCAGTTTCCTAATTAAAAGAGAAAGCAATTACTAATTTGCCCAAGTTTACAGCTGATAATTGAATCTCCATCAGCTGAATTCCACTGTGTGCTCTTTTTAGGGAAAAAATTTTATGATATATAATTTTTGAAATGTTTGCCATGTGTTCTGAGAACTCATTAAACTAATACACAATTTTATTTATTGTAGATTGGATTTTCTATAAAGGGGTATACTTTGAGGCCTGAAACCATCTAACTTTGGGTTAATTAAGGTGAACAGTATACAAAAGACCAATGGGTAAAACAGAAATGTAGCTTAAGAAGAGAAAAATAGCTATAAGTTTATTGACCTGTGGTCTCCTACCTTTAGGCCACTAACTCCTGAGTGGAGCAGTTATTGCTGGATATATACAATTATGAACCATTGCTTATGGGACTCAGGTATTTCCCCTGGTGTGGCTGAAACACTGAGTCAGGTAGAGCAGGTGACAACTGCTTGGATGGGTCATTGGGGCTTCTCTCCATTAGTGCAACAAAGTCAAGCCAAGAAAAGAATTTTTGAGACACTTTAGTCTGATGTTCTTCAAATGTTTTATTTCCGAGTAGTAGCCGCATATTTTTACAAAACAATATGTTGATTTCCCTGAGGAAAAGTGACAAATCCTATTTTTGAGGATATATGAATAGTCTATAAGAGCTGACAGTTTTGAGAGATCCCAGCTTCAGATTTCTATTTGCTCACAAAAATCTAGTAACATCTAACACCAGTTGATATGGATTTTTTCCACATGCAGCAGCTTCTTAAACTTTTCCTCTCATAAATACTTCTCTTATAAAATAAACCATTCATTTTATTCAAATAATATTTGGTTTTCTGCAGATGTGATTATAACACCATGTAAATTGATCTCAGTCACCTCTTTACCATTAATGAAACACCCAAAACTTTTCTTTAATTAAGGTGTCTTTCACTAATTGACAACTGTTCTTTTGTTGCTCAGCATTCTGGCATCATATATTACTAAAATAGCTGAGAAAATATCAATTTTCTTTAATGATGCCCTGCAACATTGCGGACTTTTTGAATTTTTAACTTTTGTAGGCATTAATCCAAGAAGCTGAAATATTTCTTCTTTATTGTGCACAAACTTCTAAGAACGCTAGAGAAATGTGTTTTTATCCACCATTTAGAAGCATCACGCCTTCTTAATGGCAATTACTGCGCTCTAGGAAATAAAATTAGTTTCAACTACAAATTTTCCAGTGAGCCAACAATTTATTAATGGCACTTTCGGTAAAAGAAATGAGAAGGACCTTGGAAATATGCTTAAATAGACTTCATTTTCAAACTTTAAGAAATTTCTCTAGGGCCTCTTTTTCTCTCCTTTTTCTTTTTCTTTTCTGTTTTCTTTCTCTTTTCCTTTGCTTTCACTTCCTTCCTTCCTTGCTTTCTTTCTTTCCTGCTTCTTTTACCTCTTCTTCCCTTTCTCCCTTCCTCATTTCCTTCTTTTCTTTATAAACAAAAAGCTTAGTGTTACAAATGGCATTTCTCCAGACTAGATTATTTTTATAGGCAGAACTATTGGGATATACAGTAGGATGCCAAATATTTTTAAATTCTCTTTTCAATTCTTAAATCTAAATACAAAAATAGTTTTTACATGTTATAATCTGCCTTGAATTTTGTGGACTTTGGAAGTAAATTTTAGTTGAGATGTTCTATCAATCACATATTTTCATAAATCACAAGCTGTAAGTTAGATAATAGTTGAAATTGCATCACTCCCTACATATGTTTTGATCAGAGCATGTTGATTCATCATAGATGAGGATGATATTTATAGCTAATATTTTTTGAGTATCTACTGACCATGCTTTAACTTTGTTGTCTCGTTAACCTTCAAAATATCCTTATAGGGTAAGGGAGTATTGTTTAGCTCCATTTTTAGTTTCCTTGTCTGTAAAATGCAAATAGTTAAACTTACCTCCTGGAGTCATGTGCTATTAGGTGAAGTAAAGGATACACAGCGATCTACATAGAGTTGCAGAGCCAACAAGTGATAGGACCAGTTAAACCTAGGCCTGTTTAACCCTGGAGCTTGTGTGCTTAATTGTGCTATAACGACATACTGAAAGTTGACTGCTGCTGGAAAGAACCCTTCCACTGGCTTCTGCACTGCTCTCTATTGGATTGGAGGGAAGATGACAGAGCTTGGCTTGCTTTCACTGTGGCTATGACTTCCCATCCTCCAATCATTCCAACTTTATCGTGAACCAGTTCTAAGAAGGGTCTATAATTAGATTTAATCATCCATCTTTCCATAAGATATCATCAGTAGGAATAACAGTGTGTCTTATATTCCTGTTTATCTTAGTCCCTCTGACAAGAAGTCCAAACCCCGTATCCTTTCTCAGCTTAGCTCTACATGGCACTGAACATCTCTTAATCTGACTCAAGCTCCCATTTTTTCTTGCAGCTGACAGACTCTAAGACAACCCCAGGTTTTCCAACCTCCTGGTACTCAAGTTCTTGTGTAATTTCTTCCTCTTGAATGTGGGCAGGGCCTGTGATTTGCTTCTAACCAATACAGTGCTACAAAGGTGACTAGATGTCACATCTGTGATTATGATATATAAGATTGTAATGTCTGTTTTGCTAGAAGACTCTCTCCCTTGCTGTTTATGATGAAGCAAGCAGCTTTATTTGGAAGGTCTACATGGCAAAGAACTGAGGGCAACGAGCCAACAGCCAGCAAGAAACTAAGGCCCTCAATCCATCAGTCTGAAAGGACCTGAATCCTACCAAAAGTCATATGAGTTTGGAAGCAAACCCTTCTCCAGTCAAGACTTGAGAACATAGGTCTGGCTGACACTCTGATCGCAGTCTTTCAGAGGACCAGAGAAACCATTCTTAGACTCCTGACCCACAGAAATTGGGAGATGATAAACCTGCACTGTTTTAAGCTGCTAAGTTAGCCAGCAATATGCAACTAATACATCCCTGAATCTGCAAAACTCTTTGTCCGCGCCCTCTGGAATTCACTGAGGCAATAGAGGCCATCAGAAGAGAATTTCTACAATTATCAGCAAGTATTCCAATGAACCTATATGTTTTCTCTGGATTATTCAACTGCCTCTCCTGTTACAATGTATGAACTTTCCATGCTCCTAAGGCCATCTTCTGAACTGTACATTTGATCCAGTTCCCTCTCTCCATCTTGAAGACTTTGCTCCTGGAATTATTTCTTTCCTCCTCATCATCAATTTTTCTCTATCTATTGGATAGTTCTCATTTGCATAGAAGCATGTGTAATGTCTCCATCATAAAATGACAAGAAAACTTTCCCTTGCCTTCATCTTCTACCAGTTGTAGCCTTCTGCTCCCTTACATAGAAAATATCTCAGAAGAGTTGTTCATACTCTCTTATCTACTTCTTCTGCTGTTCTCTTTTGGATCCAATTAGTCTTTTCTTCCTACCTCTCCAATAAAAGTGCTCTTCCTGGGGTCCTTAATGACCTTCAAGTTGCCAAATTTAAAAGGTAATTCTCAGTCTCCATCTTTTTCAAAGTCTCAGCAGTGATACAGTTGATCACTTCCTCCCGCTTGAAGCACTTTCTTCCCTTAGTTTTGCTGCCATCACAACTTCCAGTTTTCCTTCTAACGCTGACTTTCCTTTTCAGTCTGCCTTGCGGCATCCTCCTGCCTTTCTTAACCACAGAAGGTGATAATGCTCTGGGCTGTGTCCTTGTGCGTCTCTTCTTCTCTATCCACATTCTCTTCCTAGGCAATCTTGTCTAGTTCCACAGCTTTAAATCTCATGGATATGCATATAACTTCCAAAGCTACATCTATAACCCTGACTTTTCATCTGAATTTTAGGCTCATATATCTAATCTGCACTTGGATTTCTAATAGATAACTCAAATTTAACTTTTTAATTGAACTCTTAATTTCCTGCATCCTACAAACATTTGTTTTCCCAGCAAGTGGCATCAGCATACTTTCTGTTCCTCATGCACAAATCCTTGGAATCAATCTCGATTCCTCTCTTTATTTCATATTCCACATCTATTCCTTTGTTGAGAAGCTGCTGGTTCTACCTTCAAAATGTGTTCTCAGTATGAACCTTTTCACTCCATTCACTGGGACCACTTTGGTTCTAGTCACCATCTTTTCTTTCCTGGCTGTAGCTTCTTACCTTGTTTCTATTTTTGAAATCTTACAGTCTGTCTCCCTCTTAGTAGCTAAGTGAGTGATCCTTTTTAATACATTAAGTTACATCCTGATATTTCATTTCTTAAAACCATCTGATCACTCTCCTCAACACTAGAAATAAAATCCAAAGTATGTACTGCAGGCGTCCAAGCCTGCATGATCTAGCCTTTGACTCTGCCCACACCATTTTTCCTTCTTCCCTGTTCACCCCACCCCTGCCACACAGACCTCTTTGCTGTCTCTAGATGGCTCTAAACAGGTGCATTCCTCAGGTTCCTCCTTCTTTTGTCTTTACTGTTTCCCCAACCTAGAATGACCTTCCCCAAAATATTTACAAAGCTCACTACTACCCTCATTCCTTTTATGTCTCTGCCCAAAAGTCTCAAAATTCCTTCCCCAAGTATGCTACTTAAAATAGCAGCCATATCGCTCTCTATTCCCTTGCACTACTTTGGTTTTCTTCCAGGCTCTTTTACCAAAAGACAATATTAGATAGCTCTTTTTAGAGTCTGTCATCCCTTCTAGGATATAAGCTCTATGTCCGGCTGGGTCCTTTGTTTACTCATTGCTGTATCACAATGCAGACAAGTTCATAGGGGTAGGTAAATCATTAGCAGAGCAGGGAATCATGAAAATGGAAATATCAAAATATCACCATTTGTTGAGTTATATAAAATTTTTATATCTTGATGAAGAATTTGCTGTTATGCAATAGATCCATCAATTACATGCTACAATTTATTTGTAGCTATTTTATGTAGTTTTGATGATCTTATCACACTTCTGATAGGTTCATTTTTCCCTCTGGAAAATAGGAGATCTTGTCTCCATTCTCCTTATCCCTCACCACCATGATTCACTTAAGATAACCCTTAATTTTAACTCAGTAAAATATCATAATGGTTTTTATCCAGGCTTTTAAGAAATTCTCATTAAATGATCATTTTCTGCTCCAAGACTTTCACTGAAGAAAAATAATTGGGACATTTCGTAAGATTCATTACCTAATCAGTAATCCTCTAGTTATCTTTGATGGTTCCCAGATGGTGAAAACATTAAAAAGACCTTTCAAAACTTTTTAAAGACCTTTTCTTTGTCCTAGCTACCAATACCGCTTACCTCCTTCCAACTTACTCTTCAAATGTGCCAACATAACCATGAATGTGTTTGAGACTATCATAAAGCTTTTCCTTTTTCTCTCATTTCTTTTTCATTATAAATATTATCAAAAGATCCTACTCACTTATTCTGAGTCTTAATTTGTTCAACATACTTCTCATACACCTGTCTATCCTCATAGTAGATTTTTAATGCACAGTCAATTTGTTGTTTACTCCCTAAGAATGGTGTTATCCTTCCGCAGAGATGAGTCTATGCCAAACTTTCATAACCCCATTGTGCATGATCACAAAATTGTCCCTTTGTAGTGCTCTTCCTTTTAAATGGCTTTCTTAAATTCCCTTTAAAAGTAAAGATGAGAGTCTCTTACTAAAAATGCTTCACTTTCAATGTGCTTGACAAAATCAAACTTGGATGCAGTTTTGGTAAACTATACACATACAATAAATATAACCTTAGGATGAGGTCTTAAATTTGCTGAAAACAATCACTTTGTGCCCTCAAATTAGCATTTCTTCTATTACTCCATTCCTCTTCTCCATTTAGAATGCATAGTTCCGTGCTTCTTGCATTTCAGATTAAAATCTGGCTCTAAGAGTTTTTCTTAAAACTGCAAGTAGTTTCCATGGAAACACAGCATGGCTTCTCAAATGTCAGCTTTCTTAAACTGGCCCTCGCAGTTTATGAAGGATCCTTCACTGAAGTGTGACAATCTCTTCCACCTCCGTGAAGTAAGTAGGAAATATTGGAACAGGAAGAGATATTAGGGACAAACTATATAGTTAAATAGTATTTCCACATCTAAAAATAGGAGGTAAAAAGCCATCAATTAAAAAGTGGTGTTTTAAGAAAGAATAATTATCCTCCAGCATGCTAATCAAAAAGAAGTGCCAGAGAAACAGACACAGGAAGCATATTGATTTCCTTTTCCACAAAATATGTTAGAATAGCTTGTCCTGCCTCTTCCACTGCTCTCAAATCTGCTTCACAAAGCGGAGGGGCTGCTTCACACAGCATAGCCTTCTCCTCCAGCAGAGGACTCCTGGGCCTTGCTAAGCACTGGGTTAAAACATGGAAACTCAGCATTGACGAAATAGCAAGAAAAGTAGGCAATTTGGCCTGTGGATTGCACACACTGAGCAGGCCTCTGTGTTCTAGGAAGGATGGAAAGTGATCAGCTTGGCCTGGCCTCCCGGTTTCCCCTGGAAAATGCCACAGAGAAGAAGATCAAACACCTGGCTCTGTGTACATGTGGATTTCCTCTTATGAGCACAGCCAGATGCTCCCCACTGGGGTCCCAGACCATGGAGTGAGCCTCTCCTCTCCATGTGGCGACTGTACCATTGTCTCAGATAGATTCACCACAATCCTTACCACTTCACACCTCCAAAATGCCCTCACCAGTGTTCTGGGAATGACAAGGAGTAAATCAAGGGTTCTTCCTATGTAGGCATGGCTCTAGCCTATGGCATTGCCCTTGTAGGTCCCCCAGAGGACCTTGAGAGGTGCAAAAGGGTTGTTTGGGTCTTTCCTCTGGATCGGTTCCAAAGCAGGCAAAGAAGAAAGGATTCGGCATGTTCGTATCACTGCAGCCAGAATTCTGCTAGCAAAATTAAGCAGAAAATTGAGGCCATGCATCCAAATAACTATGACCAAAAGAAGCTTTTAAGTAAAAGTTTATCATAAGATCTTATTTTAATAGTTTATTTGAATATTCCTTAAGCCTGAAATTTACCTGCCCGGTTATTTTGTTTCTTGATTTCTTCCTATTAAAGAAAGAAATGAACTAGTCAATAACTTGTGAAGTTTTCTTTCTGAGCACTGGTTGTTGAAAGTTTGGCTCAGTTTACTGCATCAGCCACCCAGAGAGTGATTCTTCTCCTCCTCTCCGTTCTCATTCCTCCATCCCTACGCTTTCCCTTCATCTTTCTAAATGCTTTTTTGTAATTCTTTGTCACTTTGCTTTTTTAAAAATTTTATTTTATTTTTGAAAAATGTTTATAGAAGGTGAACATGAGGAAGTTAACGATTGTCATTTTGAAGTTGGTTTTTTTCTCACTGTCTAGTCTCTATTTCCTCCAAGTTTTCTTTTTATTCTGTTTTCGTGTTAGTTTTTGGCCTGTCTTTCATATTAAATACACTCTTCAACTGTCAGATTACTCTTGGCTGTCCATTTATATTTCAGAATAGGCAGTAAAAAGCTGGTAGGAACTTCTGGGTAGAAATTGTTGAGCATAGGTTTAATGTGGGCTGTTCCTCTGGACCATTTGTTGAGAAACTTCCTGTCAGCATCATTGGGTCTTTCCTCTTGATTGATCCAGACTACTTGGAGAAGATTCTTTCAATCTCCTGCCTGGTTTGCTAGCATTCTGGGGACCAAGAGAGGAAGACAATTCAGAGACTCAACAATCAGTATGTGCACTTTTACCTACTCCCTTTTTTCTGTGTTGACTCCAACTTTCAACTTGGTCTGCTGGCCTCCACTTCAGAAACCCTCAGTTTGACTCAATCCAGAAACTTAGAACTTCAGTCACTCTCTGGATACAGGAAGAGCCACTGCCCAGTTGCAAGAGTGGAAAGGGTAGATGGAGGTTTACCAATACCTTGAAGAGATTTTCAATTAGCCTTTTATAGCCCTACTTTCTGCCCCGTTTCCAGAGGCAACTATTAAAGTGAATTCTGGAGCCTTTTAAAGGGTTTACAGTATAAGTATAGTTGATTCTCTGCTTTCCCTACTGTTGGCTTAGGGTTCAGTTGTCTTGGGTATCCCTCTTTGTGCCTCTGCTTTCTAGCTTCCAAATTTTGTTGCTATATCGTGTCTTCTCCAATTCTCATTGTTCTTTTCATTTTATACTTTATATACATTCTTCTGGTGTCATTCAGTTGGATTTTAGGAGGGAGAAGAACATCATGCATACATTCAACATGCCATCATTTGTGGTTTTATTCTTTATTTTGCTGCTACTGTATGTGAAACTAGTAATCTATAATACTTAATGTTATACCTGAAAAGCCTATGGAGATCAGATATTCTCTCATGTTTCACATATGAGAAACCTAATTTCAGGGAGGTTAATTGGCCAATCAATAGAGTTTGTCAGGCTAGATTTTGAATTTGGATATAGGCCTTTTGACGTTGAAATTTCAGCTCTCAGAATCTCAGGATTTTAAAGCAACACAAGACTTGCGGCTGGCCCCATGGTGTAGTGGTTAAATTCAGCGTGGTCCCAGGTGCAGACCTACACCACTCATCAGCCATGCTGTGGTGGTGATCCACATACAAAATAGAGGAAGATTGGCATAGATTTTGTTAGCTTAGGGTGAATCTTCTTCAACAACCATAACAAAGAACTAAAAAAAAGATACAAGTCTTTAGAAATAATCTCATCAAAGCCCTCATATTATAATACAAGCACCAGAGAAGTTAAGAGACTTATACTGAGATCAAGGTGCTGCGAGAGTGAAATACAAGCTGGTCAAGGAAAGGATTCTGGAGAATTCTAATTCCTCTCATCCTTTGGTTCACTCTCTCTTTTGGTCTCCATTGTTGGTTGCTGTTTCAAGTGGTCAGGACAGTTTCTTTGTATTTTTTTGTCTCTTCAATCAGGAATTCTTACTTATAATATTTTCCAAACTCCAAATTAGGGAAACTTTCTGTGTCATTTCTATGGTCTGAATGTTTCTGTCCCTCCCAAATTCATATGTTGAAAACCTAATGCCCCAAGATGATGGTATTAGGAGGTGAGGCCTTTGGCAGGTGCTTAGGTCATTCAGCTGGAGGCCTCACAAGTGGGATCGTGTTCTTATAAAAGAGTCCTCAGAGAACTCCCTTGCCCCTTCCACTATGTGAGGACACAATGAGAAGTCTCTGACTCAGAAGAAGGCCCTCACCCAGCCATGCTGCCACCCTGATCTTAGACTTCCAGCCTCCAAAAACTCTGGCAATAAATTTCTGATTTATAAGCTACCCAATCTGTAGTACTTTGTTATAGCAGCCCAAACTGACTAAGATAGTCTTCATAATAGTCATGATTATGATTAAATAGTAACATAAGTCTGCTACTGCTTTCTTTCTAGTGCCAGACACTGGGCTTCGGGCATTATATGTATAGTAAATTATATCCTAAAGTATTAATTAATCTAGTTATTTTCTCTAATTCCCTACCCATCTTCTCTTACACTTGTAACTCAAGGGCTATTTTCCCTCTGTCTATCTTACACTAAAGGGAAAAGAAAGATTGAAAGAAACTGCCAGACCAAGGGGAAAAACATGGTTTTCTTTTCAAAGACAGACTTTTCTGTAGATAAAACAGGCCTGTGGAAATGAGAGAAAACAATGATGTGACATCTAAAACCTGAAGGAGAGCCTTCCAAGATGGAATTGTGGTGGAGCAAGAAATCCTCCCTCTACCACTGATCTATCAGTGGTGAACATCCTGATCTTCCACAGACTGACGCTTGTAAACTCCCCCTTGAAGAGATGATGGAAATTGGACATCCTGATGGAAGTAGGGCTGAAGGAAGAACCTCATCCCTGACCAAGGCAGCACTAAATTAAACCAGTGTGGTGTTTCTCTGTGAGCACTGGCATCATTAGACTTGCTATGATTACATATATGTTAGGAAACTGAAATTCAGTAACTTGTACAAGATCAACTGTCCCGTCATTTTTGGAGCTGGGATACAAGCCTGTGTAGTCTGGCATCAGAGCTTTCCTTTATCCTAATATTTTACTCCTTCCAAATATTCACTGCAAAATAATTCAGGATAAGGATTTATTAATATAGTGACATACCCTCGCCTCTACAAAGTATCTGTTTTCTCAGAGGACAACGTTGGACTTCATTTTTTTCTCTATTACGTACGTATTTTCCTCATAGAAAGTTCTGGACCAAGGGCATTTCTGACAATAAAAAATAACTCACCCATTCCTGTGCAGCCTGGGCTTTAGAATGTCAATATCGCTTGCAGGTGTTCACATTTCAGATTTGTGGGAAACCTAACACAATTTAGATGAAGGGGTTTTTAATTAATGAAAGACTGGATTCCAACCCAAGGGAGAGTACTTCAACCTTTGAATTAGCAGTATAATAAATCTAGTTTTTAAAATGTCAGCCATGCCCAACTGCCTGCATTTCTGATAACCGTGCTATGGTTTTCAAGGAGGCTTCTATCAATCTGGCCTCCTGGTATCAATTGCTGAAGTAAGATTTGTACAAGAACAGAGGAACTTTAGTTTATATAATCAAATCAAGTTACTTTGTCTTTTCTTTAGCATAAAACCCATGTTACCTTGAGTTTGGTAATTAGTTTTTGAGGCAATACTAAAAGCATGATCTATAAAAGAAAAAAATTGATAAGTTGGTCTTTAATAAAACTAAAAACTCTTCTGCAATATATATTATTAAGAAAATGAAAGACAAGCCACAGAATCGGAGAAAATATTTGCAAAACACATACAAAAAGGGCATATCAAAAGTATACAAAGAATTCTTAAAACAAAAAAATAAGTTAAATCAGTTATAGTGGGCACGAGTTGAAGAAATACCTCATCAAAGAAGATACAGTGATGACAAATAAGCATATGAAGAGATGCTCAACACCATATGTTATCAGGGAAATGCAAATTAAACTATAATAAGATACCACTATATACATATTAGAATGGCTAAAATCTAAACAACCTAGTGAGAATTCTCTGTACTGTCTTCAAGATCTTTCCATAAATCTAAAACTATTCTAAATAAAAAAAAAAATATTTACGAAAGTACATATTGTAGGTCTATGGCTCAACGTATTCAAACCATTGTATGTCCAGCTCTCAGATCATGAAGTAGAGCATGATCAGTGCCACCGAAGCCCTCTCATCCTTCCCAGATCCCCATCCTCAGGCACTACTACCCCTCCCCCCAGGGCAACCACAATCCTGACCTCTAACAACATAGGCTAGTTTTGCTTATCACTGAACTTAATGTATAGACAGAATCACACAGTGGGAATAAGATTCTTTTTTAAATGACAAATTGGCTCAAGTCACTTGAGGCTCCTATGGAAATGTATTTGCCCTTGACTATGTGCATTCATAAGTATAAAATTAAGGTGCTTGTCAGCAGTTGGCACAGCCTTGTATTTTACTTCAGATATAATTTAAGCTATTTGGAAGTGAATTAATTAGTAAAATGAAAGAATATATGAAAGTTGTCTTCATTTCTTTGTAAAATTCCTTTTCCCTAAACTTTTCTTTTTGGTGAGGAAGACTGGCCCTGAGCTAACATCTGTGCCAATCTTCTTCCGTTTTGTATATGGCATGCTGCCACAGCGTGGCTTGATGAGCAGCGCATAGGTCCATGCAGGGGATACTAAGAGGAGTGTGCAAACTTAACCATTACACCACCAGACAAGTCCCTAAACTTTTTAATTATACAGAATTTGCATCCTCTAAAGTATTTCAACTTTTTCTGGTCAACAGTTAATACAACAAATGTTGCTTTTTAGGTTTTCACATCATAAGCCCATGGTATTTTTATTTCTAATTATTTTCTGCCCTCTTTCAATACAGTCTAAAATCTAAGCATCTTATGCTCCTGTGGAACAGCCCTGCCAAATCTCCTTCTTGATTTAACTACCAGTTTGACCAATCTTTAGGAGATTGAGTTTTATTTAAATTTAGTCCTCATACAGCCTGGCATGCAATTGCTCATCTAACAAGTTTTTAAAATGCAGATTTCCAGGCCTAGCCGACCCTACTGAGTCAGACTCTTTGGAGTTAAAGCCTGCATTTCTGTAGTTGTATAATATCACCATGTGATTCTTTCACCCACTCAAGTTTGAAGACCTCTTCCTTGGTGTCAGGCATAATTATGAATTTTCTTCAGTGTATTTTTAAAAAATACTATTCAAAACCATTTTAAATAGAATTTCAAAATTTATACAATTCAAATTCATAAAATCTATAACCTTATTTTCAGGTGTAATTTTATTTTAGGTGTAGCCTTATTTTCTCTTACTGATTTCATCTTGCTATCCAACCCTAATTTTGAAAGACTGGGGGAAAAAAAACCCTTAAATTTAGCTTATCCACCGCTTCTCATTTAAAATTGTGATTTTCATTTGCACAAAGGCTCTTTGGGAAAACTATCCAATCTTTTATGAATTAATCTTAGGAAATTGTGGCATTTACCCACCTTGCCCTTTCTTTCTGAGAATCTCTCATGTCATTATGGTGTGGTACTCCGTGAAGGTCAATCACTGCCTCCTAGATGTTTTTCTTACCCATTTCTAAGTTACCATGTGATCATGGCCAGTTTTTTCAGGGTCTCTCCTGAAGGAGAGTTTTAAATTTTCCTTTTCTACATAAAGGGAGCAAAGAATATCCATCACCACTCTCCTCTCCCCCAAATACTAGAGTCTCTAATTTTAAAAATGAGTGGTGGGGATACAGGCAGCTTCCATCTCTTTAAATAAGATTATGTTGCCCTTTTTTCTTTCTTTTTTTTTTTTTTTTTTTTACCATCATGCCTGGTAATAACTAATGCTTTTTGAGTACTTATTATGCTGGGCTGTGTTCTAGGCCTTTAATCTTCACAACGTTGTTATGAGATGGGTCCTATTATCATTTCCATTTTGCTGAGGCAGAGTGAGGGCAAGTAACTAGTGAGCAGTGGTGCTGATATTCAAAACCAGTTAGTCTGACTCTAAAGCCTCGTGCTCTCCCTGTCATGTTATACTGTTTCTGATTCATTTATTTAACAGAGATTTATGCAATACTACCTGCTATGGGCAGATCACTAAGGATATAGCAATACATGCAAAAGACAAGGTCCCCACTTTCATGGACCTGGTAGGGGCAGAGAGAGACAAGGAAAGCTGATAATAAGCAAATAAATATATCATTTAATGTCAGAATGTAAAAGGAGTATGAAAGAAGTCGTAGACTATGGTTTCATTACATTTGGTCATCAGGGAAGAATTATCTTAGAGAGGTAACATGGAGCTAAGCCTGAAGGATAATAAGGACTTGGACTTGCAAAAAAATAGAAATCGAGGCAAGTAGGGTGAAGACCCAAATGAGAAAGGGTTGCAATGTTTGAGAACGTAGAGCTGTGTGACTAGCACAGTAACCACGAGTGAGAGTGAAAGATGAGAGAGGCAAGTGAGAGCCAGATCGTGCAGGGCTGTGTAGTTCAGCATAAGGAGGTGACTTTGTTTTAACACCCTCTATTTTAAGCAGATGATGACATGATCTGATATGCATTTAAAAAAATATTTTGACTGCTGCGTGTGGGAAATTAATTTTAAGAAAGTCGAAAGGAAATAGGGAGAACAATTCTACTTTATAACACTTTAAAATGAAAGTTGTTGACTGTGGAGATTTGGGAAACTGATCAACCAATAGTTAAGTAGGATTTCTTGCTAGGAAGTCTCCCTCATTACTGTAGAACGTTGAAATAAAGCCAAAGGGGAATTATGGGGCTGGTTTCTATATCAAGGTAACGTCAATATTAATCTGATTATTTCCCAGGTTATTTTATTTTCTCTGATGTCACATAGACAGTCTCAGAGGATCCTCTCAAGATGCTTGGGCTTCATAATTCCATAAAATCTCTGAAAGTTCCACATAAATCTATGGCTTTAATTTTCCAGAAGAGATGCCTCCAAAAACCCAGAGTGGCAGAGTTTGCATTTCTTTTGATAATTTAGTTTTAAACAATTTGGATTTGATTTGTCTCATTGACCAAAAGTTTATGGTGTACATTTCACAAGAAGTACTTATCTGGTTTTGCAGACAATATGCATATATATTCACTATGTCATCTACTTTTAAGGAATTTAAAAGTTACATCTTCATTCAAGAAATGATTGAAAATCTGTGATGTGGAAACACTGGGGTAGGCATCATGGCTATGAAGATGAACAGCACACAGTTCCCACTCTAAAGAATTTTATAGTCAAATACAAAGAAGCATAATAAGAGCAAAATAAAAGGCCTGCTGTGATAGAGAAAAAAGTGATTGTTTTCCATTGATTGTCAGGGAGAATGTCATGTTCAATTTATCCACCTGGAAACAGAGGTGGAGACTATTGCTGGTAGACAGGTAGTTTATTTTCAGGAATAATGCAAGGTAAGAGGATTGGTAGGCCAGGCACAGTGAAACACTTAAGGAGGGAAAGCCAACTCTAGTGTATATTCTTGAATTGGTCACCACTAGTGGCAACTTGGCTTGATTCTGCCTGGACCTTCTGTGGAGCCATGAAGGTTGCGTCCCAGAACTGCCTATCTGAGGGACAAAAGAGGTCAGAATTTAATCACTGTCCGCTGATCAACAGTTGCCCATTGGGGCATTAACTCCTTCATCTTTCTAGATTGCACATGAGTAAGTGGCCAAATAGGTATCCACAGGTATTCTGTGTCAGCAAAGCTTGAGACAGAAAGTAAAAGATAACTTGGATAGCTAAGGGGAGGCGTTGTCAGGTCATATCCCTGTGAAGCTGGTTGCTATGGCAATGGCTAAAATAAAAGGTAGGCTGAGAGAATGTAAGTGGATGGGAAGGGAGGGTAAGATATTCTTAATACAGTTATGCATCACTTAACAATGAGGATACACTCTCAAAATGCATCAGGCGAGTTTGTTATGGTGCGAACACCATAGAATGCACTTACACAAACCTAGATGGTATAGCCTACTACACACATAGGCTATATGGTACTAATCTTATGGGGACATCATTGTAAATGTGGTCCATTGTTGACTGAAATGTCATCATGCAGTGTATGACTGTACAAAAAACTCTAACATGGGGTAGCACTTGAGCTCGAACTCAGAGGAGTATCAGGATTTTATACACAAAGGTTAGACAGATATAGTAAGATGAGGAAGTTATATAGAAATGTAGTTCTGGCAGAGACAATCTGATGAACAAATATGGGTTTGAGAGAGCACAGAGTATATCAAAGTGTAAATCTTGGTACAAGAGAATATAGTGTATCAGTAAGGAGATTATCACAGATCAGAGTGGATATATTTCTTGGGTTGAAGAGCGAAAGATCTTCGGTAGTAAACTCTGGAATGAATCATCACTGTCCAGTGGATGGAAGTCATTGGCCTGGTCTGGTCACATGTTAACTCCTAGGTCCAGGACAGCACTATGAAAGTCAGATGCATTATTATGGCAAAAGAGTAGTTCCCAGTAGGAAATTGTTGTGGTTTTAAAATACATCCACATCAAATAAAAATAAAAATTCTTTGATACTCCTCCTTTCAAGAAGTGGAACTTACTCCCCTTCCCCTTAAGTGTGGGCTGGACTTAATAAATAGTTTCTGAGAAATACAATATGGTGAACGCCATAGAGTCACAGCCAGTTCCAGTTCTGAGACTAGGTCATAAGAGGTTTGCAGCTTTCTCCATGTTCTTTCTCTCTCCATGTCCTGAGAACACTAACGCTTTCCTATGGCCCCTCTGAAGAGGCCCATATGGTGAGGAAATGAGGCTTGTTGCCAACAGCCACGTGAGTAAGCTTGGAAGCAGGTCCTTCAGCTCTAGCAAAGCCCTCAGATGACTAGAGCCCAGGCTGAAATCTTGATTGCAGTCTTACAAGAAACTCCGAGCCAGAACCACTCAGTGAGCACTCCTCTATGCTTGATACACAGAAGTAGTGTGACAATACATGCTTTTTGTTTTAAACACTACATTTCCAGGTAATTTGTTACAGACCTATTGATAGCTAATAGAGAAATGATGTTGAAGAGAGAAAAACACTTATGACCAGTATAGGTTATAAGGGCCAAATTTAGGGTAGAGTTGATGGACAAAAAAAGAAAATAAAGACATAGAAGAGACTGCGACTAGATTTCTGTGACAACAGTAACAACAAAAAGAGATAGACAATTGGAGAAGACAGGCATTAATAGAATCCTACCACACACCAAACACTTGAGAGTTAAAATTGTGGTTTTTCTTCGGTTAGTTAGTGAATCATCCCAGAGTAACATGTTCTTGAGAATAACTCATGTTACATAAGAGAGTCAATTGCAGATTTGGCCTGAGGGATGCGTAGATGATCGGGGAATGATAAGATGTGAGCTTTGCTTTCTTGGTTCTCTTAATTCAAAAGAAGTTAGTGGAAAGTCCATAAGAAATTGGTAGATAAAAGTTTCCGAGTTCAAATCAATTCTACCCTAATTCTACAGTTTCTTTTTTAAGTGTAATGAATCCAATATTTTCAAATATATTAAGGCACTTTTTCTTTTTCTATAATGCGTTCATGATTGTCTCACTAGTCAGCTAGAAGCAAAGCGTCCCTTTGGGTTTGTATGTGGAGAGTAACAATTGATGCAGCAGGAATGAGAACGGACCAGAACAGTTAATGCTGTATTCAGTTTATAATGTTCAGTATAGTATTTTGATGAGAAACAATTATCTATATATCTAAGCTTTACTAGAGAGACATTATTTTTTAATTTCTTTTAGTATGTGAAGAAATAATATGTATATGAAGTATATGAAAAAATATCAGAATAAACCTGATAGACTCCAAGCATAGATTTTCTTTCATATTGCAGAGAAAATAGTCCCTGTGCCTATAATGATGAGGTCACAAGTCTTGCTCTCCTAAAGTAAATAAGATAATCTAGTTTGGAGGCCAAAACTCCTTTCTTCTCTTCCCACTCAGAACCCAACATTTAATGTGAGGATTTTGAGAAACATCTTGACTAGTAGGTTAGTTTGAGAACACTGTGACAAGTGACACAGTTCTATGGGAATTGTGATAGTGGCTGCAAACCCCTGGGAAAATGCTCTGGATCCAACGTGCCAATGTGGTATAAAAATATTGCTCGGAGGTAGTGGCCAGAGGCAGAAAGATTGACAGACTTGAAGAAGTACTCGTGTTCCTCTATGCCTGCACTTGTACTGAGGCTCTGGGAGGTCCTGCATCCTCCGTGAAGTGATGCAGGTGTGATAAGAGGGTCAGTAGGTGGCCGGTCAAATTTACAGTTTTGTGACAGAGCTACTGCAGGTAGGAACTTTGAGACCCAAGGCAAAACTCTGTAGCTATAGTCTCCAGAACTGGCTGCCAGCACATGACACACATAGAGTGATATATGATCAGTCACACTTCACTAGACCAGAGAGCTGACCAGTCCAAGGCCCTCCACAGCTAAGATCCTGCAGGACACTTGGGACTCTGTGTGGGTCCACAGCCTGAGTCTCATCTGCTGACATGAGATTGCATAAATTGTCGCCCTCTCTCAAAGGGGAAAAGTTAAAAATCTGAAGGATAAACTTTATATCCCAAAGAGATGGAATTACTTTAAGAGTTGTTTAATGTTATTGACTCAAACTAAGATTACTGGATTAAGTGAATTTAGTTTTCTTCCTTTCAACTGCCCAATGGAGGTGGAGCCTTCTGAAGAACAACAGATCCCATAGAGAGAATAAAGGGTCTATGTACTCATTGTTCCTCCGAACTGCAGTGGAAGCAAATATGGGACCCTGCAGAATTTATCTCCTTGTGAGTGTGATTATGTACCAAATTTTTCTGATTCCAGGAAACCAGAAATAAAATCTGTTTATCTGTTATCTGTTTTAATTACATCATTTTGTAAGAGAATGAGAATAGGCAACATGGTTACAATGTAATTTTTTTTTTTAAAGATTTTATTTTTTCCTTTTTCTCCCCAAAGCCCCCCGGTACACAGTTGTATATTCTTCGTTGTGGGTCCTTCTAGTTGTGGTATGTGGGATGCTGCCTCAGCGTGGCTTGACGAGCAGTGCCATGTCCGCGCCCAGGATTCGAACCAACGAAACACTGGGCCGCCTGCAGCGGAGCGTGCAAACTTAACCACTCGGCCACGGGGCCAGCCCCGGTTACAATGTAATTTTTGATCCTGAATCCTACTACCATGTTATGTAAACATGACCTTGTGAGTTTTCTGACTTTTGCTGATGGTGTTATGATTTTACACCATTTAGTGCGTCTATATTACAAGAACATAAGAGGCTATCTTTCTTGATGGGAGATGTCTGTAATTTTTTTCCAGTTTAAAATGTGTTCTTACAAGAGACTAGCATTATTTACTACTTTTTGAATGCATATCCACTGAGATAATTTATTTTTATGACAACAATTCCCATGCATTGAGGCACTTCATATTTTCAGTTAGCTTGCATTTTCTGAGACACAGATAAATCAATGTCAATCCTTTTGTTTTAAGGTCTGGTTTTTCTTAGTTTTTGTAATAGCTATTAAAGCATTCCTTAGAAACAAATTAGCTTTCCTAAAGCTCTGTATATTTAGCATATTAAAATTTGCATCAGAAGTTTATAATGAAAACCACTCAGATAATTCAAAGATGAGGCATTGTTACAGAATTAAAGTAACCACCTAGCTCCTAATATGGCTTATTATGTGAGCAGGGGCGCTAAAACACAGAAAAAATAGGTAATTCTGTTAATGTCAGTTGCCTGATATTAGTTCCTCTCCCACTCATTCTTCAATGAAATTAAACTATGTTTCTTTATTTACCAAATCCTTAAAACTCATAGTGTTAGAATTGTTTCTTCTGACGCACAGGAACATTCCATCCCTATTCCACCAAACACTTCTCTGAAAACAACTTTCCTATTTTCAACCTCCTGTTCACTCTTTCCTATGAAACCTACTCAACACCATCATTACTTTTACTTCTTTTCTATCCTCCCTATCACTTCCCTTCTCATTTGCTTGCTTTACCACTAAGCTGGAGCTACACTACTTTTTAAAAAATTGTGGTAAGGACACAACATGAGATCTACCCTCTTAACAGATTTTTAAGTGTACAATACAGTAATTTTAACTATAGGCTTATGTTTTTAATCCCTTTCTCCTAGATCTCTGTATAACTAATTGTAAATATTCTTCCTATGCCTTTCTTGAAATGCTTATCTTCCCTGCCCCCACTGTTATGCGCCAAATTGTGTTCCCCCAAAATCCATGTGTTGAGTTCTAACGCCTAGTACCTCGGAATGTGACTGTATTTGGAGATCGGCGTCCTTAAAGAGGAGACTAAATTAAAATGAGACTGTTAGGGTGAGTCCAAAACCAATCTGACTGGTGTTTCTTTTTTTTATTTTAAAGATTGGCTCTAAGCTAACATCTGGTGCCAACCTTCCTCTTTTTTTTTCTCCCCAAAGCCCCCCAGTACATAGTTGTATATTCTAGTTATAGGTCCTTCTGGTTGTGCTATGTGGAACACCACCTCAGCACGGCCTGATGAGCGGTGCTAGGTCTGCGCCCAGGATCCAAGCCAGTGAACCCTGCGCTGCTGAAGCAGAGTGAACGAACTTAACCATTTGGCAGCGGGCTGGCCCCTGGCTGGCGTTCTTATAAGAAGAGGACATTAGTTCACACAAAGAGATCCCAGGGTTTCTGATGCACAAAAAAAAGACTGAGTGACATAGCACAAAGGCAGCTACATGCAAACCCAGGAGAGAGGCCTCAAAAGAATCCAAAGCTGCTGACACCTTCGTCTTGGACTTCCAGCCTACAGAATGGTGAGAAAATTCATTTCTGTTGTTTAAGCCACCTAGTCTATGACATTTTGTTTCGCCAGCTTAAAGATTCTGCACCCAATTACAATGTAGGAGGGTTCCCTCACCACCAGCTTGCTGTCCTACTCATCTCAGTTCTGACACCATCCACCCAGAGTTGGCATCATATTCCACAGGTTAACAGCTCAGTCCTATAAGACTGTCCCCCATCCCACTTTAGATGCCAATCGCAAGCCCAGGGTGTTACCTGTGCTTCTGATCCATAGGTTATAGATTGGAGATTCCCATGACCTCCTTCTAGGGTTTGATAATTTGCTAGAGCAGCTTATAGAACTCACAGAAACATTTTACTTACCAGATTACCACTTTGTTATAAAAAGATATAACTCAAGAACACCCAGATAAAAGAGATGCATATGGCAAGATATGGGAAAAGGGTGCGGGGCTTCCATGCCCTCTCTCAGGGCACCACTCTCCCCCAGTCTCCACGTGCTCACTGACCTGGAAGCTCTTCAAAACCTCTCCTTTCGGGTTTTTATGAAGGCTTCATTACATAGGTATGATTCATTAACCCACTGGCCATTGGTGATTGAACTCAATCTTCAAACCCTCTCCTCTCCTTGGAGGGCAGGGAGTGGGACCAAAAGTTCCAACCCTCTAATCACATAGTTGGCTCTCTGACAACTAACCTCCATTCTTAGGTGTCACCTCATTAACACAACAGAAGATACCTTTATTGCTATCATTACTTAGGAAATTCCAATGCAAACAGGCGTGCTCTGCCTATTGCCTGCTATCTAGAAACAGTGTTTGATATAGGTTGTTCATACATATTTATCTAGTTCTTTACATGGGAAAGGAAATCTGATACTAGTTACTACATTGTGACCAGAAGTAGAATTACTCAGGTACCATTTTTACTTCTACTTCACAGATGAGGAACATGAGGCACAGATAATTTAAATTATTAGCCTCAAATCACATAAATATTGAATGTTCAGCCAGAATTCAGATATTGATCTCTGTGACACAAAGCCTATTATCAATCCATGGTACTGTACCTCCTCTCATAGACAAATAAGACCTTTTAGATTTCTTCAGGCTCTATAAAACCCAAACAGTTACTGTGGTAATAGTAGTAGCAGCAGCAGGAAAAATAATAATGATGATGAGGACAAGAATGGCAACATTTATATGTAAATAGTAATTTATAATTTACAAAGTAATTTCATGTTCATTTCTCATTGATCCTTACAAGCCTTCCAAATTTCCTGACTTCTCTCTCATTATGATCTGAATCACCCCACTTGTTTGGGGGAAAAAGCTGTAACTTTTGCTCTGTTTCCAAGAGAAGATGTGCATGCGCTCACTGATGTGACAGCTCAATGATGGTCAGGTGAGATGGGAGGAGGAGGATGAACCTATGAAAGGGATCTTTTACATTTTACTAATCCTCTCATTGGCAGAAAAGAAACCTCCTGTATGCCTAGGAGGGTAGAAATAACCTAGATAAGATGATCTGATCTTAGTTTATTTGAAAACTTCTGAAAGTTGGTCAATAGCATGGTTGATTTTACAGACTCATAGAATTTTATGTTTTGAAAGTTTGCTCATGTGTGCTTTTCTACTAATTGTTTCAATAATCACATTATTGAATTCAAACAAAAGCCAAAAGTCGAATGAAAGGCAAAAACATCTAAGGCTTTGGCCATCTGAGATTATGCCCACAGAATCAGACATTTTGTGCTTCCTGGATCCAGAAATCTAGATTAGAATTGTACTAATATGAGGGTGTAACTAATATGAAAATTACTGTGACATTATGTGGCTTAAATTATGGTACTTAAATTTTTCTGTCATGTACATTGTCTTGTCTGAATGCATTAATGTTTAAATCATTCTTTTCAGGTTATGCTCCTAAAAGAGAAACAGAAAAATATTGAATATTAAACTGTCAGTAACATAAGTAGAAAAGCAAAATATTACCATGCTAGATGAACAGAAGATGATTATTTTAAAATGCATGTCTTTGAAGGGAGCAGGTATGTTAGACAATCTCTGCTCTAATCACAAAAGAACACAATGATTGCTTTTGTTCTGTAGTTACTGACCTTCAGTTTGTCATATTATTTAGTCCTTTAAAAATTAACCTTATTTATCTCTCTCCTCCTTTTTGATTGCAACGCCATTTTCTTTTTAAATTTCTTGGCCTCAAGAAAAGAAGAGAAATAAAGCCATCATTTTGACTTCTCGTGATAAAGTCTCATTTTGAATCAACTATTCATCCCAAAAATGTGGGAGACTGTGAATCCCCTACATTACATGGCATATTTTGATGAATAAAAAATACATGGATTATCCCAGAAAGAACAACTTTATTACTTACTTAAAGATATCCATGGGGCTGGCCCCAGGGCCTAGTGGTTAAGCTCTGCATACTCTGCTTCAGTGGCCCAGGTATGGTTCCCAGGTGAGGACCTACACCACTCCTTGGTGGCCATGCTGTGGTGGTGACCCACATACAAAACAGAAGAAGATCAGCACAGATGTTAGCTGAGGGCAAATCTTTCTCAGCAAAAAAAAAACAAAGTGTCCGTGTCCTCAAAAGAAGGTTAAGCACTTGCTTCTAATAGGAAGATACGGAATAACAGGAGGAACTCAAGTTTGGAAGTCACAGCCATGAGTGCAAATTATAGCTTCCTCACTAACCAATTCCATGAGCTGACTTTGGCATCCTTATTTATTAAAAATTACATTAAAATCTAGAGCATAGGGTTGTGGAAGGGTGAAAATTGTAACTATGTAGTACAAGATCAGTTATCATCCCTCATGTTTCTGTAATTAGGGCCATACTTTATCCATTAGATGCTTTTGCATTTTTAGACGACACATCAGCTGAAATGAGCTCACCATAGAGCAAATGCACGTATCACAGAGAGAGGGACTGTCTCAGTATGTAGACCCAGGATAAGAGAAGCATCATGGTTACAGTGTGGTCAATTGTTTGTTTACTTCCAACACAGTGCTACTCATGATCACAAACTTTTGGAGGGATTTATAGCAAGGATACTTCCCAGGGTGCATTGTGGGAGGGAAATTCCCACACCATGGTAAGGGAGCCTGGCCACATCCTACCTGCCCACATGACAATTTGTGGGGAGAAAGGAACTGTTATCTCATGTATTGTATGCCCTCATTTGTTCCTAAATTACTATTTCTGCCAAATTTTTGACTAATTTCAAATTTAAATTGTTGATACATGACATGTCAAGGTCATTATTTGCAATCCTACAGGACTATTGTGATCATGTGAAGTCAGGAGGCCAAAGAACCTCTTCCTGCAACTAATCCTTGTACAAGTTTTAAAAGATTAAGAAAAATAAAATGTTCTGGAAAACAATACAGATTGAGTATGACAGATAAATGTATGGGTAAATGGAGAAGGTAATTAAAACATGGGCCTAAATTTGTTGTAGGACCCTCAGATATAATCTAGCCCATACACCCTTTTTTATTCTCTTGCTCATTTCAGCATTCTACAGTGTTATCCATCCTACCCTCCCTTTATCCTGTCCTCCCATTATCTTACCCTTTTCTTCTTCTAGGTCACATTTCCTTCTCTTTCCAGTATGGTCCTGAGTTCATCTTCCTTTTAAAGCAACAATGTTCAAGTTGAGTAATTATATGTAGCAATTGGCATGTAGTTTTACACCATCTCTTGTACTGGAGGAATGTGGGCATAAATCTCTGACTATCTCAGTATGTAAGAAACTTGGACATATAAACTTAGGCAAGGTGCAACCACTGTGAATATTTGGGCAAGTCTGGCTGACAGTTACTGGAGTACGTCTTTTCACGCACTATCAAAGGCCAATATTGAAAGGACATTTTAGAATGGAAAATACTGCCCATTTCACTCTAGATTGCTACAAAAAACACCACAGACCACCGTACATGAAAATTTCCATTGAATGATTCTAACTTTCCTCTTTTGCTTTAATTTCAGTTCAACTTGCCTAGATCGCTTCAGTAAAAGAAATAGAAAGCAAAAGCAGTGTCAGCTCAAACCTTTTCCAGAGCATTAAAATTATGCTTATTAATTTGCTCAGTAAATATTTTTTTGAGAAATCACTGTGTACCATGCATTGCTCCAGGAGCTACAGCTATGAATGTGAAGCTATAGTTGCTACCCTCAAACAGCCTGCATATTAGTGCTATAGGCAGTCAAATACAAAGATCTTTGTCATACAGAGAGTACTGAGTGCTATGATAAAACTCAGAAGAAAGTGATCCAGAAAAACACAGTAAGGACCTGGAAACAAGACGTAAAAGATGGGAGGTAGCTGTCAAATGGAGTTATAAAATCAGAAAGACCATGAACACTTTGGGAAAAGTCAATAAACTGTTAAAAAGAAATAAGATAATTTCCAATAATGATTATTTTGGATAAGAAATAAAACAATATTAAGGGATAAATAATGATTGGAGAGTAGGTCTTGGAGCTACTTTAGGCTAGAGATTTCTCTGTGAGGTCACTGTAATGTGAGATCTGAATAATGCGAAGAAACCATAAGATCTGCAGGAAGGGCATACAAGATAGAAGTAACAGCTAGTGCAAATGTCCAGAAGCAGGAAAACACTTGAGATGTTCAAAAACAAGGAGAACTATTGAACAGTGCATCTGCAGCAGAGTAAGCTCAAAGGATCTTGTATGACTTAAGCTCATGGACGTGGGCAGAGGCTCAAGTATTGATTTGGCCTTGTAAGCAATGTAAGAATCCTATCCTAATTATAATGGAGAATTTTAAGCTGGAGAATGAATCTTACTTCAGATTCTTACAATGGGTGAGACTCTGTGACTGTGATGGATCATTATTAAATTTTCATTTTGAAGAAATTGAAAGAGCACAAGGATAAAGCTGGTTTATCTTCACATAATATGCTCAGCTAATCTTAGGAGAGCACCTCAAACAACCAAAAGCATTCAGAACACCCAAATCTTCTGAAACTTTCTAATCCCTGTATGCAGTGCTGTTCAAAATTGGATTTTTTGGAATTGTTCCATTGTATTTATGTCAAAACAGGTACTATTTTTCTGGTCCACTAAACTAAACCTTATTTCAACTTCGATGGATATAAAATAGCTCCTTTTTATCTGAGAAGGATATAGCACATAGTGCTTATGATTTGCCCTCAGAGAAGCTTATTTTGCTCATACTGTGGAACCAATACATCAACGCTGGAAGTTTTTGGCATGAAAATCTCGTGTACACTTTCTTCTTACCTATACTAAGTGGGATTATTGAATAAAATATTAATAAGTGCAATTACCTGGACTGCCAACAATCAACAATGAGAAACAAGGGCAAGAAAAAGCATATAAGCAATGAGTACATTTACTCAGGAGGATCTGTGAAGAATTCTTCTTTTTTTAAGGCAATTTTTTTAAAGCAGTTTTAGATTCACGGCAAAACATGTTTTTTAAAAAAGAATATAAACAAAAGATGCAAGAAGAGGTTTTATAGGCAAGAATAAATCCCAAGAAGTGGCAAAATATCTAAGAATATACCAATAATAATGGCAAATATTTATTGAGTCTCTGCTCTTTTATACTATTCTGAGTACTTTCTATACATTATTTAATTTAACCTGCAGAATAACCCTATGGTAGCTACTGTTATTTTTCTCATTTTACAGATGAGGAAGCCAAGGACAGAGGTTAAGTACCTTTCTCACAACCCTGCAGTTAGTAGGTAGAGGAGTTCAATTTGAAGGAACACAGGCAGTCTTGCTCCACAGCCCTGCCTGGTGACATGAGGGCTACTGCTTGGATTTCCCTTCAAGAAAGAGTTTGCTATTTGGCTGCAAGAAGCGCAGTTGGCTGACAGTGTCTAACTACAATGTCCAAATTTTTGAACTAAGACTATACTCTTCCTGGGCTTTCCTCAACCAATGATGAGTGTGGCAGGGGTACTTGGGTCTGGCATTTCTGCCCATTGTGCATCTTCTGTAAAGAGTAATTGTGCTGCACAGCCCCTTCAGCCAGATGAAAATGTGACAGATCTCTATCTGAGCCTGAGACTCTCTCTTTTCTTTTCACAGAAGACAGATCTTGATTGTGGTCTGAAGGCTTTTCCTGCCCCTCTCCCCAGTAAAACTCTTGCACTCCTAACTCCAGTCCGGGATTTGCTTCCCAGAGACACAAATTATACACAATCACTCTTAATCATTCGGTGATGATGACTGCCTGACAACAGTATAAATGGACCTTGTGACAAAGAAATGAACAATTTCTTATATATACTATGTGCCAAACGCTGCGCTAAATGTTTTGTATGTACATTGCATGTCCTTTAAGTCCTTATCACAAATCCTCTGTGATATATACTTTTTCAGATCTAGAAATGAAGAAAAGAAAGCTACTAGAATTTAAGAAACTTGCCCCAACTAATGAATGAAACAAAATTAGGATTCACATCCATGTCTTCTTGACTCCACTAAACCACCCTATTTCAATAGAAGATAATCCATAGTCTTCTAAAGTTACTTGTAAAGAGATAAGAAGAATAGACATACTACTCAGTGAAAATTGTATTATTGTTGCAAATGAAAGAAGGAAGAATAACCAAACATTCTTTGAATTCCATCTTTTCTAGCAAAGAAAATGACTTTCAAACTGAAAAAGCTAGAACAATATAAAAAAGATATTGCTGCTTGAGATAGTATGTAAATGGTCTGTGGCAGTTCGAGATAGTATGTAAATGGTCTGTGGCAGTTCCCAGTTACTTTGAATTAATCTAAGTCTTGAGACTCTGAAGATTTATATTCTTGGGAGCTGTAGAAATGTACAAATGTGATCTCAGAGTCACTGCCAGAAATATTTTATTTTAATTATGCAGGAAGGGAGAAGTGCAGGACAACCAGAATGGAACAAGTGTTTCCATTGTCAAAAAGAGGAAATGTGTGGTTACATTAGATATTGATCTCTGGATGAAAAAAATAAGACCTTCTGGAATAGTTATTAATTAGACTTAATTTGATTTTTTAATTTGTACAAAGTTTGAGTAAAAAAACTGAGAAAAACACATCAAAGTCTGTAAAATGTACAGAGACTAGAAATGTGCTGTCACATATGTGTACATTGATATATACAGATAGGTTAGAGAGAAATTTATTTATCTCACAAATTGTTTTATAATTTCCCAAAATCTGCAGAGCGAATGGTAGCTTAGAATGATTACAGTCTGGGTATCAGCAAGAAGTCACACAGGCAGAGCCTCTTGCTACCATTTTCTATTGCTTCCCTGGGATGCTGGTGACAAATCAGAAGGTTAGTAGGTGGTGTCTTAGTCTGTTCAGCTGCTGTAACAAGATGTCACAGACTAGGTGAGTTATAAACAACAGAAATTTACTTCTCATAGTACTGGAGGCCAGAAGTCTGAGATCAAGGAATCAGTATGGTCATGTTTTGGTGAGGGCTCTCTTCCCAGGTCATAGCCAGTGCCTTCTTGCTGTGTCCTCACAAAGTAAGAGGGGCTACGGGTCTTCCTCTATTATAAGAGCACTAATCCCATTCATGATGGCTCAGCCCCCATGACTTTAGCACCTCCCAAAGGCCCCACCTCCTAATGCCATGATCTTTGGGTGTTGGGATTTCAACATATGAATTTTTGGGGCACACATACATTCAGACCATAGTAGATGTCCTCAGGAGACTGGTAATAGGGCTTCCATTGTTTTAAGCTCAAAATTCAGAGACCCAATGATCTCCAATCATATGGAGAAAAAAAGAAGCTACTGAAATTATAGTTTTGTTGAGTTGCCAAGTTTTCAAAATGAGTACGTGACTCAGATTTTTCTTTTCTTTGTTTCTTAAAGAAACACAAGGGTCTCAAAGGAAATAAGATGCAGGATTTCTGGGTTTCAATTCCAGGCTGTCTCTTCAATCAGTACTGTGACAAGTCACTTCATTTTTCTGGGACTAAAGTTTTCCTTTGTAAAATAAATATATTTCCAAGGAGCTAGAAACTTCTCTGCATGTATATGAGGTCTATTGACGAGTACATTACCTTAATAGAGAGAAGAGTTAGCTATGAGCAGAAGCACATCTTTTAGTTCATGTCTCTTTTTTTATTTGTCATCTGCACATGGCAAGAAAGCTTAATAAAAACCAGCAGATCACTCAAGGAAGTATCATCACAAACCACAATGATGAGGGACAGAGATAGCAGCCATTTTATTACACTGCTTCTCACTGAATTGAATAAATAAATTAATAAATAAAAATAGATAAGAAGTTAATAAAATATTTTGTTAAATATTTCAACAACTCCAAAAAAAGAAAAAACATTTAAAATGTGAATGTTCTCAGTGGGCACTAATTACACATCATGTCATTTTTCTTAATGTTGTTTTTCAACTTTAAAATTTGCCTAGAATTTGTGAGAAAAGTGATGCATATCACAGTGGGAAAAAAATGGACTTTTCAATAGATGAAGCTGGGCTCAATTGGATATCTGTAAAATAAAATGTATCTGGACATTTAGCATGCAAAAATCATCAGTTCAAAAATGGAAATCTAAAAGTTAAAGGTAAAATAATAAAGCTTTAAAGAAAAAGGGAAATCTTTATGAACTTGGAATATGCAAAGATTTCTTAAATAGGACCCCAAAGGCAGTAACCACAAAAGAAAAACTTGTTAAACCATATTAGATTAAAATTAAGAATCCCTGTTATCAAAAACACCTTTAGGAGAATGATAAAGCAATCTACAAATAAGGGAACATTTTCTCAAAACACAAATTCAACAAAAGACTGTATAAAGAGTCCCTATTAATCAATAAGAAGAAAGTGGACAATCCAATATAAAAATAGGCAAAAGACATTAAGAGACACAATAAAAGAGGATATCCAAATGGATAATGCATATGTTGAAAGGTGCTCAACTTTGTTAATTATCAGGGAAATGCGAATTACACCATAATGGAAAATCGTTACATACCCATCAGAATGGCTAAAATGAAGAATATGAAAATACTAAGTAATGGCAAAAATGTGGAATAACCAGAACCCCAAACACAAATGGTGGGAATGTAAATTAGCAAAACACTTTGGAAAACTATTGGTCATACTACTAAAAGTAAACATTCATATATGTATGCTATGATCCAGCAACAGTAGTTCCAGGAATATATCAAACAGAAATAAGTAAATATATTTCCCCAAAACATCTACTCTAATTGTTATAGCAAAAATATTTATATGCCCCAAACTAAAACTACTCGAATGCACATCAATAGCAGAATAGATAAGCAAATTATGTAAACACTCTACAACACTGAGAATGAATGCATTACAACTGCATACAATAATTTGGATGAAGCCACCAAAATAAAGTTGAGAGAAAGAAGCAAGACACAAAAGAATATATACTTAGGACTCTATTTGTATAAAGTACTTAGACAAAACTGGACTGCTGTTAGCACATATAGCACCTTTGAGCAAATAGCCAAAAGGCACCCCTTTCTCCAGGCTGATGAAGGGTAAATATGGCTTGATTGGTGGGAAGGGCTGAATTTCATCTCTTGCTCATGCTCCTCACTGGCCATCTTCATGCCAGGCACACCAATAGTAGAGATTCTGCAGCCTCCTCCAACTACCTACCAATAAAAAACTATTCTGTGACAAGGAATAGTGTTTCCCTTGCCCTGTGAGTGTCACTAATCTCTCTTCTTCCTTTCTACTTCTTCCATACCACATTCTTAAAACCGAGGAGATACTTCACATTCTCAGATAAAATGATCAACAACAAAAAATGAAAATTTCTGATGACAGAGTGCCACCTGACAGCTGTCAGCCCCCGAAGCTGGAAGTTATGGATGGAGGAGGAGAGTATATATCACGGAAACCCTGACTTAAGAGCCAAAATAGCAGGTGACTATAAGGAGAGAATAGGAAGCAAAAATAATTACCATACAGGTGAACGCATCACAGAAATTTAGCACTAGCATGTTTCCACCAACCTCGTCTCCAATGAATTTACGAAAAGGATTCAGCAAGGAACCTAGAGGATAAAACAAGCAGGAGGAAGATTACTTACTCTGTGTAGCGGCAATTACTGAGTATGGACAAATCTCACCCCACTTAACAATGAGTATATACAAAGGAAAGAGCAAACAATTGTAAGTACCTATTTTTTATCTAAAGCAGATTTTAAGAATATGTGGCCTCTATAAAAGAGGAATAGAATGTGATAAAGAAGAAACAAATTAGATAAGTTTGGAAGTAGAGGAGAAGAAGACAGGTTACAGGGAAATTAAAAATAACCACATCCCTGTTAGCAATGATAAGAGTAAAATTATCGCCATGACACACTAGATCAGGAAAATAAAGGATACAGTTGACCAGTTTTTCATGTATGTAGAGGAAAAGGGCAAAGTAATGAATGTGATAAGAGAAGCTGATAAAATTGGAGGATGGACAATTGTAAGATAAATATTGCTGTCCATTTTATTATTGTTGGCAACCATGTTCTCCTTGCCCTGTAAGAAGGTGATACATTTCTAGCCAATTCTATGTAGCTTACAGTGCCTCCCTGTAGGTGGGGTATGCTTCTCTGTTTTCAGATCTGGTCATGGATTTCCTGGGGCCAGAAAACATGGTGGAAGTGATAGTATTTCACTTCCAAGAAGAATCTCCAGGAAGCATTGCGTGTTTCTACTATCTCCCTTGTTTTTCCCTCTGCCACAAGAATGGCAAACTCCAAAAGGAGCTGCTCTGTCAGCCTATATCACACAGTAAAAAGTACCTAAAGGGAAACATAAGTGACATATAACATACACAATATATAAATGCTTGTTCTGTAAGTTACTGAGGCTGGGGGCTTTTTTTTTTTTTTAACACAGTAAAGGCAATAGAAAAATAAACGTTATTTTGGAAGGTAAATCCAGAGTGACTTCAATAACGAAAATAGGTAAGGATGCGGCCAGCCTGGTGACGCAGTGGTTAAGTTCATATGCTTGGCTTTGGTGGCTTGGGGTTCACTGGTTTGGATTCTGGGCACAGACCTACACACAGCACATCAAGCCACACTGTGGTGGCATCTCACATAGAAGAACTAGAATGACTTACAACTAGAATATAAAACTATGTACTTGGGGTTTGGGGGGAAATAAAAGGAGGAAGATTGGCAACAGATGTTAACTCAGGGCCAATCTTCCTCAGCAAAAAAAAAAAGAAGAAGAAGAAGCATACCTTAAAAGAAAAGGAATTCAAACAGATGTAGAGAACCCAAAGACACCAATAGTGATGGAAGAAATGAAAAAAAATTGTCAAAAACCCACACCCACACAAAGCTAATCATATACTCTTCTACAATACAGAAAAGATGGAGTTCATTTTTATGTAGGCAGTATAATCAAATTGAAACCTAAAAAAAATCCTTATATAATTCCTCAAAGTAATTTTTTGGATGATAGATTTAAATCTACATAATAAAAATGAAGAAAATACAAGAGGACAGATGAATTCTCATTAAATATTAAGGTGGAATGGGCTTTTAAAATTTGACCTAATTGGATGAAAATCTAAAGAAAGTATTACCTGGTTTTACTATATAAACATTAAAAAGAATTAGCAAAATTACCAAGTAAAAAACCTAGCAGGAAACTCTTTGCAAAGTATTATGATAAGACACATTGTTTTCTTAGTATCTAAATTATTCTGACAGATTAATCAGAAAACGTGAATACTCAATTAAAATAAAAATTTAGTTTAGGATATGAATGGAGAATTCACAACAGAAAAATTATAAATAACCAATAAAAAGTTGTAGATATATTCAACCCTGCTAGTATTCAAAGAAATGCAAGCTAAAACTACATTGAAATATCGTGTTTTCATTAATAAAACTGGCAAAAGGTCTAGTATTTAGGGTTGGAGAAAGCCCTTATAATGGACTTTCTCACACATTCCTCTATAAAGAAAGTATAAATTTGTACAGTTTTTATAAAGGAAAATTTGGTAATCTGTACAGAAAGCCATAAAAACCTGTAAAATATTTATCCTACCAACAAAATTTTAGGAATTTATCCTGACTATATGCTATGAGATGGGCATTAAGCTTTATGCATAAGTGTTTTTACAAAAATATTATTTAAAACATTGATGACAATTGGAACAAGTCAAAATGTCCATTAATAGGAATCTGATTAAATTACGAGATGCTACATGATAGAAGATGATTTAGCCACTAGTACAAATAATAAAAATAAGTATCAGGCCAGCCCCAGGGGCCTACTGGTTAAGTTTGGTGCCTGGTTCGGTTCCCGGGGCGCAAACGTACACCACTTGTCTGTCAGTGGCCTTGCTGTGGTGGTGACTCACATACAAAAAAAAAAAGGAAGATTAGCAGTGGATGTTAGCTCAGGGTGAATCTTCCTTAGCAAAAATATGAAAAGAAAAAAGGATCTGTTCACATGAAAAGATAAGCATTTTTAAACTTTCAAATGAATCTGAGAGTAGAATACTATTCTATCAATAAAAGATTGAAAATTTATTTACGGCAAGAGGAAAAAACACTGTTAACATTTGATATGTAATCTCTTTGACTTTTGTATGCATATTTATGTAATGTTAGAAGCTAATGATTATTCCACAAAGACTATTTTGATTTAAGCAAAGGATTGGCTTTTTGAAAAAATATTTGTGTATATAAAAATGTAGCCAAGATGATATACTTTGACGTGGATTCACAGTTGTTTGAACAATTGCATCTAAGAAGTGTTGAATCAAATTTTTGTGTCATCCTAATGGATTAAAATCCTTGTCCTTGTCCTCCTTAACAATTTTATCACTGCCTTAAAGCAAATTACTGGAGATGTGACAAATGACACAGAATTCCAGAGTGCAGAATGGAAGGAGACAAGCAGTGTAAAAGTGAAGTGTATGCCCTTTCTGAACTTATTCTAATTCCGTTGTTTTTCTTCTATGCCCTGTGCAAGCCACACCAAACCCACGTCCAGGCCCCAGCAAGGCTACAGAACAAAATTTGTGCCCGTGATAAGGGAATGTTTGAGCTCATTCAAACATGTAGTTGTACTGTTCTATGCATTTCACAGATATTAATGCATTTAATTGTTACACCAGGGGTCTGATGCAGGTAATAGTATTATCTGTATTTTACAGCTGAGAAACCTGAGGCACAGAGAGATTAATTAATTTGTCTAAGGATACCCAGTTAGTAAATGGTGAAGCAGAAATTAGAACCCAGGTGTCTGGCCCCAGAGCTGGTGCACTTAATCATCATACTGTCAGCAATTTTTGAGGCCCTAATTCACCCCTCTGCAAGAAACTTTTGAGGCAGAAGTAAGTGAAACACCCTCTCAGCAAACATGCACTTATTGACAAATACCACATAGTGTGGAATATGTTCTATTGGAGGTGCAAGAGGTACATTTGTAGCAGGAGAGGCTGGAATGAGCTCTGCCTCCTGGAGGCTAGTTTGTCACGTGTGGTTCTTTCCCAGAACAATGACTCCTCTTCCAGCCCCTCAGCCCCTCATACCCATGGACTTCCTTAAAGCTCTCTCACCTGTGCACAGCCACTGTCAGACATGCTTGAATCCTAGCAGTAAACGTGGCTTGGGCTCGGAGAAAAGGATGGGGGCAATAGGGGGTAGTGTTCTCACTATTGATGTAGGCTTATATCACCTTTTCCGTTATCAAGTGGTAAATTCTTCAAGGTCATGGATAATAACGGATCCAGTTTTCCAGTCTTCTCTACAATTTTGCATGTAGTTGTCCTTGAAAACCAGTGGGGTGTTGTGGAAAGAGCTATGGCTCTGTGATCATCTGGGCCTGAGCTGCGATCTCTGCTTGGTCAGGGACTAGCTAAGTGACCATGCAGAATGGATGTCACCTCTCAAACACTTGGTTTCCCCTGTGTTAAGTGGGAATAATGAAAACTACTACAAGGAAGGTACGTATTAGGACGAAGTCTGCTTTCCTTTCACCTCTGAAACAAATTAATGAACTCATATGTACACAGCTCTGAGTGAAAGCAAACCTAATAAAAGTATAAAAACAATTTTACAAGTATTCTTTATATGCCATGAAATTAAAGCCCAAGATACATAAAAGATATATAAAAAGGAAAATATTATATTAAATTCCATCTTCTTGCCTAAGGGGACGACCAAATTGTGTTTTATTCTATCCCCAAGATTGAGGAAGCAGCAGAGTTTCCAACCTAAAGCCAAATTAACAGCCTGTGGTTTCTGAGATCAATTACCTCCAAAGGGCACCGGATATCCCAGATCAGCAAACCAGAGGCACTCTTGGGTTTTAAGAAATATAAAGGTAGATCTATGCAAATACATGGTCATTTATGAGCAAGAAGCTTCCACAAACTCCTTTCCCGGGAGTGCTTAGTCCTAGGAACGTAGAGCTGGGAGGAGACTGTGAGAAATTTCGGCCCTAGCTATTTCTGGCAGCTGTATTTTACGAAGTTGTTCTAGCCACATAAAACCCCACATTATGTCTAAAAGCAGACATGCCACTGCTGGCCTGGCCCACACCCAATCTGGGTAATTGCATTATGCCATCTTTCAGGTCTCCCTGGCACTTTCAATTATCCATAATTTATGTTCTTCCCAGTTTACAATTGAAACTGCCTTGTATTGCAGCTGTGCGGTTACACAAAGAGAGCAGCTAAATTAACAAACAACTGGTAAATTATTGCTATTTTTCAATTCTCTTCTGCATTACATTTCTATGGAGCACTAAAGGTCAGTGATTATTAGTTCCATTTTATAAGAAAGACCACTGACAATAAACAATTACCAATTTGTGGAAAATGTATTTATGATTTTGCAAAACTACCTAGAAATCTGTTCATTTGAAATCATTACCTATCATCATCACAAAAAGAGCTATTCAGAAGGACATCTTGAAGACAGTATTTTGGTGAACAAACATTGGTGAACTGAAGCTCCAGAGTAACCTAGTATTCACATCTATGAGGAGTTAGATTACAAATTAAAAAGTAAATTTTTTTTACGACTGAAACAAAGAAAATAACAAATCATTTTTAAAAGAAAAAAATCACCTCAATATAAAGAAGGTTACAATGTGCTCATATTTTCATTTTGTTTTTCCATATTTACTGTTTCCTCTTGTACCAAGTACTGCTCCAGGTGTTGAGGTCCAGGGGTGAAAAATAGATGACATTTCTCAGATCCTTAAACTATGCCAGTCCCTGTTTAACTCATTTAATATTCACAAGAGCTTTATGAGGTAAATACTAATATTATCCCTATTTTATATGAGAGAAACTGATGCAAAGTACATTTTAATAACTGCAGAGATAGCACAGTTGTAATCAAAGCTTCAAACCTTGGGCATTTGATGCCAATAGCTATACTTTTAACCACTGTGATCTTCTCTCCCATGGACAGGACAGTCCTGGGCTTTACTGTTACATAGAGGAAGTTGGACAAGAAACAAATAAATGAACAAGCAAGAGAACTGTCTGAGAGAGATTGTATACAAGTGTTGTGAAGAGACTTAAAATATGCAGGCTGGATAAGGAGTACTGAGGTATTTGCATGAGACTGGGTGATAAGAAGGCTTTTCTGTTTAACTGGGAGATCTGGAATTCAAGAAGGAGCCAGCTAAGCATATATGAAGGGCACAGTGTTCAACGCAGAAAGAAGAGCTGGACCCAGGACCCTAAAGTGGGAATAGACTTGGCATATTTGAGGAATCAGAATAAGCCCAGAATGGCTGGAGCACAAAGGCTGGAGGGGAGAGGATGAATTTTGGTTGGAGACAGACAGGCACAGGCTAATGAAGGACTTGAAAACGGTGAGGTGTTTAGCTTTTGTCTATGTGTAATGGAGGCCTCTGGAGGGTTTTTAAATAGGTAAATGGCATATTCTGTTTTAAAAGACTATTCTGAAAGGAGAATCTATTTAAGGAGTGGGCAAGAGTGGAAGAAACAAGAGAGGACTTGAGGCCCCAGGTAAGAGATGACTGTTACTTGGATTAAGGTACATTTGGAGATTATGGAAAAAAGAGGATATATTTAGAACATTTCTGTTGGTCTTGCTGATGAATATTGGAGAGGGGAAGGCAAGGAAAAGAGAATAATCAAGGAAAAACCAGAAATTGTCATTATTTAGGGAAACCTAAGTCTCTATTTCATCAAAGGATTTCAGTGGTTTCTTCTGAGAATTCTTAGTTGCATCAAAAAGAGGATTACATGGGTTTTAAATTTTACTTTTAAAATTTCATTAACTGAGTCAATAGACCTTTATATTTAATTCTTTGTGTCTATTTTAAGAAATAACTTAAGATACACCTGATCACTATTAGCCTTGTTTAAATCATTTACCAATTTCTGTAAAATGTATTTATGATTTTGCAAAACTACCTAGAAATCTGTTCATTTGAAATCATTACCTATCATCATCACAAAAAGAGCAGTTCAGAAGGACATCTTGAAGACATTATTTTGGTGAATAAGACACAAAGTTAAATACAAATAAGACACCATTTTTAGCAACTGAATGGGACACATAATTATCATTCTGGTCTCACACCTCCCTAAATGGAAGACATTTTTTCTGTTTTTTAAATTAAGATGTGAGAGAACACTTCATGATCCTTAAATTGTGTGAATAAAAGATATGTACAATAATTTAAACTGGATATATTTGGAAGAAAATTGTTTAAAGAAGGATTTTGAAAAACCTAAGTTTTTATTTATTTGCCATAAGTCTTAATGGCACCTAAGATACTGTTAGTATACTTCAATTACTAAAGTGTAAATTTTGGAGAGATTTTATGTTTTCTTTCTTTTTCTAAAATGCAGTGTGTCCTCATAGGTTTGGGCTGGTGCTCTGAAAGACTTTCTGTCCTGAGGCCGTTTTCCAGCACAATTTCACAGATAAAAATCCTGACCTCAGAGGCTTTTGGTTAATTTTGGGTGGTCAAAAGATCAGAGGGAGGAAGGAGACGTGGACGTAAAATAGTAGATCATCTGTAGTAAGAGATATCTATAAATGATCTATGATAAACCCTGCATTTTATAGCCCCATTCTCTCCTGGGCTCCAAAATTACTAGAAGAGTGTTTCCACCTGGATATCCTGCAGGTTGACCCATCCTGGCTAAAACTGCAAATAATTCAGTTCTTGCATTTCCCACCCCAAGTGATAAAATCATCATTCATCCAGTTCTCCAAGCTCTGATGTGTAGAGCTCTCCTTCCTTAGCAATTTTACAACTCTCATCTCAATCTTTCACTGTCTGATTAATTTTACCTTTCAAATATCTCTCCAGTTTATCTCTTCCTCTCATTTGCTATCACTACTGCCTTAATTCCTTTCTTCCTCCACCCTTGGCTGGATTAATCCAGTACTTCTCTAACTCATCCTTTCTGGTTCTTCCCTACTCCAATCCACCATCCACACCGATACCAGTTATCTTTCAAAAATACGGATTTAATTACCACTTATAAAATATTGACCTTTTTCCTTATCACCCTCAAATAAAATCCACACATCATAATGTGGTAAACATCCTTTTACAAAATGGCCTTATCCAGTTTTGCCATTGTGTTCCACCTTTCAATATTTCCCAACAGAATCTTAATCTTCTCCCAAAGAATTCAGCTGCACTGAACCTCTTTCACATTCCTGAGTTTTTTAATGCCTTGATTCTGTTTACTTGAATAACTGCTGTTTTCTTCTCACTTGAATACATTTATCACAAAGCTGGATTTTCACTTATTTCCTATAAGAGAATCTTTTCTTTAAAAGTCTCAAAAATATAAGCAAAGATTATAAGGAACAACCCAGGTTGGAAGCCAACAGCAATCACAGCTGCTCCAGATCTCCCTCTCTCAGGAGTTGGTTTTCTTTTTCCTATTTCTGTTAATTCACGCCTAACATTTCTCAGATTTCTGGTTGGTGTAACTGCTAGCAGCACCATTAACTCTGATTTCTCCATATTCTTTATATCAGGTTTGATTTTTTTTTAAAGGAATTTGACTAGGGCATTAAGACTGTAATTTCTGATTCAGTGTCTGGCTTTTGGGACCTGCATGTGTTTTTTATTTCCTATTAGAGTTGAGAACAAAAGTGCAAAATCACAAAATTTTAGGTATAGAAACTGGAACCCTTGCTTTGCTGTCACTAAGTCCTAATCACAAATACTCTTGGCTAGACCAAAGGCTCTTTCCACTCTTTTGGGGCCTCTTGGCCCCAAACTTTATCTAGGAGATCTCATCCCTAAAGGATTAGCAGATATTTTGTCCCGTCCGAAATGTCCATTGAGACATTTGATCCACACCAAAAGGTCCTTGCAATTTGGTCCTATCAAAAACACCCTCAGCATATTTGGTCCATGCCAAATGGTCTTTGATATTTGGTTCTGTCAAAAATGTTCACATCACACATTTTCACAATATAGACGACATCCCTGGGTTCAAATAGCCCATAACGTTTATTCATACTTCGGGTTTACAGGATTAATACATAAAAAATCATATCATGTTTTATTGGTCCAATAATTGTGTCATGGCTGCATTGCCAATAATAACCCGTCTTGCCTTGGTATCCTAGATGGTAACAGCACATGGGGTTAGGTAGATGAGTCAGGTTTTGAATCTTCCAGAAAAGCAGGATTTATATCAACTATGTGCACTGAGAAAGAGTCCTACAGTTAGAGAAATGCATAGAGGACAACAAGTCAAGGATGGGATCTTAAGATGCATGGTGTGTTAACATGTCACTGGGCATTTGGTTGGATATGGCTGGCTCATTCAATAAGGGTGGAGTTTGAAAGGAGGAGCTTGGTCAAGCCACAATGTAAAATAGGCAGTGAATGCATTGACATAAACACTTCACAGAGCATCTAGCTTGTTCAGGAGGCAGTGAGAACAGGTGTGGCTCTCCCACCACATATTGGTCAGGTTTAATAGCTACCATGAGGGGGATACTGGGCATTTAATTCCCCTACAACTATCGTATCACCCAGGGTTGATGGGCAATGTTTCCCTTGAATGGATGCCGTATAGAGGTACGATCGCAGTGTGACTACAAAAAACCGTCTGATGCTATTTGGAGAGGTTTTAGTAAATGTGGCTCCCACATGTATCTGCCAATCAGTGTGGACCACCACACCCTCTACTGATGCCTACCTACTGGCTTACCCAGCTTGGCCAAACTGGATGTTAAATCAATAAGACATTAGTAAAGTTTTCCCTACCAGTAAACCAGCAATCATTGTCAGACAGCTACAAAAGAAAAACAAAACTCTTCTGTTGTTGCTTGGCAACATGATATCTTTATTCGAAAATTATCAGCAGAATATGGCAGAAATAGTATACTTACAAATAGAAAAGCCATTGGTACATTATAATGGTTTTTGTTACCATTTCCATCCCTTTAACAGGGATAGGAGTAAAAGGTGCTGTGAAGAGAGGAGAATTTGCAATGCCTGATGTCCAACTAGTCAGGATTTGGATAACATTACAATCATTCAAGATGGGACAGGAAAACCGCAGCACAACATTGGTGTTGAAGGGGAAGTAAGGCAAATCCTGAATAGGTTAAAATGACACACAGAGGAGGAATCAAATGCAACACCATTGCAGGTACTTTGAAGAACTCTCCATGATACTCAAGATGAAGAGGCACTATTAATGCTACCAGAAAGAAACTCATTAAATAGGCATGTAAATAGAATTCAAAACAGACATCACCTCCAACCCCAACTTCACTGCATGGAATTGAAATTCCAAAAGTGTGTAAAGTGACCAGACACGGAGAATCATTTTTTTTTTTTTTGTGCAGGGTTCCAGTACTCAAGATGATGAAAGAATTCTTATTTACACAACTTATGATAATATTTGATATTTAAGTGCCAGTACCACTTTATTCAGTGACGGCACCTGCAAGACAGCACCAACATAGTTCACTCAGTTGTTGACTGTGCATCGTGTAGTATTGGGTTATACTATGCCATTGATTTATGCACTAACAATGAAAAAGTGGGAAGACACTGATAAATATTTGAGAAAGTACTTCCATTTGCATGGAAAGAAATCTTGACATTAACCCTTCATTGTGCATGATGGATCTTGAGATTGCAAATATAAATGCAATTCGACTACTTCTTCCAAATGCACAAATAAAAGGATGCTTGTTTCACTTTTCACAATCACTGTGGCAAAAACTATCTTCTTTGTGTCTAACACACGACAACAGAAAGTAACACTCATAAGTGTGCGTCCATGTTGTTTGGTCTTCCATTTGTGCCATTAGAAGATGTAAATGTGTAGCACAACCAGAAGCACTCACAACTAGAATATACAACTACGTACCCCGGGGCGGGGGGTTGGGGAGAAGAAGAAAAAAAGCAGATGTAAATGGAACTTTTGAGTACAGTGCTGAGAACGCAGAAAAAAATTTAGATGACCTAATGGATTATGTTGAAGGAGTGTATGGTGTGGCAGAGGCAAAAGAAGTCCAGAATCTCCAAGATTTCCACCTGAAACTTGGAATTTTTATACATCAGTACTGAACAGCAATCACAGGATGAGCAATGCATTGGAAGGCTGATATAGCAAATTTCAAAAGCTGATGGCAGTGCATCATTCTTCAATTGGGAGATTTATTCAAGTGTTAAAACATGAGCAGCAAAGCAATGGACAAGTTATCACCCAGGTTCTTGGTGGTTACACTCAAATACTGCCACCAAATTCATGACTATACTAACAAAATCAAATTCTTATAACCAAAATTGTTAACAGATATAACAAATATAAAACCAATACTCAGGTCGATATATAGAGGGGAATCTCTCACAGCTTAAGAATAACCCTGCTGAACTTCAGGATGAAGAAGAACAAGAATAAAGGTGAAATCCAAAATTCATCATGAATTACAATAAAAATAATGTAAATAAAATTTTAACAAAGTTAAATGTGTTATTTAACAAATCATGGACCAAATGTCTTCATAGACTTTTTGGACAGGACCAAATTTCAAGGACGTTTTGGTCATGGACCAAATGTTTCCATGTTTTGGACAGGATCAACTGTCCTGCAAGGCCCTAAAACACACCTCTTCCATTCCTATTCCCTTTTCATCTTGAGAGTTCTTCACCATCCCAAATCCCTCACTGCTTCTTCCCTTCTAGGGACAAGTTTGAACGAGGAATCTTCTGGTGAGAATGGACATTCACATTCCACTACATATGCACACCAGACACTATAGATAGTCTGGCATTGTCTCCTTTTGCCTGGTGAGAGATAAAGGTTATTTCTTAATTCTCTTCAGTGAAATTTGGTTCCAAGAATATATGATAAATGCTAAGGATGTTGCTGTATGTAAATGATAGGACAAATGTGGATAGATGACAGATTATTATTCATTCTAATAGCCTAAAATATGCACAGTACAAGTTTTTAATTTTTAGTGTAATTAAATGCTCTAGTTATATGATGGGTTGTCATCTCAGATTTTTTTGGTCTTAATAAGGATATTTTTTTCTTTTCTCCAATTTCTCACTCAAGGGAGAATAGAATCCAACAAACATATTGTAACCAATACACTAAAAATTATGTGGATATGGAATCAAGAAATATGTAAGCAAAATTATTTTGAAAACTACATAGCACTGTCATTATCATTTAGTCTAGATCTTTTATTTTTACTTATGAAGAAATAAAATCTGGGAAATTAAGTGACATTCTAAAGGTTACACAAAGACCTGATTTCTTGGCTCCTAGGAATCTTGACTTTGTGTCCAGTGCCTTTTCCATAATTTCACACAGCTCTAATACTTTTTAAAGTCGTAGTAAAATGTTTCCATATTTCTGTATGTTCTTTCTTCTGCAGTCATCTCCCAAATCCCTTGTCCTTGAACTTACCTGGAGTACAGAAAAGTTCATTTGAGCTGGCATGATGGGAATGGCTAGAAAAGATCTCATCCTCTAAATCTGGCTTGCCTTTGTGACTATCAGTTCTTCTCAGATTTTGATGTGTACTGTTGTATAAAAGTTAAGCAAGGAAGGAGACGAGACTTGAGATGCTATTATTAACATAGTGCTGTGGATAAAACAAGATTTGTTCCCTTTTCGTTTCTCCTAAAGAATGTCATGTTCCTAGATGAAAGGCACAATCCTGGAGGGGCTACCAGTGCCATGCCAAGCTCCTTCCAGATGTGATGACTCTCCTCTGCTGAAGTCTAGGTTGTCGTAACACGCTGGAGTGTGCTGTCCATGGTGCTGAGGAGCCAGTGCCAAATATATCTCTGCTACAAAATCCTCTCCCTTCTGGCCAAGTGATCGATTAGATGGAGCAGCATCAAACTCTGCATTTCAGAGCTTTGCAGGGGCCTGGAGACGGCTATAAAAGACTTACAACCCTTTCAAAAATGTAACAGCTAAAAAAGGTAGCTTTGAGAAAATCTTGTTTTTGATCACAACTGAACTTAAAATCCAGGGGAAGTGGATCTAAATTTATTTGTAACTATTCTGATTTTCCTAAATAATACTCCTAACATGCTTTTAAAAATTAAAGTAAGAGCTTTGGTTGTTGTGCCCCTAGTTATATTTCCCTCCATGAAAATCAAAGTAGTGATATACTATAACTGTCAACCAAAAGAATAAAATCGTCCAGAGAAAATTGGGTATAATTAACCCTGTGAATATAGGAACACTAGATAGGCATTACGACTTAGCTTTCAGCTGGGATGCATGTGAAATGATCAAGCAGGAGCAGTTGTGGACAAGTACTTTTCATAGTATGAGTTACTATAAATTGCATGGTGTGAGTTACTGCATAGTTAGAAGACATCCTCCATCTGCAGTTTCTCCATGTAAAAATATCTCCTCATTCAGCTTCCATAAACTCTAAAATGGATATTTATAGGTGATAGACTTCTGCACCTAATTATTCCAAATAGCCTTGGCTGCTTTGCTGCCCATTTTTCTGGAGTAGGTACCTGTATTCTAATTGGAGGCATTCTCTGTGATGCACATAGCATCAGGACTGCAAACTGCAATTGTCCCCCTCACCCTCTCTCAGATAGGCAGTGATAACATTTTTACTGGAATCCAAGCCTACTGACCTTGGTGTCTGTTAATGCTATGTGATGTCTCCCAAGAATTCCCTGAAATGTTAAGTTAACACGCTTAGTGGAGATTCGAATCTCCATCTCATATATTTTGCTTACAATTGTTTCTCACCTCACTCAGAGTGGGAGGTTGTTCTAATATGAATTCCTAACAGGTGGTTCTAAGATGCGCCTTGGAATAGTTCAACGATGCTATTATCACACTTATCATGCCGATTCTCTTTCTCTGAATTTTAAACTACCTAGATGTGAAGGAAGACAATTGAGAGAACATAGGGACACCAAAAGCAGTAACAACCATAAATGTCACTGCAAGTTAGGTGCTCAAAGGCCCTGCCTAACTGTACTACTTGTCAACTATTGAAATTTTTCTCTGTAAGCACATCTTTCTATACTTTTCCCCACTTCCTCATGCTTTGGGCATTGCTGATACTTCCTAGGAGGTGGGTCCATTTTTATAAATCTTTACTGTAGGCACTATTGAGATGTTACTTTTCTCACCATTCTCATCTCTCAACTCTCACCATCCTTGTTGCTGAGCATTTCTCCATTAGAGTTACAAACATTTTATTAGGCACCTCATTACTAAATCCAAGGACAATTCTTTTTTTTTTTTTTTTCAAAGATTGGCACCTGAGCTAACATCTGTTGCCAATCTTTTTTTTTCCTTCTTCACTTCCCCAAAGCACCCCCAGTACATAGTTGTATATTCTAGATGTGAGTGCCTCTGGTTGCACTATGTGGGATGCTGCCTCAGCGTGGCCTGATGAGTGGTGCCATGTCTGTGCCTAGGATCCGAACCGGCGAACCCCTGGGATGCTGAAGCGGAGCATGCAAACTTAACCACTCAGCCACAGAGCCAGCCCTTGGACAATTCTAATTCTTGTTTAACTTCCTTTCTTCTGAATGCACTCTCTCATTTTGGCTTTATGACACCATGCAATTCTTTTCTTCCATCATTCTATATAATTTTTAAATGTTAGTGTTCCTCAGCCTTCTATGCAAGGCTCTCTTCTCTTATTACTCTACTTTGCCTAAGTGGTTTTGTCTTTTATCAAGTCTTCAGTAATCCCTTACATGCTCACGACATACTCCAACCACTTTCCAAAACTCTTGTCCCAAATGTCCAACTACATTTTCAACATTTCTGCCTAAGTATCTTGCTAGCCCCTCAAGTCAACATATCCAAAATTGCACTCATCACCTCATTCCCAACACACACACATACACACACCCCTCTTTATTTACTCTCAAAGAATGAAACGATATCCACAGTTATCCACGTAAAATTTCTGGCAGCCATCCTTCACACAATCAATCAACAACCACATTTTCCCCCAATACCTATACACAGAGCCTTGCTATTTCCTGTCCATTCTAGCTTCTAAATAACTACTAAATGTTTTCACTTCTCTTCACCTTCAGTTTCATGAGCACAGTGCAGCCATCATCAGCTCTTAGCTGAATTGCTGCAATCAATGATTTCATCAATGTCTACCACTACCTTCCACCATTTATTCTTCACAAAGAAGCCATCATAATTTTTTCAAGCATACTTTGTTACATTGATTCTTTTATTTAAACCCCTGAGTAGCTTTCAGTGCCATTAGGATGCTGTATCTGGTCCCTGACTATTTCTCCATCTTTTCTCCTGCCCCTTCCCTACATCCTTTGGTTCAATGTTCCAATCATATTGACTTTTTAAAATTCATTGAACAGGCCATATTCTCTTTTGATTTCTGACTTTACCTGCTCTTCCCTCTACTTGGAAATCTCTTATCTCTTCTCCTTATGTGGCAACTTGTGTTTATCATTCAGCTTTCAGTTTAAAAGTCACTTTCTCTAAGAAACCATTATTGTATTGAGGCTTGTTTCCCTCCTGTGACAACATCCTCCCTACTGTGAAAACATTCAGTAGTTATTTAGAAGCTGGAATGGACAGGAAATAGCAAATTTCTGTGTATAGGTATTGAGGGAAAATGTGGTTGTTGATTGATTGTGTGAAGGATGGATGCCCTCCACACAGGCTCGGCTACTTTGCACTCCTTGCTCCTGGTGCATCCCCATCATATCATTTAGTTACGACCACTTCTTTATTTCCCTTTTCTCTAACGTCTAGCACAGTCCTTGGCACAGATGGGCACTTACTGTCCATTGAAAGAACAAAGGAATCAATGAAAGTACAAAGTCGTTTTTTTTTTCCATTGAGTTAATATATATTCTCCTTCTGTCTGTGGTAACATAATGCTGCCCAGCATGCACAATACACAGTCATGTATTTGCTTACTGTGTCTCAGCAGACTGGAATGGGGAAAGAGTTGAGGGTCAGGTTGGGAGAAATAGGGGATGAAGAGGGGTTTCAGGCTAGATGGGGTTCTTCAAGTCTTCAAGTCAATTAAAATCGATAAAATTCAAAACATATCTTTGGACTTTTTTTATCATGAAAAAAAGCTGTTTATTTATTTTGAACTTCTGATATTTGCCTTTCAGCATTTTTGGAATACTTATTTAAAAGGAGTGAAAGAACTGAAAACGACCAGACCTCTGCAGATTTCAAGTGAATTCCTGCTGGAAAAAAAATCAAAGAAAACGTTCATGTTTCCTTTTTTATTTAGTCTCAGTAGAAATAGATAAGTTATAACGGGTAACTTGAGGTACTACAAACACAAAACTACTTCTATCTGAGTTTAGAATCAATAGCATGACCTTTGATAGAGATCAGAAAATTTATGTTGCTAACTATTATTTGCTTAGATAAAGATTAAAGAGACTTTGCAATAACTTTACACATAACTGCAAGAATGACTCTGGACAGGCTGGAAAATAAACATGAGATTAGGAATTTTAACAATGAATCTATTTATAAAATGGATAGTTTGTAAATAATCTAAAATTGTTTATATATATATATAGTAAAAACTATATATATACACTGAAGTTTTTGTGTACTGGTTGACATGATAAAAACATGAAATAGAACAATAAGCTAAATTATAGGATTTTGGTTCTACTAGTTTCTAATGTTTCCCTAGCTGACAATAAGAAAGCCAGAATCTTTTTTCCAAGCAGAAACCACGTTAATAGGCATTTTGGGGGCTTTTTTTTTTTGGTGAGGAAGATTGTCCCTGAGCTAACATCTGTGCCAGTCTTCCTCTATGTTTTGTATGTTGGATTCCACCACAGCATGGCTTGATGAGCAGTGTGTAGTTCTGCACCTGGGATCCAAACCAGAGAACCCTGGGCCACCGAAGCAGAGCACATGAACTTAACCGTTATGCCACCAGGCTGGCCCCCTTAATAGGCATTTTAAGAAAGACTCTTTTGTGATGCTTGCCTGCCTGCCTGCCTCTCTCTCTGTATGTGTGAGTATGTGAAGTCACCGAAGGTTTAGCTTACATCTGGTTTGGAGATTATACACAGAACTGAGCTGAATTAGCTTAGTTTAGGGATCAAGATACCATTTGTCTCATGTTTTCCCAATATTGGCTTAAGGTTATCCAGAGTTCTGCTCCAAGTCTCACTAAATAAGCTATATTTACATGCATTTATGTATATTGAAAATTTTACATATGGTTTTCAGAAGATGGAGAATTTACACGGGGCTCCAGCTCTTCACCATCTTGCTCCCTTCCTTTTTCTTCACCTTTCCCCAAACCCTTGTTTTTTCCTCATGAAAGGAAGTTCTACCATCTCTTTCATTGCTTGCTTTGTGCTAATCTAAGTCCCTTGCCAATCAGAGTCTCCTCTTCTCCTTCTCTCATTAGGAGTTTATCAAGACAGTTCCCTAAACAAAAACTATTCTCTCACTGAAAGCATTCTGTTCTCTTAAAAAAACAAAACCAAAAGAACTTGATCACATTACAATAGAACTGTATCTCTTCAAAAAACTAACACTAACTCTATTAGTTTATACTTTCTTCCATTTGTTAATAAAGTAATAAAGTTTCTCTGATTTGTAATAATAACAGTTTGTGGAAAAAAAGTTGTACCAGTGATCTTTTAATGGTAATGGAAACAATATAATTAACCAACATACAATTTCCAAATTAAAATAAACTGGTTAATTTTGCATTTTATAGTAGAGGAAATATATTTTGATATTCAGTGAGTAGAATCTTTTTTTAAGAATATAAGCTAGTTAAATGAACATTTGGGTGGCCGATCAAATTTGTGTGTGATTGGCATGGATATTCTGCAAAAATTATAATTACTTAACAGCAATTACTCTAAGTAATACTTCATTGACTATTTAAGTATCTATTTATGCCTAAATATCTAATACTTTCCCTTTTATTACTTTTAAAATGAATACTATGTTACCTTAGAGTAGTAATTCAGAATTAATATCACTTTACAGAATAAATTAGATAAGCCTGAGATTAAAGCACTCTATTGAATTTGTTCTTTAGAACAACTAGGGAAGAAAATTCAGTCCTTCCTGTATATGAACACATTGCAGTAAATTATGGAAACAAATTAAGGGCAGAAAATTTGATTCTTATATTTGATTTGGGTAAGTATTAAACACAAAATTTGAATTTATTTTGTCTACCTTATTTGAAAAAGATTATTAATGTTATATAGGCTCCTTTTTATCTTTAATGCTCCTCTTTTCCTTTTCTAATCTCTCTTCAAATAGTAGAAGCAAAAATTAGAGAAAAAATGGACAAAATAAAAATCATTTAAGTTACAGTTTGACAGCCTAAAATGTTAGCTATTGACCTTTGGACCTCTCTGTCCTAGTTGTTGAAAGAGTCTGTTATAAGAGAGGGCTGGTGAATCACCCTTTCAATCAATAAACCTCCTTCATGGAGGTTGTGCTGTTGCTGAAGAGTTGATAAACCCAGCGACTGTCCCTTTAGGTCCTAAAAAGCTATTCAGGTCTGAAAGACAATGCTATTCTTTAGGACTTTTTTAGAATAAAGGAAAGGATATAAAATTACAACCATTAAATTGAATTAAAAAGTGAAGCTATTACACCTAGTCTGTAAAAAGTAATCTTGGAACAATTGGAGTTAGTTAAACCCCCACGTTATTGCTCCTATGTGTTTTGAGTCCCAGCGTGAGGCTTGTGTTGGCAGAGATGACAGAATCTAACCTTGTGAGTCACTTAGAATGGCCTGGAAGGATGGCAGATGAAACCAGAACGATCATAAGTAAAGTCCTAAAATAAATTAATGAAACTATTTGCATTATCCATTAAATATTTAATGCCAAGATCTTTGCACATACTATTTAATGGAAAAAAAAATTTACAGGCATCACTTTTTCTTCCTGTAGTTTTAAGAGGTATACCAAAGAACCAAAGATCATGGACCATCTGCTTATACACTTTTTTCTTGATCCCAATCATTCTGTTTTTATGGTCCAGTGGTGAAAGACTAAATACTAACTTTTTTGACATTTAAAGACAAGAACAAGAAAAAAATAAATGATAGCAATATCAGAATCACTTCAAATTCTTTAATTCAGTAAAGAATCTTACATATATACAAAACAATTGCATACAACTTCAATTCTGTGTTGTAATACATCTGCATATTCTATTTCCTACCTATAAATTAAATCCTTTTTCTTCATTGGAAGACCTAAGTTACAGAGAAATATTAATGTCAAAGAAAATTCACTTAAAAAATACAGATTTTTCCCCTTTGTAACTCATGGTGATTTTAGCCTTTAAGAGTTTCCTACAAGAGCAACCAAGATTAATAAAGATTCATATTAGTTGAGTAGTAAAAGCTTTTCTCTTTTCTCCGTGCCTATGTTTTATAAACAGAGTTGGATAAAACAAAAATGTGGATTGGTTATCCATATCCTCCCACACAACTAAGCTAAAGTGAAATTTGAAAGTTCTGAATTTCTAATTCATCCTTACAATTACACAAACACAAAATACTTTCTTAATTATTTTTCTCAAAACTTCTTTCTGAAGTCTCATGGCCTTCTAATAATGTGAGTTTTAGAAAGAAAATCAGTTGGGTTGCAAGTTACCTTACTATAACTCAGCTACAAATAAAATTATGTTTATTCCCTTGATTGATCATTGGCTGCTCTAGTCTCCTTCATGAGAAAACACCCACTGGTTGGTAAGGAAAAAAATTAACTGAATCTCCTATCCAGTTTAAAACCTAGACTGATCATACTATTAAACCATCCTTCAGAGAGCTCCCAGGTAACTTCTCCACCTCTTTGATTCTTATCATAAAACAAGGGGAGGGAGCATGTATGTTGGGGGACAAGCTCCCCTGCCTCATGCCAGTCCTGGGCTGTGCACCGGCTGGCATCTGCTGGTTGTGAGATCAATCCTATACGTGTTTTGTCTTTGAGTGTCCCTGGCCTCTAATGCTTAAGTCCATGCCAAGTAACCTTTGTTCCACCCTCAGATCTAGAGACAGTCCCAGTGGCAATACCTGATGAGACTGGTCTACCTAAGAATTTGTTTATGAACTAATCGCAGATCTGGGTACGACTGTCCTTGATCTTAGAGCAGTCTCCTCTGTTTGCTCATTGCTCTACCACAGGGACTCTAGCAAGCCTGTCACTTGAGTCTGGTTCTGTAATATGGGAAACAAGAGTTCCTTTGGAGAACTAAAACTCAACTGCTTCCCTCTGCTGGACAGTGTGATGCCACCAAGGTTACTTTGATGAGTCTGTTGCCACATCATGATTCTAGGCTCCTTAGAGTCCCAGATGAGTAGTGCCCTAACTCCTAACGCAGGAGGACACTTCTAATGTAACATCCCATCCTAATGTAAATGCCACTTTCCAGAAAAACACCCAGAGGAAGGAAATCAGGGCACCCATCTGTAGTCATGTCCATGACCTCTGCTTCTAATCCATTCCTCCTCTAATTTCCCCAGGGTCAGACAAAACTGGCTTCTCTGTTTGCTTTTTCTATTTGGACCTGTATGGTTTAGTCCACACATCCTAGGTCTTGATATGTTAAAGAGAGAGAGAAAGAAATTTGAAAATCTTTCCTTGTGACAATATCTCAGCTTTCAAGGTTATTGACTTGCTTCGAAATAATATTTTAAAATGTCAGGAGCTGAATCTTTTTGTGCTTCTTTGTATAACAAACCCTAATCTTCTTTAGGCAGAGTGACACAGTTGGGCAAAGAGGATGTGGTACAAAGGAAAGTTTCAAAGGTTAAAAGTAAAAGCACATAAATAACTTTAGACCATCATGCTTATTATGGATTTTTTTCTCTTTATGCTTCTAAAAGCAGACTATCCATATGAAGTGTATATAAAACTCAAAGGACAATGTCCATTTAGGAATATGTTCCACAGTCAGAAAACATATATAGATACTGACAAAGTTTAAAGCATAAAAAGTTAAACATATTTGTATGGTAAAAATAATGGCCAAAAAATTAACAACTTACTGCAAAAAATACTCTTACTATAGTTATAAACACATTGATACCCATAATTCTTAAAAACTCTTACAAATAAATAAGGAAAACACAAGTAACCTATTCATAAATGAGCAGCTTGTCAAAGTAGAAATGCAAATGGTCAATAAACATTAAAATAAACGTTCAGGAAACTTCTGGTTTCCAGTTCTGCATATAAGGAGCTTGCAAGTTGCCACTCTACCTTAACAACAGGCAAAATTCTGAAGAGACTGAAAAGTCAACAACTTTGCTTGGATCCATAAGAAAGGGGAGGTCACAAGACAAACTGCAGCCCCCAAAATTTGAGAGACAGGTAGGCAAATATAGGGAGTTGCTGGTTACCAAAACAGAGACTCACGGGCAGAAACCACTGTGGAAACCAGTACCCAGGTAGGAAAACCTGGTGAATTACTGAAGTCTCAGTGCAGACAACTCTGAAAGTCAAAAACTCCAGGTGGACTCAGTCATGGGGGACCACAACAATTTGGTGAGATTTACCTCCAGGACCTCGACTAGGTTCCCATAGTAAATATTGGTGAAAAATCCCCTCATGCTTCTGGTAGGTGTAGTGGAAAAGAAACTATTTTGAAATACAACACAGCACTCTGATTTTCTTAACAAGGGCTGCACTCAGAGGAAACTGGTTAACCAGAGCCTAACCTGAGGGAAAGGAAATGCCCAACTCCAGCTAGCTTTAGACTATCCCACCTATGGGTGTAGAAAACAACTTGAGAAACACTTGTGAAGTTCACAGTCCAGAGTCATAGGCTCTCTAACAGACTGAGACCCAGTCCTAGGACTGCAGAATGCTTCCCCTTCCCCCACACCTCACCACCATATTACTAAAGGCCTATTTACCACAGTTCCTTTTACCCAGTACGTCGTGTCTCGCTATCAAGAAAAAATTACAAGGCATACAAAAAGGCAAAAAACACACTTTGAAAAGATCCAGATATGGCAGGGATGTTGGAATAATCAGAACAGGAACTTAAAACACCTATGATTAATATGCTAAGGGCACTAACATATAAAGTAGACAGCATGCAAAAACAGATGGCCAATGCAAGCAGAGAGATGGAAATCCTAAGACCCAAGAAGAAATTCTAGCAATAAAAAACACTGTATTAGAAATTAAGAATACCTTTGATGAGCATATTAGTAGAGTGGACACAGTTGAGGTAAGAATCCCTAAACTAGAGGATATATTAAAAAATCCTCAAAAATTGAAAAATAAGAGAAAAAATATTGAGTAAAAAAGAACAGAATATTCAAGGACTATGGGAGAACTACAAACAGTGTAACGTATACATAATGGGAACATCTTGGAGAAGAAAGTGAGAAAGGAAGAGAATATTTGAAACAATAATGACTGAGAATTTCCCCAAATTAACATCAGACAGCAAAACACAGATCCAGGAAGCTGAAAGAACACCAAGCAGGATAAATTCCCCAAATACTTACACTGAAGCTTATCATTTTCAAAATATAGAAAAACAAAGATTAAGAAAAATAACCCTGAAAGAAGCCAGAGGAAAAAACACCTTACCTATGGAGGAATAGATATAAGAATTACCCTCCTCAGGAAGCATGCAAGCAAAAAGAGTGCACAGTAAGATGTTTAAAGTACTCAGAGAAAAAACCACCAACCTAGAATTCTGTACCTTGTTAAATTATCCTTCAAAACTGAAGGAGAAATAAAGACTTTCTCAGAAAAACAAAAAGGGAGGGGAATTTGTTGGCAGTAGACCTGCCTTGCAATAAATGTCAAAAGAAGTTATTTAGAGGGAAGAAAAATAATATAGGTCAGAAACACAGATCTTCATGAAGTAAGGAAGAGCACTGAAGAAGAAGGAACAAGTGAAGAGAAAATAAAAACTTTTATTTTTCTTATTCTAACTGATCTACCACATAACAGCTTGGTCAAAACAATAATAGACACAATGTATTTGATTTTACATACACACGCTTATGTGTGCTTATATATAAGAGAAATAAATGACAGCAATGAAACAAGGGGAAGGGAGAAGGAATTAGGGTTATTTTGTTATTATAAGAAATTCAGACTACCTGTGAGCGGTATAGAGTTATTTGAAAGCAGACATGGATTACCTGTAAATGTCTATCACAAACTCTGGACCAGTCACTAAAAGACATTAAAAATTAAAAAAAAAAAAGCAGTACAACCAATATACTGAGAGGAGAGAAAATGGATTTACATAAAATGCTCAATTAAAACAACAAAAGGCAGAAAAAGAGTGGAAGACAAAAATAGGAACAAAAACAAGGGCAACAAAAAACAGTACAAATATGATAGATATTAATTCAGCTATATCAACAATCACTTTGGGGGCCGAACTGGTGGTGCAATAGTTAAGTGCGCACATTCCACTTTGGTGGCCCAGGGTTCCCGGGTTCAGATCCCGGGTGCAGACGTGGCACCACTTGGCAAGCCATGCTGTGGTAGGCATCCCACATATAAAGTAGAGGAAGATGGGCACGGATGTTAGCTCAGGGCCAGTCTTCCTCAGCAAAAAGAGCAGGATTGGCAGCAGATGTTAGCTGAGGGCTAATCTCGCTCAAAAAAAAAAGGGAAAAAAAAGCAGAACAGATGCTAGGAAAGACTAGCAAGCACCACAGATAGTCCTGTGCTCCCTAATTAGATTAAACATTACTTGAGAAAAGAGACTTTGTACTTTTTTTCTATGTCCTCGGTAGTGTTTAAGATAGTGTCTTGCTTGAGTTGTTGCTTTATTCATTCATTCATTAATAATATAATCACATTATTATTAGGTAACCTGTATATAATATTAATTACTTTGTATATCAGGTACTTTCTACAAGGTTAATATACAAAAGTCAATTACTTTCCTACATACCAGCAATGAAAAAGTGGAATTTGAAATTGAAAATACAATACCATTTATATTAGCATCCAAAAAATGAAATATTTAGGTATAAATCTAACAAAATATACACAAGATCTATAGGAGGAATATTACAAAACCGTGATGAATGAAATAAAAAAAAAGGAACTGAATAAATGGAGAGAGATTCCATGTTCATGGACAGGAATAGTCAATACTATCAAGGTGTCAGTTCTTCCCAACTTGACCTATAAATTCAATACAATCAGTCAAAATTTCAGCCACTTCTTTTATGGGTATTGAGACTCTGATCCTAAAGTTTACATGGAGAGGCAAAAGATTCAGAATAGCCAACACACTATTAAAGGAGGAGAACAAGTTGGAGGACTCACACTACCTGGAACACAACAGAGAGCCCAGGAATAGAGTCACATAAATGTAGTCAATTGGTCTTCGACAAAGGAGCAAAGTAGTGAAATGGAGTGAAGAAATTCTTCAATAAGTGGTGCTGGAATGACTGAACACCCAAATGCAAATAATAAGTCTAGACACAGACTTCAAACCCTTCATAAAAATTAACTCAAAATGGATCATAGACCTAAATCTAAAATGCAAAACTATAAAACTGACAAAATAACATAGGAGAAAATGTAGATGACCTTGAGAGTGATGATGCCTTAGATATAACATCAAAAACATCATCCGTGAAAGAAAAAATTGAAAAGCTTGATGCCTTTAAAATTAAAAATTTCTGTTCTGAGACAGACAATTTCAAGAGAATGGGAAGACAAACCACAGACTGGCAGAAAATGTTGGCAAAAGACCTGTGTAATAAAGGAGTCTTATCCGAAGTATTCAAAGAACTCTTAAAACTCAACAATAAGAAAACAAATAACCCTTTTTAAAAAATGGGCCAATAATCTTAACAGACATTTCACAAAGAAAACATGCAGATGACAAATAAGCATACGGAAAGATGTTCCACGTCATATGTCATCAGGAAACGCAAATTAAAGCAATGACATTCCACTACACACCTATTTCAATGGCCAAAATCCAGAACACTGATAACACCAAATGCTGACGAGGATGTGGGGCAACAGGAATTCTCTTTCCCTGCTGGTGGGAATACAAAATGCACAGCCACTTTGGCAAACATTTGGCAGTTTTTTACAAAACTAAGCATACTCTTCCTACATGATGCAGTTATCACACTCCTTGGTATTTACCCAAAGAAGTTGAAAACACGGGTCCACACAAAAATCTGCACATAGATGTTTATAGCAGTTTTTTTTATAATTGCCAAAACTTAGAAGCAACCAAGATGACTTTCAGTAAGTAAAAGGATAAAGTGTGGTACTTCCAGACAATGGAATATTATTCATCACCATATAGAGTGAGGCATCAAGACATGACAAGACATGGATAAAACTTAAATGCATACTACTAAGTGAAATAAGCCAATTTGAAAATGCCACATACTGTATAATTCCAACTATATGGCATTCTGGAAAATTCAAAACTATGGGGACAATTAAAAGATCAGTGGTTGCTGGGAGTGGGGGAGGCAGTGGGAACTTGCAAGAGGGTGATGAAGTGGACAGGAACAGAGGATTTTTAGGACAGTGAAAATACTCTGTATGATACCATAGTGATGGATATATGTTATTACACATTTGTCCATGGAATGTACAACACCAAGACTGAACAGTAGTCTCAACTATGGACTTTGAGTGATTATGATGTGTCAATGTAGGTTCATCAATTATAACAAATGTGCCATTCTAGAGGTAGATGTTGATAACAGGGTAGGCCATGCATATATGGGACAAAGGTGTATGGGAAATCTCTGTGCCTTCCCCTCAATTTTACTGTGAACCTAAAACTCCTCTAAAAAAGTAAAGTCTTCATAAAATATGAGCTTAAAAAAAATGTGTTCAGCCCTTATTGATTATCAAAGAAATGCAAATTAGAATGAGATAGCATTTCCCCCTATAGAGACAAAGATTAAAAGAATAGTAAAGGCCAGTAAGCAGAAACAGAGAAACTGGCACTCTTCTTCAGAGGAGCGTCAGAGGCATATAGCAATTGAGATCATTGGTTTTGGACTTCATATAATTTGTGGATTGAAATTACTGTATTGCTAGTTATTAATTGTATAAATTTGGCAAGTAATTTCAATTCTGTTATCTTTGGCTCTTACTTCTCTAACTGGAGATGATGATATAAACCTCAAAGAGTTCTTGCGAGACTTATATGTGATAATACATGTAATCTACTTGACATAGTAAGTGTCAATAAATAGTTGTCATTATTAGAATGCAAATTGATTAAGCCTTTGAGCAGGAATTTGGCAATATGTATTGAAAGCCTTAAAAAGGTATATGTCATATGAGCCAACTTCTAAGATGTTCTCAAAGGAAATAATCAAATATATGTGTAAAATGTATGAAAAGCAGTTTAATTATAGTGCATTTATAATGATAAGAATATTGGACAAAAATGTCTAAAAATAGGAATTTATTAAAATCTTGGTATACCTACTACTGAAATTCAACATTTATTGAATTCTGTTTGCTGTCTGACTTTCCTTTTTGTTCGTGCAAGATCAGCCATATGTTTTAAAGCATCTTGTTATATTTCAATCTACCATTTAGACCTAGAGATTTTTCAGGTTCTTAATTTGTCATCATATTTAACAAGAAACCTATGTATATTTTTTACATTGGGACATATTCACCATATATCTAAATTGAAAGCAGTATTCTTTGAAGTAGTATATAATTATTTTTAATATTTAAAATAAAACAAAATATTAAAATATTACCCTTAGGCGGTTGGCTTATTAGGGATTGTATGTATGCACTTACTTTTCTAGGTTTTGAAAAATATAATTTTCTTCTTTGAGCATATGCTAACTTTATAATTAGAAATTGTTATTTAATAAGTTAATAAAATACATACTCTTTTTGATGTGTGAAAATGTACATACTTTTCATGAAGAAAAAACATCAAGAATTTCATCTTAATTCTCTTTAGTACATTTTCTGTGGACACAAAGCTTTTTTGTTATTTTACAAAGTTATCATAGTATATATACTGTTTTGTTACTTACTTTTAAAAATATCTTAAAATGTTTAATAAACACACAATAAATTACCCTGGCATTCAATACCCAGTTCACCCTGATACAGAACTACCTTTTCCAGCCTCATTTTCTATGACTGCACAGTATGTGCTCTACCTGGTGTCAAGCGGATCCACTGAGTGTGTTTAAGCATACATTGCTGTCTCCCATCTCCTTTGTGATTCCTCTGTCTATAGATTATGCCAGCCTCATCAAAATCTCAATCTGTTGAAGCATACTCATTATTCAAGGCAAACAGAAGCATTATCTTCTCCACAAAGTCTTCTGCCTTCTTTAATCCTCCCAGGATTGAAACGGTATCTTTATCTCAGAATTCCTATACATTCCTAATTCATGACTCTTATAACACCAGTCACATAGAATCATACATGGTAAATTTTTGTGAACAATACTTTTTTCCCGTTATGTTAAATCTTTCTAATGACAGGGATTAATTTGTATTTATTTAGCATCTATCGTGTTCCTGACAAGTAATAGATGCTCAAGAATGTTTGTTGACTGAACAAAATATTTCTCCGAGTTGGAGATTCCTGGCTGGAGATGAACAAAAATAAGAGTGATAATAATTGTATTTGGTGAATCAATTACCAATTATAAAATAGCAAGCCCCTAAGTAATTTTTTAAAATAGTAATTATAATTAAAGTAATTAAAATAAACCTAAATGCTTAGAGTGGTCAATTCATTTCACTCTGTCTGATAGATAAATTTACTAGTACTTAATGAATTTAATGAATTCTTTTGCTTTTTGAAGGAAAAAAAAAATGTACCCTGAATCAGAGGTTTGAGTGTAGCCTATTGATCCTATACAGTTTTCAAGGTCATGCAGGTCCTTGAGGGGACACCTGACATGTTTTCTCTGTATGGTTCCTTATGCGTAGCTTGAACTTCAATCAGCATGAGCATATTAAGGAAAAGAACTACATTAAAATCTAAGACTAAACAGGTCTTGCAAGAAGACTATTTACTTAGGTTGTATTCTTTCGTCTGTATGATTTATTACTGGTTTCGTTTAGTTGTTGTATAGCATTATTCTGTCAACATGTCTGAATTCTGATTTTACTTTACAAACTAGGAAAAGCATTTACCAGAAGATAACAAGAGTTCTGCTACACAGCTACAGACAGGGCTCTTAAAAAATAGCATTCCCTTTATGTTAAAAAAAAGAAGTCTTCATTACAAGATAGAATGAAACATAGTTGAAAACTGGGATCCAAATGTCAGTCATGGAAGCAAACTGCTCTCTCAGAGGAATCATAACTAAGAGTTTCAGACAGGGAGGAAAAGAAACCCCTTGGAACATGACAAAATTAGATCTGATTTGTGTGTGCTGTTGATCCATATATTGAGGTCAGGAACTGTGGTTGAACTGCACCATTTATGAGCTGCTGTTTATTGTCTCAGAAGTAATCTGAAACACTGCAGCAGAGGCTTCCTAGCATTACTTAATTGGGTTATCTCGAGTAGAACTTTCTAAGGGAAAAGAAGAGCACTGGAAATTCGTCGGAGGTCTAATTAGCTGCAGTTTTCATTTTGCCATACAATTACCATTATAGCTCACAGCTTTCGAGATGTCGGAATAGTTCATCCGTTTTTTTATAGTGTCCACAATTATCTTCTCTTCCATCAGAACATTCTGTGTTACCAAAAGTAAGAAAAAGTTATCAGAGAAGATAGAGGGGGTGAGTTAATGTCTTTATGAGCAATTTTTAAAAACTATTTTGAGTGTGTGAAGGTATGTATGTCTTATTATAATACTAAACCATGCCATACTACATTATGATATTGAGATCTGACAGCACATCAAGATACTTGGGTGAAAAGCAAAATAAAACAAGACAAAATACAATCAAAACAACAAATAAAGCCCTTTGGAAACAAAAACAAAAATTACTGTTTTCTTGTTTTGGATCTTTCATGGTCCAACCTCCTATTTGCAGAGGCAAATATAAAATTTTTTCTCTTCATAATTTCTGCCTTGAAAGCCTCTGTCTTGAAAACATTCTGTGGTTATCAGTGGGAGAAAACTGAAGTCTTGGATAAAGCAGTTTAAGGTATTAAGCTCAAAAAATACTAATATGTTTTTCATCTGTATTCAGTTATTCTTATCTGTGCATCAAACACCCTGATGGGATGGGAGAAAGTGGGTCTTAATATTCAAATCTGACCATAATCTTCCAAAGTACTATTTCAACAGCTGGATGCAAAAGTCTTTAGGGAGTGAACACAGGGGTTTGATCACTTCTGTGGGATATTATATTTGCATTGAGATAAACACAGTAGTTAGCTAATAGTTCTCATGTATACAGTGGCATATTATGCATGTCTCAACAAACATGTGCTCCCTCTGGTACCTGGCCTTCAAAAGAGCTATGATTCAGACTGACAATATTTGTGATTACCTTAGCTTGAAATTTAGAAGTCATCTTTGCTCCTTCTTCCTCACTCCATTCCTACCCACTGAATATCAAGGCTTGTCAATTCTGTCTTTTTCAAGTCCCTTGAGGCAGACCAAATTTACCCAGTAAAAGCTTTTCTGTCACTTAGGTCATCCCTTGCCTAGATTGCTCCTGCAGCCTCTTAAATTGTCTCTGTGCCTCTAGCTTTCCTCCCTCTAATCTAGCTTTAGCATTGCAACCACTGGGATCTCCTTAAAATATAAATGTGATTGCTTGCTTACCTGCCTCCAAATCCTTCCGCTTTCCTTCAGGGTAAACTCCAAATTACTTTTAAAGGCCATCACGTTCTGCACTCTATATTTCTTTTTAGTTACACTCACCTACAGTTTTTCCCCTTTCATCCTATGTTCTTACTTTCTGAAGATCTTGATGTTCGAAGACCATAGCATGCCATTACTACTTTCAACCCTATAACGTTGCCCTTGGCCTGACTACCACCCCCTGCCCAGGCTTTCAATCCTCATTCCATTGCCTGATTAATTCTACCTCATTTTTAAGACTAGGCTTAGATGGCATTTCCCCAGGAAGCCCCAGGAGCTCTCTTGTCATGGTTAGGGGCTCTTTCTGAGCACTGGAGTACTCTGCACAAGTTTGCTGCAGAACTCAGCATGCTGAGTTATAATTGTTTGCTGCTTTCTAGGTTTAAAATCCTCAAAGGGCAAGTGTTCTTACTCATCAAAGTATCTAGCTCTGTGCCCTTCCTTGAACAAATGAAGAAACATGGGTATTTTGTTAAACTTTCCCCTTTACATGCAAGTAGAGGAAACTAGGAAGTTATTTTCCTCTTCCCCTTTCTGATTAAAAAATGAGATACCTTTCTTGCCATATTTTGGACCATTGGCTTTCCCGTTAAGTAGATACAGGAGTCATAAAGAGAAGCCACATTCACCTCAATACACCAGGATGTCAGTGATTACAATAGCGATACGAGTGGCTAAAAGGTCACTATCCTGAGCATACTGAGAGGATTTCTGCTTTCTAGCCAAGTGGACATTTCTTGGGACCCTCTGCTAGGTGTCCCCAGATGTAAAAACTAAAGGGTTAATACATGGCAGGTTAAGGGGGAGGGTTCTAACATCCTGCTCCAGCTGTATAACCAAGGTCTGTTCTGTGCTTTGAATATCACACCTGAGTGTAAGGGCATGGAATTAAATACCAATAGAATAGTGATTTTTATTGGCTACTCTAAACAATAGTTCTGGTTTTTGATGTACTCTTGATCTATCTCATACATGCAACTCTTCATGTTAAACCTCTCATTTAAAATTTAAGAACATTTCCCACAACTTGAAGGGGGAAATTATCTAGAAAAATTACTAAGGATACATCATGCTACATATACTATATAATATAGAACATGTATAAATATAAAACACAATTTTAATAGTAATATAAAATTTTCAAAATACAGAGATGCAAAAGAATAAAAACTATGCATAATTTATCCCTGCCGCACATAGTCTTTACAAAGTAAAATCCACATTATATTTTAAATACGAGTTTTAAGTATTTTCAATTAGAGTTATAGATCAATGATCTCTTATGTAAACAAAGTCTTTGTCAGGTTAAGTTTGGAGCACTAAAAATTATAAACAGTTGTACTTATCTTTCGTAGGCCCTGGGCAAACCAGCAACAGGATATACCAACATAATCTCTTGGAAAGTGTTTTAAAGATACTACACTATTCAGGCAAAGGCCAGTAATCAAATTCCCATGACATATCAAACAAACAAGAAAATTTTCATCATTACTGTGAAGTTTTTTTAATAACCAACAATCTTTCAGTATTTTCCAGCAGTAAATGCTTAAAGGCAAATGTAGCAACTTATTTTTGGTATAATTAAAAATGGAGGGGACATATAAAATAGCGTGCAGTCACTTGAAAGATATTTTAACAGATTGACTAGAAGACCCTAATTACACTGTGCAAACAAGATTGGTTCCCACTTAGCCCACTTGATGGAGTAGAATACCTCTGACATCCAGTACTAGGTTTATGGCAATAAGAAGGTCTTTTATAATAAATGGAATGAAGAGATATTTCCAGTGGGTGCAGATAAATGGAAAACTCTTCTTTAACATATCATGATTTGGGGCACATAAAAGGAAATGGATATTAGGAAATCATGATTTTCTAGACCCTATAAAATATATTGAAGCATTAAAGCAACTAAATAGTATACAAACCGGAGGATCTGTCGATCGCAAAATGTTACCATGAGATGTTAGAATGTCAAATAATCTTCCTTAATGAGTGAAAATGCATTCAGGTACACTCTTGGAATTTCAATGCTAGCTCTTTAAGGTAACTAGGTATTAATATTTAAAATGGAATTCTTCTTTGGTTAAAGGTTTAATAACGTGTAAGTAATTACAAAGAAACCTAGAATATACAATTGGGAAAGGAGAGTTTTTTCAATAAATGGTGCTGGGAAAACTAGATATCCACAAGCAAAAGAATAAACCGGACCCCTATTATATCATACACAAAAATCAACACAAAATGGATTAATCATACACAAAAATCAACACAAAATGGATTAAAAACTTAAATATAAGACTTGAAACAATAAAACTCCTAGAAGAAAACACAGGAAGTAAGGTCCTTGACCTCAGTTTTGGTAATGAGTTTTTTGGATTTACACCAAAAGCAAAGACAATAAAAGTAAAAATAATCAAGTGGAACAACATCAAACTAAAAAGCTTCTGTATAACAAAGGAAACAAGTAACAAATGAAAAGGCAATCTACAGAATGAGAGAAAATATTTTTAAATTATATCTGATAAGGTGTTACTATCCAAAATATATAGAGAACTCACACAACTCAATAGCAAATAAACCAAACAATCCAATTTAAAAGAATAGACAGAGGATCTGAATAAACACTTTTCCAAAGAAGACATACAAATTACCAATACATACATGAAAAGTTGCTGAATATCACTAATCATCAGGGAAATGCAAATAAAAAACACAATGAGATTTCATCTCACACCAATTAGAATGGCCGTCAATCAAAAAGATAAGAAATAAGTGTTGGGGAGCATGTAAAGAAAAAGGAACCCTAGTGCACTGTTAGTTGGAATGTAAAATGGAAAACAGTAAGGAAGTTCCTCGAAAAATTAAAAATAAAACAGCTATATGATCCAGCAATCTCACTTCTGGGTATTTATCTGAAGGAAACAAGGACACTAATTCAAAAAGATCTCTGCACTTTCCTGTTCATTGCAGCATAAGTTACAGAAGCCAAGACATGAGAATAACTTGAGTGTTCACTGATAGATAAATGGTAAATAAAATGCATATATATATATATATATATATATATATATATATATACACACACACACATATGTACACACACACACACAATGGAATATTATTCAGCCATGAGAAAAAAGGAAATCCTGCCATTTGTGATAACATGGATGGACATTGATGGCATTGTGCTAAGTGTAACAAGGCAGATGGAGAAAGACAAATAGTGCATGGCATCACCTGTATGTGGAATCTAAAAAAAGTCGAACTCATAGAAACAGAGTAGAAAAGTGGTTGCCAGGGGCTGAGGGGAGGGGAAAATATGTTAGAAAAAGGGTACAAACGTTCAGCTATACGATGAATAAGGTCTGAGGATCTAATACATAATGTGTAATTATAGTTGATAACACTGTATTGTATCATTGAAATTTGCTAAGAGAGTATAACTTGAATATTTTCACCAAAACCCAAGAGATAAATATGTAGGTGATGAATGTGTTAATTAACATATGAGAGGAATCCTTTCACATGTATATGTATAACAAATCATCATGATGTATATTTTAAATATCTTACAATTTTATTTGTAAATTATACCTCAAGAAAGCTGAAAAAAATAATGTGTTAGTCTATACAGACACACATATCTGCAGCTATATGACAAAACATTATTAAAAGAAATCTTTGGTGTGACATCAGCAAGATGTCAGTATAGGAGTTTCCAGAACTCTTCACCTCACAGAAACATCAATTTGAACAATCATCCATGTGCAAAAATACTTTCACAAGAGCTAAGGATTCCAGGTGAGGGATTACAGCATCTGGGTGGAGCACAGAAATAAGAAAAGACACATTGAAGAGGATAGGGAAGAGAGTTTCATATTACCTCTGTCACCCATCTCCCAAGCCCAGGCAGCCCAGCTTGGAGAGAAACACCCTCTCCTCGGGGGAAGAAGAGTGAAGTAAGCTCCCAGCTTCACCATGAACACCAACACCAGTACTGCATCTGATGCCAGGCACCAGGCCACCCCCCATAGTCCCAGCCCCTCATGTGGGCTCATGCAGACCCAGGCTCCAGTCTCACCCCAGTGCCAGGCCAACATCCATGGCCCCAAACTCCTGATACACTCCAGCACCAGAACGAACTCAATGTACCCAGCCTTCAGGCTGGCTTCTGAGGTTCCAAGCTTTGGCTCACCTAAACACAAGGCTGGTTCCCAAGGCCCTGAGCTTCAGTCTCAACCCAGTGGAAGACTGCCTCCTGAGGCCCAGTATGCTGGCCTGTCCCAGCTCCACACTGGCCCTCATAGCACCAGCTTCCAATCTGGTTCCCAAGGACCAAGGCTCATGCTCTGCCCCAGTGCAAGGTTGAACCTGTGGACCCCAAATCCAGGCTAGCACCTGCAGCCCCAAGCTACAGACCAACTCCCACAGACCCAGGATACAGGTCCACCCATAAAGATCCTGGTCCCAGGCTTACTATTGTGACCTGGGCACCAAGCCTGTCCTTATGGATCTAAATACCAGGCTTGCTTACCTGCTGATCCAGGCACTAGACCTGCCCATTCAAGGACTTTAGGAGCAAGCTCACTTACAGACTATATTAGATGGCTCACCCAGAATCTCTGGATGAACTGACTGGTGAAGGGCATTCCTTGCCAAAGACAGTTTGTAAATACTGCAAGAGCTGCCTATTTCTTCAAATGTGCAAACATGACTGCAAGGCCACAAAGATCACAAGCAATCAAGGAAACATGACACCACCAAAGGGAAATAATAGAGCCTCAATAACTGGCCCAAAAGAAATGGAGATCTATGAACAGTTTGACAAAGAATTCAGAATTATCCTCTTAAAGAAATTCAGTGAATGCAAGAAAACACTGATAGGTAAAAAAAATTAGCAAAATGATGCATTCACAAAATAAGAAGTTCAACAAATAAATAGAAACCATTTTAAAAAAATGAACAGAAATCTTAGAGTTGAAGAATACAATGACTGAACTGAAGAATTCAATAAAAGACTTGACCAAGCAGAAGAAGGAAGCAGTGAACTTGAAGACAAAATATTTGAAATTATCCAGTCAGAAGTGTAAATAGAAAAAAAGAATGAAAAAGAGTGAAGAAAGCCTACATGAACTAGGATGACATTAAGAGACACAATTATGCATTATTGGAGTTTCACAAGGAGAAGAGAGGGAGAAAGGAACAGAAGGCTTATTTAAAGAAATAAAGGTTGAGAACTTTACAAATCAAGGGAGAGGTTTAGACATACATGTTCATAAAGCTCATAGGTCTCCAAAAATTTCAACTCAAAAAGTTCTTCCTCAAGACACATTATAATAAAATTGTCTAAAATCAAAGACAAATAGTGAATTTTGAAAGCAACAAGAGAAATAAAAAATCCTCACTTACAAGAGAACCTCCATAAGGCAATTGGCAGAATTCTCAGCAGAAACCTGGCAAGCCAGGAGTAGGTGGAATGATATAGTCAAAGTGCTGGAAAAAACCCTGCCAATCAAGAATACCTTACCCAGCAAAGCTATCCTTCAGAAATAAAGGAAAGATAAAGATTTTTCTCACAAAAAAAAAAGCTTTGAGAGTTCACAACCACTAGACTTGCCTTACAAGAAGTGTTAAAAGGAGTTCTTAAAGTTAAAATAAAAGGATGCTAACAACATGAAAGCATATGAAAGTATAAAACTCACTGTAAAGGTAAAAATATAGACAAATTCAGAATACTCTAATGGTGCTATGTAAATCTCTTTTAACTCTGGTATAAACATTAAAATACAAGAGTATTAAAATAACTATAGCTACATAACGTGTTAAATGGATACATCATATATGAAAGATGTAAATTGTGGCATCAATAACACAATGTGGGAGGAGAAGTTAAAATGTAGTTTTGTACTCAAAGTTATCAGCTTAAAATAGACTGCTATATCTATAAGATGTTTTGTGTAAGTCTCATGATAAACACAAATAAAAACATCTATTGTTGATACAAACAAGATAAAGAGAAAGGAATCAAAGCATGCCACTGAACAAATCATCAAATCACAAAGGAAGACCCCAACAGAGAAAAAAAAAGCAAAATACTACAAGAAGGTCAGAAGTGTTTATAGTTTTACAGTTCTTTCACCTCTTTGGGTAAGTTTATTCCTAGGTGTTTTATTCTTTTTGTTGCAATTGTAAATGGGATTGTATTCTTCATTTCTCTTTCTGCTACTTCATTGTTATAGAAATGCAACTAATTTTTGTATGTTGATTTTGTATCCTGCAACTTTACCAGATTCATTTATTATTTCTAAAAATTTTTTGGTGGATTCTTCAGGGTTTTCTACATATAAAATCATATAATCTGCAAATACTGATAGTTTCACTTGTTTTCCAATTTGGATGTCTTTTATTTCTTTTTCTTGATAAAGAGTACAAACTAATAGTCATAAGGATGCTTACTGATCTTGGGAGAAGAATAGATGAACACAGCAAGAACTTCAGCTTTCTCAGGAGTGCAACTGGATGGGTCCAGCCCTAGGTGTGGCAGCACACAGTTGTTTCAGGTTTTGGAAAGTGAGGCACATCCCCTATGGGGCTGTTTGAGAAGGACAAGTCTGCTGCAGCTGACAAGCCCCACTGCTTGCAGGCCTACACAACCATGAACACAGTCCTGCCCCATGTATCTGCCCTGCTTTGCTGAAGCAGACCCACTCACCCTGTTGCAGAGGCCCCACATACTCTACCTACACAAGCCAGCTCCTCGTGTATGCCCTGTCCCACAGAGGTGGACCCACTTGCCCTGCTGCAGAGGTCCATATACCCTGCCTATGCAGGCCCACAAGTTGCCTGAGGGCTTGCTGGTGGGCAGCACACTCCCTAATTTCAAAATATACTACAAAGCTATAGTAATCAAAACAGCATGGTACTAGCACAAAAATGGACACTGACAACAGCCTCACAGGTTGGAGGTCTACAGTAATTGCAAGCCACTGAGCCTAGCAACCAGCCACGCTGGGGGCCTACTCACTTAACAGCAAAACTGCAGCAGGAATATGCTATTAGACCTTAAAGCCAGCTGTGCTGGGGCTTCCTTCACCCAATAAAGTGACTGAAGTGACTGTAGCAGCTACATGCAGCTGAGCCTTACAATCATCCAGCCAGGGGACAGCCTAGCCTTCCTGTGCACCTGCAGTAAGAGCAACGCCACCACAACAGAAGGACACATGCAGCCACACAGAGGACACTCTTGAAACATTCAGAACTGGTAATGAGAGGGAAGCACATTGCTGGGCTTCATAAGGCATTACTTACATAAGGCCGCTGCTCCAAAATTGGGAGATGTAGCTGATCTACCTAATAAATAGTTATAAACACAGATAAATAGACAAAATGAGGAGACAAAAGAATATGTTCCAAATAAGGGAACAAGACAAAGCCCCAGAAAAAGAACTAAACAAAACAAAGATAAATGATCTTGTTTATCAACAAGTTCTTTATCAGTCACAAGACAGCTGCGACTGAGGTGGAAGAGGCAGAAATACAATTCTGGAGAGGAAAAAAACACATTCTAGCTTGCTTCACTGTCAGGAGCAATCATAAGGAATGAGGCTTTTCCTGGAGTAGTGGGGCATCTGAGCAGGAGAGCTTTGCCACAATAAGCAGCTTTTGAACTCAGCTTGATAAAGAGTACAAACAAATAATAAAGAGTACAAACTAATAGTCATAAGATAAAGAGTACAACTAAAAGTAGACACTGAGATCAATGGAACGAATCAAGAGCCTAGAAATAAACCTGCACATCTATGGACAGCTAGCTTTTGACAAGGGAGCCAAGAACATACAATGGAGAAAGGAAAGTCTCTTCAAATAAATGGTGTTGGGAAAACTGGCCAACCAAATGCAAAAGTATGAAAGCAGACTATTATCTTACACCATACACAAAAATTAACTCAAAATGGATTAAAGACTTGGATGTAAGACCTGAAACCGTAAAACTTCTAAAAGAAAACATAGTCAGTATGCTCTTCAAATTCAGACTTAACATCATATTTTCAATTACTATGTCTCACCAGGAAAGGGAAACAAAAGAAAAAGTAAACATACGGGACTACATCAAACTAAAAGCTTTCTGCACAACAAAGGAAACCATCAACAAAACGAAAAGACAACCTAACAATTGGGAGAAAATATTTTCAAACAATATATCTGATAAGGGGTTAGTATCCAAAATATATAAAGAACTCATCCAACTCAACAACCAAAAACAAACAACCCAATTAAAAAATGGGCAAAAGATCTGAACAGACATTTTTCCAAAGAAGATATACAGATGGTCAACAGCCACATGAAAAGACATTCAACATCACTAATTATTAGGGAAATGCAAATCAAAACTACAATGAGATATCACCTCATGCCATCAGAATGGCTATAATTATCAAGACAAGAAATAAAAGTGTTGGAGAGGATACAGAGAAAAGGGAACTCTCATAAACTCTGGTGGGAATGCAAACTGGTACAGCCACTATGGAAAACATTATGAATATTCCTGAAAAAATTAAGAATAGAACTACCATATGATCCAGCTATGCTGCTACTATTTATCCAAAAGACATGAAAATATGAATGTATAAATATATACACACACCTATGTTCTTTGCAGCATTACTCACAATAGTCTAGACTTGGAAATAACCTAAGTGTCCATCAGGGGATGAATGGATAAAGGAGATGCAGTATATTTACACAATGGAATACTACTCAGCTATAAAAACAATGAAATCTTGCCATTTGTGACAACATGGATGAAGCTTGAGGGTATTATGCTGAGTGAAATAACTCAGGTGGAGAAAGTAAAATACCGTATGATCTCACTCATAAGTAGAAGATAAAAACAACAACAAACAAACACTTAGAGACAGAGGTTAGATTGGTGGTTACCAGAGAGAAAGGGAGGAGGGAAGAGGGTTGAAGGGGTGACTGGGCACATCTGCATGGTGATGGATCATAATTAGTCTTTGGGTAGTGAACATGATGTTGTCTACACAGAAATCGAAATACAATAATGTATACCAGAAATTTATATAATGTTATAAACCAATGTTACCGCGATTAAAAAAAAAAGATTCTTTTCAAGTGCACATGGAACAGTCCCCAGGATAAATCATATGTTAGTTCACAAAACAAGTCATATCAAATCTTATTTCTGACCACAATAGTATGAAACTAGAAATTAATAACAGAAGGAAAATTGAAAATTCATAAATATGTGGAAACTAAAAACATACTTCTGAACGAAAAATGGGTCAAAGAAGAATCAAAAGGCAATCAAAAAAATCTTGAGACAAATAAAAGGGAATCATAACATACCAAAACTCATGGGATACAGCAAAAACAGTTCTAAAAGAGAAGTTTAAAGTGATAAATGCCTACCTTGAAAACCGAGAATAGTTTCAAATAAACAACCTAACTTTTTATCTTAATGAACTAGAAAAAGAACAAATGAAGCCTCAAGTTAGTAGAAGGAAGAAAATAAAGCTCAGGGCAGAAATAAATGAAATGGAGCTTAAAAAGAGAACGGAAAAAATGAATGAAACAATGAACTGGTTCTTTGAAAAGATAAACAAAGTTGACAAACCTTTAGCTAGACTCACAAAGAAAAAGAAATGACTCAAATAAATCAGAAATGAAAGAGGAAATGTTACAACTGAGACTACAGAAATATAAAGGCTCATAAGAGACTACTACAAACAATTATACACCAACTAACTGGACTACCTAGAAGAAATGGATAAATTCCTAGAAACATGCAATATACCAAGACTGAATCATGACAAAATAGAAAATCTGAACTGACAAATTACTAATAAGGATATTGAATCAGTAATAAAAAACCTCCCAACAAACAAAAGTTCAGTACGAGATGGCTTCACTGGTGAACTCTACCAAACTTTCAAAGAATTAATACCAATCATCTCAAACTATTGCAAACAATAGAAGAAGAGGGAAATCTTCCAAACTCATTTTACAAGGCCACATTACCCTGATACCAAAACCAGGCTAGATGCTACAAGAAAAGAAAATATAGGCCAATATCCCTGATGAACATAGATGCAAAAATCCTGAACAAAATATTAGCAAACTGAATTCAACAATACATTAAAAGGATTATACACCCTAATGGAGTGGGATTTATTCCAGAGATGCAAGGATGGTTCAACATTCACAAATCAGTCAACGTGACACATCACATTAACAAAATGAAGGATAAAAATCATATGATCATCTCAAAAGATGCAGAAAAAGCATTTGACAAAATTTAACATGCATTTATGATTAAAAACTCTCAATGAAGCAGCTACAAAGGGAACTTACCTCAACATAGTAATAGCCATATATGCCAAGCCCACAGCTAATGTCATACCCAATGATGAAAAGCTATAAGCTTTTCCTCTAAGATCTGGAACAAGACAAGGATGCCCACTCTCGCTACTTTCATTTAACATAGTATTATAAGTCTTAGCCAGAGCAACTGCGACAAAAAAAAAAAGAAATAAAAGAAATAAAATTCACCTAAATTGGAAAGGAAAAGTAAAACTGTCACAATTTGCAGATGACATTATATATAGAACGACCTAAAGACTTCATCAAAAAAACCTGTTAGAATAAATGAATTTAGTAAAGTTGCAGGAAACAACTTCAATACACAAAATCTGTTGCATTTCTATATACTAATAATGAACTATCAGAAAGAGAAATTTAAAAAAAAATCCCATTTATAATTGCATCAAAAAGAATAAATACCTAGGAATTAATTTAACCAAGGTGGTGAAAACCTGTGTATTGAAAACTACAAGATACTAATGAAAGAAATTGAAGATGACACAAATAAATGAAAAGATATTCCATGCTCATGGTTTGGAAAAATTATTATTGTTAAAATGTCCACACTACCCAAAGCAGTCTACAGATTCAATGCAATCCTATCAAAATTCCAAGGGCATTTTTAACAAAAATAGAATAACCCTAAAATATGTACAGAACCATAAAAGACTCTGAATAGCCAAAGCAATCTTGAGAAAGAAGACAAAGCTGGAAGCTTCATGCTCCCTGATTTCAAACTATATTACAAAGCTATAGTAATTAAAACACCATGATGTTGGCATAAAAAGAGACACATAGACAGTGGAACAAAATGAAGAGCCAAGAAATAAATCCAGATATTTATGGTTAGTTCATTTATGACAAAAAAAAAAAGCCAAGAATATACGATGAGGAAAAAACAGTCTCTTTAATAAATTTGTGCTGGGAAAATTGGACAGACAAACGCAAAAGAATTAAACTGGACTTTCTTACACCATACACAAAAATTAACTCAAAATGGATTAGTGTTTAACAGAAGACCTGAAACCACAAAAATCCTGGAAGAAAACATAGGTGGTAAGCTTCTTGACGTAGGTCTTGGCAATGATTTTTTGAATCTCACACCAAAAGCAGAAGCAAGAAAAGCAAACATAAACAAGTGCGATTACATCTGCACAGCAAAGGAAATCATCAACAAAATAAAAGGCAACGCACTGAATGGGAGAAAATATTTGCAAAGAATATATCTGATGAAATATTAAAAAAAAAATCTAATTTAAAAATGGTCAGGGGATCTGAATAGATATTTTTCCAAAGAAGACATAATGGTGGTCAATACGAAAAGATGCTCTATATTATTAATTATCAGAGAAATGCAAATCAAAACCACGATGAGATATCACCTTATACCTCTTAGAATGGCTATTATCAAAAAGACTGGAAATAACAAGTGTTGGTGAGGATGTGAAGAAAAGGGAACCTTTGTACATTATGGGTGGGAAAGTAAATTGGTACAACTTCTATAGAAAATAGTATAGAAGTTCCTCAAAAAATTAAAATTAGAGCTACCATAGGATCCAGTAATTTCGCTTCTGGGCATTTATCCCAAGAAAACAAAAACACTAACTCAAAAAGATATATGCACCCCCATGTTCATTACAGCATTATTTACAATAGCCAAGATATGGAAGCAAACTAAGTGCCCACAGATGGATTTGTTTTGTTTTGTTTAGTTTAAATAAATTGAATAAAAAAGAAAGAAAACAATCCAATTTACCCTAGCCTCAAAAACAATCACATACTTAGGAATAAATTTAATCAAGGAGGTGAAATATCTTTACACTGAAAACTTTAAAACAATGAAAGAAACTGAAGAAGACACAAACAGTAACATATTCCATTTTCATGGTTTGGAATAATTAATATTGTTAAAATGTCCAAGTCACCCAAAGTGATTTACAAATTCAATGCAATTCCTACCAAAATTCCAATGGCATTTTTCACAGAAAGAGAAAAATATCCTAAAATTCGTATAGAATCTCAAAAGACCACAAACAGCAAAAACAATCTTGAGAAAAAAAAAAAAAAACCTTGAGGAATTACATTTCCTGATTGCAAAATGTTCTACAAAGCTAGTAATCAAAACATTTGTGCATTGTTGGTGAGAAGGTAAACTGGTATAGCCACTATAGTAAACAGTGTGAAGGATCCTCAAAAAATTAAAAATAAAAGTACCACGTGGGACCCAGCAGTCCTACTTCTGGGTATTTAGCGAAAGGAAACAAAATCATTATCTCAAAAAATATATCTGCGCTCCCATGTTCATTGCAGCATTATTCACAATTTCCGAGATAAGGAAACAATCTAAGTGCCCATTGACCAATCAATGGATAAAGAAAATATGGTGTGTGTGTATATATAGATTATTTATATACATATATATGAATAAGTTCATATATATGAATATTTATAATTGAATATATATATAATTGAATATTATTTAGCCATGAGGAAGAAGAAAATCCTCCCACTGCAACAACATGGATAAATCTGGAAGACATTATGCTAAGTGAAATAAGCCTTCCAGAGAAAGACAAATACTGTATGATCTCACTTATATGTAGAATCTGAAAAAACAAAAAACAAAAAAATAAATTTATAGAAGTAGAGAGTAAAATAGTTTTTACCAGGACCTGGGGATGTGAGGGATATGGGGTGATGTTGGTTAAATGGTACAACTTTCCAGTATACAAGATGAATAAGTCCAGAGATCTAATGTACAGGCATGGTAAGTATATTTAATGCTGTATTGAACACTGGAAATATGCTAAGGGCATAAATTTCAGGTGCACTAATCACACAATCAAAATGACAACTTTATGAGGAGGTATGTTCATTAGCTTGACTGTAGTAATCATTTCACCATGTTTATGTATATCAAAACATTGTGTTGTACACCTTAAATATATACAATTTTTTTACCAAAAAATAAGAGAAATTTTGTTCTCTCCTAGGCAGAGAAATTTTATCTACATAATTCCGAGTTTTACATGTATTTCTTCTATCAACTTTTAATTTCACATAATGTAGCTATACCACAGGTTTGCACCATGAGAATTGTTTTGTATAAAATACTGCAAAGAGAGTAGCTTGGGAGTATAAGACACATGACAGAAACAGCCAGAGAACAGCAGCGATGTTCACATGCTGTCAGAAAATTTCTAGATCATCCCTATCACATTATTGTACTGTCTTTGGTTTTCCTTTTCTTCCCCAAATACATTCCCTTACATTTAATCATTGTTCAAAGGCATTTAGAGTATGACCAGCATTAGGATTCTCCAACTTTTATGGGAGAGACAATACATTTTAACTGGTTATGTCCATTTCAGGAGGGGGACCAGATTATACAAACTGAAGCCTGGTAGTTGTTTCTCATTTTTTTTTGTTTTTGTGTTGTAATGCGGAACCACTGATCTAAGGGTAGAAAGAGATTTCTAATAGAATGTGGCATTAACTGGTTAACTTAGTTTTCAGTGATGTGCATTTTTTGTTCTTTTTTCCTGTCCTCAAGTGTTTTATAGGAAACTCTTATGTGATTGTATATGCCTACCAAATAGATGCCATGTTAGCAACACATATTCACCTTAGAAATAAATTTAAAAATAAATGTTTCATATAAAAAAAAGTGTGAGAATATAAAATCTATGCTCAGTGCCTGGCACTGAATGAATGAATAATAAATTTATCCTTTATTTTTAAAGTTATTTGTAAAAACTGTTCAAACTATAAGCGTGTAGTCCATAAGATTGACTACAATTTTAAATACAAGATGGCATATTCACTTCTATTTTGCAATTTGTTTCCATAAATAATTTAATTTTGATTACATAATTAATATGAAATTTTCTTGTTATAAGTTTCAAGGGGATGGCAGAAAATTTGGATCTATAATTTATGTTTTAAAATAATTGATTTAACAATGTATCACTAAATTATTTTAATTACCAAAAGTTATGACACAGCTTTTTTAAGGGAAAATTATGACAATATTAATGTGCATCATTCTCTTGTAAGGTTCATGTACTTAACATAGAAAGGAAGAAAGCAAGTGTGTGTGTATATAATCCTATAAATAATGTGGACACTTGCACCCTGAATGAAATCACATTCATTAAAAAATTATTTATCCTTTAATTATGTTATTATCTTTGGTTCTAATAAAGGAACTATATATACCATTGGTGGCAGGAAATTATTTTGTTCCACTGTGTGATGTCCCAAATTATACCAGCAACATTCTGCTAGGAGTGAAACTTGTGTTAGATGTACTCTGATATATTTTGTAATTAGTTTCTCAGAAAGGAGAGCAATATTTTGAAAAGGACATGCAGTTTTGAATGAGAACAATTAAAAAGGATTTTGGTGGTTGGTTCCTTTATTTTCTGGTTCCTGATTATACTGTTTTTCAAATGATTGGTTTTGTAATTACTGGGTTTTACTTGATAATTGAAAATTCTTGCAAGCAACGTCCACTACGCAATGAAATTTGCTGTGCTAACAATACGTTGAGTGAATTTATTTATATTTTTCTCTTTCATATTTAATGGAACACACAGGGAAGCAAAAATGCTAATCTCAAATTTTACACAATTTCTCTGATTTATCATTATTTTCAGCTTTTAATTTCTCATTTTCAGAAAAGAAAATGTCCTTTCCTATTTAATGCTAAGTTTTGAAAGAATTTTCATACATTAGACTTTATTCTGGGATTTAAGCTTGGTAACATTTTAATAGAAAAAATTAGGAGATTTCCTAGGTTGTAGTTAAAGGGCTGTATTAGCTTCCCAGGGTTGCTGTTACAAAGTTTCACAAACTGGCTTGCTTAAAACAACAGATATTTATTGTTTCACAGATCTGGGCCTGGAAGTCTGAAACAAAGATGTTGGTAGGGCCACACTCCTTCTGAAGCCTGTGGGGGAATGCTTCCTTGTCTCTTCCTAGCTTCTGATGGTTTGCTGACAACCTTTGGTGTTTCTTGGCTTGCAGCTGCATAACTGCAAATCTCTGCCTTGTCATCACATGGCATTCTCCTTGTGTCTCTGTGTCTTCACATGGCTGTCTTCTTATAAGCACAACAGTCATATTGGATTAAGAGCCCACCAAACTCCAGGATGGCATCATCGTACTTAACAAGCTATATCTGCAACAACTCCGTTTCCAAGTGAGGTCACATTCTGAAGTACTGGGGGTTAGGACTTTAATATGTCTTTTTTGAGGAGGAAACACAATTTAACCCAACATAGTGCCCAATCATATTTAGAAGTATGGAAGTGGGTCTTAGCATTTTGACTAGGCTAAGGCATTGAGCACATTATGAAATTTTTTTCTCGGATCGCACCTCATGCCATCCTTCTTCCCCCTACAAACCTTTGCTTAAGATGTTTTCCCAACCTTATGCACGTCCTTTCCAATTTTCACTTATTTAAATCCTGCTCAGTCCCCTTCTGTATGCTGTCATAGCCTTATATCTGGTCTATAAAGCTCTGATCAGTTGTACTTATATATTCATGAGTATGATCGTGATTTGATTGAAGCCTAGTGCCCTAAATAGGCTGGAACCTATATAAAAACAGAGCTCTAATTCTTGTACCATTATTATAACTACAGTGCTTAGCAGAGAGCCTGACAGAAAATAAACATTCTATAGTGATTTGCTGAAGAAATGACTGAATATGTTTATCTTTGTGTCAAGGGCAAAGAAGTGGTACCATAATTTTGTGTAGGACATCTTGAAACTGCTTAAGCTATTATGTCATACTGTATATGAGGTATGTAATTAATAATCATGGAAGAAAGATGAATCTAGATGTAGAACAAAAAACAAAAACTATATGGAAACTTAGAAAAAGGAACATACGGATGGGGAACTATAATGTCATAAAGTCACAAAGTAATAATTAAAAAAAAATACATTGGAAATAAATACCTGTGATTTAAGAACCATAAAAGCCATTTCTAGACATGGATTTCCAATGCATCATGACACTGTGACTGAGGTTAACTTCTCTGGAGTCATGTGGCCTGGGTTGAAATTCCAGTTCATTTTCTACTCTTTGTCTGACCGTGATCACGTTACTGAATTTGTTTCTTCATCTAAAAAACAGGGATAATATTGGCAATCTATTTCATAGTGTTGGATTTAATTTAGGTCACTTAGGTAAAGCACACAGCAAATACAATTATTTATGGAGCTTGAGTTCAATCTTGAAAGGCAATGCTTGTCTTCCAAGAAGACAAGGAAAAACAACTCAGACAGAAGTATTTTAAGTTTGAACACAGGTGTCCAGCAAAATTCTCAGAAAGCCCTCAAAAAGTTATTAAAGGAGACAAAGGACACAATAGCCAAGTCACTGGACTAGAGTAAAAACATAATACTTAGTCCTCCCTTATCTGCAGTTTTGCTTTCCACAGTTTCAGTTACCTGTGGGCAATCACAGTCTGAAAATATTAAATGGAAAACTCCAGAAATAACCAATTCATCAGTTTTAAACTGTACACCATTCTATGTAGTGTAATGAAATCTTGGGACACCTCACTCTATCTTGCCCAAGATGTGACCCATCCCTTTGTCCAGCTTATCCACTCTGTATATGCTACCTGCCTGTTAGCCTGTTAGGAAAAATCGTAGTACCAAGTTTGGTACTATCTGTGGTTTCACGCATCCACTGGGGGTCTTAGAATGTATCCTCCATGGATAAGAGGGGATTATTGTAGGCTTTTTGCTCAATCATGGTGAAGCAGATATCAGAAAACCAACATGTGTTTAATATGTTTTAGACAAAGTATTAAAGTAACCAAAGGATATGTATTTTTCAGTTTGTAGAAACCTAATTAGTAGATAAGTATTGGGAGAGTGTGTCTCAATCTCTAATGTGCAAGTGAGTGACTTGGGGAGTTGATAAATATGAAAATTCTGATTTAGTGGTCTAGGTTGGGACCTGAGATCCTGCATTTCCAACACATCTCCAGGTAATGTAATGACTGTCATTGAATCAAGTCTAAGCATCAAGTTTCATATACCCTGAAAAGGAGAGGCCATCTTAAATGCTGTATTTGTCATCTATTATAAACCTCCTTGGGATACTGTGAAATTTTGGTAAGCGGGTAGAAAAGGACATTGAACTAAAAGATTTTAGCTACATAAATTCTTGAAGCATCTTATCAAGACTGATTTTACAACTTATGGACCTCATTGGCTAGGTTTGCTCACAGAGGATAGTAAATAGTTATCTCAAACATAATCACAGAAATGCCATTTTCCTCAACAATTCCATGAGAAAAAAATCATAGATCCTTCACATAAGAGACAATAAAAATGTCATGTATTATTGAGCAATTGAGATTTTATATATTTCTAGGCCGTTTAGATCTTTCAAGGAAGGAAAGATTTGTTTTAAGTAAATTGACAATATTTTAATGGGGATATTTTATTATTCCTACATAAAATCCTCTCATAGAAAACAAACATGAGATGATACTTAATTTGATTTATTAATCTGTTTCTCTTGAAACTTTATTATCCTATTAACAACAATATTGTATCATATGAACAATACCCAGACTCACTTCAAAAGTCATTGAAAGGCAGCCTGCGTGTACACGAGATTTATTGAGATATCAGAATTTCATTTCATGAATTCCAAATGTTCAATTATAGCTTGGGGAGTTTTTATGGGTCTTCTAATTTGCTTCTGTGGGTGTTGGAAAATTGGAAAATTAGCAGCATATTGTCATTACCTAAGCTTTTAGCAAATAGCCAATGACAAAAAACGTGAAAGAAAGAATAATCAATGTAGCTGGGAAATGGAGAATTAAGGTACATTTACCAAAGAGATTTTTCTCTAACCTGTATAGTTTCAAATACATTTTGGAATACATGAATCTGAGCATGAACTCTGACATATTTTTCAATCCTGACAGATCCTAAAAGGTTACCTAACCTAATAGCTAATACCAAAATGATACAATGAATTTGTGGATTTCATTACCAACTTCACTACTTGCCATTGTGTATAATTTATGGTGATTCGAACACAGGAGAGCTGAGAAGCAATTTGTTTACATATCAATTTTTGTAACCATGTTGACTCAATATACCAACAGCCAAAACAAACCACATAAAAAATCACCAACTAAACTATAATTTAAAAGTCTCATAAGTCACAATGTTGAATGTAGCTGTCGTGTACCTTTCTACACACACAAACTACACAAATATGCATACACTATATAAGTAACAAATTACATCTGCATTTGTTTTCTACCTCTATGGTTTGGAATGGTTTGGGCTTGGGTACTGACGTATTTGAACCCTACAAATTCACAGGAAACCAAAGAATCACTCCTTGAACCCTCACCAAGGAACTGCACTTTATTTGTAAAGGGTGCAAAAGACTGAATCTTAAGCTATAAAACCAAAAGATAAATCCAAATTTGGGTGAGTCACTTGTAGTAAGTAGCTCTGAAGACAGGCTAGAACTTAAAAATTAAACTAAGCTGAGTTTAAATCCTCCTTCTAAAATTTAATAGCTGAGTAAATATTGAAAATATAGTTAAATCATTGTGTGTGTGGTTTTCATCTGTAAATTGGGAAAAATAATTTTTACCTCATAGAGGTTTTCTCAGATTAAATGAGATAGCAAATATATAACTGTTTTACATACTGCATAGTATAAATTGTAGATGGACAATAAATATTTATTCATTTCACTTCTCTCTGCCCACTCTTTTTGTGCTGTATGGTGAGTTTAAATTCGTTGATTCAGTTTCTTATTTGCAAATTAGAAAAACAATGTACTATATATGGCTTCCCTAGGAACTAGTGAATAAAAAATTAGTGGTGAATATATGTCTCATCTCAAAAAAAGAAGAAAGAAAACGAAAAATCAAGTCAATTTTGGACATACTAAGACTTCTTTTACATAAGGATTTAGCAGAGATGTAGTAATTGTCAAGATTAATTTAACAGACACAGGAGCCAGGATAGTTTAGGACCTTCCCTGGTTATGAGACCCCTGAGTAGTCAAGATTAGCAGTGTATACAACCTAAAATTGGATGAGAGCTGTCTTATTCTACCACCTCTGCTATACTTGCCATCAAAATTTATGCCGCCATCTTCAATTAAAATCCCTCATGACCTTACAACTGCTCTTCCTTTTCCCAGTCTTGTCCCATTTAAGCATAGCTTCAAACAGCACAGTGACTTTTAAAAGTTCCACTAAGTTCATGTCACTTTCCTGTTCAATATCTTCCAATGGCCTCCCACACCATTTAGAATAAAAATCCAGACTCTGTACCAGGATCTCTAAGGTCTTGTATCCTCTGGCCTTACCTGTCTCTTCAAACTTATTATATGCTACCTCTCCATTCCTTACTCACCCTTCTCCAGGCGCAAAGCCTTCCCATTGTTAGATATAACACACTGAAATGTTATGTTTTACGTTGCTTTACATGAACTTTGTTTATATTTTTACAGGTCCTCAAACAGGACCTGACTCTCGATAAATATATATTGACGAGATTAATTAATCAATCAGAAATTTCTGCTCTGCTTTATTCTATGATGTACAGCCCAGCTAACTGAACTTAACTGAACAAACTAATTGAACACATACTATCTATAAGACACAGAGTTAGGTGCTATGGAGAAATACAGAGGTTGATAATATGTTCTTTTCCTCAAAGAGTTTACAATCTATTATGGAATACTGATATGGAAAAAATACATAATAAAGTTTAAACTAATAAGCGCTGTAAAACAGAGTATGGAATAGAAATGATTGAGGAGAGAAAATTTATTTTTATTTGGTAGGGGCCATCTAAGCTAGATCTTAAAATATGGATAAGATTTATTACCATCATCACCAGCATTATTGTATATGCGATATTAGAACCACATAATGAAAATCAACAGAAATATAAAATCACCTATAATCCTAGTCCTTCAAAAATTAAATATTTGGCTCCCTTTTCTTTTAATCTTTGTTGATGTATTCATGCTATTTATACAGTTGCGATTGAGATATATGTTCAACTTTTCCTTCTACTTTTTAATTGTGATAACATTTTTTAAAAATATGTGTACAATTTTCAATTTATTGACTGCATAATATTTCAGAGTTGATGAACCAAAATTTACCTATCTTGTTTCTTTTTATTGGCTATTTGTTCTTTTCAGTTATTCCTTAAGATAAACACCCTTGTAATGAACATTATGCACACAGCTCCTTCAGAATCAGTAAGATTTCAACAGTGAAAATGAGAGAAATTTCATTTCAGCAATAAGAGATAAACAAAGACAATGAGTAGCCTAGGTGCAGATTAATTATTGCAATTTAGGATTAAAGGGATTTAAGAGATCATCTACTTCCATTGTTTCATTTTCCAGATAAGGAAATTGAGGTTCATACAAGTTAAGTGACTTTTCAAAAATGATACAGCTAGTCAGTGGCAGTGCAAGAACAAGACTGCATCTACACTTCTCTAGATCTCATAGCCACCCTTATCTGCAACTACCAAACACTCTAATTACGAAAACTTACAGGTCACTTAAGATCTGGCATTTCAGCCTTTGGCTTCCCGGTAATGTCAGCTTAATGCTCATTTTTCATTCAATCCCTTCTTTGGTTATAGAATCATGCTTCATTATTGATATTCGATGGTCCTGCTTGTTTATCTCAAGTATTTATGTCATCCTATCATGAATGTATATATCATACTTGTTATATACAATTGCCTGCTTTATTCATTCCTTGATTCACGTGACTTTTAAAAAAATGCAACGAAGCATTATTGGTTTTGTTCTATTTGAATTTTGAGTTTGAGCATGTCCACGAACACACTGTATGCAGTTATTCATTAGAATGAGAATGGATAGAACTTCATTCTCTTTGTACTGTGATCTCTACTTCCAGAAACATATAAACTGAATTATTAATATTCAACCACAAGAATATTTTATATAACACATTAGATGTATTAATTTGGTATCATTATTCCAATGCAAAAAAAGTAAATTTACTGGTGCCAGTAAATGCAATCTTACGCAAAATAATAAATTTTATAGTCTAAGTACCTCTTCTACTTATTAATTCACCACATTAGGATGTGAAACCCTTTCCTTTATTTCCATTGCTATATTTAGGTCAATGTACATTACCATCTAAACATTTTTAAAACCAACCGTCATTTTCAAGGGCTCTGACTAATTACGTTGTTTTCTGAACTTTTCTTTTCCTATTCAGAAAAAAATCACTTTGCCTCAAATGATGGCTTGTTTCTCTGGAACATATGTAGGGTCTTTCTATACACAAGAACTTATATAGAACTCCATCACTACAAAAACATTTATTTCATAAATCCCAACACTTTTGATCAGAACCACTTGCAAAATCAATAATAGGATCCTGTCTGAGATGAGATGGCAATTATTCCCAAACCCAAATCTTAATAACAATGTACACAAATACATTACTTAGAGCACAGCATCTTCAATCTAATAATAAGTTAAAAGCACCCTAAGCTATGCTATTTTGTAGGTGTGAGCGGTTTTTTTTTTATACCCAGGAATTATTGTGCAGAGAGATGTGATCTGCAAAATTTAAAAGGAAAAATAGGAGCATTTTTCATTTTGTGGCAACCAAGTAGATTCAAGCAGAGAGCTGTCCTTAGAAAATCACTCCATAGATTCTATCACATGATGATGAATAATGTTCTGCAATGGAATTACATAACTCATGAGCTAATTTTCAAAATATGAAAATAAAGCTTTGATTATATAGGAATAGAACAAAATAAAATAGAAAAAATATTTAAAAATAATTCACCTAAAGTATGTTTTGAAGAAAAATTCATAGGTATTATATATGGATATAGATGTAGATATATAGAGGTATACTAGGAATAGGTTGGGCTTATCACAGATACTCAAATAAGTGCCGATAGACTGAAGATTATTATGTAAGCACAATATGCTTTATTCTAATTGAGTTTTACTTGCATATTAAGAAAACCTACACTGAGAAAATCATATAGTCTTAGAAGTGGAAAGTACTTCATCTGAGAATTCAACTCTTTATTGTACAGTTGAGGATTAAATCTTCATCAAAATTAGGGAGTGGATTGAGGCTAGAATTCCAGTTTTTTAACTTTCTTCTTACTAACTGTATGACTCTGTAATCTCACTTGATTTCCTGAGATTCATTTTGATCATCTACAAATCTTGCATAATACTTCTCTGGAAGCACAAAGCTGACTCTGGCTGCCATAAGAAAAAGAGATTTATTAGAAAAGTATTGAAGAATCAATGGGAGACTGAAAGACCAGTTAAGTCAGGGGAAAATCAAAAGAAGCGAGAAGGAAGACTGGACCCCTACATGAGCAACAGTCAAATCAGTTTTTTTTTTGTTTTTTAACTTGGGACACATCTTTAGGCGAGCTGTCACAATTCTATCTTATTTGATTTCACTTCATCCCAAACCCTTCCATACATGAGCTATGAACTTATTTTTGTTGAGTAACTGTAAATTCTTTTCTGGGTCCAATTACTTAGGGTCGTATATAGTTAATGTAAACACTGCAGATGAAAATGTAGGGTTTTTTGCTTGTTGGTTGGTGGTTGGTTTTTTCCAGCACATGTAGTGATATGGAATGCTTGGGTTAGCCTTAATAAAAACCTTCATGCTTGAAGTAAGCCAAAATTTTATGGTGAGGGAAAAATACTATTAAAACCATTAGGTTGAAACCGTAGTGCTTTAGCTTTTAGGCAAGCAAATAAGAAAGCAAAGAGTCAGGACTAATTTTGAAATAGATAAACTGCAGAGTACTCTGATTTAAATTATGCCAGGAGGAGTAATTTCTTAAAAGTTTCTCTCTCACTAGTACATGCCCATCTTTTGATATTCTTATTAAAATTTGAAAATTATTATTTCCTAAAAAAATCTCTTTTATCTTGATCTACATCTATTTAATAGTGAGGTTCAACATTTTAGCTTGTTTCACAACCTCTGCATTTTCTATTTTTAAAATATTTATGTCCTGTAGCCATTCACCTACTGAAAAATTAGCACATTAAAGAGTAGCTTAGAGAAGAAAATAAATATTGAACTAAAAAGAGAGTTATTGTAAAAAGGGTACTGCTTAAACTTCTGAAAGGGTTTGTAAGTTTTCACAGAATCTTAAAATCAGTTGTTACATGGTTGAGAGAACATACAGTCATTGTTAGGTTTTGCAAAGACATTCATGTTATTCCATTATTTGAATGCAAACCAGAAAGTCTAGATTTAACAATGTTGGGTGGAGAAACAGGCATAAATAAACAGATGCAAATATTTTTCTAACCATGGTGCATCTGCAACTACAAAACATGCATTGGATCATTTTCTTCATCAAGACAAGAATAATAGGGATGAGAAAATTAAGCGGTCATTAAGGGGAAACTAGCTATAATCACATTGTTTGATATTAAATAAAATTGCAGTGCATTCTTACAAAATGATTTTCTTAATATGTTCAGAGGCATAATTAGGATAGGTGATGTGTTTCTGTGACTCTGTACTGCATTTCCTAGGACATATGTCATCATGGTTTATAATAGTCTTTCAATAGTTACAACCCTAAGTAATTGGGCCCAGAAATGCAAATTGGCCTGGTAATAGTGGTGCTGTTGATGGTGTGTTGGTGATATCAAAAGGTAGATTAATACTTTGGTCTGTAACCATGCTAGGTTTTACTCAGGTTATAAGGTTTTATTTCAAGTGTCTTGTACTGTTCAACGAAATACTACTATCTGCTCTCAGAAACTGTGCACACACGAATTTATTCATTCACCTAAAATATGTATTGTGCCACTAACCTTTGATACCCACTGTGCTATATGTGTGGCAGCCTGAAACAAGTCAAACAACCTGTCTTTTCTTACAGAGTTTTCAGGACAGTGGAGAAGCCAACATTAAACAATTAATTACAATAAAATGTGAATATGGTGGAAAAAGAAGTACAAGAAACTATGGGAGCATGCACTGTGTTCTAATTGAGCCTAGAAGATTAGGGGAGTCTTCATAGAAGTAATGAATATTTGTATGTATATAAAGAAAGTCTAATTACGAGGGAATAAATATCAGGAGGTCTTCAAGTTACCTCACTCTCTTTATCAATAAAGTGGACACCATACCATTCAACCTTTATCTGATTTTTAAGAAAATCCCAAGTCATGAAAATAAAACTGATCAAAATGTTCTTGGGGCTAGCCCAGTGGCATAGTGGTTAAGTTCATGTGCTCTGTTTTGGCGTCCCAGGGTTTGCAGGTTCATATTCCAGGTGTGAACCTACACACCACTCATCAAGCCATGCTGTGGTGGTGTCCCACATAGAAAATAGAGGAAGATGGGCACAGATGTTAGCTCGGTGTCAATCTCCCTCAAGCAAAAAGAGGAAGATTGGTAACAGATGTTAGCTCAGAGCCAATCTTCCTCACCAAAAAAAAAATTTCTTAAAAGTTAAATATTTTATTTTCATCAAATTAATACAAACGGTTTATTTATTAAAATGGTGGATTTTAGATTGATAGGGCAAAGTTTTGATGAATCCATGACAGAAATTCTCAACACGCTTTATATGTTTACTCTGAGTTTTTTTAGGAATTAATTACAAGTTAACTTGGGAAGAGGAACTATTAAAATGAAGGATGAGCCTATTCCTGACTGCCTATACTGACTGTAATGCCATTCACATGTAGTGGGATGTTAAAGTCAAAGCTTTACAAGGTGCCAAATGTAGTATGTGCTACATATCTAAGTGAAGTGTGAGATCAAATCATTTATTTCAAAGAAGGTGGTTGAAGCAGGTTGAGAATTGATTTCATCGTTCTTGGGCCTCTCATCCAGGGAACCCCAACTCAAGATCAAAAATATATAATGTATTAGAAAATAAAAAAGAAGTGATTCATTAGTAGGTTTTTTGAACGAAAACTTCTGCCCTCTATGATTCTCATCACCCTCCCTCATCTCTTGGAAAAGGACAAGAGAGGGAGACTACTTCCTTCATGTCAAATACAGAGAGACAAAATTTTTAAGGTTTCTTACAGAAAGCTGGGAACATATCCTCTATAGTTGGGAAAGAATAGTAAGCAAGCCACAGAGACTAATGGGAGAGCTGCTTGGGCAGGGGGGCAACAGGGAGCTCTGACTGCTTCTGGGGAGTAATTGGACTACTTTTCAATGGTAGGTCAAAATATGCATGAGTGCTTCCTTGGGACAGATAAGCCTCATGGGAGGGAGAGTGAACCTAGAGCTCTTTTAAGTCCCACCTAAGAGAAATTCAAGGAAATATGTCAATACTCTAGAGACTATGAAGAGTGGGCTACCAGAAAAAAAAAACACAGAAGCTGAAGAGGGAAGCCATCAACTGAAGGAAAATTACTGCCCGTGGCCTGAAAGTTTCAGCTGGAGAGCCCCATCAGCATAATGTGTTCAGTACCAAGGACAGATCCCACAATATTACCTCCATGAGAGCATCAGCCAGGTACACAAAGCAAGAAGTCGCCTTACGTCAATAACCATTCATGTAAGAAATTTAAATGACCTCTTCCCTTAACTGTCCCCCTTCCCATCACATCTCTACTCTCTAGCTATGAACGAATTAGCATGGTTATTAAAGAGGGGCAGTTGGAGAGAAATGAGAGTAGAATGACCATACCTACCATCCCCACTGCAAATTGACAGCTTACTATGGTCCAGGCTGGAGGATGAAAGAATAGCTGTTAAATCAGTGTTGGCATTGTGGTAGATTGTGTTGTTTTCCAACATTTCTTTGTCCTCTCTGCCTTTATGTTATCTCTCACCTCACTGTGGGAGGAGTGTAATTCCTCACCGCACTGATGTTGAGCTTGACCATGTGAACTTCTATGGCTAGTGGAATTTTAGTGAATATAATAAGAGCAGAGACTTTAAATAATCTGCTTGCAGGGGTTGTTTTCATCTCTCACACGTCTGCTATTTACCGTGAGAAGAAAATGCCCTGGGTAGTAGCTGGTTGAATAATGACGAAGACAAGTGAGAAAGACCCGAACTGAACTGAAGCCTCATCTCCAGCTTAGACCAGCTGAGCCCAGAAGAGTTCAGCAAAACTATAGCTACTCCACAGATCTGAGAGCAAGAAACAAATACTTGCTCTGCCAGCCACTGACATTTTAGAGGTACTTTTAAGCAGAGAAAAACTGGCTATGGCAGGCATTTTGATTAGTGTATAGATTAGCCATTCTAATTTCTTAATTGAGATTCTGTTAATAATTAAATATGACTAGAGAACGTTTTACCCTCTAAAAGTGAGTTTTAAAACTTTGGGGCCAGTCAAAGACTGACATTGTTTTCAAGGGCAAGAGAAAAACTTTTCCACTGACTACTTATTAAAGGACAAAGGGAAATGAGCATTGAGTTGCATATAATTGAGTACTACAAATTGCATTTGTCTATTTTGCCAGTTTTTAAACAGTTTTGAAAGTAATATGCCCCTTTTCCATTTAAAAACATAAACATCAATAGTACATTGCAAGAGTGTACGAATTACTATTTCCAAACACTTTCATACACAAATCTAGAATTAATGGGAATAAAAAAATGGTCAGAATATATTTTTTCGATTTACAATGTCTAGAACCAGTTCTCTCAAAGAGGACACAACCTGAATTAGTTTCACTGTGTGTGAAAGACGTTTTTGCAAGTTTACTGTTTTCTAATGCTGAGGATAAAGTAAATAATAGAAATATCTTTCTGATTCATAATTCAGTTGGACTGGCTGGCATTTGTTGCAGGCCCTTACATTTCACTTACCATAGAGAATCTACGAAGGTCACGGTCCAAGAATGAACAAACACCAGACTATCCTTTAGGTATCTAACGGTAAAGCTAAACATTTTTATTATAGACATTAGCTGCTGATGTTATGCTGGTACACCATGCTAAATTAATACATATGTTCATATTATCTATCCAGTGGCAACTTCCCTTTTAAATAACTGAGAGCAAAAATTTCTATAAATAGTTTTCATCACAACAGCCTGAGTCCAGGCCCATTTCATACCAGATAATAAGATGATGTTAATCTTTTGATTTCTTTCTCTCTCTAGCAGATTACATCTTATTTTAAATCAGACACAAACAAAACCTTACAGGAAACATAATTACATGTGAAATTGCTCTAAAGGACCTTTGCCTCTGGAGGAAACTTTTCACCCTCTGTGATGTGCTGGGATGTATCTAATCTAATGATCAGCTGCCACCAAGTAATTGAATATCCCAGAGTTTGAACTGCTAGAAAGCCTATGTATGTTACTCCTCTTATTTTTACCTCTAAATAAATAAAGGGGTAAAATGGACCTGCACGACATGAAATTGCTGCTTTTGATGAGAAATTGTTTATATTGTACTGTTTATTCTCAAGGTTGATATATTGTATTTTTTAGCGTATTTTAGAAGAGGTATACTTGAAAATATGTTACTTATCAGAAAGAATAAATGTAATTTTAAAGTAGCTCTAGAAATTTGAATTCTAAACCTTCAAAAAATTTAGCATCCTTTTTGATTATTAAATACACATCTTTTTCAAAAAAAAGAAACTATTGTGATCACGATGGTGTTGAAAATACTAAGATCCTTTCCTTGTGGAAAATGGTTGAAAAATACGTAGACAATGTAATTGAGGAGTTTCATCAACTTGTTTTTTGATGAGATGGATTCTTCTTATTTTTGCTATATGTTAGCCCTCAAAAAAAGAGTGCTTTTCTACTCCCATTACATAAAAAATAACTATAAGGAAAAAGATGATTAAGGTCACTTATTCTGAGCATAGTACAGATGACCTTACTACAATGGTGAGATTTTAAAAGAGCATAAAAATTATAAAGTGCTTAAAAACAGACCTTCTTACAGCCTCAGAGCTCTTTTACCTTATCTATACATTTTGTGAAGATTGATAGCTCACATATAATATTCCTTTTCCTAGTAATTAACAAAGCTGCAGTCTAAAATTCCCCCAAGAGAGCAACAATCCCATTTCCAAAGACAGCTTGGGAGAAATATGGTAGCAAGGCAAGCTTTCTTATCTCCAGGACCATTCAATGGCTAAATGAGAAAATTCGTGATTTAAATTAGTTGGTTTCCAACACACAAACTTGCTGATACTAGGGAAGCTCTCTCATTAAGTTATATTATAGTCAGGGCACAATATGTGAGACAGCTATTCCTAAGGAGGAACCTTTAATATAATTCTCCACGTTTAATTCCAGATAATAACCAGGTGGTTCAGAAACTTATTTATAAAAGTGATTTGAAGGAGGTGAATTAGAACTATGCTGAGCATTAAAACTCCACCAGTATACAACCCTGACCAGACTATTCTTTAACCATGCAAACTGAGGGAAACTTGCACAGAATTATCCTTAACAAGGTCATTAGTATAGAGGTGGCCAATCCCCATGGGTATGGCCATCTTCACTAAAGTAAAAGGGTGACCTGCTGGCCTAGCAGCACGCTCAGTGATAATGCTTTTCTTCCTCACAATTCCAGTACACTTTTTGGTGTCCTCTTTCATCTGCATTATTCTTCTAGGCCATTTTCTTACTTGCCTCCCTAAAATAATTCATCTTTTAATCACAGGCAATTGAATAATTGCAGTCACTGAGCAGGTAGGTGACTCCTTCTATTCTTTGAAGATTTTTTTTTAAATTTTTTTTTTGGGGGATGTACATCATATTTCGAATTCTGGATACATTACATCATGTTCACCACCCGAACACTAATTATAGTGCATCCCCTCACATGTGACCCTAATCACCCCTTTTGCCCTCCTCCCTCCCCCCTTCCCCAATGGGAACCATCAGTCCAATCTCCAATGCTATGTGGGCTTTTTTTTGTTGTTTTTATCTTCTACATATGAGTGAGATCATATGGTATTTGACTTTCTCCCTCTGACTTATTTCACTCAGCATAATACCCTCAAGGTCCATCCATGTTGTCACAAATGGCTGGATTTTGTCATTTCTTACGGCTGAGTAGTAGTCCATCGTGTATAAATACCACATCTTCTTTATCCATTCGTCCCTTGATGGGCACCTAGGTTGCTTCCATGTCTTGGCTATTGTGCATTATGCCGCAATGAACATAGGGATGCAAGTATCTTTATGCCTTTGTGTTTTCAAGTTCTTTGGAGAAATACCCAGCAGTGGAATAGCTGGATCATATGGTAGATCTATTCTTAATTTTCTGAGGATACTCCAAACTGCTTTCCATAGTGGCTGCACCAGTTTGCACTGCCACCAGCAGTGAACAAGTGTTCCCTTCTCTCCACATCCTCTCCAGCATTTGTTGTTTCCTGCCTTGTTAATTATAGCCATTCTGACCGGAGTGAGGTGATACCTAATTGTAGTTTTGATTTGCATTTCCCTGATAGCTAATGATGTTGAGCATCTTTTCATATGCCTGTTGGCCATCTGTATTTCTTCTTTGGAGAAATCTCTGTTCAGATCTTTTGCCCCTTTTCTAATTGGATTGTTGGTTTTTTTGTTGTTGAGCTGTATGAGTTCTTTGTATATTTTGGATATTAACCCTTCATCTGATGTGTGGTTTGCAAATATCTTCTCTCAATTGTTAGGTTGTCTTTTCATTTTTTTGATGGTTTCCTTTGCTGTGCAGAAACTTTTTAGTTTGATGTAGTCCCATTTGTTCATTTTTTCTTTTGTTTCCCTTGCCTGGTCAGACATGGGACTTGAAAATATGCTGCTCAGACCAGTGTCATTGAGCGTACTGCCTATGTTTTCTTCTAGAAGTCTCATGGTTTCGGGTCTTACCTTCAAGTCTTTAATCCATTTTGAGTTGATTTTTGTGCATGGTGTAAGGGAGTGGTCTACTTTCATTCTTTTGCATGTGGCTGTCCAGTTTTCCCAACACCATTTACTGAAGAGACTCTCCTTTCTCCATCGTATGCTCTTGGCTCCCTTGTGGAATATTAGCTATCCATAAACGTGTGGGTTTACTTCTGGGCTCTCAATTTTGTTCCATTGATCTGTGTGTCTGTTTTTGTGCCAGTTCCATGTTGTTTTGGTTACTATGGCTTTGTAGTATAATTTGAAATCGGGGAGTGTGATACCTCCAGCTTTGTTCTTTTTTCTCAGGAATCCTTTGGCTATTCGGGGGCTCTTGTTGTTCCATATAAATTTTAGGATTCTTTGTTCTATTTCTGTAAAAATTGTTGTTGGAACTTTGATAGAGATTGTGTTGAATCTATAGATTGCTTTAGGAAGTATGGACATTTTAACAATGTTAATTCTTCTAATCCAAGAGCATGGAATATCTTTCCATTTCTTTGTGTCTTCTTCGATATTCTTTGAAGATTTAAGTTACTCTTTGCTGTCATTTATTCCAATGCTACTCTTACTATATTCCTTAGTAATTTCATTATGTCTATATATGATCCTTCTATTACTCGTTCTCTCAGCTCTTCTCAGCTCCTCCTTCTATGATCTTTTCCTCCACCTTTCGCTTTCAAGCTCATGCCCTGGATCTAGTCATTATAAACACAGAACCCCTTCATAATCTCCAAATCTCCATTTCATGTATACCACTCACTAATGGTTACTTCCCATCTTCAGCTCATTCCCTTTAGTATTGCAACTCCATCAATTCCTTCTCACCCACTAGGACCTACAATCTATTGATCTGATTACCATTTTACCATATCTCACCACACTTATATCACTATTATCTCCTACCTCAGTTTTGGTTCCATATTCCATCAATAAAATTATTACCTCACATATACTTTCAATTCTCTTGACACTCTTTCATATTGTGCACTCACTTTAGCAAACCCCTAACCCTGATTAAACCCAACTCTCTGCTTCCTCTGATCCTACACACAAACAACTAAAAATGGCCAGAGAATAACACACAACCATGCTATTTGTACTTTAACTACCTTACTATTAATGTCAAGTACACGGTCTGTAGAGTTGTATGACAATCATACTACATTTCCCTGATATGTTCATTTTACTCACTCTGTTGGTGACTCTGTTACCATTTTAGTGAGAAAAAGTCATAAGAATAGAACATCCATAAATCCCCACATGACCAACTATTTATACAATATCTTCTGTCCTTTTACTAAAGCTGAAATATCCATGCCTAAACTAAAATTATGTGCATTAATTCTCACCTCCTCCTGCATTTTTAAAAACATGGCCCTCCCCATTCTCCCATTTCTTATAACCTCCATGTACTGGCACCATAACCAAGCCATAATCCTTTCTCACTAAGATTATTATAGTGGCCTCTAAATTTGTCCCTCTGCTCTCACCTTTGTCTCTTATAATTTACCAGAGCTTGTTCCTTCTTTTTCTTTAAAACATCCAATGGTTTAAAATAATAACCAGATCTTTATGAGGGTCTATGAGTCTCTACTTGATTTTGCCTTCCCTTTCCTCTCTGACCACATCTCCCTGTTATTTCTTCCCACCACACTGGCCTCCTTTACTTGAACACTCTGGGCAAGGTTTGACCTACGGGTTTTGCACATGCTTCTCCTCTTGCCTTAAATACTTTTCCTATGAACAATGATATATTTCACCAACTTTGGGTATTTGCCAAGTTTTCAACTTCTTTACAAGACTTTTCCATCTCCTTATTTATTTCTTCATTGTTCTCCACAGCATTTATCGATATTTGATATATTTTGTTCATTTATTGTCTATCTCCATCCACTACAATATAAGCATCAATGGGAAGATTTTTGTCTTTTATTTCTCACTAATTAATAATCCTAGCTATACACCTGGCATATAATAAGTATTCAGTAAATATATGTTGGATCAATGAATGAATAACCTTCACTGATAATCAGCAGTTGAGTAAAATCTCATAGTTCCCCAAGAAGAAGAATATTGGGATACACTTTTCATGAGATTTATTTCTATGGTTCATAAAGGCATATTGAAACACATTAAAACTCTTCTTGAAAATGACTTTTTAAAAAATATTTTTATCTGTAATAGCATCCCACATCAGATTTATAGTCAGAATTTAGTAATGACTTCAGTAGTCCTGTCATGAGCTATTTTAGAAGAATTTCTCTATAACAGTTTTAAGCAAGGATTACAACATTTTTTTTTAAAGTCTTCATTTTATTTAAAGTGAAAACTTGGTCCCTAAGCTTACTCCATCAATATTTCTATCTTTAAATTTGACTGTAAATGACCTTGGACAAAAGAGAGTGGGAATTTTAGGATTAAGATGGAGTGACATTTTCACTAAATGTATAAGTAACATTTTGATTTGTAAGAAATCCATGTAAATTTCATTGTATCTCCTTTTAAGACCATTTTTCTAACAGATATCTACATATTACACACAGACCAAACCTAGTTTTGTACATATGAGTTATGAACAATTATTAGCCAGGCTATCCTATTTCTTCATTCAAGAATAGAGCAGCTCTTATTTTATTAGACAGTTCTACATTCCCAGGAGCCAACTTCTTCTAACTCTAACTCCTTCCTCCTTTTTACTACAAATCATTCTTACGTCTATCAGGATAGTCCCACCCTACACTTAGATTAACACCTGTAACTAGATCAACTTCTTTATGAACGAAGGCTTAGTTATCTGCAGTTAGTATACATTTATATGCTAAAATCATTTAGAATAGGATCACAAAAATGGTTGACAAAAGTCAACCTGCTTTTACTGTCAAAGGGATTTACATGCAGGCCCAGCAAATGGGTACATCTTTTTGAAGTGTTGAAAAAAGAATAAGAAATAAATATAATTAAAATAAATAACACATTTTGTACGAACACGCCTTCATCTTCTAAGTAGGAGAATGACATAATCAGATTTAAATTTTATGAAAATCAGACTGGAATGATTTTGATAAATTAAGGCTTCTAACGTATCCTTTCTTACTCTGACTAAAATAACATAGGGAAAACAAAAAGAAGCAAAATTCATTATTTTAATTGGAGGTAGATACGATATATTGGAACCCAATAGCCATTTCAACATATTTCTGGAGTATTTTGCTATATTATAGGGCTGGAATTCTACATTTTCCAGAAACTCTTGCAGCTACAGCTCTGGATATAATTTTAGTTTTTCCAGTCAGTCAAACGCCCATAACATATGCGTGGTTAATGTAATATAGGAGCTGTTTTTGCTGCTTTTTTTGTTTCTGCTAGCAAAGACCATGATAGGGATATCTGGCTTTCTTTGGCAGCATTAGCAAATATATCAGTGTGTGGTCACTTGATCCACGAGTACTAATAAGAATTGTACAGAGCATCCATTTTCCTAGTAAATTTTTGCAGGTGTTTCTGGAAGTTGCAGTTCTAACAGTGGCTTCCTGATCGTGGGAAATTTCTGAGAATGACTTTTTGATTCTAAGTTTTCTAATCTTGGTGTGGCTTCCTTATTTTGGTAATATGGCACAGCATGGCTTTAGAACTGGCATTTGTAATGACAGTTTTCTAATTTTCCTAATCACAGAATAAACATTGGCTCCTGTTGTTTCCCTGTTCTTCACTGGTTATTTTGAAAGTCAACCTAAAATACATTTCTTCAGCTTAACCAATGAACTTTTAAGCCATTTAACACCCTGTGATAAATCCTTTTGTGCTTAAAATGTCTAAAGTGTCTTCATTCATCCAAAATACATAGGGAACTTTTAAAAATCAACAACCGAAAACAGATGACCCTATTAAAAAATGGACAAAGGACTTGAATAAACAATTCTCCAAAGAAGATGTACAAATGGCCAACAAGAATTTGAAAAGATGCTCAACATCACTAATCATAAGAGAAATGCAAATCAAATTCAGAATGAGATAGCATCTCATACCCATTAGGATGGCCACTATCAAAAGAATAGGAAATGAGTGTTAATAGTATGTGGAGAAATTGGAATCTTATGTACCATTGGTGGGAATTTAAAATGGTGCAACTATTATGGAAAGCAATATGAAATCCTCAAAAATTTTAAAATAGAACTACCACATGATCTTGCAAACCCATTTCTGGGTATATATCCAAAATAATTCAAAGTATGATCTCAAAGAGATATTTGCACACTCACATTCATTGTAGCATTATTCACAATAGCCAAGAGGTAAAAGCAGCCCAAAAAAGTCATGCACCACATAATGATGTTTTGATCAATGACAGCCAACCTATATGATGATGGTCCCATAAAATTAGTACCATATAGCCTAGATATGTATAAGCCTACGTTTGTATAAGTATACTCTATGTTTGCACAATGATGCATTTCTCAGGACATATCCCTGTTGTTAAGTGATACATAACTGTATCCATCAACAGATGAATGGATAAATAAAATGTGGTATATACATATATATATATAATGGAATATTGTGCAGTACTAAAATGGAACATGCTACAACATGGATGAATCTCAAGGTCATTATGCTGAGCAAAATAGGCCAGTCACAAAAAGACAAATACTGTATGATTCTACTTACATGTAGTATCTAAAGTAATCAAAATCATAAAAACAGAAAGTAGGAAGGTAATTGCCAAGGGCTGGAAGGAGGGCAGAGGGAGAATTAGGGTTTAGTGGGTATAGAGTTTCAGTTTTTCAAGAGGAAAAAGTTCTAGGGATTTGTTACATAATAATGTAATATACTCAACACTATTAAAGTATCCACTTAAAAATGGTTAAGATGGCAACTTGATTTTTATGTTTTTGCAACAATAAAAAAGTCCACATTCTCTGAAACTGAACCTTGACTATTTTATATTGTTGAAAGTCAAGCCAAATACCACATAAAATCAACCAAATACCGTAACTTTCAAGAAATGTCTGCTATACATAGCACAGATGAAATAGATTTTATAGTCACCGATAACTAAATCACAGCTCCATTCTCAAGAAAGTTTCACTTTAGAAAGAAACAAAGGTGGAAAATTGTAACTTTCCCTTATCAAAGTTTAGAAAGGGCTGTGCTATGACTCAATTATTTGGAAATGTCATTTGGCATCTCCAGTCAACGGCATTCTAGTGAATTTGGAAAAACTCACCAGTGGCCACACTAAAGTCTTAAGGAATAAGACTTTTCCTCAACATGGATTTCCAAAGTATCATGAGGTTTTTCCAATGTGGGGAACATTTTCCAGAATTGCAGACTAATTCCACCAACATTTGGAGAAGTGAGTGTAGGTGTGAAAGTTTCCCATAAGAGAGATGAAAATAACTTTGCTTTAAGCTATTTTTATTACATAGAGCCAATAGCAATTAGATATATGAGCATGCATACAGCAAAACTAGCAGAAACTCAGTCTCTGACACAACTTTTCATTGTGTGGCTGGTTCAATGAGGATGAAAGAATTTGCCTAAATTATAATGATTCTCTCCCTAAATGGGAGATGTGTATTCTGCCAATTTTTTCAGTCAGATGTCCCATGACAGAAATTGGGCACAGCAATATTATTTCCTTGGAAGAGAAAGCAGGCTAAACAGAAATTCATTTAAAAAGCACATTTTCTGCAGTGGCTTTAACCTATTAAGACATCTAATGTCAGCTCCCTCTCTCTTTCCATTAATCCTGCTGAAAGTCTGATGGCAATCCACACCTACAATATCTCTTCCAGGTTGAGTACTAAAAAAAAGCAAAAAAGATTCTAACAGAGGTGCTCAGTCAAAAAATGATGTCAACAGTGTAGGAAAAAAATCCACTTTCTTTAGTTGGGGGTCACAGGGAAAATAGTAGTCTTGAATAGTTTTCATTCATTCAAAGACGAATAAATGGAAAAAAAAATTAATATGGATGCCATGTAAATATTCAGCAACGTACAAGACAATAACCTACAAGAGATAAGTGAAGAACACACCTCAGAAGATTTACCATATAAAACAATTAAATTATAGGCACCAGAGGGTTTACAATCTGAAGCAATAAAAGTAAAACAACACTATACAAGGTAAGATCAAATTCTATATGAGATAAAAACATAAGCAGACATTAATTTTTTTAAAAGTCAGAAGACATATAATTGAAGGCACTAGAAAAAAATAAACAACAGGATTAAACTTCCATAAAAATAAATCACCATTTTCTGGGGAAAATTGAGGGGCTATTTCTGAATATTAATAAAAGGAAAATTGTCCAAGAGAAGTCAAGAGATCCAAGAAAGACCAAAGAAAGATTAAAAACACAGATAATTTGTACTTCTTAGGAATAGAACAGGATAAGTGGGAAAATACTTTTCAAAAACCTAATAAAAAAATGGTTCTTAAATTTTACATTCCTGGATCTGTAGGTGGCAAGAGCTCCTGAATATCAGAAATTATTACTAAAAAGTTATTAATAGGACTTCAAGTTTCCTGCCTGGCTTGCACAAAGCTTAGAAGTTGCCGCTCCATTCTAACAACAACTAAAAAGCTGAACACACTGAAAAAGTAACAATTCTTCTTAGATGCCTCAGAGAGGTTAGGTCATAGGGCAAACCACTGCTGCCAAACTGGAGAGACTAGCAGACAAATAGAGAGAATGACAATTTACCTGAGCAGAAAACCACAAGCTGAAACTTCCATAAAAACTAGGGCCAGGGTAGGAAAACCTGAACTGTAATTGACAAATCCCTGGAGGCCCAGTGTGGACAACTCTGAGTTAAAAACTCCAGGGGACCCAGTCTTAGAGGGGCCCCACAATTTGGTGAGATTTACCTCCAGGAGCTTCACAAGGTTCTCACTGTAAATAGCAGAGCAAAATCTTTCTGGTTTCCAGCAGGGGAGGGGAATAGGAACCATTTTGAAATACACTAGAGCATTCTGCTCTTTTTAACAAGGCCTGACTCAGAGGAAACTAGTTAACCTAAGCTAATGGGGTTTTATTAGAGCCTAACTGACCTGGAGGAAAAGAAATAACCAACTCCAGCTGGCTCTAATGTTGTGTTTGGAGAAAAGGAAATACCCAACTCCAGCCCAAGTTAGCTATCTTCTCCCACCTAAGGGAGAGTGGGGATGAGAAGCACATGTGAAGTTCACAGTCCAGAGGTATATGCAGACTAAAATACTGAGACCTAATCATAGGACTATAAAACCTTTCTCTCCCTCACAACTCACCATCACATTACTGAAGGCCTGTTTGCAGCAGTTTCTTTTATTCAGTACATCATGTCCAGCTATCAACGAAACAAAACAAAACACCCAAGGCATACTAAAAGGCAAAAAACACAGTTTGAAGAGATAGATCATGCATCAGAACCAGAAGCCAAAATAACAGGAATGTTAGAATTATCAGACCAAGAATTTAAAACCATATTATTAATATGCTAAGGGTTCTAATGAATAAAGTAGCCAGCATGCAAGAACAGATGGGCAATGTAAGAATAGAGATGGAAATTGTAAGAAAGACACAAAAAGAAATGCTAGAGATCAAAAACACTGTAACAGAAATAAAGAATACCTTTGATGAGATTATTAGCAGACTGGATACAGCCGAGGAAAGAATATCTGAGTTTGAGGATATCTCGATAGTAATCTCCAGAACTGAAAAGCAAACAAAAAAGACTGGAAGAAAAGAAATGGAACAAAATATCCAAGAGCTGTGGAACAATTACAAAAGGTGTAGCATATGGGTAATTGGACTATCAGAAGTAAAAGAAAGAGAGAAAGAAGCAGAAGCAATATTTGAAACAGTAATGACTGAAAACTACTCCAAATTTGGTCAGACACCAAACTACAAATCCAAGAAGCTTAGAGAACTCTAAGCAAGATAAATGCCAAAAAAAATCCCCACTTCAGCTAGATATATCATTTTCAAATTATAGAAAATAAAGAATAAAGAAAAAATCCTGAAATAAGTCAAAGGAAAGAAAGAAGTGCTGATCAGCCCTCCCCTCATGGTCACACCCGCACGAGGTAGAGAAATGAGACCATCCAGACTGTGGCAGATGTTTCCAAAGATGGCCACCATCAATTCCTTGCCCTTTGTGTGCACTTGCCTGCTTCCCCATTGAGGTGTCCCCCTCTCCTGGGGTCTGGGTTGGGACTGTGACTGCTTTGACCAATAGAACGCAGAAAAAGTAATGTTCCAAGAGTTTGGAGATCAAAACACCTTACTATAGAGAAATAAATATAAGAATTATATCTGACTTCTCCTCAGAAAGCATGTAAGGAAGACTAGAGTGGAGTGAAATATTTAAAGTGTTGAGAGAAAAATTCACCAACCTAGAATTCTGTACCTTGTGAAATTATCCTTTAAAAGTGGAGGATAAATAAAGACTTTCTCTGACAAACAAAAATTTGGGGAATTTGTTACCAGTGGAGTGTCTTGCAAGAGGTGCTAAAAGATATTCTTTAGGGAGAATAAAACTATATAGGTCAGAAACTCAAATCCATACTGAAGGGATTAGTGAAGATAAAATAAAAACTTTCTTTTTTTGGGGTTGATCTAACAGATAAGAATTTGTTCAAAATAGTAACAGCAACGATGTATTTGAATATATATATGCTTGTATATGAGCAAAATGAATAGCAGCAATAATACAAGGGACGAGATGAAAGAATTAAGATTATTTATTTTTTTTTTAAGATTTTATTTTTTTCCTTTTTCTCCTCAAAGTCCCTGGGTACATAGTTGTATATTCTTAGTTGTGGGTCCTTCTAGTTGTGGCATGTGGGATGCCGCCTCAGGGTGGTTTGAGGAGCAGTGCCATGTCTGCATCCAGGATTCAAACTGACGAAACACTGGGCCACCTGCACCTGTGAACTTAACCACTTGGCCATGGGGCCAGCCCCCAAGAATTAGGATTATTTTGTTACTGTAAGGTATTGCACTACCTGTGAAGTGGCATAGTGTTATTTGAAAGTGAACTTGGATTAGTTGTAAAATTATATTGCAAATTCTAGGGCAGCCATTTAAAAAAGTGAAAAAAGAAGTACAATTGATATAATAAGAGAAGAGAGAAGATAGAATCATATAGAATGCTCAACTGAAACCATTGAAGGCAGAAAAAGAATGGAAGATAAAGTAGGAACAAAGATCAAGGGCAACATATAAAAAACGCTAATAAACATAGCAGATATTAATCCAACTGTATCAATAATCACTTTGAATATCAATGGTCTAAATGCCACTAAATACAATTAAAAAGACCGCAATTGTCAGAATGGATCAAAAATAAGACCCAACTATATGCTTCCTATACTTTACATATAAAGATATATGTAGACCAAAGATAAGTGGATGGAGAAAGGTGTACCATGCTAACACTAATCAAAAGAAAGTGGGAGTAGCTATATTGATTTTGGACAGAGCACACTTCATAGCGAGAAAACTATCAGGCATCAAGAGGAGCATTACATAATGATAAAGAGTCAATTCTCCTAGAAGACATAACAATTCTCATTGTGTATGTGCCTAACAAAAGAGTGTCAAACTATGTGAGACAAAAACTGATAGAACTCCAAAAAGAAAAAGATGAACCGACTACTATGGTTGGAGACTCCAACACCCCCCATCAGAAATGGAGAGATATAGCAGGCAGAAAATCAGAAAAGACATAGCTGAACTCAACAACACCATCAATCAACTGGATATAAATGACATTTATAGACTACTTCATCTAACAACAGCAGAATACACATTCTTCTCAAGCTCACATGGAACATTCACCAAGGCAGACCACATTCTGGGCCATAAAATGCACATTAACAAATTTAAATAATGGAATTCATATAATGTCTGCTTTCATTCAACAATAGAATTAAACTAGAAGTCAATAACAGAAAGCTGAAAAATCCACAAATACATGGAGATTAAGCAACACACTTCTAAATAATGCATGAGTCAAAGAAGAAATCTCAAGAGAAGTTAAAATATATTTGAACTCAATTAAAATGAAAACATAATTTATCAAAATTTGTGGGATGCAGTGAAAACAGGGTTTTGAGGGAAATTCATAGCATTGAATGCATACATTAGAAACAAAAAAGATCTCAAATCAATCATCTAAGCTTCTATGATTTGAACTAAAAAAAGAAGGGCAAATTAAATCCAAACTAAGCAGAAGAAAAGAAATAATAAGAATTAGAACAGAAATCAATCAAATTGAAAACAGAAAATCAATAGAGAAAATCAATGAAACCAAAAGCTGGTTCTTTGAAAAGATCAATAAAATTGATACACTTCTAGCCAGTCTAACTTAAAAAAAGAGAGAGGACACAAATTACTAATATCAGAAATGAAAGAGAGGTTATCACTGCAGATTCTGTGAATGTTAAAAGTGTATTAAATGAACACTGTGAACTACTATGAACTCTATGCCCACAAATTTGATAATCTAGATGAAATGGACTCAATTTGCCAAAATTCACACAAGAAGAAATAGACAATCAGAATAGGCCAATAACTATCAAAGAAATTGAATCTGTAATTAATAACCTTAAAAAACGGAAAGTACTAGGCTCAGATGGATTCACTGATGAATTCTACCAAATATTTAAGGAAGAAATTATACAGTTCTCTACAATCACTTCCAGAAGATAGAAGTAGAGAGATTACTTCTCAACTAATTCTGTGAGCCCAGCATTACCCTAATAGCAAAACCAGATAAAGACATTACAAGAATAGGGATCAAAACTTAGGTCCAGGAGCTGGCCCCACAGCCAAGCAGTTAAGTTTGCATGCTATGCTTCAGTGGCCTGGGGTTTTGCTGCTTCGGATCCTGGGCGTGGACATGACACCACTCATCAGGCCATGCTGAGGCGGCGCCCCACATGCCACAACTAGAAGGACCCACAACTAAAATATACAACTATGTACTGGGAGGTTTGGGGGAGGGAAGCAGACAGAAAGAAAGAAAAAGACAGAAAACTTAGGTCCACACAAAAACCTGCATATGGATGTTTACAGTAGCTTTATTCACAGTTGCCAAAACTTTGATGCAATGAAGATGAGTGCAGATAGCCTTTGGTAGGTAAATGGATACGCTGTGGTACAGTTAGACAATGAAATATTATTCAGCACTAAAAGTAAATGATCCATCAAGCCTTGAAAAGACATGGAGGAAACTTGAGTGTATATTACCAAGTGAGAGAAGCCAATCTGTAAAGGCTACATATTGTATGATTCCAACAATATGACATTCTGGAAAAGACAAAACTATGGAGATAGTAAAAAGATCAGTGGTTGCCAGGGGTTATGTGGAAGGGAGGATGAATACAGCACAGAGCAGTTTTAGGGCAGGGCAACTATTCTGTATGATATCATAATGGTGGATATATACCATTATACATTTGTCCAAATCCATGCAGAATAAACACCAAGAGTAAACCCTAATGTAACCTACGTGTGCTAATAATGTGTCAACATGAGTTCATTGACTATAACAAATATACCACTCTTGTCTGGATTGTTATTAGTAGGGGCGGCTGTGCATTTGTCGGGGTAGAGGATATATGAGAGCCTTCTGCACTTTCCATCCAATTTTTTTGTGAACCTAAAACTGTTATAAAAGTTAAATTCTATTAATTGAAAAAATACATATCTGAAAAATAAAAAAGTTATTAACACTTTAGTGGACATTTAACAGCTACCTTCTCAGTATCCTCGCTAATCCCTGCACTGATTTCTGAGTCACTTAGTATGGCTGGGATTACTCCTATACTCAGTTCAACCTCTGATTCTAGTAAGAACATACTGGCTCCTTAGTTCTGAACCTCCTTTCTGTCCTTTTGGAAATGATAGAAAGCAATAAGGAGAAAGGGGGAAAAGCACAGACTCCAGGACAACTTTCAACTTTCTAGTTACTTCTAAGTAAGGAGAAGGAGAAAAATCTACAGACTCCAAGTTACCTCTAAATATGACCCGGGGTACTTGAAAGAACAACAGGACCTTTGCAGGAACCATCATGTGTGGCAGAACAGAATAGGAAGTCTGATAGTGGCCTAGCAGTGGCAGATCTCAGAAGTCTCCAGCAAATATATTAACCAAGAGTGATTGAGAACTGAGATAAAATGAGAGAAACTCATTTCAGAACTGAGATAAAATGAGAGAAATCCTTGGAGGAAATGGAGAAGCATGTACAGAAATTGTGTGAGCGCACAGAGGTGAGATATCTAAGAAAGCACCTCTTTCTAAAAGAAAGGCGAACATCTGGGAAGGTGGGCAAAGCCTCTCTTGGAGGTGTTAAGTCAGAAAAATTTCCCTGTAGCCCAGGGCTACTGAAGAAAGCATTCAGCCCTCTACCTTCAAGTATTATGCTAGCTATCAGTATTTTGTAGATGATTTTTGTCAGGTTGAGAAAATTCTCTTTTATTTTTAGTTTGCGGAAATTTTTTTTTCTTGTGAATGGGTGTCGAATTTTGTCAAATGCTTATGTACCTATTGAGACGTCCTTGTGGCTGTTTTACATCTTTTCCCCTGCAGATAGTGTAGTACACTTGTTGATTTTCAATTGCTAAGCCAATCTTAGCAACTCCAGTTGATTGAGATTTATTGTCTCCTACTATTCCTGACTTGATTTGTTTGATTTGCTAAGCACTTTGATGTCTATGCTGATGAGTTTTCTTTTATGTCTTTATAGGTTTGGGTGTTATAATTATGCTGACTTCATGAAGAATATTAAGAAGGATTCCTTTTTCCTCCATTTCTTAAAGAGCTTTTATAGACTTGATATTTTCTCTTCCTGAAATATTTAATTGAATTCACCAGTGAAGACTTCTGTGCCAGGGGTTTTCTGTTTAGGGAGATGTTTGAGAAAAAAATCACTTTGTAAAACAGATAGCTATTCATATTTTCAGATTTTTATTGTACTAATGTTTTGGTTTTTATGTTTTAAAAGAAATTTCTATTTCTAAATTGCTCTAATTATTATAAATTTCTAAATTGCTGTTTGTTAACATAAGTTTTTTTCATAATATTCCTTTACTATGCTTTTAATATTTCTAGCATCTCTAGTCACCTTTTTCATTCTTGATATTGTAATTTGTTCTCTCTCTCTCTCTCTACACACACACACATACACACGACTTTGCTAGAGGTTTATCAATTTTATTAATCATGTCAAAGAACCGAGTTTTAGCTTTAAGTTTTTCTCGTTTGTATAGTTTTTACTTCATATTTTTGTGTTTTCAACTTACTTTGTGCTTATTGAGATTTTTGGATCTATAAATTTATGGTTTTCAACAAAACAAGTAGATAAATATTTTTCTTCCCCATTCTCTCTTTCTTCAAATATTTTTTCTTCCCTAGTCTTCTTCTTTTCTCCTTCTGCAGCTCTAATTGCACATATGATAGACTATTTAATTTTATTTTACAGGTCTCTGAAGCTCCATTCACTTTTCTTCAGTCTTTCTTCTCTTTGTTCTTTAAATTGTTTTATATATAGAAATATATATGTGTGTGTATATAATTTACCTTTTTTTTTTTAAAGATTACATCATCTCTTTTCTGTCATCTCCAATGTGCTTTGAAGGCCATAATATGAATTTTTTCATTTCAGTTACTGATTATTTTCAGCTTTAACATTTTCATTTGGTACATTTTCATCATATGCTGCTATTGTCCATCTGTTCATTCACTATGACTGAAATTTCCTTTAAATTCTGAAAAACATTTATAATAGCTGTTTGAAAGTCCTTGTCTGATAATTACACTTAGTTCATCTCAGTCCTATTTCTTGTCTTTTTTCTTGAATAGGAGTCATATTTTTCTGATTCTTCACATATTTAATGATTTTTGATTATATTTTGGACTTCATAAATGTTACACTGTGCAGGCTCTGGATTCTGTGATGTTCCTTGGAAGAAGTTTGTTCCAGTATACAATTAACTAGGCAGATTCCAAACTGTCTTCTCAGCTGTGACAGCAGCTGAAATCTCTGCTTAGCTATTCCAAATTCCAGCTGCTGCTTTCTTGCCAAGTACTCTAGGGTCTCTAGCAAGCATATGTAATTTAATCAAGGATTTTCACACTTTTGCGCAGATTTTGGAGTTCACTGTCTCTGGAGCTCCCTCCCTTACAGAACCCTCCACTTACATTTCTGGCTGCTCTGCAAGACCCCAAAGCTTTCCTCTATCACCTCAAGCCACTAATAATAATGCTTTCTTCTGCGCTGAGCTGTATGAGAATTTTGAGGTCCTTAAGGCAAAAACAAACAAACTAAATTCTCATCTTTCAAGGATAGATAGTTTATGTTTGTGATCACTCTCTAGTACCTTCAAATATATCTTTTAATATTTTGTATGGCTTTTACTACTGTTATCTGTAAGAAGGTTTTCTTTGCTCCCTGCTCCCCAAGCTAATCTGCCATTATAGGAAGCCAGAACCTGAGGAATAATACCTTTTAAGACAAAGGAATCTAATTTCCTAGTGAAAGTCTTTACAAAGTATTTGTGTATGCACACAAAAATCACAACAAAATATTCCAGAACTACAAGTGAATACGTCAGTCACATCACTAAATATAAATGGGCTTATTTCCTCTATTAAATGGAAAAGATCTTAAGACAGTATCATAAACCAGAATTTCATCAGATGCTATATTTAAGAGACATGAGTAATATAAAGATATTTCAAATAGGTAAAAAAAAATGAGCAATTGAAAAATTTTACTAGGCAAATGCAAACAAAAGATATCAGAAATTTATGATTTTAACATTATGTAAGGTAGAATTCAGCACAAAAGAGAAAATGAGATAAAAATAAACATACTTTAGCACTAGACAGTCAATTTATTCAGAAATTTTAATAACTATTAATATCCATAAGTCATACACTAGCAACTTTTATTAAAAAACAAAACAAAGTTACAGGAGACATATGTAACTTAAATTTAGCTTTCTCAGTCCAGGAAAAATCACTGAAGAAAAAAAGAAATGATATTGTAGGGGAGGAGGACATTTCCTCTCCCCAAATGGGGGTTTGTCTGGCTGGAGAATGAATTAAATTCACATGAGACAGAATAGCAAGAGAAAATTAAACAAAGCTTTATGAGGAACCATGGCCCGGGGCCTTTCTTCCCAAAGGAAGAAAGGGCGCCGAAGAAGTGGGGTGCACATAGTGGTTATATACCCCCAAACAGGGTGTTTCACATGTGATTGAAATGTCCCTCCCACAATAGTCACAAGATTGCCCTGTCGGCACAGTGCTAGATGGACACAGCAGATAGTGGGTCTGCTATCTCGGTGGGCGTAGCAGGAGGCAAGTCTATCATCTGGAGCTGGGCGGTCACAGGTGAGCGCAGCAATCAGTTCCTAGCCTAAGGAAAGATGCTTAATCCTTAAAGAAATGCCAGCGTTGGGAGGGGGAGGGAAGTCAGTTACAGGAGGTTACCAGACTAGCACAATAAAATGCAGATTTTAAGTCCTTGCCTTTGGTATTGATTAAGAGTTTTTAGAAAGAAGGTCATCTCCTTTCTTCTTCCTGGTACAGAGAGGGAGGCACCTTTACAGATAGAGATTTACCTTAGAAATGTAAATGTATCCTAAAGAAGGGCAAGTTCCATTCCTCAGAGCCTCCTTCCCTGTCCCAGTTTATCAAAAGCAATCAGCCTCAAATATTCCTGATGCCGGAGAGACATATCTTGGGGTGGCCAATTCCAGGTCCCCACAATATAAAAGGCTCAAACACCCCAAGCAAAAAGTAACATCTGATGCATGTTTACTAATATTAGGACTTCACAGAGGGAATACAACTTCTTTTCAATCCATAGAATATTCATAAAATTTGATCATTTACTTGCCCACAAAGAAATTCTTGATAAACCTCTAAAAGCAGAAGCAGAATAAAAAATAGTCTGTGATCACAATTTAGTAAAAATGAAAATTAATATAAAACCTCTGCAAACAAAGACATTACTTTCTCCTATGAGTTAAAAAACTTAAAATGAATCAACTTGGTTTAAAGTGGAAGTAAAAACAATTTGCAGAATTTTAGGAGCAAAACAGCAAAAAAACATATTTAAAACTACATGGGTCAGAACGCAGAGAGTGCTCGGAAGAAAATGTACAACCTTAAATAATTATACAAATGAGTAAGAAAGGAAAGTCAACGAATTAAGCATCTGATTCAAAGAATTAAGAAAATAATGGTACAATAAACAGAAAAACGTAGAATAAAATGATTAATGAAGAAAAGCATACCTCCCCCACCCTATACGCCTCTGTCCCTGTTTTTGTTTATTGGGCAGGGGGAGGAGTCGGGGTGCAGGCAGAAGAGATTCCGCGTGTCCTGGGGCAAGGTGGGGGTTACCGTAACAGTGGTCTGTCCCTCTTCTTCTTTTTTTTTTTTTTAGGAAGAATAGCCCTGCGCTAACTACTGCCAGTCCTCCTCTTTTTGCTGAGGAAGACTGGCCCTAAGCTAACATCCGTGCCCATCTTCCTCTACTTTATATGTGGGATGCCTACCACAGCATGGTGTGCCAAGCAGTGCCATGTCCGCACCCAGGATTCAAACCGGCAAATCCTGGGCCGCTGAGAAGTGGAGTGTGTGAACTTAACCGCTGCGCCACCGGGCCGGCCCTGGTCTGTCCCCCTTCTTTCGGCAGGGGTAGACTTAATAAAGAGAGAAACTCAGAAAAAAAAAAGAAAGGAAAGCATGTATTTGTGACTTAGAAAACAACATTTAGAAATAGTGAACAAATTAACAAGCTGGCTCTTTAGGAAAAAATTAAAAAGATCAACTAGACATTTGAAAAAAACAAAAACAAATACCAGAAATAATAAATGTATCAGAGAATAACAGCGAGACAGAGGCTATTAATCAATTGACTAAGCTGTTAGCCTAGAAAGTGGAATAATAACTACAACAAAAATAGAATAATAACCATGGAATAAGCACAGAGGATATTGAACACACTTACCAGGGAAAAAGAGAAAAGAAGCAAATTAAAAATATTAGAAATTAAGAGAGGCTATCACTCTAGTCCTCTAGACATTAAAAAGATAACATGGCAATACTATAAACAAGTTGATGCCACATAATTAACAACTTCAGTACAATGGACACATTTCTTGAAAGACACAAATTATCAAAGCTCAAGCAAGAATAAATAGAAACCTAATTAGTTCCAGATCTGTTAAAGAAATTGAAATCTTTAGTTAAGACCTTCAACAAAGAAAACCCCAGGACCAGATACTTCACTAGTGAATTTCAGCAAACACTGAAGGAAGAACAATGCCAATTCTACACAAACTCTTTCAGAAAACAAAAGAGGAAGGAATGCTCCCCACTTGATTTTATGGGACCGGCATTACCATGGGCCCCACCTTAATCACCTGCAGTACCTTGATTTTCTGGCCATGCGTTAGACTGCCAATGTTTTTTTTTATAGTCACCCAGAGAATGCTATGTGCTGCCAGGTCGTGAAGCACTGGCATAGTGAACAGGCAGCCCTTACAACTATTCCACCAGGTAGCGATGCAACCTGGTATAGCTTTTGTGGAAAGAACTGTAGTAAGTATTACAAGCCCTCAAACAGCTCTTATTTTTTTGAACCCAATTTTAAGTTTAACATAAAAAATGAAATTGGAAAGAACACATTGAAATGCAAATACAGGAGGGTTTCCTCTATGCTTTTTATAATCATAACTAAAGCTTTCTTCAATAATATGTTGTTTAAATAATTTATGGTATATTCAGATACTTAATTACTAATTATCCTTTAAAATCATTATTTAAATTTGTATTTACTGATAAAGAAAGGTGTTTCTGATATATTTCTGAATGAGAAAAGCAGGTGGCTGACCAAAATAGAGAACAGGATTTTATATTTTAGAAAGTGGTGAAGGTACCTTTATAATTACATTAAATGGGAGAAGGTCTAGATAGATATACATACCAAAGTATTCTATCTTGTGGTGGAATCTGAGTTGATTTAAATTTAATTTAATAATTTTTGCTTCTCTGTATTTGCTCATTTTTTTAAGAAAATGATCATGTATTTCTCGTGTAATTAAACTAATTATATAAGAAAGATGAAAGAAAGATCTCCATGGCTACAGTGTGTGGGAAACCAGCCACCATGAAATTTAAGTAATCCAGGTGACAGTTAATGGCCGCAGTGGAGTGAAAAGAAGTGATCATATTCAAAAGATATTAAAAAAGCACAATTAACTGGATTTGACTATTCCAAAATGCAATGTAAATTGAATTTTATTAACTTAGATTCTATTTCTTTAATAGAAGAGGAGGTAAAAATATCTTTGTCACATTTAATATCAGAGGTTTAGGAAGGAGATACAGAAATTATCATTCTCTAACGATTAAAATGGGAGAAATTTGAAAGTGTAATGTCTGAATTGTTTGTCTTGGGACTTTTATCTTTAAAAGAAATTATCTTTTCATCTATGATTACTTATTCAGTCTTCCACCCAATTAGCAACTTTTTAAAGATTTCATATATCATACAATTTGAGGGAGGCAAAAGAAAAACAAGATAAAATCTTTATATTTGTATTGAATTCTTTAAAAGAGCAATAAAGTCCTAGACTAATTTGGGTAAAGTGAAGGGTAATTTTGATGCTGCCATTGAGAGAATTCATCAGCCCTGCGGTCTCCCTTCAAAATTCGAAACTGCTACCTAGTGGCATAAAGGATCAGTGTCGTGGGTCCTAAAATATTCATATTGGCAGCTGCACTGCTATAGAAAAGCAAAACATTATGGAATTGCATGTCTCTATGTCATTTTAAGTTACACACATGGCCAGATCTCCAGGTGAGTTCAGAGGAAGCTCAGGGTTCTAGGCCTCTTCATTATTAAAACTTTGGCAAATGAGTCAAAAACTTAACTGAGAGCTCTCTCTTCATCCACTGGCATCCACTGTGTACATACATTTTTCTTGCTTCATTTATTGTCTTACCACAGCATTTTTTCTTCAAATATAAACTATTCCAGCTTTCTAACATTTCAGAGAATATTATATATTTCTAACACTTTCATCATTTCATTTTGCTTACAATTACTTGGAAGTTCAAATACCAAATTTGAAATTGCTATGATCAAAATGTAGTAGAAAGAATTCAGTAGGTGCAGAAATATCTTGAAACACGGAGTCGGGAAGTGATGTAAGTCTCTTGAGTGCATGTATGTGTGTGTGTGTTTTAAGTCCATAAATGTTGGGTGTCAAATTGCAGAGAAACTCTTTTCTAATCCAAAGAAAGAGAAGGATCAATTTAATGAATTCCTGATACCTTACATAATCATTCTGGATAATCCCAGAAAATCATTTCTTGACGACCTTAAGTTTCTCCGTTGTCTTTTTAAAGCTCAACTAGCACATTTCATTTACATTTCAACACTGAAAATCTGTAAGGTCTTTTTTTCCTTTTTGTAATCACTGTATTTTTCAGGTGAATTCCAATAAACAGCGATGAGCATTTCCACAAAAGGAAATCAAATCTAGGAAGGAATTATTGCCATTGCTTCTCATTTTCAAATATAAATATTTCAGTTGTTTCAACAGATTTGGCTTTAAAATGTGCACATATTTACTAGGTGAAATATTGAGGAGGAACTTGCATAGGCATGATATGTGTTTAAGAGATAATTGTGGTCAGTAGCTTATAAATAATAAAATTAGGGAATGATGACATAGTAGCAACCATGTAAGCAGTCACACTTTTATTCATGTTTTTGAATGATTCATTTTTAAATAAATGTAATAGATGTAGACATTGACAAGCACGTGGATTATATTACATCACATCACACAAAAAAATTACAACATCTGCAGTTGGTTCATTGTCAGGCAGCGCTCTAAATTCTTGTCTGAATTTAAAATGTAAATGCACTCTTGTGCATTTCACTTCATCAGAAAAAGTCAGCCACCCAAATGAGACTAGAAAATATACAAACTCAGAGTCTATGGAAGGTTGATAGGATTTATGAATTTTAATTCCCTCTTGAGCTTTCCATTTCTGTTAGCAGCTAGAGACATTTTAAAAATATATAAAATAATCCTTTGAGTCCTAAACACTACCAGGTACCCTATGTAACAAATCACCTCCAAATTCTAATCTTTCATTTATACAGACAGAAATCAGAATTCAGTGACCTGTGGGTCTTTTTTGAAGGGAAGAATGACTATATAGTGTTTTATTTATTTACCTTAAAAAAAATTGTTAAAAACAATGGCTTCTTTGACTGACATTAGGACTAGTAAACTATAGAAGCCTCTCAACTTTGGAAAGTAAAAGTAATATATTAAAATACTTTTCTTAGGTAAATGATAAGGTTAATGTGACCTAAAGTTGACACATTTTTGGTCATTAAATCCATTTTCATTGTAATCACAGTTATCAAACTCAATGAACTCAAATAGTTCATTCCATTAACAAGGTATAGACATTGATGAGAGTAAGAAAGAAAACACTTCACTTACTTTTCAGTAGTATATTTGTTGTGAGATAAGGTGGTAGAAATGTTAATTTCACTCACAGACCCTCAAGAAACACAGTAGAATATAAAAGCTAAATTTATCATTTAAAAGAGGAGTGAAACGTGGGAGAGATCCTGGAATCCATCAGAACTAAGACTATACACAACACAAATCAACATAAGGTCTTCAAAGTGATCCACTGACATGTAGATCAAAAAATCAGAATGTACTTTCCATTCAGTAAAATTTTAAAATCAGCCTAGTCTTCACATAATAAAATTTTGACCACCTAAGATTTTACTTCTCCTATGTTCTATACATTTCCTGCTACAGGAATGCCAGTTTTATTTTATACAACTATATATATTTAATTTCATAAAATTTTTGGTGAAGGAAAAGATATACAACCTGGTTGAAATTTCTTTTTAAAATTCCCCTTGTGAACTCCAAACATCAGATAGAATACATGAATCACAGTTTGACCTTGAACTAGTCATATATGCACACTATGGACTATATTGCCATCTTACTTACACAACTTATTAAGGTACACATGCAGCTTTTTTGCCTTCCTTGAAATTCTGAGTGTGCTCTGCAAAATATGGGCCAGGACATGCATGAAGTGCCCTCGTTCAAACAGCAGTCTATTTATTCACTCAAGTATTTACTTAATGTTGCAGGTCCTGGCTTAGGACTCCTTATTGCCCCCCATTTTTTAGGCTGAATGTACTAGATTGATTCAGGGAAAACTGAAACAAAACACCTATTGACATGTTTAGTCTCTACTTAATTATGAAGCACTAGTGACTTTATAGCCTCTTACGAACTTTACTTATTAGTACCCATTATTTTTTAACTTATTGAGTTGAGTGACTAAATTTCTGAAAAGTGGCTTCATGTAAAGCCTTGCACCAGATTTAGCCTTCTCTAAAGGAAAAAGCTATTGGGGCTCAAGGTGCTCCACACTGGGCAGAGCAAGAGAAGAGGAGAGGCCTCCTGATGACCCAAGGCTGAGATGAGTCTGGTGTTGGCCATGTGGTGGAAAGCTTGGAAGGGGCAAATAGCTGTCGAACAGAAATGCTTTCCAACCTTTTTACATCATGACTGTAATAGAAATGCCACTATTTATAAGACTCAGTGAAGTAAATGGATGTGACTTCTTACTTTAGAAGTCAGCAGTCCATGGGTCCTGCTCCCTCAGGCCTTCTTCTGGCTTCTTACACCAGTAATTATTCCAATACTTGTAAATCAGTAAAAAGCATCCTTCAAAGAAATAAATATCTACGTCACAGGTATACATGATTACTGAAAGATTAGACTGACTGCACATCTCCAAACTCATTTTCACAATCATGAATGGGTTAGGCAATTAAAAAAACTTGAGTGATGCCCACTTTATGTTAAACAGGATATAAGAATTTATAATTTTTTCCTGCATAAGCAACAAAAAGTAGACTTCTATTTAAAATTTTTGTGTGTGTTTGTGTTTCCGTACATCTGTATGTGTGTGCATTTTCATTAAGTGGGACCAAATAAGAATCAGATTAAACATATATTTTATACAGAGTATTATTCGCAAAAGCAAGCTTATAGTTCTGAAATTTATCTAAATTAGATGCCAAATGAATGAGTGAAGTTTAGAAGAGTTCTCGATGTCAGAGGCATGGAGTATTTATATTGAAAACAATGAATCTATCAAGTTTACTTTATCCTCATGTCAATCAGGGCATGTTTTCCCTTAGTCCGAATCCCAATGGCTTTAAAAATGGAGGAATTGGATATGATACTTTCTGAAGGTCCTACTCAATTTAAGCTCTTCTTTCTTAGAGAATAATCTTTCTTTAGAAAATTATGCACATCTACACACATATGAATCTGCCAGAGTTCCCAAATTTTATACATTTTCCTACTAACTTTGCTATCTTCTGTCTACATTAACCTTAAGAAAAACTATATTCAGCAAAAAATCTCTAATATCGGAGGTGCCTACCTTCTAATGTTCAATCTGTAGAAGTAGACATAAACTTTGAATATATATATATATATATATATGTATCTTTTTCCACTAAAGGTTTTTGAGAAGACCAAGTCTCATTATACTCTTTTCATTTAACTCATCAGCAACTTTTAAAATATCTGACATAATGTTAGCACTACGCCTTCAACTTTCAACTTCAATGTTTAACTCAGGCAGAGGGTCAATGAGATTTTTTCCTAGTGTTCTTCCTCACCAGTTTCTGAACTTTGAAAGAGTTAGGCCCTGAGTATAGGAAGGAGCTTTAAGTACATGTTAACTGGCACAAAGTGAAACATTTAATACAATATTTGACATTCTTTGAGAAACTCTATCAGAAATTGCAAAAAAGAAATTGAAGAGTAGGTCCACTTGTATTTCCGGCATTGACCTTGGGACCACTGATCTGGAAAATTAGCATCTGGCCAAAGATGATAAGACCTACAATACATAAGGAGCAGTTGGAAAATAGACTTCAAAAAATTCAAGAACAATTTTTTTCAATGTACACACCAGAACTGCATGCTGAATTTGTAACCTTTATACCTGTGTATATAGTCTGATATTTTCAGGTAGATTGTGCTTAAAAGCATTTCTGTCTAAATAAACTAATGTCCAGATTTAGGTGAGTGAGCAGATGACAGGCTGGATGCAGAGACTGGCTTACCCAAAGGACAATCAGAATTCCACTTCACATATAGATTTTTATTAAAAATTGCAATAATTGTATTATTCTCATTATACCCTACACTGTCTAAATTTGAAGAAAGGGAGATAAATTTGGTTAATGTTTCTAATGCCCAAAGCTTATGCTTGAGAAGGACTAGAGCCTTTAGACTGAATTATTAGAGTTCAAGTGGAAGGTTAAGGGTGCTTAAGAGTTGATTAGAGAAAATAAATTCTTCCTTAGATGTTACTGGAATCTGTCACTATCTGATATGATCCTGGAATGTCTCTCATTTATTAATAAAAATAATTCAGTCTAGATCTGTCCACATTTGGATCTTGATGTTCTACCACTAAAATATAGTTCACAAAATTTACTCTCTGCAGAGACTTGACAGTGCTGTTAATCTGCATCTATAATTAATTTAGGAGGATGAGACAAATTGTTGGGATGTGGAGATAATGACTAGTTTTATAGACTGAAGAGTACCATGGTAAAATATGTGGCCAGTCAGTATTCCACAGTACTTCTCCTGTGGACACTACAGACAGTGAAGGCTCAGGATCATGTCCCTTGCCATTTATAAACTGTTGCTGTGAAAAAAAATGGGTTTTTCATTCTCTATCAGATTCAGTTGCAGTTAAGTAAATTCACTAATTCTATTTTCTTATCTTATTTGAATAGCTTTTCAGGTTTAAAACAGAATATTGTGTGGTTTCATTTATAGCAGCACATGCATGTGCAAAATCATGCAGTGGAGACCCAGCCACTCTAGCCCGACCATACTGGCTAATAAAAGTTTGAACTAAGAAAAAGTCTAGACTAGGAATTCAGAGGATTGGGTTCACATCTCTGCTTGGTCCCCACTATCAAGTTGTCTGACTTTGGATAGGTTCCTACACCTCTCAGATTGAATTAACTCATTTATAAAACAAAGAAGCCAAGGTAGATGTTCTCAGGTTCCCCTTTAAGGAACAATGTTTTATCATTTAAGTCTCTTTCTGATCTGACTTATATTTTGTGTTTGCCTAGATGGTGACAAAGATAAAGAGCTGGACAAGATGGAAAGTAGTCCAAGCTCTTTAAGTGAGAGAGCTCTGGATGGTACCCAGCAAGAGGTTTGCAGGTTAAGCTTAGGCTGAGAATAGGACATTGTCTTCAGTACCTAGGAATCTAGCTACAACAACATATTCAAGCAGAAGCGCATTATTTGAAGAGTAGATCTGGGCTCACGTCAGCGAAGGGCACAGCAGCCGCTCAGCGAATAGTCAGAACTGTTCTGTCATCACAAAGATCTGCCACATACTACCCTTATATGGTCATTCTTTCCTCTCGCCTCCTTCATGCTTAGCCCCTGGCAACTGCTAATCTGTTCTTCATAGCCATAACATTTCAAGAATGTTCAAATAAACTTTTAAAAGCTTTTGCTTATGTTTTTATTCCTAAGAGGTTTCTTTTACATTTTCATAGCATTCTATTCTCTTATTTTGCATGTAATACCTTCCCTTATCTCAAAATAAAGATGATTCATTATAGATTTAGTTGTTTGGAGAAGTTTTTTCCTGCTATATTTATCTGTTTCCTCCAAGCACCCCCCTTTATTGTTTCCACCTTTCTATTCATTATAATTTGAATGACGTCCTAAAAAGCTCATTGAAAGCACTGTGTGAAGGTGGAGAATATAGGGCCTGAGTGTTAACCTTTTCTTTGAGGAGATCCCAAATATTACTGTCTGGGTTTTTTTTTAAGTAAGTTAACACCCTATTAATGACAAAAACCCAAATCAGACCGTATGATTTAAAACCTATTTGCAACAAACCCCCCCAATCATCCATCTGTGCAAAACCTTAAACTATTGGAAACTTAGACTCGGCCATTCTTAATGGGGGCTTTAATTGTGCTGGTCCAGTTCTGATGCTTTGATCCATTTCTATAGCGTAACAATGTCAACATTACTATTGCTAGCTGTGCTTTCAGATGCCCTTTGACTTAAAAGATATTTACAAGTTAAGCTCCCAAGCACAATGTTGCCTTCAAATTACAAAAGTGGTTCTGTCTTGTTATAATACCATAGAGCCACAAACACAGGACACACACCAACTTCAGTGGGTATCCTCATCAAAAGGATCCCCAGTCCCACATCCCAGATGATACTACCCCGGCTCAGGAGCTCACCACTGGAGATGACATTGCCCCCTGCAATGACTTTATCCCAGACACTAAAACCTCTGCCTCACTGACACCCACAGGCTGCCCCTCCCGGAGTGCTGACAAATTGGACATGAAACTTTTATTGCTTTTCTTCCTTTGATATTAGGAATTCTATTATGTTTTCTGAGCTCTGGGCTCAGAAACTGCTGGGCTGTCAACTTGACCTGAAGAATATACCAAAATGTTATCTAAAAATATATGTAAGTCATACTTCTAACACATATTACCATACCACCAAGATATTATTAGAGATCTCTGAAATTTCAGATCTGTTTTCTTGGCTAATGCCATATAAATAAGAAACTAAGATACGAATCAGCCTATAAGGACTCCTTATACTTCTATTGTGTTCCTCCTTTTTACCCTCATAATATGTTTTCTATGCTGTTTAGGGCAATTTATATCCTACTCTTTGAAGATATCCCATACTATTCAGGCCATTCAAATACCCAAATAATTGAGCTAAACTGGTGTCAAGAAATCAAGGAGACAATGGTAACATGGTTTTTAAAATGCTGTCTTGACCCAGTTTTGAGACCCTGGCAAGAGGCTGCTCGATTTCCCTTCTTGGGAAGTCAATTAAGTCCATCCTCCCAACTACCCTTTCTATTGGGCTCTTATACCCTGAATGACTATCCACCCACTTTAATCACTCCAGGGCCAGCACCAGGCAACTACAGACAGCCCCTATGCCCCAGAGCCGCTGAAATTATTCAAGATAGTCAATTCTAAGCCTGCTTACCCTGTCTTGCCTGTTCCTTTCCTTGGAAACTACAATAATCTTTGGCCAACAGCTTCCCCCTCCCTAGGAATTGACCCCAGGTGATTCCCAGTGTGGCCTCCTGTGGTGTGATGTGTTCTCCTTCACTTAGGATCTGAGAATTTAACAAACTATTTTTTCAGTGGTAATCTTATGGCCTTACCATATCCAAACAATAGAAGAAACCATTAAAATGATATTTTGGGCCAGCCTAGGTGGCCTACTGGTTAAGTTTGGTACACTCTACTTTGGTAGCCTCAGTTTGTTCCTGGGCAGTGCCATGCTGTGGTGGCAGCTCACGTACAAAACGAAGAAGGTTGGCAGGGCACGTTAGCTCAGAGCAAATCTTTCCCAGCAAAAAAAACCAAAAAACAAAATACAATATTTGGGTAAATAATACCATTTTCTGACATTTTATCAAAGCCTTCTATTCTGAAGGCCCCAGTTGAAAGGTCTCTAACAGCTTGATATATCAATAATATTCTCTTTCCTCAGGGTATGAGCAGAGGAATATGATAGTTTTTGCACAATACACAGCAGTTCAAAAGGCATTAGAAGTTGCCAATAAGAGTGATCTTTTATGTTTCTGCAAAGTTAAATGAGCAAAAGCATAGCCATGGGCTCAGAAAGCAAAAATTACAGAATTCCAATGAGTACTGAAACAAATGCATTTTTGTTTTTGATGTAGGAACATATATAAAAAAAGTCATTCTACTTCCCATTTTGAATTACTGTCTAATCAAATCTTATGCACTGAGACTATCAGCTTTTACTAAAAAAAAAAAAAAAAAATAGAACATCTTCACACCTAAGGACATGCAGCTCTGATGGTTATAAAATGATTTATTTTGCATATCTCTTATTATACCTGTTGAGAGATTTATTCCTGCTTTGAGTTATTTCTCCCTTTTCATTTGAAGCTATGTGGTTCATGGGATGGGGGGGGGCAGAAGAGTGAGTGAGGGAGGATTATTTCTAATGGAATTACTAATCTCTGACTGAAAATGCTCATACTTTAGAATTACAGCATAAAAAGTAAATATTGATGGCAATGTTTGAATTTCAACATCCTATGAAATCTTGACACAAAAAAAGGTGAGGTACTAAATTCACCTACCATTGAGTATTCTGCAAGCATCAAGAAAGCTCTGGTGGTTCTGGAATAAACCAAACAAAGTTCTGTGTGGCTCAGGAGGGATTAATATACTTTGAATTACTTTAATCCTTTAGTCTCAAGGTAGTTGTTATACCAACTACATATGAACCTCCCAGGAACAGAATTCCCAAGCTTTTTATGAATTTGTATAATGATCCATGTAGTGTTAAAAGAGCAACATAAAACTGAATTGAAATCACCAATACTGATTATTTTTAAAGGTCAATGCCTCCCTGCCTCCCACCCCTACCCCAGTGATTTAATTTCTTACACAGTATGAGTTGTATTCACAACTGCCTGTGTGTCCCAGGAATTTTGAAAGGATCATAAGGTAACTGTGGAGATGGAGCCTTCTCTATTTGTTATATTTTGGGACTCACTTTCACATGTGTGAATTAGTTTTAAGCCAACTAAGACATATGCATGATATTCCCTAATCCATAATTTTAGCTCCAAAGAGAAGACTCCCACTCCTTTTTTTCTTCTCATTAGATCAGGTCTCTATAAACTCCCTCAGGTTGTTCTGTTTTTGTTTTTCTTTTCCACAGTCAGCTTCCAGTTCCCATTCCTTTAGACAGATATTGATTGGCATGCTTGCACCAGTTCTCCTTTGGGGGATTTTCTTCATATGTGTTGCGCACTTCTCAGCTGCTGACAATGGAATGATATCAACAGAATAGGCACAGTCTTTAGTCAGTACTTACCAAGACCGTTTTGGATGCTTAGTTCCAGAATCTGTTACTAGCACATCTAGTCTTCCCAGGTATGGCCATCTCTTCTTCACTCTACCTCATCTTCCTTTTATGTTTGGAAGTTCTTCCTCTTCTGTAATTCTTATTTACTGCTTAACATAAAGTTATTTTGCAGTTTTCTTCCATTGTCTGATTCTCTCCCACCCTTTTCTCCATTATTATCATAACCCACAGAACAAACGGAACACTCTCAGCTATGGTAGAGCTGGCCAAAAACACACGGGTATTTGACTGGTATTACTAACATCAAATAAACCAATATTAGTCACCGAGCACCCAATAATCTTCAAATAGTACCTGTACAGTATTATTATATTTATGTACACCTGAGGTATAAGAAAGTTATTGGATTTCTATATGCAAATATTTGAACATAGGTAAACATTTCTATGCAGAGATTTTATAGCTTTCCTTAGATTCTCAAAGTATTCTTTGACTCCAAAAAGATTTAAGGACCAATGAATGTCCTTCCTACTAAATAGGTAAAGAAAGAAAGTGATAGATGATTTCCAAGAAGTCTTTATGTAAGCAATAAAGCCATTACAAAAGTAGAATCTCTTTCATGAGCAAATATTCCACAATGATGCATGATATGATTTTTAAGCTCCCTGATGTTTTGAATTCGAACATGTAATGAAATAACCTTTAAGCACTTTTCTTGAGGCAAATCTGTTTCTTAGTAAATAAAATAGTCCTATCTATTACCTGTATGCACAGCAAAAGATTGGTAGGATTATATGATTATTTGGGGAATTTAAATATCCTGGATATCTAAAGGCAAATAATTTAGGTTTTATAAGACAATCCAGGACTTTTGTTATGATTAATATCAGCTCATTCAGAACAAAGCTTTCGTTGAGGACAAGTAGTAAATCTGGAAGAAGAAAAAGTTAGTAAGAGAGTCAATACTTTCCCAGGTAGGATCTGGAAGAAAGGAGAAGCCTAGAAGTCTGAGTGACTAAATGGAGCTTTTGCCCCACAGGGCTGGGAGGAAAGGCTTCGGAGCACAAGAGGACTCAGGGGGTTACACTCTAGGAACAAGAAAGAACTGTAAATAAATAGGTTCTTCTGTGACTACAGCTCAGGGTCCTATTACCTAATCCCTGACATTTAAATAACACCTCAACTCCCCAGGAATTCCAGAGCACAAGTTCCCATAGACACTGGCAGAAGCAAAGAGAAAACATCTCAGGTGGAAGATAGTGTCTTCCTATATTTCTCAGGGACATGATTAGAGTGATGTGAGTTAGGACTCATTTCAGGTAAAAAATTTAAAGGTAGGGTGAAAAAAATTAAAATTATGATAAATATTTTAATACAATATTTAAAAAAAATCAAAACCAATGCAAAAAAGACCCTTAGTGAACAAAACATCAATTGTTTTTAAAAAGCTAGGATCTGGTGACTTCAGGTTTCCAATCTGGCAGGTAAGAAGCTTGGAAGTTACAACTCCATCCTAACAAGCAAAAGCTGAACAAACCGTAAAAGCAAAAACTCTTCCTAGACCCATGAAAGAAGTGGGGTCACAGGACAAACCATTGCTGTAAAATTAGAGAGATCAATAGATGAATACGGAGAATTGCAACTTACCAGAGCAGAAACCCATGAGCTGAAATCTCCATGGAAACCAGCGTGGAGTAGCAAAACCTTAACTGTAACTGAAGAATTTGGAGGCTCCGTGTGGAAAGTCTCAGAGATAAAACCTCCAGGGTGACACAATCATAGCGAGGTCCCCACATGTTGTGAATTTTACCTCCTGGAGCCTGGCCAGGTTCTCACAGTGAATACCAGGGAAAAATACCCTTGTGCTTCTCCCAGTGGGAGAGGGAAGCAACCATTTTGAAATTCACCAGAGCATTCTGTACTTCTTAATGAGGCCTGCTCTCAGCAGAAACTAGTTAACCAGAACCTAAGCAGCTGGAGTTTTATCAGAGCACAAGTGACCTGAGGAAGATAAATACCCACCTCCAGCTGGCTCTAGTCTTCTATGTGGAGGAAAGGAAATATCCAGTGCCAGCCCTCTCCAGCCTGGCATGAAGGAAAGGGAAATACACAACTTTACCCCACTTTTGTTACTGGTCTCACGTAATGAGAGGTTACTGAGAAGCATTTGTGAAATTCACAGTCCAGAGGCATAGGCTCACTAAAAGACTGAGACCCAAACATAGGACTATAGAATGCCAGCCCTCCCCATACCTCACCACCAGGTTACTAAAGGCCTATTTACAGCAATTTCTTTTATCCAATTTTATCATGTCCAGCTAACAAGAAAAAATTACAACATAGTATAAAACACCAAAAAGATAGTTTGAAGAGGTAGAGTAAACACCAGAACAAGATTCAGATATGTCAGGGATGTTGAATTATCAGATCTGGAATTTAAAACAATTATGATTAAAATGCTGAGAGCTCTAATGGATCAAGAGGACAGTATGCAAGATCAGATGGACAACATAACAGAGAGAAGGAAATTCTAAGAGAGAACCAAAAAGAAATGCTAAAGATCGAAAACACTATAGTGGAAATGAAGACTATCTTTGATGATCTTATTAGCAAACTGGACACGGCTGAGGAAAGAATCTCTGAGCTAGAGAATATCTAACTAGAAAACTCCAAAACTGAAAAACAAACATAGAAAAGACTGGAAAAACAGAATAGAATACCAAAGAACAGCAGAAAAACTACAAAAGGTGTAACATATGGGTAATAAGAATACCAGAAAGAGAGAAAGAAACAGAAAAAATATTTAAACAATAATGATTGAGAATTTTCCCAAACTAATATCAGACACCAAACGACAGATCAAGGAAGTGGAGAAAACACCAAGCAGGATAAATGCCAAAAACATTATCATTTTCAAACTACAGAAAATCAAAGATACAGAAAAAATCTGGAAAAAGTCAAAGGAAAAAGCACCTTACCCACAGAGGAACAAAGGTAAGTATTAGTTCAGACTTCTCCTTTGAAACCATGTAAAGAAGAATGGAGTGAAATATTTAAAGTATTGAGAGAGAAAAAAACCCACCAACCTAGAATTCTGCACCCTACTAATTATCCTTTAAAAGTGAAGGAGAAATAAAGATTTCCTCAGAAAAGCAAAAGTTGAGGAAATTTGTTGCCAGTAGACCTGTCTTGCAAGAAATGTTTAAAGAAGTTCTTTAGAGAGAAGGAAAATAATATAGGTCAGAAACTTGGGTCTGCATGAAGTATGAAAGAGCAACAAAGAAGAAGTAAGTGGAGATAAGATAAAAACATTTAGTTTTCTTATTCTTAATTGAGCTAATAGATAACAGTTTGTTCAAAATAAATATAGCAACAATGTACTCTAATATAAATGTATACATTTATAAATAAAAATTGAAACCACGTATTCAAATATATGTGTGTGTGTGTATATATATATGCTTATAGATGAGTAAAATGAATGACAACAATAATAGAAAGTGTTAGAGGGAGCAATTAAGATTATTTTGTTATTACAAAGTACTCATGACCCATGAAGTGGTATAGTGTTATTTGAAAGTATACTTGAATTAGTTGTAAATGTATATTGTAAACTCTAGGGCGAGCACTAAAAAAATTTTTTAAAGTAGTGTAACTGATAAACTAAGAAAGAGGAGTAAATGAAATCATATAAAATGCTCAATTAAAACCACAAAAGGCAGAGAAAGAATAGAAGACAAAAATAGGAACAAAGAACAGGGTCAACAAATAGAAAACAGTAACAAATATAGTAGATATTAATACAGCTATATTAATAATTACTTTGAATGTCTGTGATCTAAATGAATCAACCAACAAAGATTGTCAGAATGTAACAACAACAAAAGACCCAACTATACATTGCCATACATTAAACATAGAGACAATATAGATCACAAGTAAGTTGATTGAGAAAGATATGTCATGCTAATACTAATCAAAGAAAGTGGGAGTAGCTACCTTAATTTCAGACAGAGTTAACTGCAGAGCAAGGAAACTTATCAAGAATAACAAAGGGTATTACATAATGATAAAAGAGTCAATCCTCCTAGAAGAAATAACAATTCTCTTTGTGTATATGCCTAACAGAGTATCAAGCTATGTGAGGCAAAAACTGATAGAACTGCAAAAATAAATAAATGCATCCATTATTACAGCTTGATACTTCAATACACCTCTATCAGAAATGGAGAGATTCAGCTGGCAGAAAAGCAGTAAGAACATAGTTGAACTCAACAGCACCATCAATCAACTGGATATAAAAACATTTATGCCCTACTTCATCCAACAACAGCAAAATATAGATTCTTCCCAAGCTCACATGGAATATTCACCAATTAGACCATATTCTAGTCCATAAAACAACCTAGCAAATTAAAAGAATAGAATTCACATAAGATTTGCTCTCATTCAACAGTCAAATTAAACTAGAAATCAATAACAGAACGATAACTCAAAAATCCCCAAATACGTGGAGATTACACAACACATTGCTAAATAATACATGGGTCAAAGAAATCTCAAGAGAAATTAAAATATATTTTGAACTCAATGAAAATGAAATATCAAAATTTGTGGGATACAGCAAAAGTAAGACAGAGGGAAATTTATAACATTGAAGTATACATTAAAAAGGAAGACAGATGTCAAATCAATCATCTAAGTATCCATTTTAGGAAATTAGAAAAAGAAGAGCAAATTAAATCTAAAGTAAGCAAAAGAAAAGGAATAATAAGAATTAGAGTAATAATCAATAGAGAAAAATCAGTGAAACCAAAAGCTGGTTCTTTGAAAAGATCAGTATGATTGATAAGCCTCTAACCAGGCTAACCAAGAAAAGAAGAGAGAACACAAATTACTAATATCAGAAATGAAAGAGGGGTTATCACTGCAGATCTTTTGAACATAAAAGGTATAATAAAGGAGCCTGATGAAAAATTCTATCCCCACAAATTTGATAATCTATATAAAAGGGATCAATTCCTTGAAAGAGACAATCTGCCAAAACAGACACAAGATGAAATAGACAATCTGAATAGGCCAATATCTATGAAAGAAATTTAGTCAATAATTAATAACCTTCCAAAACAAAAGCACCAGGCCCAGATGTATTCACTAGTGAATTCTACCAAACATTTAAGGAAGAAATTATATCAATACTTTATAGTCTCTTTCAGAAGATAGAAGCAGAAGGAATACTTCATAACCTATTCTATGAACACAGCGTTAGCTTAAAACCAAAGCAGAGAAAGACGTAGAAGAAAAGAAAACTATAGACCAATATCTTTCATGAACATAGATGCAAATATTCTCAACAAAAATGTTAGGAAATTGAATCCAACAATGTAAAAAAGAATGATACATCATGACAAAATGAATTTTATTCAAGGTATGCAAGTCTGGTTCAATATTTGAAAATCAATTAATGTAATCCATCACATCAACAAGCTAAAGAAGAGAAATCACATCATTATATCAAGAAATACCTAAAAACCAATTGACAAAATCAAGACTCATTTATAATAAAAACTGTCAATAAACTAGGAATAGAGAGGAACTTTGTCAACTTGATAAAGAATACTTACAAAAAACCTACAGCTAGCATCACATTTAATGATGAGAAACTCAAAGCTTTCCTGCTAACATCAGGAACAAGGGAAGGATGTCCCCTCTCATCAATCTTTTCAACATTGCACTGGAAGTCCTAGCTAATGCAATAAGATAAGAAAAATGAATAAAAGGTATACAGATTGAGAAAGAAGAAATAAAACTGTTTTTGTTCACAGATGACATGATCACCTATGTATAAAATCAGAAAATAATCAAGAAAAAAAACCTCCTGGAACTAAGAAGTTATTATAGCAATGTTGCAAAATACAAGGTTAATATACAAAAGTTAACTGCTTTCCTATATACCAGCAATGAACAAGGAAAATTTGAAATAAAAAACACAATACCACTTATACCCCATCCAATAAAATAAAATACTTAGGTATAAATCTAACAAAATGTGTATGGGATCTATATGAGGAAAACTACAAAACTCTAATGAAAGAAATAAAAAAGAACTAAATAAATGTAGAGATATTCTATGTCCATGGATAGGAAGACTCAATACTGTCAAGATGACAGTTCTTCCTAACTTGTTCTGTAGACTCAATGCAATCTTAGTCAAAATCCCAGCAAGTTATTTTGTGTATATTGACAAACTGATTCTTTTTATGTATATTTTGTGTATATTGACAAACTGATTCTTTTGTTAAAGATTGGCACCTGAGCTAACATCTCTTTCCAATCATTTTTTTTCTTCTTCTCACCAAAGCCCTCCAGTACATAGTTGTATGTTCCAGTTGTAGGCCCTTCTAGTTGTGCTACGTGGGACACTGCCACAGCATGGCCTCATGAGTGGTGCTAGGTCTGTAACCAGGATCCAAACTGGTTGAAACCCTGGGCCACCAAAACAGAGCATACAAACTTAATCACTTGGCCATGGGACTAGCCCCAACAAACTGATTCTAAAGTTTATATGGAGATGCAAAAGACTCAGAATAGCCAGCACATATTGAAGAACAAAGTTGGAGGATTGACATTACCCATTTCAAGACTTACTAAAGGCTACAGTAATCAAGACAGTATGGTACTGGAGAAAGAATAGATAATTAAATTAATAAAACTGAATAGAGAGCCCAGAAAAAGACCCAATTAAATATAGTTAATCAATCTTTAATTAAAGAGGAAAGGTAATACAATGGAGCAAATATAGTCTTTTCAACAAATGATTCAGGAACAACTGGATATTGATATGCAAAAAAATGAATCAAGACACAGACCTTATACCTTTCACAAAAATTAACTTAAAAGGAATCACAAACCTAAATGTAAAATGCAAAAATATAAAACTCCTAGAAGATAACATAGGAGAAAATCTAAATGGGTTTGGGGATGACCTTTTAGATACAACACCAATGACCCAATCCATGAAAGAAAGAATTGATGAACTGGACTTCATTAAAATTAAATCTGCTCTGTGAAAGACACTTTCAAGAGAACGAAAAGACAAGCCAGAGACTGGAAGAAAATATTTGAAAAAGACATATCTGATAAAGAACTGTTCTCCAAAATTTACAAAGAACTCTTAAAGAACTCTTAAAGTCAACAGTAAGTAAACAAACACCCTAGTTAAAAAATGGTCAAGAGACCATAAGAAGTACCTCATGAAAGAAAATATACAGATGGCAAATAAGCAAATGAAAAGATGTTCCACAACATAGATTATCAGGGAAGGGTAAATTAAAACAACAATGAGATACTACTACTTGCCTGTTAGAATGCCTAAAATTCAGAAAAATGACAACACCAAATGTTGGCAGAGATATGGAGCAACAAGAAATCTCATTTATTCCTACTGGGAGTACAAAATGGTACAGACGCTTTGGAACTGTAGGGAGGAAGAACTATTTCTCTACACTCTAGATCCTTTTGGCTGGTCTAAGAGTTAAATTTGACATGAGACAGAATAACAGGAGAAAATCAAACAAAGCTTAGTAACATGTATACATGGAACAAACCCAAGAAAACTGAGTAACTCACCAAAATGGCCAAAGCCGTCAGCTTAAATACCATCTTCAGGTAGAGACAAAGGAGAACATTGAGGGGTAGGGCTCTGAGACTTCAAAAGCCAAGAAGGCAATTCACACGGAGATGGAAAAGCAAATGTTTGATAGACAAATGTTTGCTAGGCCATCTATAGACAATGGAATCTGAAAGAGATCTTTTGATAAAATGACCCTTGCTAGATGAATTTTGCCTACCACACCTAGAATTATCTATGGTGACAGCTCCTTCCTGGGACAGGTTCTTCTATCTTAAATTCTTTTAGGCAGTTTCTTTCAGAGTTTTTGCCATTAAAAAGAAGCCAAAGAGGCACATTTGGGGGTGGCCAATTTTGATCTCCCACAGAAGACACCTTGGCCATTTCTCACAAAACTCAACACACTCTTATCATATGATCCAGCAACTGTATCCTTTGGCATTCACCCAAGTGAATTGAAAACTTCTATTCACACAAAAATTTGCACACACACGGATTTTTATAGCAGTTTCATTCATAATTACCAAAACTTGGATTCAACCAAGATATCCTTCAATAACTAAATGGATAAACTGTGATATATCCAGACAATTGAATATTATTCATTGCTAAAAATAATTGAGCTATCAAGCCATGAAAAAACATGGAGGAAACTTCAGTGGATATTACCACGTATAAGAAGCCAATCCAAAAAGCCTACATACTGTATGATTCCAACTATACAATATTCTAGAAAAAGCAAAACTTTGGGGATAGTAAAAAAGTGGGTGGTTGTCAGCGGTTAGAGGAGAGGGAGGGATGAGTGGGTGGAACACAGAGGATTTGTTTAGGGCAGTGAAACTATCTATAATGGTGAACACAAGTCTATACATTTGTCCAAACCCATAGAATATACAACATCAAGAATGTAAATCCAAAGCTGTACACTTTGGGTGATAACAATGTGTCAATGTATGTTCATCAATTGTAACAAACAGATCACTCTGGTGGGGGATATTGGTAATGGGGAGGCTATGCATGTGTGGGGCAGGGGTTATGTAGGACATCTGTGTAGCTTCAGCTCAGTTTTGATATGAACCTAAAACTGCTCTTAAATATCAAGTTTATTAAATAAGTTTTAAAAAAGGTAGGGTCTGATAGAGCTGGATTAGGGTGAAATAAATGTGGTGAGTATTGCAAGTGCAAGGTCAGGATCCTGTCTTTAATTAAAATGCTGATATTTTGTCAAAGTACCTGTTAAGTGTTAAATCTCTTTCTGCTAAGTAGAAATGAGTGGTTTCTGTTTCTGTAACTGGACCTTGAAGGATACTCCATGAATATGGGACTTGAAACCAACCATGTGGATGAGGGGACAGACACTGAGACTGAAGGTCGGGAAGATGCTCTGTCATCTGTGAGCAAACTTATAATGGACAGTTTAAGTGTGCAAGTATTTGACTACATTAATGAAAAAAGGCAAGAAGGGACAAGAGGAGAAGAACTATTTCATTTCATGAATATCGAGTGCCTGCTCTGTGCCAGGCACCACTTTACATGGTAGGGATACCTGGGTGAACAAAAACAGATAAGCAGACCTAGTGGAAAAAAAGATGAGCAATGGCTCCTTTACTGCTGGAAAGAAGTTGTAATAATGTTCACACTTAAGTCAGCCTCTCTAACACTAAAGTTGAGTTCATAGAAGTTTAGGGAAGAATAAAAAGCCAGAGGAAAGAGGTATATCCTTCACTGCAAGGCTTAGAGTAGGTGAGTAGCATTTCAAAGACAAAGCAATAACACAGTACGGCTAAGGTCTTTGTGTTGTTGATTATTAGTAAATACATGTTGATGCCCTATTATTTGAATAAATCTCTGCTAGGCACTGAAGATGATAAAAATAAAGTTGTTTGCTTCCCAGAAATCAAGTGATTGCAGTTATGGTGTTTCTGAGAGCAGTGTCTGAAGTCACATTACTTGACTATTGTCTCTTCCACCATTTATCAGCTATGTGACTTTGTCCCCAACTCTTCACGGACTTGCGAGAATTAAATGAGCTAACACATGTAACAGGTTTAGCACAGTGCTGGCATATGAATAAAAACTTAATGAATATTGGCTGCTATCATTACTACAGGACTGATTTCAGAAACAGATTTCAGCAAGAGCTGTCTGACATTCAGTGTGCTGGTAAACTGGCTTAAAACAGACAAAAAAGCTCTGATTTGTAGTGCTTGCTTGTTGTGTCAAGTAAACACTATCAGAGCCACATTGGGTCTGCAGGGCCTTTAGTGCATATATTCTTGATTAAAGAGCACTGACAATTTAACCATAGGCAGACTGACTTCTAAGCGTAAACAGCAAGGTTTCCTTTTGTGTTTTTCACAGAACCTAGCCCAGGGCAGTACTAAGTTAGTACATATTTGTACATACTTCATTTTTAATTTTAATTAAAAAGTACTTTCATAAGCTTATCAGTGCTTTATAGTATGGATCCAGGCAAATTTAAAAAAAAAAAACTCTCAGAACTGAGTGACTATTACAAGGCTTGAGTTAGCAGAATAAGTAAATTGAAAATAATGTAGCTATGGTTCTTGAAAACAAATTTTTGAGGCTAACAGAATTCAAGGTGCCACAAAATTTAAGTAGGTTGTTGATGAGGAAGACAATAAAAGAAATACGGCAATAACCCCTCAATATGCCTTTCATTTACTGACATGAGTTATGACAGCCTCTATAACAATACCTCTGTATTTAAAGCTACCTAGAAACCACATTTTTATAAGCAAGCCAGGAAATGAGCCATTACATAGCAAAGAAGTAAAATTAATTCTGAGCCCCACTCAGAAATATATGTAACCATTTGCATTAAAATATATATGTAAACTTTTGATGAAATTGGAAGTTTTCTGAAATGATTACATTAGAAAGATTTCCTGTATAACCAAAGGCTTACCTTAGTCTTCAGATACTAGCCTTACACAATTTAAATTTTAAAAGCTGTCAGCAATATTTTAAACTATTGTACTTTGGTTACAGAACAGTGTCAGGAAATTCAGACTTCAATCTGAAGTTGTCCTTCTGAGTGAGATAAAAACATCCTAAATGACGCTTTGCCTACCAAGAACAAAAATATTTCCCTTCTTCATAGAACCCTCTAGAGCTTTATAGAAACTGACCCACTCTCAAAGGCAGGAGAGAAGTGGAGAGACTTTGTGGGACGAGGTCCCTGCATTTTTACCACCAGCTAGTTCACTCATTCACCTTCTGTTTCATTCATTTAGAGTTGTACTGAGTACCCACTATGTGATAAGGCACTATTCTTAATATTCTCATTACAGAAAAAAGGTAACATTTCTGCAAGGCACAACCTAAAAATATCTCAGTTGTTTGATTTTGCATTTAGGAAATCATAATGTTCACACTATTTAACCCATGGGAACATGGTGAAACAAATTGAGATAATGCAGGGCAAAGCCCTTGAAAAAAAATTAAAACATTATACAAATGGAAAGAATTGCTTTTATTGAAAGTTAAATGGCCTAGATCCTTTGACTCCAAGATCACGCTCTCATGTCACCTCTTTTCACTTAATGAGATCATAAAATTGTATACAGTATGAAAATCATAAAGTGTACTAGCTTGCCAAAACAATATCTAAATAAGAACCACTTCTGGGAGTTGCTTAATTAATCAAATATTCTTTTATACTGAAACAGGATTTTTAGTGACCTTGAACGTGTACCTCTAATTTTTCTTGTATTTAGAAAAATTTCGTTAAAAATCTTACTTCCTACATAAAGGCTTCTTTAAATTTACATCTTATAGGTAAATAATCTTTTATTCCTTCAAAATCTGTATTATTTTATCCACATGTATTTTTATTCTTTTGTGTCATGCATTGCTAATTCCTCTGAGAGACTTTGTTGAGAGACTGTAATGCACCTATCATGTCTTTGACCACAATTTGAATGCTGGAATCTGTCTGATTCATTTCTCTAGCTCCCATGATGCTTAGTAAAGGGCCTCATTCTTATAGGTATTTAGTGAATAAAGACTGAGATGAGAAGGACTGTAGCTACTTTACAGCTGCAATTGCCTTCTTACAAAATTATAAATTTCCCCCAACTCTTTATTATAAAAAATTACAAACGGAAAAGTCAACAGTATAATACAGTGAAGATACACTCACAAATTTGTATCAATTGTTAATATTTTTCCAAATATATTTTCTCTCTTCTTTCTAAACACATATAAACACACAAAAAAATAATGTTTTGTGAGATATTAAAGTAAGTTACAGACAGTGTAGTACTTCATCCTAAGTACTTGAGAACATAGATCCTTAGAATAATATTTACATATAAAACAATACCACTCTCACTTTTGATAGATATGACAAAGATTTCTTAATATCATTTATCATCCAGATCATATGTGAATTTTTCCAATTCTCCCCAAATGCTTTATTGCTATTTTTCAAAATCAGAAAGCAATAAAAATTGATGCATTGCTTTTAATTATGTATCTTTAGTCTCCTTTCGTCTAGGACAGTCCTCCCACTTGCTTTTAATTTTTTTCATGATATTGGTTTTTTGAAGAGATTAGGCTAGTTGTTTTATAAAATGTCCCACATTGTGGACTTGGCTGAATGTTTCTTTGCAGCATCATTTACTGAGTTCCTCTAACCATAAAAACCCTTATTAAATTTAAGATGTTTGTAGTTCTTTTTGTTTTAATGTATATTCCATTACGTATGTAGTCATTACAATGTGTTTGAGTCATTTGAAATAATTTTTTTCTTTATGATTATCCTATCAATTTAATGCTCAATTAAGTTAATTTGTTTTCAATTTTAGGATTTGAAGGTTTTTCTTTCTTTCTTTTTTTCCTGAGGAATATTCGCCCTGAGCTAACATCCACTGCCAATCCTGCTCTTTTTTTTTTGTTTTTCGCTTGAGGAAGATAAGCCCTGAGCTACTGTCTGTGCCAATCTTCCTCTGCTTTGTATGTGAGATGTCTCCACAGCATGGTTGATGAGTGGAGTAGGTCCACCCTTGGATCCAAAACCAGAAACCCCAGGCTGCCAAAGCCGAGCACACAGAGCATTAACCACTCAGCCACAGGGCTGGCCCCAGTTTTCCTTTATTTTTTAAACTATGTAAAATTTTTACATAGTTTGAAAACCAAAACTATTTTTTTAAAGGCTTTACTCAAAGAATTCTCACTTTCAATCCTATTCCCACCATCGTTTCACCCTTCCCCCATATTAATTCATTTAGGTTATTTTCTAGTTAATGCTTCCTGTTTTCATTTTGTAGAAATAAGCAAATATGAACAAATATTCTCATTTTGCCATCTTTTTATACAAAATATAACATTATGTAAATTGCTCCACACCTAAATTTATTCCACTTAAACCATATTTTGAAATCCTTTTGCAGACTTTAACATCCATTTATACTGTTATGTCATCTCCAAATGGAGGTCCTTTAATCTCGTCTTTTGCAATACTTATGACTCCCATTGTTCTCAACATGTAAATTTATTAATTAATATTGTCAGTAATGTATGCTGAATTCAGTCAAATGCTTATCAATGTCTATGGATATGATTTTTCTTCTTTCCTAATATGGTAAATAGTGTAATTAGGATATTTTTATACTTTTGTATTTTGTTTTATTTTCTTAGATTATCAACCAAAGAGCAAGCGAGCAAAATATTAAATTTCTGTTCAGTTTGAAAAGATGCAAATAATTCTTAAATTCTTAATGTTTATGAGAGTAAGGTTTTAATTTTTTAATAAATAGTTGCCGGAACACAAAAAGTTTAAATAATGTAAAGATACTTAGCTAACTACTAGCTTGTTTAAGAAGCAAAACATTGCATCTCTCCTTCCCCATAAATAACCACTATCGTAGTTGCTTTCAAAATAAGATTCTCGACCCTAAAAAATAGAAATTTTTTAAATTTTAGAGATTTTTGAAAATTTTATTGTGGTCATAATAGTTTATAACATTGTGAAATTTCAATTGTACATTACTATTTGTCAGTCACTGTACAAATGTGCTCCCTTACCCCTTATGCCCACCTCTGAATCCCCTTCTCCTCTCTCTGATAACCAGTAATCTGTTCTCTTTGTCTATGTATTAATCTTCCACATATAGGTGAAATCCTATGACGTTTGTCTTTCTCTAAGTGGCTTATTTCGCTTAACATAATACCCTCAAGGTCCATCCACGTTGATGTGAATGGGATGATTTTGTCTTTTTTTATGGCTTAGCAGTATTCCATTGTATATACCTACCACATCTTCTTTATCCAATCATCAGTCGCTGGGCACTTGGGTTGCTTCTACAGCTTGGCTTTTGTGAATAATGCTGCAATGAACACAGGGGTGCATAAGTCTCTTTGCATTCCCGATTTCAAGTTCTCTGGATAAATATCCAGTAGTGGGATAGCTGGATCATATGGTATTTGTATTGTTTATTTTTGAGAAATATCCATACTGTTTTCCATAGCAGCTGCAACAGTTTGCATTCCTACCAGCAGGGTATGAGGGTTCCCTTTCCTCCACATCATCTCCAATATTTGTTATTTTTTGTCTTGTTGATTATAGTCATTCTAATGGGTGTACAGTGAAATCTTAGTGTAGCTTTGATTTGCACTTCCCTGATGATTAGTGATATTGAACATCTTTTCATGTGCCTACTGGCCAACTGTAAATCTTCTTTGGAAAACTGTCTGTTCATACCCTCTGCCCATTTTTTGATAGGGTTGTTTTGTTATTTTGTTGTTGAGTTGTGTGAGTTCTTTGTATATTATGGAGATTAACCCTTATCAGATATATGATTTGCGAATATTTCCTCCCAGTTATTGGATTGTCTTTTTGTTTTGTTCCTGGTTTCTTTGGACTTGCAGAGGCTCTTTAGTCTGATGAAGTCCCACTTGTTTTTTCTTTTGTTTCCCGTGCCTGAGCAGACACAGTATTCGAAAAGATTCTTCCAAGACCCATGTGAAAGAGTGTACTGCCTATATTTTCTTCTAGGAGTTTTATGGTTTCAGGTCTTATCTTCAAGTCTTTAATTTATTTTGAGTTAAATTTTCCATATGGTGTAAGATAATGGGTCTATGTTCATTCTTTTGCATGTGGCTATCCAGTTTTCCTTTCTCCATTGTATGTTCTTGGCTCCTTTGTTGCAGATTACCTGTCTGTAGATGTTTGGGTTTATTTCTGGGCTCTTGATTCTGTTTCATTGATCTGTGTGTCTGTTTTTGTGCCAGTTCCATGCTGTCTTGACTATAGCTTTGCAGTATATTTCGAAGTCAAGGATTGTGCTGCTTCCAGCTTTGTTCTTTTCCCTCAGGAGTGCTTTAGACATTCAGAGTCTTTTGTTGCCCCATATGAATTTTAGGATTCTTTGTTGTGTTTCTGTGAAGAATGTCATTGGGATTCTCATTGGGATTGCATTTAATCTGGAGATTGCTTTAGGGAGTATGGAGATTTTAACTATGTTTATTCTTCCAATCCATGTGCATGGAATATCTTGCCATTTCTTTATGTCATCATCAATTTCTTTCAATAATGACTTATAGTTTTCATGGTATAAGTCTTTCACCTCCTTGGTTATATTTATTCCTAGATATTTTAATCTTTTCATTGCAATTGTAAATGGGATTGTATTCTTGAGTTCTCTTTCTATTAGCTTGTTATTAAAGTATAGAAATGCAACTGATTTTTGTAAGTTGACTTTGTACCCTGCAACTTTGCTGTAGTTGTTGATTATTTCTAATAGTTTTCCAATGGATTTTTGAGTGTTTTCTATACATAAAATCATGTCATCTGCAAACAGTGAGAGTTTCACTTCTTCATTGCCTATTTGGATTCCTTTTATTTCTTTTTCTTGCCTAATTGTTCCAGCCAAAACCTCCAGTACTATGTCGAATAAGAGTGGCAAGAGTGGGCAACTTTGTCTTATTCCTGTTCCCAGAGGGATGGATCTCAGTTTTTCCCCATTGAGCATGATGTTGGCTGGGGGTTTGTCACATATGGCCTTTATTATGTTGAGGTCCTTCCTTCTATCCCCATTTTGCTAAGAGTTTTTATCATAAATGGATGTTGGATCTTGTCAAATGCTTTCTCTGTGTCTATTGAGATGATCATGTGGTTTTTATTCCTCATTTTGTTAATGTAGTGTATCACATTGATTGATTTGTAGATATTGAACCATCCTGGTGTCCCTGGTATGAATCCCACTTGATCATGGTGAACCATCGTTTTAATGTATTGCTGTATTTGGTTTGCCAATATTTTATTGAGGATTTTTGCACATGTTCATTGGCAATATTGGCCTGTAATTTTCCTTCTTTGTGTTGTCCTTGTCTGGCTTTGGGATCAGGGTGATGTTGACCTCATAAAATGTGTTCAGTCTTCTTAAAGTTTTTGGAATAGTTTGAGAAGGATAGGTATCAAATCTTCTTTGAATGTTTGGTAGAATTCTCCAGAGAAGCCATCTGGTCCCGGACTTTTATTTTTTGGGATGTTTTTGATTACTGTTTCAACCTTTTCACTTGTGATTGGTCTATTTAGATTCTCTATTTCTTCTTGACTTGGTTTTGGGAGGTTGTATAAGAATTTATCCATTTCTTCTAAATTGTCAAATTTGTTGGCATATAGTTTTTCACAGTATTCTCTTATAATCCTTTGTATTCCTGTAGTATCCATTGTAATTTCTCCTCTTTCATTTCTAAATTTACGTATTTGGGCCTTTTCTCTTTTTTTCTTAGTGAGTCTGGGTAAGGGCTTCTCAATTGTGTTTATTCTTCTCAAAGAACCAGCTCTTATTTTCATTGATCCTTTCTACTATCTTTTTGGTTTAAATTTCATTTATTTCTGCTCTAATTTTTATTATTTCCCTCCTTCTGCTGACTTTGGTTGTTCTTCTTTTTCTAATTCTGTTGGTTGCAGTTTAAGTTTGCTTATTTAAAATTTTTCTTCTTGTTAAAGCAGGCCTGTATTGCTATGAATTTCCCTCTTGGAATTGCTTTTGCTCTACCCCATATGAATTGGTATGATGTATTTTCATTTTCATTTGTCTCCAGATATTTTTTGTTTTATCCTTTAATTTCTTCAATGATCCGTTGGTTGTTCAGTAGCTTGTTGTTTAGTCTCCATGTATTTGTCATATTTCTAGTTTTTTTCTTGTAGATGATTTCTAGTTTCATAGCATTATGGTCAGAAAAGATGCTTGATATGTTTTCAATCTTCTTAAATTTATTGGGGCTTGGCTTGTTTCCCAACATATGGTCTATCCTTGAGAATGTTCCATGTGCACTTGAGAAGAATGTGTACTCCACTGTTTTTCGATGGAGTGCTCTATGTATATCTATTAAGTCCATCTGGTCTAGTTTTGTTTAATTCCACTCTTTCCCTTTTGACTTTCTTTCTTGATGATCTATCCATTTATGTAAGTGGGATGTTAAGGTCCCCTACTATTATTTTTGTTGGTGGTAATATCTCCTTTTAAGTTTGCTAATAGTTGCTTTATGTACTTTCATACTCCTGTGTTGGTTGCATATATATTTACAAGTGTTATATCTTCTTGGTAGAGTATCTCTTTAACATTATATACTGCCCCTCTTTGTCTCTCATTACCTGTTTTATCTTGAAGTCTACTTTGTCTGATATAAGTATGGCAACACCTGCTGTCTTTTGTTTGCCATTAGTTTGAAGTATTTTCTTCTATCCCTTCACACTGAGCCTGTGTTTGTTTTTAGAGCTGAGATGTATTTGCTGGAGGCAGCATATTGTTGGGTCTTTTTTTTTCAATCCATCCAGCCACTTTGTGTCTTTTGAATGGAGAATTCAATCCTTTACATTTAGGGTAGTTATTAATATATGAGAGCTTAATGCAGCCATTTTATCAGTTGTTTTCTGGTTGTTCTGTTTCCCTTGTTTCTCATCCAATGTATTTCAAACTACCATTTCAGTTTGGTAGTTCTCTATGACGGTTTTCTCAGTTTTCTCTTTATTTATCATTTGTGTCTCTGTTCTGATGATTTGTTTATTGGTTATCATGAGGTTTGTATAAAAAAAATCTCATAGATGAGATAGTCCATTTTCTGATAGCCTATTATTTCCTTAGTGTAAGCTATTGCATTCCTTTTCTCTTCCCCTTCTATATTATTGTTGTCACAACTTATTCCATCTTGTGTTGTGTGTTTGTGGTTAAAATGATAAGATTATAGTCATTTTTAATGTTTTCCTTCCATTTATCTTTAATGTTATAATTAAGTGTTTGCTTATCTGTTCTGATAGACAGCTGCAATTTTCTCATTATGTCTGTGTATTTACCTCCTTGCTCAAGGCTTTGTAAACCCTTTCCTTTAGGTATGAGGGCCTTCTTGATCATTTCTTGTAGAGGGGGTCTTGTGGTGATGAACTCCCTTAGCTTTTGTTTATCTGGGAAAGTTTTTATTTCTCCATCATATCTGAAGGATATTTTCACTGGACAGAGTATTCTTGGATGAAAGTTTTTGTCTTTCAGAATTTTGAATATATCATTCCACTCTCTCCTTGCCTGTAAGATTTCTGCTGAGAAATCCATTGAAAGCCTGATAGGAGTTCCTTTGTAAGTTATTTTCTTTTCCCTTGCTGCCCTTTAAATTTTTTCTTTGTCATTGACTTTTGCCAGTTATACTAGTAAAGGCCTTGGAGAAGGTCTTTTTACCTTGATATAATTAGGAGTTATATTAACTTTTTTTACTTGTATTTCCAGCTCTTTTCCTAAGGTTTGGGAAGTTCTCAGCTATTATTTCTTTGAGCAAGCTTTCTACTTCATTCTCTCTCACTTCTCCATCTGGAATATCTATAATCCTTATGTTGCATTTCCTAATTAAGTTATTAAGTTGGATATTTCTTGGAGAATTTCTTTATTTCTTTTTAGTCTTACTTCTCTCTCCTCCTCCATCTGAAGCATTTATATATTCCTGTCCTCTAGATTGCTAATTCTGTCCTCCAAAATATCAGCTTTGTTATTCATGGAGTTTAGATTTTTCTTTATCTTATCCACTGTGTTTTTCATCTCCAACATTTCTTTTTTTTTTTTTTGGAGGAAGCTTAGCCCTGAGCTAACTACTGCCAGCCCTCCTCTTTTTTGCTGAGGAAGCCTGGCCCTGAGCTAACATCCATGCCCATCTTCCTCTACTTTATATGTGGGATGCCTACCACAGCATGGCATGCCAAGTAGTGCCATGTCCTCACCTGGGATCTGAAGCGGCGAACCCTGGGCAACAGAAAAGCAGACGTGAGATCTTACCCACTGCGCCACCGGGCCGGCCCCTCTCCAACATTTCTGATTGGTTTTTCTTTATAGTTTCAATCTCTTTTGTGAAGAATGTCCTCTGTTCATTAATTTTGTTCCTGATTTCATTGAATTGTCTCTCTGAATTTTCTTTTAACTCATTGAGTTTTTTTATGATAGCCATTTTGAATTCTCTGTCATTTAGATTGTAAATTTCTGTACCTTCAGGATTGATTTCTAGGTGCTTGTCATTTTTCTTGTAGTCTGAAGTATTAATATATTTCTTCATACTGTTTGACAGCATAGAGTTGTGCTTTCGCATAGTGATAGTATCTGGTTACAAATTTCACCTGTCACAACTTGGGGGGTCAGGAGGTGTGTATTCTGAACCCACCATGATCTCTGGCATCTGTGCCTGTCCTTTGGAATCTATGCGGCAGGGCCTGGCTGTGATTGCTAGCTTGCTTACTCACAGCTGCTGTTTTTCTAATGTATGTGTGGGCCCTTTGGCTGACCAGCTGAGCTGGAGCACCTGGTGGGGGAGAGGCACTTTTTCTGTATGCATGATCCCAAGGGCATTCTCACCCTGCCCACACTGTCTGCTCTCTTGGGGTGCTCACTTAGTAAAGAAACCTCTGCTATAGCTTAGCCTCCTATGTGTGAAGTTTTGCATTGGGCTATGAGAGAACTTAGAGAGAGAAGGCGTTCCCACAGAGAGCCAATTTTCCCCACTCTTTTATCAGAGCCAGATGTGGTCTGATAGCATGAGTCCCTGCCAGGGAAGGAGAGAAGATACCTTTATCTCTTTACACTTCCTCCTGGGGGATCCAGCACCTCCACCTTCAGATATATGGCTGTGTGGGTCTCTCAGATGTCTTTTGTGTTGTGTGAATGTCCACTGTCAACTTATGAATATCTTTTTCATTGTATCTTAGGGGGAAAAGTCTAAGGGAAGAGCTCACTCTGCCATGATGCTGACGTCACTCAATTCAAAAAATAGAATTTTTAAGGTTTAAGAATAGAAAATGCCCATGCATCAACAATAAGGTTGTTGTTAAATGACAATCTACAGAATGAGAAAAAATATTTGCAAACCATATATCTTATAAAGGTTTAATATCCAAAATATATAAAGAGCTCATACAACTCAATAGCAAAAAACAAATAACTGAATTAAAAAATGGGCAAAGTACCTGAATAGATATTTCTCCAAAGATGATATACAAAAGACCAACACAAACATGCAAAGGTGCTCAACATTACTAGTCACTAGGGAAATAAAAATTAAAACCATAATGAGATATCACCTCATACCTGTTAGAATAGCCATCAACAAAAAGACAAGAGATAACAAATACTGGCATGGATGTGGAGAAAAGGGAACCCCTGTGCACTGTTGGTGGGATTGTAAATTTGTACAGCCACCATGGAAAACAATATGGAGGATCCCCCAAAATTTAGAAATAAAACAACCATTTGATCCAGCAATTCCACTTCTGGGAATATATCCAAAAGAAATGAAAACACTAACTTTAGAAGATGTCTGCACCCCATGTTCATAGCAGCATTGCTTACAATAGCCAAGACATGGAAACAACCTGTGTCCATCAATAGAGGAATGGACAAAGAAGTGTGGTATATATATATATATATGATGTAATATTATTTAGCCACAAAAAATGAGGGAAACCTACCATTTGCAATAACATGGATGGACCTTAAAGGCATTATACTAAGTAAAATAAGTCAGACAGAGAAAGACAAATATTATATGATCTCACTTACGTGGCATCTAAACAAACCAAAGCCAAATTCATAGAAAAAGAAATCAGACTTATGGTTTCCTGAGGTGGAGTGTAGGGGGAGGAGAAACTGGAGGAAGGTGGTCAAAAGGTACAAACTTGCAGTTATAAGATAAATAAGTACTAGGGATGTAATGCAAAACATGATGACTATAGCTAACATTGCTGTATGATATATAACAAAGTTGTTAAGAGAATAAATCCTATGAGTTCTGCTCACAAGAAGAAATTTTTTTTCCTTTCGTTTTTTAATTTGATGTATATGAGAAGATGGAAGTTAGCTGAACCTATTATGGTAATCATTTCACAATTATGTAAATCAAACAATCATGCCATATGTCTTAAACTTATACAGTGATGAATACCAATTATTTCTCAATAAAACTGGAAAAAAATTTTAAAATGAGGTCGTTATTTTTGGTAGACCTCATCTCTGGGGTAAATCATGGGATTTTTTGTTTTAATAGTTATGCATCCCTAAATTTCTGCAATAAAACTCACTTGGTCTTGATGGAAAGTGCTATTGGATTGTTTCTTAACATGTTACTTTGGACTTTTGCATCGAGATTCATCAATTATCTGTTGCACTTTTTTTGGTAGAATCATTATCAGGTTTAATTTTAATTTATAGAACCATTATCAATTTAATTTCTCTTTGAATTATCTGAGCTTGTGATTTTTGGAGTGATAGTGATTTGGCAATCTTTTATTTCTTCTCCAAAATTTGTGTTTTAATCTATCCATTTCATGAAGATTTTTTAAAAATAGGCTATTTTTTTTCAGCTGTATTAAGTTCACAGAAAAATTGAGTGGGAAATAGAGAGTTCTGAAATACCCCAGGGCCCTACACATGCACAGCCTTCCCCACTATCTATATTCTGCACCATAGTGGTACATTTGTTACAGCTGATGAACCTATACTGATACATTGTTATCACCCAGACTCCATGGTTGACATTAGGGTTCATTCTTGGTTTTGTGCATTATATGGGTTTTGACAAATGTATAATGATATGTACCCACCATTATAGTACCATACAGAATAGTTCCACTGCCCTAAAAATCCTCTGGGCTTTACCAATTTATCCTTTCCTTTCTCCTAGTCCCTGGCAACCACGCACCTTTTTATTGTCCCTATAGTTTTGCCTTTCCCATTATGTGATATAGTTGAAATCACATAGTATTATATGCATTGAAGATTCCTCCATGTCTTTTCATAGCTTGGTAGCTAAATTTATTTTTATCAATGATTAGTATTCAATTGTCTGGACATATTGCAGTTTATTTATCCATTCACCTATTGAAGGACATCTTGGTTGCTTCCAAGTTTTGACAATTATGAATAAAGCTGCTATAAACATCCATGTGGGCAGACTTTTGTGTGAACAAAAGTTTTCAACTCATTTGGGTAAACACCGAGGCACATGGTTGCTGTATCATATGGTAAGAGTATGTTTTGTTTTGTAAGAAAAGGCCAAACTGTCTTCCAAAGTGGCTGTACCATTTTGCATTCCCACTAGCAATGCATGAGAGTTCCTATTGCTCCACAAACTTGTCAGCATTTGGTGTTGTCGTTGTTCTGGATTTTGGCCATTCTAATAGATGTGTAGTGGTTATCAATATTTACTCTTAATGTGCAAAGTCATTTCTTATGAGATTGTTTTTATTTATTTGTTTAGTGGCTATTTTACCCTTGTTATTTATTTTGTGTATTTGTGCTCTTTTTTATCAACTAAGAATTTAAGGGTTTATTTTGTTGTTTTTTTCCATAATCCAGATTTGTATTTATTCATTAGTTCTATTTTTTGTTTTCTAATTCATTAATTTCTGCCTTTTTTCATATTAGATCATTTCTTATGTTTTCTTCAGTTTACTTTTGGATTTTTTATTTATCTTTTTTTAAGGTATAAGCTTAATTCAGTTATTTTCATATTTCATTTTTATTTATTAAAAAATTAAAAACTATGGATTTTCCTCTAGTCACCAATTTAATTATATTCTATAGATTGAATCCCATATATTTTATTGTATCCTATAGATTTTGTTGTTATATTTTCAGTTTATTAATTATTAGATAACATACATTTTGGGTTTTATTTCCCCTTAAACCTGAGAGTTGTTTAATAAGGAGTTTTAAAAATTTCTCTGTGGAAGTATTTTTATCATTGTTCTCTTGATTTCTACTTATTTATAGTTTTATTGTATTATGACTGATGTATTATTTCTATTTCATGAAACTTGAGGTACTTTTGTGAATTAACATACCATCATTTTTAGTGAATGTTCTATGGGCACTTGAAAAATTCTTTTGTGTTCTAATTTATTTTATATGTGTCCATACAAACTATCTTAGAATAAAGATGTATCAAAGTTCCCCAATATTACCTTGTTTCTGTTTGCATTTTCTATTTTATTAAAATTCTACTTTATTAAATTTGTTTCTATGCTATTTGGTGCATAGACATTCATACCTCTTCCGCCTTCGTTGTGAATCCAGCTCTTTAGTTTAATCAAATGTCATTCTTTTCTCTTTTAATCCTTTCAGTCTGAATTCTACCTTCTTAGACATTGAGATCTGAATGCCTACTTTATTTTGTTTGTATTTGCCTGTTGTACATTTACTCATCTTTTAATTTTAGCCTTTCTGAATCATTTTGTTCAAAAGGTAGCTTTTTCATACAGCGCATAGTTGGATTTTGTCTTCTGAACTAACTTGAAAACACTTTCCTTTAAAGAGGGAGTTAAGGTTAAGCCTATCTATGTTTACTAATTGATTGGTTCAGTTTCAGCCTTGTCGTATTATTTTATGTTCTATTAATTGTGTTTTCCACTAGGTGGGCTATTCCTTATTTTTAAAATATTGAATTATTTTCGGTACATGTAAAGGCTTATGTTTCTGTTCTAGTGGTACTTTTATATCAATGTTTAGCCCCCTCTTGCTGTTTACACTTATACACTTGGTTTTTCAGCTTTAAAAATTATTCTGTGACTTCCACCTATTATCTATGTGGCAATAAGTGAGATTATCTATTATTTACTTTCTCCTTTCTCCATTTATTTTGTTCTATTTCTTTTTTAACTTTATGAGAGCACATAACATTTACATACTAATTTTTCACTTTTACCCCACGTGTGTCTTAGTTTTAAATCAGCTTTTTGCTGATGTTCTCTCTTAGTTGAGTGAAGTTTGTTATCTATTAAACTCCTCAGAAAGGTCTCATTAGTCCAATATTCCCTGCTTTCTTCAAGTTTAATTTTTTTCCTGTAGCTTTTCTATTCAAAGGACGGCTTGGTTGGATACAAAATTTTTCTTAAGATTTTGCTCCCTTGTTCTCTTGCTTTTAATATGATGTGGTTATCAAGAAATCAAATGCTGACATGACTTTCTTTCCTTTGTAAGTCATTAGGACTATTTTGCCTGGAGAGCCAGATTATTTTTTTCTTCTTCATTTTTAAAACATGATGGTTTTATTTATATCAGTTTTGGAGCTGACCATTCTGCTTAATTTTCCCAAGTTTGTGGGAAATGTGTAAAGTCAGGTTATCTTTTATTTTGAAGAGGTCTCCTTGAATTATAGTTTTAAAGATTATTTCTCTTCTGGCTTTCTGCCAATCTTCTCTGTCACTTTGTCTTCTTTCTACTTTATGCCTTTATTCATTTCTGTTGAAATTTTTTTTGGACTCTTTTGACTTCCATCCTCTCTGATTCTTATTGTATTTTTGGCTTTGCCTCTACTCCCCTGTGCATCTTGTAACTCAGCTTTCTTATCTGAGAAGATTTTATCTTTTCTTTTAATTTCTTTCCTGTGCTCAAATTCCATTTCACATCTATCTGGCACTTACCCATTCTAGTCTCTGGTGCTCTTTAATCTGCAATTATATTTGTCTTATTAGAATGTTGCATGATGATTTGTCTCTTATATTTCAAAGCCTTTTCAAAAAGGTCTTTACAAAAAGTCTTTTAAAAACAATTGTTTAAAACATTTGTTTCTTATTTCTTAGTTTCTTCTTACAACTTACACAAATGTTGAGTTCTTTCTTTGATTCATGTTTATATATATTGGATTTTCCTGGACCCACAATCTATAGGTGATAGTATGAAGATGAGTGGATGAAGGGGTTTGGATATCTCCCCCAGTATCTTAGTGCAATTATTTTTTCCATTCATATAGTGGGGAAATTTCTTTAACTAATGGAGAATTGTTCCTCTGGTTTTGTGAGATATTTTGATGTTGCCATTTTAGATTTTCCTTCCTCACCTTAGCCATCAACCATCTCAGGTTTACCTTACCTTTCTAGGGTTCTTTCTTCTCATCTTATCAAGGATGGCACCTCTCAGGCCAAGCAATTTCGAAGACCCTTTTTTTTAACTTCCCAGTAGCCAGTGCTCTAATCACCAGATCTCAGACCTGTTGCCAGTACTTTCACTCTCATTTGGATTCTTTGCTTTCTGGAGATGAATCCCAGCTAGTATTATCTATATTCTGCTACCATTGGGACCCTGCTTCATTCTTTTCCCTCACATGCAATTCTCGCTTGACTCTTTGCTCTGGTGTAGCTTCTGGAGATGATTGCACTGGTCTTATATGTTTACCCATACTTACATGTAAATTTCATCTTGCAGTATTCTCTCACTCTTAATTATGCTGTAAGTGGGCCCACAGGTCATTTTAATTCCTGTCCTTTTTGGTCTACATGCTAGGTGACTATAGAAAAATATAACTTTTATGCTTATTCTTAGCCAATAACATCAGGAAAAGTTATTAATGAGAATAAAACTCTATTGTAAATGTTTTTCAATCTTTCCAGTCAAGAACCCTGATTAACTTCAAAGATGGTAGCTGAATCCTGGGAAAATTTCCAATGGTCAATATGTCTAAAAGAACTTTGCTGTAACGATCTCTTTACTTTTATCCTATGACCCAGTTTGGAAGTCCCAGTATTATTTTAGAATATTGTATAGGTAATCACAATCATAACTATAGCCTTAGAATTTAATTGAATTTGGTAAGCAATATTCTATTTTTCTAATATAGTCCACTATTGTAAGCCAACTTTTTTATTCATTCATTAAACTCTTACAATTCAAGAAATGGTAAATTTTGTATACATATTCTGAGAGGGGATTCTTTCCATGGACTATTGTTTGCCCAATCTCTTTTGTGTGGGGACATGAACCTTCACAATCCCAGCAAATAGAAAATACCAATTAACACATTTGAATAGGCAAAATAATAATTGTGGCTTGTGATCAGGGAACATTAACCTATCTCCTCAAAATGAAAAATTTACTTTCTCTCCACATCGTATTTTATTACTTTTAGGAAATCAGACACTGTGAAATGCCTCCCCGTTTTACAAATATAAAGTAAGTAATGATTCACTCAGTGGTGCTTACAGTAAATGGGCCACCCTTTCATCTCTGCAGTCAGATCTTCATACATGCCTTGCACTTAATATTCAACTCAAGACAGCAGGCAATTGAACAAAAATAAATTTAAAAAGCAAACATGAAATTAATAACTATATAAGAAACATGTTCTTATTACATTATATCATTTAATGAAATCAAGTACAAGGAATATTTCTTTGCACATGTAATTATTAGGCAACCAAATTAATACCACAGTACATTCTAGGAATATATTAATGGACATAAAATAAAACTACTGAGTCAAGAGCAATATATCATTTTTGTCACAATTTTGGGGTGTTTCTAGAGCTTTTGTTTGTAAAGTATTAACTTCACCTCTACTCATGACTGTGACCAAATCAAGATAGAACAAGATCTCTTAAGGACAATGGTGTTAAGTAAGAAATACACCATACATTACCTTATTAATAGAAATATCAAGAAATGACACCAATAATTTTTTCAGTTACATTGCATTTTAAGTGAATAATTACTTATGGAACCAAGCTTAATATGTGCCTTCTATGTGCCTGTCACTGTTCTAAGATCTATAGGGGACAAAAAGAGGTACATTGTATAATCTCTTTCATCATAGGCAATACAAGCATCTGAGGAATAAAAGACATGGACCAGTAACAGTTACACGTAAAACAGAAAGATGATTATATAACATAGTGCTCCACATGTAACATACTCAAGTGTTAAATATGTCACAGACAAAAAAGGGATATTCGAAAGTCAAGAATATTAAAGTTCATGAGCTATTAGAAATAACAAGAGATTCAAAGGAGCATGTTAGCCTAGGGTGGAGTCTTAGTGTAGCTGGTTCAGGAGATGATGAATCAAATGAGGAGCCAGTGGGGAGGATTGAGGGGTTATTAGGGTGAGCTTGCTGAGTAGGTAAAGTTGGTAAAGTGGAGCAGCTTCTTTAATAAATGGAGAATTTTTGCTTTGATTTATTGAGATAGCTTAATACCATCTGTTTCAATTTTTCTTCTTTGCCTTAACCACCAACCATCTCAGAGTTACTTTCTCCTTCTAAGGTGAAGGGAGGGATGACAAGTAAGGTAAATGTGATTGACAACAGCAAAGGCTCCTCTTTCAAGATATTACCTATGGGGTAATTTCTAGTGAAGACTAAGGTGGAACCATACTGCAATGTGGTTGATACAAAATAGCAACAAATGAACCATAGCTTTCTAATATTACCAGTGTAAAAGACAGAAAAGAAAAATAAATGGGATAGAAAAGAAAAATATAGATCAAGTACTAACGTGATATAGGAAGGTAGAAAAGGATTTCTACATAGTTGCAATAGATGTCTGATATAAATTATCATTGCGTGTTTACTATTGCCTTATATGAATTAACACGAAAGATCCCTGAGGCAGAACAAGCCATACAGAGATTAAAATAATAATAATTTTCTCAAGGTTACAAAACCAAAAAGGAGCAAAACTAGAATTTGTATCCAGACTATCTGTTCTAGCATTTGATTTTCTGGTCTTAAACCCTGTATCCTGTTTTGTGTCAGAACTGATGAGCAGGAGGAGCCAGAGGTCCCTAGCTATTTTTATCCCAAGTTACAGAACTCAGTTCCTGGAGAATCCTCACTATACTTATAACCATTAATATGTGGCATGTGTCTTACTTATTTTTATTCCAGCAAGCAGCAGAGATGGTTTGGAAATAGTCTGAAAAGAACGAAATTTTAAGTGGCGTTTCTGGACACTTGGTTCCTGCTGTGTTTAGTCACCACAGCTGCAGCTTTCTTATTTGTATTCTTTCCTGTTTCAGGAACTTTTTTTCCTCTTTACATTTGATATAGCACTTTCTCTTTAAACAAATCAAACCAAAGAATTTTAGAAAGTTTCAATTAATAATTGGCATTAATCTTCAAAATGTCCATGAAATTGCTTAAAATCTTGGCATTTCTGTTTTCTATGAGACTACAATAGCACATTGAGAAAACAGGAACATATGGAGATCTGTCTTTAGGGAAATATTACAATAGAATAAATAATGTCTCTCTGCATAAGCCACCCAAGAAGGAATTTTAATAGTGGATAACAAAAATTTAAACTCACTCAGTTTGTTTTCTATCACACAAGAAATGGATACTAAATAATTTGAGGAATAGACTTGCCAAAATAATAAATAGAAGCTGAATAGATTGTAAAGAAATTATGACGTGTTTATGAGTTTTCAAGTTAATCTCTCCAGGCAATCTTGCAGCAGATGGCTATAGAAAAAAGTCAGTTAAATATAAGACTGTCCTCAGTGACTGAAAAATCACATGGGGACCTTACTAACAAAATAGTGCCCACCCACCCTACACTCTCTCCTCTCCCATTGTGATTTATTGGTATGGGCATCATTTTAGTTTTGTTGTAGCTACAGGTCATTCTGTGGAGCAGCTGATGTTGAGAACCATTGTATTAGTTCGCTAGGGTCGCCATAACAAAGTACGATGTACTGTGTGCCTTAAACAGAAATTCATTTCCTCACAGTTCTTACCGTTAGAAGTCTGAGATCAAGGTGTCAGCAGAGTTGGTTTCTTCTGGGGACTCTCTCCTTGGTTTACAGATGACCATCTTCTTCTGGTGCCTTCATGTGGTCTTTCTGTGTGTCTGTGTCCTAATATTCTCTTCTTAAGAGATCAGTCATACTGGATTAAGGCTCACCTTAATGACCTCATTTTACCTCTTTAAAGAATCTACCTCCAAATACAGTTGTATTCTGAGGTCTTCAACACGTGTATTTGAGAGGGACACAATCGAGCCCATAACAACGCTATCTAGAAAGTGATCAGTTAGAAATGAATAAAATACAACTAAAAATTTTTAAATCTCCAAGTTCTTTCTATTAATTTTGAGTAGAAAGCTGTTTTTTAAATTAGGGGGAAATCACCATGGATTGACTATGCCAGGATATTTCTGAATCCTCTATGATAATTTGAACGAGAGGAATTTATACCGAACAAGAATGTAGAGAAATTTACAGTACTGGAACACTCCTTTTTTTATTTTTAAACATTTGACTGATAATTTTCTATTTCTAAAGCAATGAATTCCACGAATCTATGACTAGATTTGAAGTAGAAGCTTCAAATACAGCGTTGTGAAGGTGGTAATTTGAATAGCAAAAAAACTCATTAAGACGGCTTTCATTCACAGGAACCAACTGACACATAGATGAAGATGACAGCCATCTAGAGTCACGAAACACTGAGATGATACTAATATACTCCAGGTTATCAGTCACACATGTACACACACGGCGACACTGGAAAATGCTGCAGGGCATTTCGCAACATTGGCTTCACATGTTAACCAACTGGGACTATTTTTAAAATTCCATTTCCTGGGCAACTAAAAAGAATTAAATGGGACTGGGATTCAGGTGAAAGTATTTTTTGAGGTGATTGCCTGTGCAGCCAAGTTTGAGAAAACTAAAAGTCCTAACAGAGATCCCCTGAATAGGTTTTCAATCTTAGTTGCCTCTGCTAGTCAGAAGGTTGCTCTGAGATAATCTAACAATTATAGCCAAGTGGATGGAAATTTGAAAATAGAGGCTGCACCTAAATTTACCATTTCAAGTATAAATGTAGATAGGCAAAATATTGCATAAAAATCATAAACATTGTACAGTGCTAACAAATTCTAAGTGAAAAGCAACCCCTTTCTATCAACAATCCTAATCCCTAGAGCAAATAGTGTATCTTTAAAAATTATACGTGTTTATTTCCAATTTATTTCCCAGATTTTTAGCTTGGTACCAAAATACCCAACAACTTTCTCCGTGTATAGCTTTGAGAACAATGCCAGAAATCCTGATTACATCCATTAAAAATAATTTTTCTGTACAGCTATATGTTTTATTATTCTAAGAAAACGAACAATAGATTTTATAATATATTCTATAATATTAAGAATTAAAATAATACTATTGTTTCCATACAGATGCTCTCCATCTTGAATACTTTCTAATTTTTTCTTTACTAATAATGTGATGATAAAAATCAAATTTATTGAGATATAATTTGCTTCAAAGTTCCCATTTTAAGAATAGAGTTCAGTGAGTTGTGACAAATATAAGTACCACCACAATCAAAGTATGGTTCCATCACCACAAAAAGGTCCCTTGGTGCCCCTTCTCAGTCAATCCTCAACCTCTGTCCTGCCAGCTACTAACTGGATTTCTAACTCTATAGATTAGTTTTGCATTTTCTAGAATTTTATGTAAATGTAATCATTATGGTAGGATATTTTTTGGACCTAACTTCTTTCATTCGGCATAGTTTTGTTTTTTTAAATGTATTCATCCATATGATGTATAAAGTAGTTTGTTCTTTTTATTACTGCTTAATATTTCACTATATAAACATATCAAAATCCATTTATCATCCATTAACCTGCTGACAGACATTTAGTTTGTTTCTAGTTTGGGGCTATTATGAATAAACCTCAAGTGAACACCCTTGTGGAATTCTTTCTTGGACATATATTTTCATTTCTCTTGGGTATATACCGAAGAGTAGAATTGATGGGCAGTTTGTTAATTTGCTAGGGCTGCTGTAACAAAGTACCACAAAGCGAGTTGTTTAAAATGTGTTGTCTCACAGTTCTGGAGGCTAGAAGTCTGAGATCAAGGTGTCTGCAGGGTTGGTTCCTGCTGAGGGTTGTGGGTGAGAATCTGTTCCATGCTTCTCTCCTAGCTTCTGGGGGACTGCTGGCAATCTTTGGCTTTTAGAAGCATCACCCTGATATCTGCCTTCATCTTCATGGCGTTCTCCCTATACATGTGTGTCTGTGTCCAAAGTCCCCTTTATAAGGACACTGGTTACATGGATTAGGGCCTACTCTACTCCAATATAATCTCCTCACTTAACTAGTTATATCTGCAATGGTCATATTTCCAAAATAAGGTCACCTTCTGGGGTACTTGGGGTTAACATGAATTTTGGGGGAATACCCTTCAACCTATAACAGGCATTACAATAAGTATATGTTTAACTTTATAAGAAACTGCCAAATTGTTTTCCAAACTAGTGTATATGAGGGTTCCAGCTGTTTCAAATCCTTGCAAACAGTTAGTATTATCAGACTTTAATTTTAGTAATCCTCATCAATGAGTAGGGATATCTCATTATTGTTTTAATTTGCATTTCTTTGATAACTAGTATACTTGAGTATCTTTTCATGTGCTTTGAGGACATTGAAATATCTCCTTTTACCTATTTAAATTTTGGTTACTTCTTGTTATTAAATTGTAAGGGTTTTTTTTGTTTGTTTATTTTTACTTCCTGGATAAATGTCCATTAACATGATCAATGAAGAGAGAGAGAGAGACAATATCTTCTCCCAGTGTGGCTTGACTTCATTTTCTTAATGGTGTATTTGGAAGAACAAAAATGTTTTTATTTTTATGAAATCCAAATTATCAAACTTTCCTTTTGTGGTGAGGAAAGCTTCTTTGTGTCTTATCCAAGAGTTATTCGTCTACCTCAAGTTCATAAAGATTTTCTTTTATGTTTCCTTCTAGAATTTTTATAGCTTAAGATTTTTATGTTTAATTCTATAAGCCATTTCAAGATAAAGTTTGTAAATGGTGTCAGGTAAAAATCAATGTTTATTTTTTCTCATATTTGATTCTTAGTTGTTCCAGCATCCTTTTTGAAAAGAAAATCTTTTCCTCATTTAATTATTTTAACGCCTTTGTTGAAAATTGATTCACCATATAATGTGGATTTATTTCTGAATTTTCTATTTATTTCCATTATGTTTCTAATTATGCCCATACCACACCATCTTGATTATTGTAGCTTTAAAACAAGTCTTCAAATCAGGAGGTATAAATCCTCAAGTGTCTTCTTTTTCACAATTGTTTTGGTTATTTTTGATTCCTTGCATTTACATTTAATTTTTAGGATCGGTTTCTCAATTTCTACAGAAAGAGCTTGCTGAATTTTAATTGAGAATTAATTGAATCTATGGGTCATTTGGGGACAGAATTTGCATCTTAAAACTCTTGAGTCTTCTAATGCATGAACATGGAGTACCTCTCCGTTTGTTTAGGTCTTCTTTAATTTTGCTCAACAATGCTTTGTAGTTTTCAGTGTACAGGTCTTACATATATATTGTGATGGGGTTCAGGGCAGGCCGCCCCAAGATGTGCCACTCTGGTATGCAGACTATTTTGAGCAGAAGACAATGAAGGCTCAAAAGACTCAGGAAGAGCATGAAACCTTCCCCCCTCAAACTGCCTAAAGGACGTTAACATAGGAGACCTGTTCCAGGAAGGAGCTCATATCATGTGATAGCTATAGTAGGATGTAAAATAGGCGTGATAAAAGGACACCAACAAACCCATTTTTGGGGCCTAGCAGAACCTGTTTAACAAACATTTGCATTCCATCTCTATGTGAATTGTCTTCCTCCCCTTTGAAGTTCCAGATCACTATGTCCTCCTTGTCTGTAGCTGAGGATACTTAAACAGGCAGACTCAGCCAGATGGCTGAGTTACTCAGTTTCTTCTGGGTTTCTCCCATGTATACATGCTATTAAATTTTGTTTGATTTTCTCTTGCTAATGTAGGGGAGGAAGACATTTCCTCTTCCCAAATGTGGGTTTGTCTGGCTGGAGAACGAATTAAATTCACATGAGACAGAATAGCAAGAGAAAATTAAACAAAGCTTTATGAGGAACCATGGCCCGGGGCTTTTCTTCCCAAAGGAAGAAAGGGCACCGAAGAAGTGGGGTGCACAGAGTGGTTATATACCCCCAAACGGGGTGTTTCACATGTGATTGAAATGTCCCTTTTACAATAGTCACAAGACTGCCCTGTCGGCACAGTGCTTGATGGAAACGGCAGATAGGTCTGCTGTCTCAGTGAACGCCTCAGGGTGTCAGGTGTGTTGCCTTGGGTTAGGGAGGGAGGGTCACAGAAGAGCTCTGCAATCGGTTCCCAGCCTAAAGAAAGATGCTTAATCTTTAAGGAGATGCCAATGTTGGGAGGGGGAGGGAAGTCAGTTACAGGAGGTTACCAGAGAAGCACAATAAAATGCAGATTTTAAGTCCTTGCCTTTGGTATTGATTAAGAGTTTCTAGAGAGAAGGTCATCTCCTTTCTTCTTCCTGGTACAGAGAGGGAGGCACCTTTTACAGATAGAGATTTACCTTACAAATGTAAATGTGTCCTAAGAAAGGGCAAGTTCCATTCCTCAGAGCCTCCTTCCCTGTCCCAGTTTATCAAAAGCAATCAGCCTCAAATAATCCTGATGCCAAAGAGACATATCTTGGGGTGGCCAATTTCAGGTCCCTACACTAACCTGCCTCTTTGATTATTTAACCAGCCATAAGAACCTTAAGGAAAAGTGGTGGGGGGAATTCTCCCAATTCCCCAACAACTATAAATATACTCCTAATTATTTTATATTTTTGATGCTAATTTTTTCAGTATTATTTTTCCAAAAGTTAAAATAAAATAAAAAGCATTCATGTTATTATTAACAGGAACTGCAAAGAGTCTGAGATTTTACTCACTTGTAAGCTAACAAGTTAGCCTGCAACTATAGGGGAGGAAATGTTTCTTCTACCTGCTCTGGGTTCTTCTGGCTGGAGAATGAATTAAATTCAAATGAGACAGAATAACAGGAGAAAATTAAACAAAGCTTTATAACATGTATACATGGGAGAGGCTCAGGCAAACTGAGCAACTTGCCAAAATGGCCAAAGCCGCCACCTTAAATATCATCTTCAGCTGAAGACAAAAGAGGATGTTGGGGTGGGGGGTGAGTCAATCATGGGACATTACCACACAAGTACACTAAACAAGAGTAAGGTTATTATGCAGATTTAAGTCCTTGCCTTCTGCATTGATAAGAGTTTCTAGAGATAAGGTCATCCCCCTTCTTCCTGTACAGAGAGGGAGACACCTTTGCAGATGGAGATTTCCTTTACAATGTAAATGTTTCTTAACAAAGGGTAAGTAAATTCTACTTTTCAGAGTTTCTTTCTTGTCTGCAGTTCTCAAAAGTAACCAGCCCAAAATAATCCTCATGCCAAAGAGATATATCTTGGGGTGGCCAATTCCAGTCCCCCATACTACATTTTCAGAGATACTATCAGAGGATATGAGGCTCTGGATCAGAGATGAAATATTGTTTATTACAGCAATAGCAATTGGTGGCCAGAATAACACCACTGCACTGGTTCCCTGAACCCCAATTTTCACCTGCCCATCTTCCCCTCCAGAGGTAGATGTTATCTTTAGCACTGTGGAATGTAAGGAAATCTGCCCAAGGAGAGACATTTTTATCATCTAAGCCCGCCTGCTACAAAAATATACTTGAAAAAAACATTTTGCATTAAATTAGCCATGAATGCCTTTGAAGATATGCAGAAATATTAGACCCATGGAGAGTTGACCCCAACAGTTATGATCTTGCAAATATTTTCCAATGTAGAGCAATATATTTTGCTGACATTATATAGCCCTCTTTATGGACCATTATTAGAACTGTTCTATATAATGATGATGGTTCACAGCATCAAAGGCAATCAGAATCTCTTTTTCATTCTACCAGTTTCCCCAAATCGTGTAATAGTTTGCTTTATATTTGAAAAGTGATTTCAAATATAATGTATAGTTTTTAAAAAAGCACTTTGCAAAGAAACGCTCCTGATTCCCTTTGGTGTTTTCTTGCTGAGAGCAGACACATGTGCTTTTATAAGGGCTTCAACACAGGATGGTGAGGTGATGGACAGAAAGATGCCAACACATACAGGTAAGCAATGTAATGTTTAATGTTTATACCAAGATGGAAGTTTAGATTTTACAGCTCTGAAATTTCCCTATGAAACCATAATAACTGTTATTGATACCACTCATCCAAACTTGCTCACGTTTGAGAAGTTTACATCCATTCTTGGCCCCTTCTTATTGTTCTAGGGTCTCTGATTTTGAGCCTGGCAATTTACCAGGGTTATGACTTATAAAAAAATCTATAGATAAGGTTTAAGAGAAATTATATTATTTCTTTCATACCTGAGAATGTCTTTATTTACACTTCACTGATACTCTGGATGTTAATAGACTTTTCTGTTCTCTCTTTTGGGTCTTCATTGATTAATTAAATTTTCCCTTTAGATCATCTTTACTATCTTCATATGTTCCATTTTGTTCTATCTTCTGGAATATTTCTTGGACTTTATATTTTAATTCCTCTTTGATTCTTTTTTTCTTAATTCAACAGTCATGTTTTCAATTTCTAAGAACTCCTTCACATTCTCTTTTTTTAACCATTGAATTTTACATTGTTTTGTGGATGCAACTTCCTCTTGTTTCTATCTCAGGCAGAATGTTAGACTGAAAAGAAAGATAAGAACAGAAGGATCTTTATCTCCATTTTCCAAATATGGCGAAGGCTTTTCAGGATAAAGTCAGGTAATTTCCCTCTTTAGGCAGTGGAAGAGCCTGAGTTTCACTCCATGGAGACTCACGATATTTAATGATAGCATGGAAATTTTCCTGAATTCCTTTGTGGTTGGTGTGAAAGCAGAAAAGTTGCTGATGATGTTGGCCAGAACGTTTCTTTCTAGGCACAAAGTGACTTTGTAGTTACTTGCTGCAGGGCAAACGGCTTCGTCTAGAAATCAAAAAGTAGTCATTCATGGTGTTCCTGCCAAAAATGCATAACCTGAATGTAATCACTTGGAGACATCATACAAACCCTTGAGAGACATTTTATGAAATAAATACTCTGTACTTTTCAAATATCAATGTCACAAAAGACAAAGAAGGACTGAGGAATTGTTCCATTTTAAAGGAGACTGAAAAAACTTGACAAGTAAATGGGATGTGTGATCCCGAACCAGAACTTTTGTATTGTTGCTGGGAAGGACATTTGTGGGAATTTGATGAAATTTTAATAAGGTTATTACATTAAATATAGTATTATATCAATCTTAATTAACTTATTTTGATAATTTTATTATGATTATATAAGAGAATATCCTTGATTTTAGAAAATGGACACTGAAGTATTTGGGATAAATGGGAATCATGCATGCAACTTGCTATCAAAAAATAGTACAAAAAAGTTATTATACCCTCCTATAAACACAGAGAGGAAATGAAAAAGCAGATATGGTAAAATAATTAAATTTGGGGAATCTAAGTGTAAGCATATAGGAATTTTTGTATAATTTTTGCAAGTTTTCTGTAAGTCTGAAATTATTTCAAAACAGAAAGTAAACGAGAACAGATTCAATGACTGGTGTCAGAAATATCCAAAATGGCTGCAAGGACCAAATCAGCAGACGGGACCTCAGTACTGACTGAGCCAAGAGCGAACAAACCCCAAGTCAGCCAGTCACCACTTCAAAGGAGAGTGGGTACTGAGACCTGATCAAGTGGGTTAGGGCCATCATCACTTCACAGGCCAGGGAAATCCCAGAGAGAGCACAAGATCCCACAAGACAGCAAGTACACACCTCCTCCAGTGACTGCCCTGCAACATCCTCAGATACCATGTTGGAGACTAGAAAGGAGAAAAGGTGAAACTGGAGCAAACTTGCATGAACTTGAAAGTGATGGTTTTAAACTAAAAAGAAGCTATTAATGTGATAGAAATCTAAGTTCTCAGTCCTCAGCAAAGTTTTCCCCTTCCCAATGAGTGGAAAACATTTGAAGAATATTATCTCAGTTACAGAAAATAGAGGAGTCACAATTTCTCTGAACATCAGAGTATAGTTTTAAATGTGTTATCCCACTACACAAATTAGATCTCTTAAAAACATTTTCTTATGTTCTCTTAATTATGGTTTCATCTGGGGTCAATTTCTTTGTTGGTTAATTTGGATGCTCCATTTCATTCTATTCATGTTCCTCAAATGTCTGGTAATTTTGGTTGATCATTCATATACAAAAACAAATCCATGGGTTTTCTCTTTTAGATATCTGATGTTAGTCTTGTTTGATATTATGAAAATTGTCGGGAGGTTATATTGTGAGCTTTGTGTAGATGAATAGGCTATGCTAAGAGACAGGCTTTGCTTTGGAGAGCGGGCCATTAAGGTGCAAAGTCTTCCAAATGCTTAAACCAGAAGAGCACCAACACAAATACGAAAATCTTTAGCCCTCCCCATGCAAGTGGGACAAACTCTTTATAGAAGAGCACATCCTTGGATTGTTTGAATGTTTGTTTGTTTGTTTTCATGAGGGTAATATCAGGCTGCTTTCTGTTTTATATACTGTCAATGAAAATAATCCATAACCAATCTATAAATGAAAATTTGGGTGGGTTTATTCTGAGCTAAAATGTGAGGACCATGGCCAAGGTCCTTTATTCTGGAAGGAAGAAAGGGCACCATAGAAGTAGGGTGTACAGGGGCGGGCCCAGTGGCGCAGCAGTTAAGTACGCACGCTCCACTTTGGTGGCCCGGGGTTTGTTGGTTCGGATCCTGGGTGCGGACATGCCACCGCTTGGAAAGCCATGCTATAGTAGATGTCCCACATATAAAGTGGAGGAAGATGGCATGGATGTTAGCTCAGGGCCAGTCTTCCTCAACAAAGCAAGGAGGATTGGCAGGAGTTAGCTCCGGGCTAATCTTCCTCAAAAAAAAAATTAAAAAAAAAAGAAGTAGGGTGTACAGAGTTGTTATATACCCCAAAAGAGGATGTTTCACATATGATTGAAATGTCCTTTTTACAATAGTCGTGAGACTGCTCTGTCTCCACAGCGGGTAGGTCTGCTGTCTCAGTGGACACGGCAGGGTGGCAGGTCTGTTGTCTTGAGCTGGATGGTCACAGATGAGATGGGTGGTCGAAGGTGAGCACAGCAATCAGTTCCTAGCCTAGGGAAAGATGCTTATCCTTAAGGAAATGTCAATGTGGGGGGAAGTTGCACCTTTATCTTAAGGGCATTTGTTCTTGCCATAGTAAGTGTTTAAAGCAAATATACAATGCATGCTCAACAGCCACATCAGGCCCTTTTGGAAAAAACAAACAAAAACAAAGTCAGGCCAAATTAAGTTTACACCAAATGGCTTCCTCATATACTCCAGTATATCCTATTGCTTGCCATTTCTATTTGTTAATATTGTTGTAAGGGAGAAAGTGACAATTCAACTTTACAAACTCAGTTAATCCCTCTTTCCATTTCCACTTTCTATGCCAATCCTTTGTATTTCTTGACAGCACACAGCTAGGGTTATCTCCCTTCTCTGGCTGCAGTACTCACTCTGGAATGAGGCTTTTTTAACTCTATTTTTCTTTCCTATTAACACTCTTATTATTTATTTCTCTTCTCCAGAAATGTATTAAAAGCCTACATGTACTGATAGTTCCTTTCTGTTATTATTATTTTTAATCCTGCTACTAAAATTTTGATCTTCTGGAAACTTGATCCAGGAACAGGCAAAACCTTTTAAATATATGCTCATGTTAACATTAATCACATTTTGTAATACACTTAAAATTAATTTCAAACAAAGATAATTTGTCTTTTTTTCCTGATTGCTTTCAAAGTATGTACTGCCACACATCCCCCATATCTTTCTTACCACCACTACAAATAGTGTAGGGTGGAAATAATAAGTTTTCCTCTATTCTTCCAAGTTCTTGGCGGAGGTCCCCTGTAATAAAAGGCACATTAGCAAGACAAAAAACAAACAGAAGTTTATTAATATGTATAAACTCCTGTATACATGGGAGATATTCAGGGAAACAAAGTAACTCCTGGAGGTTACTCAACCCACCACCTTAAATATCATCTTCAGCTAAAGACAAAAGAAAGACGTTGGTGAGAAGGAGATGCAAGTAGTGGGAGGTTACCAGAAAAAAACAAACTAAACAAGATTTGTTATGTGGCTTTAAGTGGTGCCTTCTCCATGGATAAGAGTTTCTGGTAATTTGATAATCTTTTTCTTCTAGCTATAGAGAGAGACACCCTTATAAATGTAAATTCCCTTTGTAAATGTAAATTTCCCTTACAAAAGAGTAGCTTCTCTTTTCAGAGCTTCTCCAGTGTCTGCTGTTTCTCAAAAATAATCAGCTCAAAATAATCCTTATGTCAAAGAGGCATATTGGAGGGTGGTATATTCTGCTGCCCCTCGGTAAAGATCACTATACATAGTAAATCCAGATTTGCCAGGAAAAGTCCCAGTTTACACCTGTTCTCCTAGCACATTTGTAAATTGTGCCCCCGTTCACTTTCAAAGCTTCCTAGTTTGGATGAAAAATTACATAGTCACCTCACTATAAGGAACTTATAATGCTTTCCTCATCTCCCAAACTTCCTGACAAATTCTTATAACTCCTGTTTGATACCACTCACCCTGAATGAAATCAAGTAATAGAAACAACCTTTACATTTTAAGATGGTGTTTACATCTTTGTGGTCCTTCCTGACCAGATACACATGTAAAGGCCTCTATATGCATCAATGTTTTAGGTATTTGGGATACAAAGACGAATAGTACTATTCTCTGGTTTAATTTTCCAAGGGAGAAATAAATGTAATCAATCCATCAATCAATAGAATGCAAAAGACCAGTTCTGCAGTATAGTAGAAGGAAATGCATATTTCCTTGTGGAAATTGAACAGCAATCTAATTCACCATGTCAGTTAAGGCAACTAGCCCCAGAGTGACATGTCAGTCATGCTCTGAATTTGCGTGTTGTTTCAACAAATGAGACTGCAAGGAGGAGGCAGGAAAAAAACATTAAAGAAAGAACTTTATTTATATTATTTAATCAGGGAATGTTTATTGAAAGATTCCTATTTACCAGGCACTGCTTTAGTCCCCAGGGATACAGCAGTGAACAAAACACGTGAAAACTTCTGCTCTCATGCAATTCACATTCTAGAGAAAAAGACAATAAGAAAGATTACTAGGTAAAACATATTGTATGTTAGATAGTAATAGGTGCCAAGGAGAAAAATAAATCACAGTAGGTTAAGAACAGTGTCTGGGTTTGGGAAGAGTTGCCAAGGACTCTTTTGGATGAGGTGGCCAAGGAAGGACTCACTAAAAGGTAACATTTTAATAAAGATTTGAAGAAGATAAGTGAGTGAGTCAGGCAGGTATCTGAGAGAAGAACATCTCAGTGAGAAAGAAAACTAAGTACAAAGGCCTTTAAGAGGGAGTATGATTCATGTGTTTGAAGAAAAGCAGAGAAGCAGAATAACTGAGGGAAATAAAGTCGGAGAGGTAACAGGTTCTCAAATGACATAGGGCCTGAGAGGGAGCAAAATACATGACCCCAAAATATCTTATTTTGGCATGTGGATTTTTTTGAGCTGAAGACAATCAAGGCCCAAAAGACTCAGGAAGAGCTTTTTTACCTCTCCCTTAACTGCCTAAAAGAGTTTAGATAGAGGGCCTGGTCCAGGAAGAGAGCTATCACCAGAGACAACTACAAGGAGTATGCACTAGGTGTGGCAAGCTGGGAGGGGTGCAAGATGGCCTGTTTCTTCAAATTCCATTCTGAGTCCCATTTTCTATGACTGCCATGGCAAACATTTGTTTACCAAATATTTGCTCACCAAACATTTGCTCTTCCCATATTCCTGTGAATTTAAAACCCCAGACCCCTACTGCCTTCTTTTTAGCTCAGGATAATATATAAGCCTCAATTGACTGAGTGTCTTTGAACCTCTCAAGTCTATGTGAGGCTCCTGCATGTATGAAATTAAATTTATTTTTCTCCTGTTAATCTGTCTTATGTCAATTTGATTAATAGACCAACCAATAGAACCAAGAAAGGTAGAGAAAATTTTTTCCTCCCCTATAGGCTTTTTAAAGACTTTGAGGTTTACTCTGAGTAAGATAGGAGAGTTTAGAGCAGAAAAATGATATGCTCTAACTTAAGACAAATAGGATAACTCTTGCTATTGTGTTGAAATTAAACAGAAGGGAAGGAAGGGGGAGTGTGAGAATGCGTGGGTAGAAGATAATGACAGGAACAGAAACACCAATTAGCAGAGTCTTATGATAATTCAGGGGAGAGAAGATGGTGATGTGGTCCAGGAAGGTTGGAGCGAAAATGTTAAGAAAGGCTTTAGATTTGACTGTATTTTGAATGTGAAGTATTAGAAATAGAAAGGAGTCAAAGATAACCCTGAAGTTTTGGCCTGAGCAGCTGCAATGATAGACCTCTCATTTACTGAGTTGGGGGAGTCAAAGAGAGGAATAGAGTGTTTTTTGAGGGAGGTCGCATGTCAGGAGCTCATTCTTAGAAATGTTACATTTGAGGTACCCATTTGATGTCCAAGTGGGGATGCAATACAAACAGTTGAATACGTGAGTCTGAAGTTCAGAGGAGACTTCTGTGCTGTAGAAAAAAAGTTGAGAGACCAGTGTTTAGATGATATTTAAAGGCATATGCCTGGATGAGATCACCAAGAGAGTGAATATAAATAGCAAAGAGAATAATGCCAGGGACAAACCCTGCAGTACTCCAAAGTTTAGAAATTGGGGAAATTGAGGAAGAAATAGCAAAAGAGACTGAGCTGGAGTAGCTTGAGAGGTAAGAGCAAAACTAAGTGGATGAATTTGGAGTCTTGGAACCTGTATTAGGGTTCTCCAGAGACACAGAACCAACAGGAGATAGATAGATAGATAGAGAGGTGATAGCTAGATAGAGAGATAAATAGATGATAAACTAGATAGATAGAGACAGAGATGGATAGATATAGATATAGATGATATAGATATAGACTAATTGGCTCACACAATTGTGGAGGCTGTCAAGTCCAAAATCTGCAGGGTAGGCCAGCAGGCTGGAGACCCAGGGAATAGCAGGCTGACTCAAAACGCAGTCTAGAGGCAGAATTTCCTCTTCTTCAGAGGACTTCAGTCTTTTTCTCTAAGACCCTCAACTGATTGGATGAGGCCCACTCACGTTACGGAGGGTAATCTGCTTTACTCCAAGTCTACTGGTTTAAATGTTAGTTTCATCTAAAAAAAATCTTCATAATGACAGCTAAACTGGTGTTTGATCCATATCTAGGTACCATAATTTAGTCAAATTGGCACACAAAATTAACCATCAGAGAAGTCAGGTAAAAAGAGTTTCAAAGATGAGAGAGAGACATCAATTTTGTCAAACATTGCAATAGATAAAATAAGATGAGAATTTGACCATAAGCTGACCATTGGAATTAGCTAAACAATGCCACTACTGGTCACAGGTGGCTTGGATGGTGGTGCCTGACTGGAGTGAAATCAAGAAAGAATGGGAGGAGAGATACTGCATGCAGAAAGAATAAACAATTCTTTGAAGGAGTTTTGCTTTGAAGATGGGGAGATAAAGGCATGGTAGCTTGATTGTGTGACAGGATCAAAAATATTTTATTTTAATTTTTAATATGGGAGAAAGAACAGTATGTTTGCTGATGAGAATGATCTAGCAGAAAAGATGTAGAAGAGAGAAGGGACAAATGCAATATTTTGAATAGTGGAAGAGATTCAGCATAGATGAGAAGTTGAACTTAAATAGGAGTATGGACTGTTCATCATAACAGGCAGGAAGTTGAGGAGATGGGCATAGAGGTAAATTGGAGTGATGGTGTCGTGGTAGGAGATCATGAAAGTTTTCTTCTGACTATTTCTATTTGTAATGAAATAGGACAAGGTCAGCTTTATAGATGTGCAACCCACACAACTGCACTGCACAGTGCTGTGTACTCAGAAGGGCCCCACACATTTTAATGTTACGAAGTTCTTAAAAATGTTACCTTTGAATTTTTATTTTGTAAAGTCCCATGGGACAAAGGAGGATGAATGTGAGTAGAAGAGATACACACAATACGTGTATCTACACTTGCTTGCCACCCTATTCACATAGAGCATTTGTGTGCCCTGTGAACACAGAACTCCAGTGGACCCACGATGCATGAGAGTTCAGTAAGACTCAAAACAAGCACAAGGTAAGGAAGTCTACGACTGAGTAAGCCTAGGGCACTGACATTCCCAAGAAGCCACACTTTCAGTTTGTACAATAAGTTGTTTCCATCTCAAAAAAAGGCAATAGTGTTCCAAGAAATACAAATGACTGAGGAACTCTGTTATATCTTATATCTTTTCTTATTCACATTACTTCCCTGTGTTAGCTGATGACTTACACTAAAAACCATGACATAAAAGGGAAAAGCAGGGCAATCTATAGTTCCTTGTCCCCTTAATCTTTCCATACTCAGTAGTAAGCTGAGGTAGAGGGTTTAGATAGAATGCACACACACAAAGAAGTGGGAAAAAACCAGTTAGTTTTATGCAACATTTCCTCTATTCTGGTAAGAACAAAACACTTATGCGTGTATGAGTCACAGAATGTGAATTTTGTAGTTTTGGTGATTCTGCATACAAGTTAAATGTTCTTATCTTTGCATTTAAAAGGAGCATTGCACAATATAAAGATGAATGGTACAATTCATGGTAATAACTTAAACTTGTATTTTTTCTTTACTTAGAACAAGATTAAATGATAAGTAAAAAGCACCATGACATTGTGAGAGAGACCACGAGAGAAAAAAGCTTTATATTTTAGTACCTTTAATGATACTTTTTTTCTGCTTTTTACGTAAGAGGCCCTGCATTTTCATTTTGCTCCATGTCCTGCAATTTATGTAGCTGGCTCTAACATTGCAAGTACATCATCAGTTGAGAATGAGGATGAGAGAGGAGATTTAAGAAGTTTGAGAAAAGAGAAACTATGAAACAGTCTTCTGCTTGAGTGGAAGTGTGACAGGAATAGCAAAATGAAATATGATTATTGGACAGCATTAAGAAACCATTTAGGGCTAATTATCATGATTATAAAGAATGCCCAGTCAGCATGATTGTGTGTTTTTCTCCAGACATATTCATTTTCATGGAGGGCAAGGAGGTTGAGTGTATATGAAAGAGAGCAGAACAATTATAATAATTGACTAGGAAATTTAATCTGAGTAAAAAGGTAAGTGAGAGTTTAAGGGGCTAATAAACATTGAGAAGTCATAAAATCAGATGCATCCTTGTTTTTGGAGGATGTTAGAGCTGGAGTACTAGCGAGAGTGAGTCAGAAAGAGAGGAAGTGGGAGGTATAATGTTGAGATTTTGGAGGGGTGCTAGTCATTGGTCATAAGCACTAGTATATAATCATGAGACAGCGTTGCTGTGGTGGAGAGGAGGAGATCAAGTTGCTGAGAGATCTGAATATTGGAAGGCTCTTCATGGATAGTGAAATCTCAAAAAGTTATGATAGCAGTGTTGTTGGAGAGAACAACAGTGAACCTAGCCCTAACATCAAAGAAGGGAGAATAGTAAACCTAGAGAGTGGTAGTTGTCTGCATTAAGGAGAGCTCGTGTTAGCTTATTGACAAGAGATTCAAAGATTTAGGGAGAAGGGGTGGGGGAATGCCTGGAAATAACAATAAGGAGCCAAAGAGGAAACTAATCCACATACAAAGCGTGTGGTAGGAAGCAGGTAGGGGAAAACTCATCACCATCTGATAGAGCCACATAGAAAACAGAAGGAGAAATCTGGGTTGCGGTTATAGCAAGAAAGTGAAGAGATTCTTCCCTGAAAATGGTGGAGATATAAAGGTGTTTGTTGAAAACTGACATTGAGCTTCAGAAGCCCAGTGAAAAGTGTTCAGGAGCGGTGGAGAGGAGGGAGTTGATGTCAGAGAAGGTGATTCACAGAATGTAAAAGAATCAAAGTTCTAAGAAGGAGAGAGAATGTGGGAGACTAGAGTTTCTATAGTAATGACACTAAAAAGGAATAAAGAGCATAATGTAATCATTCCTAACATTCCTGAGAAACACCAGTGGTAACAAAGTTGTGAGTGTTTGTAGAGTGTTCTGCTGTGCGACCTTGGATAATGTATTTAACATCTCTGAACCTGATTTGTTGGCATTTGTAAGACGGGAATAAGTAATGTATACGTCTGCTATGATGGCAGAGCTGTGGGGCTCCCCTTTGGATCCTGCTCATAGAGACTTCAAGTCCTACAGAGAAGTTTCACTACTAGTGACTGGACATTCCTGACCTCTCTAATGACAATCTATGGAGCGTGCATGAATTTGTGAAGATCTGCTCGTTGAGAGAAATGATAAGTAGTTTTGAAAACAAGCATAAATTAAGTGTGTGGGAGTAAAAGAAGTTGAAATTTTAAAGTTTGAACTACATTTTAAAGGAATTTGAGTTTCATTCTCAAAGTTTCTTCTTCAAATTTCATCCTTACATTTAAAGAAGAGTCTTTGATGGACTTAGCCTGAAATAATAAAAGAAGAGGTTGTAGTAAAAACAGATTGATATTCAATTCTGCAATTAACTAGCTGTGTGACCATAAGGAAGACATTTGCATATCTTCAGCTTTAATTTCCACATCTGACAAAAGTAAAATTAATAAATGCAATTATTATTCATTTTATATTTACTTAGCTTGGAAGCAAAATTATCAGATATATTCCATAATAGTAACTCTTGAAGATGGTGACTAGCCTAGATGAGGCCAGAGAGGGAGAGAGCCTGGTCTCAGAGAAAAAGGAGAAAGGCTGACAAGGCAAGAGATGTTTAAGAGGTAAAGTCCCATTCAATTAGCCTAATTGTGGCCAATTGGGTCTGTAGCTTCAGAAACAGTAGGAGACAAAGGTAAATGCAAGGACTCTTTGGGGACTAAAATTTTAGACAATCGAAAAGGAGATGGATGCAAAGATAAAGATTATGGTGCGTATTTTGTGCATTTTAGATTGGAAGAACTGTATATCCAGGTAATAGAGTCTATTAGAGAAACAGATGTATTCAAAAACAAAGCAATCCACACTAAAGACATATTTGAGTCACAGAATTGCAGATACTTGGAGAGATGAAAATGTTCAGAGTATAATTAGAAGGTGGGTTGTTGAAGGGAAATTACTGTAAAAGTTCCGTAGAAGTAAGCATTGATGAGCAAGCCGACTAAGATGTTAGACTGATCACCAGCCTTGTGCAGGGACAGTAATAGTGGCTGGAAGAAAGCCTGTCGATCAGCAGCAAAGTCAAAAAGGATTAGTGCTTCAAGGCCTAAATTTGGCTTGTTACTGTCTCCATCACTCTGTGTGCACCAGCCATATCATGTCCAAAAGAAAAAAAAAAAAGAAGACGAAGTTTGAAGAATATTTAGGGATCTCATTAATTTTCAGACATTTCAGAAAAAGACTGGGCTGTCAAGTTACTCTAAAATATGTTCTAGATCTGAGTCCAGCACCTCCCCTGCACTCCAACAAATGTATAAATTCCTTTTAGCATATGCACTCCAAGCTGCTGCCCAGTTTAACTTTAATGAGACAGTGTAATGCAGAGAAAAGAGCAGTTTTTGAAGTTGGATTTAAATCTTGGATCTGCTATGCAACCTTGGATAATGTATTTAACCTCTCTGAACCTGGTTTGTTGGCATTTGTAAGATGGCAATAGGTAATTTGCAGGTCTGCTAGGATGGCATGTTATTATATATGTAAAGGGTCTCACAAATTCATACGCATATTCATAATCCTCTCCCAAACTACACATGCTATCATCCAGACAACTTTAAGAATGTTCCTTCTTACACTAAATAGTAATTTTCAAGCTACTGGTCTTAATTTAACCCCTTGGAGCAATCAGGACAAATCTTGCCCTTCTTGTCTAAGTGGGAGGCAGATAAAGATAACTGTAGGAAGAGGGAGCCAAGATCGTCTTGACCTCAAAGGTGCTAAAGCAGGGAGGATTTGGGGCATTTAACATGCGGAAAAGTATGGTAACCCAAACTCAGATTAAGTCAAGCGCATTTGAAAGCTTTCCTAACCGTGAAAGTTTCTCTCAGTAGTTCGCTCAATAGGTTCATCTCAGGAAATTAACACACCCCAGGACCAATCGAAGTTCTCATCAGTTAAGCTAATTGACACAGCAGGTTTAACTTATTCCCAATGATGAGCATAAAGAATTTTTTCAACAAAGATCTCTTAAACCTTTTGAAAGCCTGCTGTAATCAACTGATTAAAGGCTGAAACTAAAAACATGTATATATATATGGATAAGCTTTACTAACGCCAAACTTACTCTCCAATTTGGCAGGCCTTGTGTTGGGGTGGAGGGACTTATTATATTCAACTAAACTTAGTACATATGTTTAAACATTAAGATTTCTATACTTTCTTTAAGGAAAACAATGTTCTATTGAAATTCTTTAGGTTCTTTTAAAATGTGCTTTATTATTTTTGTTACAACCAAAAACTAGCATGAAATAATTACATTATTCCAAGGTTTGTGTTTAAACTGGAAAGCATTTAAGTTTTCAAATGGTCTCTTCTTAATTCCATTATATTTTTTCTTTTTGCTAAACTTAAGGTTCTACTGATATTGAATTTAAAGAAATAAAATGAAGTAGGACAGAGAATTTGAACATTCTTTGTAAAATTTAAATAATTTTTAAAGTCAATTTTATTACTATAATCTTAGAAACCAGCTTGCTGACTTTGGTCTCTCGTTGAAGTTTCTATACTCATTCTACTTCTAATATGGACTTTTTTCTCATTTTCCCATTTTGCTACTATATTATCTGCTTGACCTTGGAAAAATTATTTAATTTTTGTGCCTTTCTGTGTCTGTTTTTTATTAGTAAAAAATATTATAAAATTAGCACCTACTTTGAGAGGGTTGTTAGAATTAAAAATGAGAATATGCAGTAAAAGTTTTTACTTTTTGGTGAGGAAGATTGGCCTTGAGTTAACACCTGTTGCCAATATTCCTCTTTTTGCTTGAAGAAGATTGTCACTGAGCTAACATGTGTGTCAATCTTCCTCTATTTTGTATGTGGGACACTGCCACAGCATGGCTTGATGAGTGGTGTGTAGGTTTGCACCCGGGATCTGAACCTGTGAACCTTGGGCTGCCGAAGTGGAGCACAAGAACTTAACAACTACACCACTTGGCTGGCCCCAGCAGTAGAAGTTTTAATACATTTGATGGAATAAGTGAGCATTCAATAAATGTGAACTGTTATCAGCAGAAAAATGAAGAAAAAGGAGAAAAGGAGGGGCACTGTAGTTGGAAGAAATGTTGTAAGTCAAAAACACAGAAGCAGAGCTTAGCCATGCCTGTTTTCTCATTATTGTTCATATTGGTTAACTTCTGTTATTCTATCTTGAAGTTCACTGTTTCTTTGCTCTGTTCTCTTCATCCTGTTTTTGATTCCATCCAGCAAGTTTTTATTTTGGTTGTTATATTTCTTAACTTTAAATTTCTATTTGGTTCTTCTTTATATCTTCTTTCTTTGCTGAGACTTTCTATTTTTTTCGTTTGTTTCAAGCAAGTTCACATTTTTTCAGTGAAGCATTTTTATGATGGCTGTTTTTAAAGTCCTTGTCAGATAATTTTAACATCTGTGTCATCTAGTTATTGGCATCTGTGGATTGTCTTTTCTCATTCAAGCTGAGATTTTCCTGGTTCTTTGTACAACAAATGATTTTCAATTGAAATCTGTACATTTTGGATATTATATTATGAGATCACACATCTTATTTAAATTTCTGTTTTAGTAGAACTCTTTTGCCATTACTCTAGTGGAAGAAACACCTCAGTACTGCCAGGTGTGAGCAGAACTCCAGGTTACCCATTACCTCCATTAATGTCCAAGGGTTCTTTACTACTGCTAGACGGGGGTGGGAGTTTCAGCTTCCCACTAGGTTTCCACAGATATAGCCCTGGCTAGGAGGAACAAGGATGCCTTGTTACTACTACTATTCCAGGTGGGCTCCACTGACACAGTTGGAGTAGGGGTTGTTTGGCTGGAAGAGGGGGTGACTAGTTACCTCTGAGTGGCGGTGAAAGTCCTAACTCTCCATTATACCTCCTCTGATACCATCCAGCAGGGAGAGGTATGGGTGTGTTGGAGGAGGTCATCAAGAGGACGTGACCGTCAGTTGACCCTCAGGTTGGACACAGGTAATCAGAAGCTCCTCACCCCTCCCTTGGCTTTGGAATGTATGTTCTGCCCACCAATCCCGCAGTGGGAGCCACTTTCAAGGATGTGGCCTTGAGAGAGTAGGTGTTGTTGAGTCCATCTGGACGGTGTACATGACTGAACCAGGTAAGGCCTCTAGATTAACTTTTAAGATTCTGGTGGGCAGATGTGAATATCTATTCATCTTGCAGCTGCCCCAAATGGGCCTTGTAAGTTAGTTCCCTTGCTTATTAAACCTACCACCTATCAATCTGGAGATGTCTGCCTCTTTCTTTGATCTCTCCTTGCCCTCCATGTATGGGGACCATTTTGTAAGCCAACAGGGTACCTCTTGATCCCAGGAAAGGATGGAAGTCCAGTCTCCCCACATGGTCTGCATTGGTCAAGGGAGTGGCAAAAGGCCTCTTTACTGACCTGTGGGGAAAAAACTTGGGGCTCCCAACTTGGCATTCTCTGACACCACACAGCCAGGATAGGGATGGGGTAAGAAGATGACTTGTTACCCTCTGGTGAGAGTGAACATGAAGGTTCCAGATTCAACCCCTGTCAGTAGAGATGGGAGTGCAGCCATGGTTTTTTCTATGGTGTTTGGTAGACTAGAGCAGTTATTGTTAAAATTTTCTGTCTTGTTAGGCTGCCCCTTTCCTGGTACTTTGGCTGGAGAAAGTAGGCTTTTCTTTTCTGTGCTTGTTGGTGTGTCTCGGTTTCTGGCTTCTCCAGAACCAAATTTGGTGTGTATAAAGCAAAAGGAAAACCTAAGGAACACATCACTATATCATTCCTCATTTACAAGATCCCTGGACTATGTACCTTCTTCTCTCCAGCTTTCAGAGTCTTATTAAATTTATATTATATATAATGTCAAGAGATCTAAGCCATACCTCATGTGAGGACTAGAGAAGGACATATCTACTCCAGGGTTCCAAAAGTGGAAATCTTTATATTAGCTTTCTAAACTAGTTTTTACATTGCGACATAGGATAATTCCTCCTCAAAATATTTTTTATACTTGTCTTATTTTTACTACGAAAGATCTGATTTTATAGCTGTTCTCATTAAAGCAGCACATTTTATTGTGAATGTCAACTTTTTCATTTTAGATGATGTTAGAAAACCGTTATTAGGTTCTTAGAATAGTTTATAATCTATATATTTATTCGAGAGTCTAATTAAGATTAATTAAATAATAAATTTAGATTTTTCTGATTCTAGGACTGCCTTATTATAAAGGACAATAAATATATCTCCAGAAGACATCAAATTGATAGTATTAAAGAGAATATAAACTAAAAGCTGCAAATAATAGAACTAGACAGATTTGTTTCGTCTTTGTCTTCAAGTGTTTAAGTGGTTTTTCTTTAAAAAAAGGAACAATCAATTGGGTTATCTGAGAGTAAATTATATTCAAATATCTTCTAAAAATATGTTTATATTGCATATATAGCATCTTAACCAGGGCAATTTTTCATGAATCCCTCCTGATAATTAGGTTTATGCAATCTTGCTGGGTGGTATACTTTCTTCTCTCAGCACTCCTGCGAATATCTGAAGTATAGGGCAAGTACTCTTATGATAATTCAATATTAAGAAATTGAATTATTAACATACAGATTACACATGCATATTAAACATTAAATGTGTAGAGTGCCTGTAAAAATCGAGGACTTCTGGGTGACATTAGTCTGCAAAGTGCACTCACCTCATTTGCAATTATTGATGTTTATTCTTCTTTCTGGGCTGGCAGTGGGCACCTGATTTTTGTCAGCTTCTCATATTCACCCATAGTCTCCGTGTTTGCAGTCTTAGAGACAGCTGGAAAAACCATCCTAGCTCTACTTCTGGTTCAACAACTGTTTCTCCTTTTTGATAGATCTTATCCTTCTTTTCATTACTTGAGCTGTGATTGAAGCAGCCCACCCCAACCCTCACCTTCTTGGAAGCTGGGGCTCACTCTCCAGAGGAACCACACATACTGCCAAACTTCTCCAGGCCCTTGGCAGGAAGGGCATATATTTAACTTCACTGGATGTTGCCATTGGCTTTCTTCTGGGATGACTGAAAAAAATCGCTTCCTATTCTATTATATCTTTCCCCCATCTTTAGTTCTCCAAAGACCTATCTGCTCACTCTGTACACAATATTTTCCCACCCATTTTTATCATGGTATTCAGTTGTATTATGTAGTTTATACAGGAATGAATGAAAAAATACTATAAACTGCTTAGTTCAATGGTTATCAGATAAAAAGTGCTTAGTAAACATCAGATATCATTATAATGGTTCTAATTAATATTTTATGATAATGTTTAGTAAAAATATTTTGTATTAGTTAAAGAAACAACTATAGCTTATTAACTATGAAGTAAAAACAACATTTTAATAAAATAGAGATTAAATAACAGTGGCAGGAAAAATGCCTTTAAATACCAAGACCCAACAGTAAATTACCTTTACAATCAACAAGATTTTAAGTGGAGTGTTTCTTATTTCTGACACCTTTTTTACAATTATCTTCTTGCTCTCCTTAATAATTACTTATGCATGATTACGAAAGTAGGTAAATCTAAGTACTAGATTAGTTGGACTTTTATAAATCTAATTCCCTCTCCCTCTCCTCCACTGTTTTTGAAGGAGATCAAGCCTGGGTTCATTCAGTTCTCCTGAGTTGGATAGATGTGCAGAGTTCACCTAACACATGTTGACTTCTCCTCAAAACCAGTGCCCCTCTGGAGTGGGAGCTGAGCTGTGTTTTCTTTGCCTAAGGAGATGTGGGAAGAGTGTGACACCAGCCCTCTGCTAAGGGAGGAGAAGTCACTGAACTGAAGGTGAACTAAAGAGTCTTTATAAAAAGAACTGCTTACCTGAAACAAAATTGAAGTTTTGGGCTCCAGCTATACTATAAAAACACTGATATTTTTCCCTTCTTTTTGATCAGTGATAGAGAGACAACATTGAAATAGGAGAACTTCATACAATAAGGAATATTGTTTATAAATACTCTAAGTCACAGAGTCACTAGCAAAAGAAGATTGGATTGTTAAACACTACGACATACTTGTATTACCAGGAAGTGCTTTGCCCTGTGAGTACAATGTGATCTAAGAGACACAGATTCCATAAACATTGCCTTAAACAACTGTGGATTTCTCTGTCTTGCTTGTGATCAAGACATTGAAAATGTACTTGCTTGTCTTTTTTATTCAGTACGGTCATAAACATTCTATGTTCAAATGTTTCTTGAAGTTTTTTGAAGTCCATGATTATATTTGTTTTCCATTTAATTCATTTCTTTTATCTTATCTTCCTTTGTCTGCCTTCTCCTGGCACAAGATTTCACATGTATCTTCATAGTTTTGAGATATACAACACAATCATATTGATTTCTTCATTAATTAATTAACAAAAAGGTGAACACTATGTCTTGTGCTATATTAAATATTAAAGGTACATACTATAAAAAGAAGTGAAGATGCTAGGATCTTTATTTCAAAGAGCTTCCAATCTTAACAGAATAAGTAAAACATATAGAAGTGCAAAAATTTCCAGGACAGTGTGTAATCAAATACCAAATCCTGGGGTGCCATGTGGATCTGTGTGAATGTTCAATAAAAGGAACTCTTTCAGTAATGTATAAACCTATGGCACAGCTCTGTGGCTGTCCCTTTATGATGCTACACGTTTGGTGTCTTCATAATACCTAAACTCACCCCATCCATTTTCTGGGTTGTCATCTGTGCTATCTCTCCTGCCCCAGGGCCCCATTGCCTCTTGCTGAAAATAAAGCAGCACAGGGGAGAGCAGCAGGAAATCCTCAATGTCAAGACAATTGTTTGGAGAGCAGCTGTAGTGTAAACATTTCTTACACCTATGTTGTGCCAGGCACTCTTCTAAGCATGTTACTAACATTATCTCATTTAATCCTTACCGTTCCATATGAGGCAGGGTACTATTATCATGCTCTTTTAATAGATGAGGGAACTGAAATTGAGGAAATTTTCATAATTTGCATCACATCACCAGGTGAGTATCTGAGATGGTCTGAGACCAGGGCCATGCTCAACATCTGCATAGAGAGAATCCCACTCAAATTGCTGCGTGGAGAGAGAGGAGGCAATGGAAACTAAGAGATTGGTTGAATACACTAATACCACATGGGTGGGCATTAAGAGGATAAGGAGAAAAGTCTAGAGGCCTGCTTTGCAAATGTCTTAATATGCAAAATGCCAGGGTTCTTTTAGGTTCCAATCTCCCACAGAGAAAGTCATTTTAAAAATGGAGGTTTTCTTCAGGATATGTTAAGCACATTGTCATAAATGATTGAAATTTAAGTTTACAAATTGTAAGTTGCTGACCATTGGCATCAATTAATACAAACTAGAAAACAAAATCAAGAAACATGTCTTTCTTCTCAATAGTTTCGTTTGTCTTTTTTTAATACTTCTTTTCGCCCATAGTGTTAGTTCTTTGCTATGGGTTGTGGCTAGCAAATCAATACTGCATAAAGGTCTGCATCTTAGGGTTTGGGGAAAGTTGCTTTTGATTGAGAAATCATATTGCAGAGTAAAATGGATGCCTTGAGTTTAAATTGCTATAATGGCTTGGCAATGCTTGTGATTTCTGAAGTTTAATGAAGTAGGACTGGTATTTGGATATCCTACTGGCTTTATTGACCACATGGATCTTTGGAAACCCTGGATGCACTAACAATCTGGTGACAGAGCACAGTGTGGAAGTGCAGAAGGAGATCCACCTGCTTCCATGACAGATGATCTAGGCTACCGCTGCAGATAAAACCCCTGTGGCTGGTACTAAGGAGAAGCAGAAATAAGGGAGGAGGGCACTTTCCCTGACTTCAACTTTTCTGCGGAAAAATTAAGGGAGAAGTTTCAAATTGAGGACTTTAACTTTTCTGTGGGAACAAGAAACTACCTTCAGAAGGTTGTCAGAGAGAATTAATGCCCTGCTGCTATATTTGGCATAATGGTATTTTCAAGCTATGTTACCCGAAAAACACTGGAAAATCTTGTTTTGTAACTAATTGGATAACAGAAAATTTCAAAGTAAGATTCAGATGGCTTTTCTTGTTTTACACCTAAGGTGAAGTTTGAATAAACAGTGTATTTCCTGAACTACTTCAGAAATTCTAGAAGTAAAATCAAAGGGCTCTTGAGAGGATAAACTTCCCAAGAAAAACTTGTAGTGGCCAGGCTTGCAGAGCTTGGGGGCAGGGCTTCTCTGATAATCTGTGATCACCTCCCTGAAAGGAGAATCTCATACTCTTCGTGGATTATGGGCTTGGTATTAATTATTTGGGGTTAAAAAAGATAACAAGAAAAAATCAGGGATATTGTGAAATTTAGGAGAAATTCAAGGCTCTTTTCTTCTACCACCCAGCCCCAACTTTCGTCCCCAGGCAGGAGGGTTTTAATCCAAACTTTTCAGGTTCAAGATATTATAATGAGCTACAGTTCAAAGGGAAGATATTTCAAAAGCATTAGAGGTCAAGGTGGTGTCTGTATTTTATTATTATTTCTATTGAGGTATAATTGACATACATTATATTAGTTTAAGGTGTGCAAAATAATGATTCGATATTTGTATATATTGTGAAATGATCACCATAACAAGTCTAGGTAATATCTGTCACCCTATATAATTACAGAACTTTTTTTTTCCTTGTGATGAGAACTTTTAATATTCACTCTCTTAGGAACTTTTAAATATGCAATATGATGTTATCAACCATAGTTCCATGCTGTACATTAAATCACCATGACTTTTATTTTATAACTGGAAGTTTATACCTTTTGACCCCCTTTGCCCGCCCCCCACCCCATACCTCTGGCAACCACCAATCTCTTCTCTGTATCTGTGAGCTTGGCTTTTCATTTGTGTTTTTCTTTAAAAGTTCTTTTCTCACACAAAGCTAAGGGAGACCTTTCAGAAAACACTTGAAAAAGGTCTAAGGCAGGGAACCCAGGCCAGCTCCACCATTGGCATTAGGGCAAACTTATTTTTTCTTCATGCTCTTTGAGTGAGTACATATGATTTGGCCTTATTTCTAATGGGAGTTTGAAACTGAGTTTGGGATTTGGGGAGCATGTAAATTGAACGGATCTTTTAGCCTGCTTTAGTTTTGGCCCATTTGGACTCAGCTAGATTAGGGGTCATCATCATTGTCTCTGGCCAGCCCATTAGAGAGTTACAGAGGATTCAATGTAAAATCCACTCACAGTAAAATGGTAATTTTGCTTTTTCTGAGTATACTTTTGTTTCAGGAACTTTATGGAGAGGAGAGGCAAATCTTGGGTTATTTTTAGGCCTTGGTTCTAATGTCATTTTAAACCCACTTTAATATACCCTGCCCTGATGTTCCTGAACTTAATTGCCAGCAACTGCCATGTCTTTATTAGTTATACCACTGAAATATTGGTTTTGTCTACCCTGACTGGCCTTATCCTATTATCTCTAATTCAGTCCAAGTCCCAGTTTGTTGTAATTAATCAGGTAAAATAAAATAGATTGGATTCTCAGGGTCTTTGCCCTGTACTTCTGTGCTTTTAAAATGGTCTTCTCATTTAAGACTTGATTTGAGGACTTTTAAGTCAAGTGGCTGTGTTAAACTACCCATATGACTCAAATTGACCTTATCAAAATATAATTGGTGCAGTATATATGCATATCAAATATTCATTACCTCTGACTCTTTCGACATGGTTTGAAACTATGACCCCATTAAGAACCAGATTTCAGTTGTTTTTAGTCTCTAAATTGGATTTGGATTCTGCAGCAAGTCTGGATTTTTCTCCTCTCTGTCTATACTAGAGTCTTTACCTACCCACACATTTGCAGGGACTAAGAGAGCAATCTTTGTGTAAGAGACATCGACAATGTAAAACTCTTTCAAGACGACTTAATGTAGCTGATAAACAGTGTTTTGTTATCCAATCGATATTTACAATTGCAGAAATCAATTGCCTGCTTTATGGAGAGGACATTTCATGTACACATCATATTCTTTTCAGTGATTGCCAAAAAATCAATTTGTGCTTTCAGTTGAATTAAGGTATATATTTTATAATGCTCTAAAATAGGCAATTACTCTATTATTCCTGAAGAGATTTCGGTCATTACAGAGGGAAATAAAAATGATGCTTCCATTTCCCCTAATAATCTATATCGATATACTTTAAAAGTTTACTATTTTTTTCAGAACCATATGTACTTTCAATAAATAAAAGTGTTAAATTCTGAAAGGTAGAAATATTATTTATGATTATTAAGGTCAATATGATAGAATCAAAAATAAATTGGGTTTTGGAGTTGACTGTCAGCTGTACCACTCCCTAACTATGGGGAATTTGACTGTGACTTCACTTCTCTGAATTTTATTTTCCTCATCCATAAGATGAGATTGATTCTATAAATCTTACAGAGATGTTGAAACAATTAGTTTCAGTACCAGGAATACTTGGCAGTGAAATAATAATTATAAGCAGTAGGTTATCCTCTATCTTTTACATGGCTCCATAATGTTATTTTATGTTTAATATTTAATGATATTAGCACTCATCACATCATTATGTTTGGGACCAAGAACAATCTTAGGCTGTTGGTATCAAGGATGTTATTATTTTCTTTGTGTAATCTTTGTATAAATGAGAAAACTAAGGCAGTATGTGTAATTGTTGAGAATATGGACCCTGGAGCCACATTGTCCTGGTTTGAATCTCAACACAGCCCCTCCCCAAGCTGTGTGACTTTGAACAACTTACTTAAATTCAACCTATTTTAGTTCCCTTTTCTGTAAAATCGGAACAAAGTACCTATTTCATAAAAATATTGTGTATAAAACTTTTAGAACAGTACTGCTATAAAGTAAGCCCATTATAAGTCATAACTACCAATCTTAGAAAGTTGTCTATAATCATACAGCTACTAAGTGCAAGAAGAAGATTTCTACCCGGGGTTTCTGGTTTTAAGTTGAGTGCTTTTCCCCTGACTCAGTACTGCCCTTGGAATTTATGTAAATAGAAGTGTACTAAACACTTTATAGTATTGATACACAATTACATAAAACAGAACATGCAGTAGCTCTATTTTCCTTACCAGAGTGGGTTGATGATAAACAAGGCTGTGCAGATTCCAACCCAGATGCCCCAGTCTGAGTTAAGATCATTGATTCCCACAAATTTGTTGCCTCCAAAGTTGCTGACATTGACTGACTGTCTACGAGACTCTGCCTGAGTCATTTGTTAGGCTGCTGTTGTGGACCCAGGATCATTGACTCCATAAATCTCCCACTGGAATCCACTCTATTGGCATTCTAGGTCCCAAAAGGGCCCTTATCCAGTGTGAAGGCAAATGCAGCCAATAGTAAAAATAAATACACTGTTAATAGTGCATCTGTTTGGCTGGGAATGAAGTCAAGAAGTGTTATCACAAGTGACAAATATAAGGGTTTGCTTTTTGAAGTTGCATTTCTACTTTTATTCTAACACCAGTTTTGCCAAAAAGTTCACAGTACTGATAGCAAGATATGGAATTTATTAAAAAAAAACAGAATGAAATAGTTTAAAATTTGATTAAAGTCTCAGATTTGTTTTCATTTGAAAAACATATCCTTTGTTTATGAGGTAACAGGAAAGTGTTTTTCCCACTTTTTGAAAATACCTTTAGCCATTCATCATTTATTTGAAAATGCTTTTTCCAAGGACACCAGAGAAAATCTCTTCTTTAAAAGTTTTTAGAACATTGTTGATTCTTTCTGGATGTTTTTCAAATTCAGTCAAGGAATGTACAAAGTAGAAGGCTCCAACGTCAAATACCTTGAATAATGGCAGGAAATAATCGATTGATAAGAACTTTTATCCATCACCTAACCCAGGAAAAGTAGAAAGCCGTGTCCCTGAAAACTATATTGAAAAAGCCTAGAGAAAGAAGGCCAATCTCTTCCTGAGACCAAGTAGTACGTAAGGACAACTTGACTGTGTTTCTTTGGGGAAGGTTGCTTTCCTATTTAATTATTTCCCATACATGGTTTTCACTAAAATCAAAGAGTTACAGAATATATGGTTTCCTAGGGTCTAAGATTCATAGATTTGAAATACACATTAGCAGTTCTTTTATCCTACCGTCTATAGCATCTCTGAAATGTGGTGATTCAGCTTCTGCTTGAAACCATGGAAATGATAGCTACCATTTACTAAGTGTCCTTTTGTGCTGGGTACTGTCCTAGGTATTCACAATTATCCCACTTCTTCACAATAACCCTGTGAAGAAGACATTATCATCATTTTTTTTAGATAACTGAGGTTTAGAGCATTTCCTAACTTGTTCAAGGTCAAACAACTAATGAGGTGTCACAAGATACCAACTCAAGTCCCTGTTCTTCCAAAACATGTGTTCTTAATACTTACAGTATGCTGCTTGAGTTTTGTGGATGAACAGTTTTAGTTCCTAGAAAAGTTTCCTTATATTGAGCATAAATATGCATTCTTATAAATTTCAGCATAAATTTAGTACTTCTTATCTGCCTTTCAAATAAGGTAATACAGCAATCAGATTTCCTTTAAGTCTTTTTTTAAGGTAAATATTACAGATACAAATCTAAACTCTGCTTTGAAGAAAGAAAAAACCTCATAGAGTCATGAGGAAATAAAGCAAACTTCATGGAATCTCTCTATCTCATCAATCTGCCATGTTACCTAGATTTTTTCAATATGTGGGATTAAGGGGTCTTCTCCAGAAGCTCCCTGTGAAATCACAAGCTACTTAGAGTCAGTAAAATAATCGCACATTGGTAGGGATTGGTTCATCCATTAGTCATTACTCTGTAGAGAAGAGAGCTAGGAAGGGTGATACAGGATAGGTATGTTCTGATGGATCCGCACAGAAATAGATACTGGAAACAGGACACTCTCAGGTGTAGATTAAGTATAAAGTGTATAATTGTTTGATGGCATCCTCAATCAATCTTCTCATCAAAATACTTTCCTTCCAGGAGCTATAATAACATAAATTCTTCTGTTAGTACTTTATTTTTGTGAGTTTAGCACTTACTCTTTTACCAGGATTTTCTATGAAATACAAATATCCTTAAAACTCGATGTGAGTTAATTTAATAGATTCCATTATTTCCTATCAATAGGCACTGAGATGGAAAGGAAGAAATAGACTAGATCAGTGGTTCTCCAACTTTTCCTTGCACCAAAATCATCTGGAGGGCTGTGCCACATGGCCAGAGTTCCCAGTTCAATAAGACTGCAGTGGAGTCTAAGAATTTGCATTGATAATAAGTTCCAAGTGATGCTGACGTTACCGGTCCCATGACTACACTTGAGAACTACTGGATTAAGGAGTGATATGGACAGGGAAATGGGGAAGGGCTGTAGGAGAGTGTTCCAGAGCCTAACTTAGCACGTATGGTATTAGTGTTAGAAAATTCAGAGTGATCACTTTACAAGCCTATCTCTGATAAGAAAAATGAGGCATACAAACTCATCAAAGTGATGTACACCAGTGCTGAATACAAGTGAGGTAGAATTTGAGTCTTCTTTCAGCTTTGCATTTTAGTCATGAACAGAGCCTTCCAATGTTGAGACTCGTAAGAACCCTCTGAGGAGCTTGTGAAAAGCACAGATTCCTAGACCTTATTCTGGACTCAGGGTCCAGATATCTGCATTTTAACAAATTCTCCTGAGCACTCAGATATAGGGGGTATGAGGACAACACTCTAAGAATCAGAACAAACAGCGTCAGGTGCCAAGGAAGCCCCATACGCGAGGAGTGGAGACCTATATGAACACAAAGGCAAGCCGTGGTGCCTGAGGGGAGCTGAGGTAGAGTGGGAAAATAGGATGCGTATTTGCTATCCAACAAGTTGGTGCAATGCAGACACTGACTCTGAAAACAAGAAACTATCTCACTATACTTGTCGAAACACCCCACCCTCCTTGCATAGAAGAGTTTTAGATTTATAGAGAATGTGAACACAGAATATGCATGTCTAATCCTCACTTGGCAAAAACCAACTCTACTATGATGCAGTTTCTCTTTAAGGGGTCACCTGAAAAAATAATTTCCAAGCTACATAAGCATTTTGAGTGTCATCCTAGGGGCTTATAAACTTTGCCTCCTATAGGGCAAATGGGGAATCCAATAGGAGAGAGAAAAGACAAAATAAAGATTGTTTAGTGTTAGCTTTCATTTTTCATTTTCCCCAAATATGCATTCTACTCTTATTCCTAATTGAGAAAATTATTCTTGTGTATTTGCCATTTTTCTTTAGTCTGTTTATCTGCCCTTACATATGGAAGTGTAATAATGAAAGCAATTGTCTCTATCAAAGTAGCATATCATGAAATTCCCTTACTGTCCCATTATTTTCCTTAGTATGTCATTAAAATAAAATCACTTTTAAATAAAATAAGGGAATAATAAAACTTCTACCAAATTTCTTTTCGCTGAGGACCTTTAGATTTTTAAGGGCATGAAAATGAAAAACATATTTTTACAAGCACTGAAGGTAGACTTTGACCCTATCGTAAGTCAACTTACTATATATAGCACACATTAGATTAGAATGGAGGTCAAATCAATTCCTATGTGAATGCATATTTCACTCTAACTCCACGAAAAATGATGTAGCTCTGCAAATCATTTTCTGTGTGCTTTCTGTTACAAGAAAATAAGTCCTGAAGTACAAAAATTACTTCTCCAAATTCCTTGTAGACTCTTTCAATGAATAAAGCCAAAAGAGCTGAGAAGATTTTTAAGACATTTCATGATTGCCCTTATTTTCCCCTGTTTCGATTTTATCTCACATAACCTCATTCTCCCCACACCCCCTGCTCCTTTACACATATATCCTTCCTATTTGTAATCATACTTAGACTTACCTTGAGCCTGATGAACTTGATGTGCCAGGCAGCCTTACTTGCACAGGCCCCTTGAATGCTGGGAGAGGGAGGAGAATGTACAGAGTTCTGAGCAAGGACCCAGAAGTCAAGTTGCAATCAGGAGGCATTTCTATGCAAGCATCTCTGATAAATTGTCTAAAGAGACCTCATAAGAAAAAGTCATGAACCTATAAGCTGCCAGTAATTTGGTGGGATTGTACCTTTTATTCTGCAAAAAGATTCACTTTTGAATCTATTTTTTATTCTCAATGTTTATATGTTTTCTTAAAGACGGCCATAAATTATGTAAGTCTCATGCCCACAATGCCTGGATCTGCCCTATTCCTAATGCATTCTGCTTTTATTTATATTAGTTCCTTTGATAAAGCTATTTCTACAATACCCTTCCACTCTCCCAATTTGTGTCCCCTTTCCTAACCTCTGTATATCAAAATACTATTCATCTTTTAATTTTTAGCTCAAATGCTACAGCCTCATAAATTATCAATTCTCCAATCAGTATAAATCTCATCTGTACACTCAAATTTCATCTATCTTTTGTCGTAAATGCCACTGTCTTAAATTATGCACCATTCGTTACATATTTTTAAGATGAAAACCATATCTGGTACATTGTTATATTGAATCCTTTAAGACTCAGCTTAGCTCTTTCATGAAGCGTTGTTTGTTCTCCCAACTTGGTTAGGTGCCTATTCCCTATGGTTTCTCCCATAGCATTCTACACATACTTTCATGCTTCTTTCACTCTGATGTTTTAGTTGTTGTTTTTGCCTGTAGATCAGAGTTGGAAGACTTTTCTTTCATTTTAGTGTTCCTGGCGGTGTACTGCATAGAATAGGTGCTCAAAAAAATGTATACTGAATGAGTGAATAAATGAAAAGAAATTGTAAACCGTAAGGGACATATTAACCATTGCAATTTATTCTAAATTTATTTCATTTACTATATTTTTTTACATTGTTTAAAATGAGAAATAATAGACAAAAGCTACAGTTAGGTAGTTCAGTTCTAGAAATAACCTCGAATAAGTTACATTTTTTCTCATTTATTATTTTAATTGCTACCAACCTCTTATTATATCCATAAACTCAATGAATATAGGGATTATGTCTGCATTGCTTGCAATTCTATTTATGACACTTAGAAAAAGTATAGACAAAATTGGTGCTAAATGATTATATGTTCAATAATCAATTTATAAATACATCAATCTCTGCCAAACAAATTTAATGTCCAAAAAATTAATATACTCGCACACTAACTTTCTGGTCTATCTCCCACTACTTCATTATTCTGGAATACAAGGGGAATATTTCCATTCCTGAACACATGTCCAGTGCATTACTCCTTTACAACTTTTCTTAAATTTTCTCTTCTATACATAACGCTATCTACACTTTTCTGAATTTAAATCCTATCTATCTATTAACATTGAACCATCCATCCATTCCTTCTTCCATCCATCTATTCACCTATCCACTCTTCTAAAAGATAAGATCTATGAGAAGAGGAATTTTTGTCTCTTTTACTCATCTAAATCCCAGAATCTAGAACAAAATTAACAAGTACCTAATATTTGAAGAAATGGCAAAGAGAGAGGGATGAGGAGGAGAGAGGGAGTAAAAGATGAATAGGAGGAAAACTCATGTAGAATATTGTAGGTAATGATAAGAACTTTTTGGATTTTAATCTGAGATAAACCACAACAGTATTTTGAGTTGAGGAGTATGACAAACTGACTGCCTAGGTGAGAATAGATTAAAGAGTGCAAGAGAAAGTGCAGAGGGGAAACCAGGTAGGAGACTATTACAATAACCCATGTGAAAAAAAAATGTGAGTTCTTGGACCAGTGGGAAGAGGTGCACATATTACAAAGGATACAGATATAGTAAAATAACTCACTTTTTTAATGTCTCTTTTATCTACTCTTATTTGCAAGGACACCAGAGTGGAACTTCAGTTTTGGGCTGTCAATCAAACTTAGACGTAAACCCAGCGGCACATTTACTAAGTGATATGGAAGGCTACAAAACAGTGGGTGTACAATGACGGCATCACAGAGGCTTCCGACCACCAGATCTTGTTTTTCATTGTCCAGTCACTACACAGGACATTTTTGTCATAGAAGACACAAATTAACACGTGGGTTACACCATCACAGGGAAGCTTCAGGGTTTAGGATCCCCGATCTTAAATATTTTGCTTGTCACTCAGTACCAGGAGGTATGCATACCTCTGTCTCATTTTTAAATCTCAGCTTTAAGCCAAAAATCAAAGGATACACACTAAGCAATCTTCACAACCAGTCACAGCATGTTTAGGGGCATCTTTGAATCAATACTTAGTACATAGCAACCTCAACAAGACTTTTTTTTTTTTTTTTTTAAGATTTTATTTTTTCCTTTTTCTCCCCAAAGCCCCCCGGTACATAGTTGTGTATTCTTCGTTGTGGGTTCTTCTAGTTGTGGCATGTGGGACGCTGCCTCAGCGTGGTCTGATGAGCAGTGCCATGTCCGCGCCCAGGATTCGAACTAACAAAACACTGGGTCGCCTGCAGCGGAGCGCGCGAACTTAACCACTCCGCCACGGGGCCAGCCCAAGACTTACTTTTATCTCCACTGAATAGTCTTTCAACTGATATTGTCAGAAGCTTGACTAAAAGTCAATCTTTTATCAAGCATCTCTGAAGCTGGAGGAAAGACTTGGAGTCTAGTTGTTAATATTTTATTCCTAATGTCTTTCTATTTCCCCTGCCCCTGCACTATCATATTTAGTACTACCATACTTGGTATGGATTGATTCATTATTTCCACAATTAGATATTGGTGACTACTATAAGACACCTCCTATTTATGTAGCAGAAAACTTTAAGATATGGTCCTCGTTCCCATTGTCTACATTCAAGTAGAAGATGACAGACAATAAATAAATTGGAAATAACCAGATATTGGAAGGTACTATACAGAAAATCAAGCTAGTTGATATTAAAGAGGAAATTGGAAAAGGAACTTTATAACTGAGACACACTCTCTGAGAAGGTAGCATTTAAGCTAAGCCCTGAAGAAGAAGGGGACAAGCAGGGGAAAAACTGAGGGTAAAAGCATTCCAAGACTTGATTAACATCACAGTCTCCCTAACAAATTTATCTTCCTTAAAATTTACCTCTCCAATTCACCCTCCACACTGCAATCAGAGTGATATCACTAGAATTAGAATCTAAAATGTTATCCCCTACTTTAAAACCCTCTGATAGCTCTCAATGTCCACATTTAGCATTGCTTATAGATATGTTCATGGCCCATCTTTAACTCTCCAATCCCAACGTTTGTCACTCTTTTTCTGAACTCTGCTTCACCCGTACTGAAGTACTTGCAGTTGCCCCAAATGCTCTCATCTTTCTTACCCAAAGTGCTTCTTGGATCTTTGTAGATGTTATTCCCATTAGCTGGAACATCATTCTATCCCTCACTCTCACCCCCAGCCAATAGGCTTCAAAAAGAAATGCTTAAAGTCTTGTTGAAACTTTCTTCCTATTTGAGAATATGAATGAATGGTTTATCTAAAGGTCCAATTGAAATTGACTAAAATAGAATCGGACTGGAATTAGTTCAGAGAAAGAGAGAAATAATATGTACAGCAATAGTTGAGAAAAGGGCCAATGGGAAAGTAAGTTTGATCTTCACCTTTAAAAGTGATGAGAATTTGATTGTACGTTGCCAGGGAAAGGTGTTTCTGAGAGTGAGAACTGCGAAGACTCAGTGGTAACCCTGGTGACTGAAAGAAAAAATGAATGAAGTTAGGGGTTCCAAAAGGTGTATTGTATGACTTCCTACCAAGTGGGTAAAATAGGCCATGTTTTGGAGGGTCTTGAAAGTAAGGCGGAGGCAAACAGACATAAAGCAGTTATTAATTCCTCAAGGAATTAAATGTGAACAATTGTACCCCTAGAGGAAGCAACTCACCAGGAAATAATGGTAACCTAGTTACAGTGTTAGAAATTATAATTAAAATTTAATGTTATTGATAATTACAATGTGCTGGCCACTCTGTTCAGCATTTTACAAGAAAGAAAAATCATTTAACACCCATAAAAATCTATAGGTTAAGTACTATTATTGTCACTATTTTACAAATGAAAAACAAACAAACTGGGGGCATAGAGACCCAAAGTCACATAACAAGCAAGGCAAACAAAAAGAACTAAAAATAAATATTAGGTAGGAGTTAAATCAAAGTGGTAGTTTCATCATTGTCATAACTTGGCTGTGTAATTTTATGCAACTCAGATAATCTAAATGTATCTTGATTGATTTATCTATATGTTGAGGCTCAAAGCACTACGTGATGTTTTAAGCCAAGATCAACTACATCAAATTAGTACTCCGTCTTCTTTTTGGTCTATTCCCACCACACTTACTCGTAAAGGATACGTTAAAAAGCATTTCCATCTCTCAAGAGCACAAAGCAAGATTAGATGTAAGGTGATTATAAAATCCTTATGGACAATTATAAAAGTGGGGCATAACCCACAACCAAACTAATCTGGGTTAATTCCTAACCAAGAGTTTTAAGTGTAATTCGATGATAAATTCTTGATTAGTGCCCCTCCTACCCTTGCGTCTTTTATACCCATGAAACAACCAATGGGAGATGGAAAGTCAGGGGTGGGTGTGGCAAATTTACAATTAGAATAACAGTCATCATATGTGTAGTCTCTATCGAGCATGAATATCATGCTGGGGACTTGATACATAGCATCTCATTTGATAATCAGAATAGCTCTGTAAGGTAATTATCAACATCTTCATTTAACACATCAGGATAAAAGAAGCTTACAGGTGAATTATTTGCCTAGAGTCATTGTATGGAATGAATTGTGCCCCTCAAAGTTCATCTGTTGGTGTGCTAATCCCCAATGTGACCGGATTTAAAGATAAGGCCTTTAAGGAGGCAATTAATGTTAAATGAGGTTGTAGGGTAGGGCCCTAATCCAATAAGACTAGTGTCCTTATAAGAAGACCACACAAGACAAGTATATGAACAGAGGAAAGGTCTTGTGAAGGCATAGCAAGAAGATGGTTATCAGCATGTCAAGAAGAAAACTCTCAGGAGAAACCAACTGTGCCAGAACTTTGATCTTGGACTTCTAGTCTCCAGAACTGTGAAAAAATAAATTTCTGTAGTTTAAGCCACCAGACTGTGTTATTTTGTAATGGCAGCCCTAGTAGACTGATAGTTTACACAGCTGATAAACACTGAAAACACTGGAGTTAATTGAGCTCAGGCCCATTTGACCTTCCTGCTCCAAGGTCATGCTGAAATAATGGCTCAACTCTCTGCATAATGATTATCATGCTCAGTTTATGAAATATCCAAAATGTCTGTGATTCAAATTGGCAAGAGTTTCCTTTCCTGCTACCTCAAAGATAGCAATAGAGTAAAACATCTAAATAATTTCAAATTAGATTAACAAAAGGTCTTTGCAATAGGATTTTATATTAATAAGTCTAATGCCTGAGTCTTAGAATTATTTCTTTAATGATGAAAATGGTAACACGGGAACACTTAATACAAAATTAAGAACGTTTGAGTAGACATAGACTAGAGAGGAGAATTTATGGTGGGTCCGATTTTCATTTCCTTTTCTATGTAAAAAAAGTTCAATATGTCAAACATATTAAAATAACGAGCATTTATTGTAAATAATTGAATTACCTTGAATTTCATTTATTAGAAGGATTTTTCTTAGAAATGAATTTTTGCCATTATGGCACATTTGTAAGCTTTCAGAAAGCTCTCTCAGGTCAGATTTCTGCTCACAAAGCATATTGTAGAGCCAGAGGATAGAAAGCAAACTGTAGTCAAATATATTCTGAAACTGGGAATTAGAGAACAAAGATTATTGAAAAAATAGGACCCACACACTTTTTTCTGGAAAGAATAATATGTCATGAAGTAAGTTTTTGCTTATATGATCCAATTAAATTGTTAAATTTCTGGAAACTTTAGGATAAATACAATTTTAAATCAATTCAATTTCTTTAGTATAAGTTGTCCTTAAATATTTTAGGCTAGAATTAGCCTAAAAATGTATTTCATCTGTTTTTCTGATGCTCAGAATTTAATATCTCAACCAGATGACATTGACTTAGAGCCTTTGATATGAGAAATATTTGTAACTATCATTGGAAAAGCATATTACTTGTTAACTCATACTAAGCCAGAATACCTGGATTCAACTTCGAGCCCAGTCACCATCTTGTTTTATGCCTTTCGGTGACTCATCTAACCTCTTTTTGCTCCTTTTACTCATCTGTAAAATTAAAATAAGAGGATTGAACCTGATTATCTGTATGTTCCTCTCCAGTATTATAATTTTATGGTTATAAAGAAAGCATTTAATATCCTTGTTGAGGTGACCCTGAAAGTCATATTTGAAATGGATGAATCACAGGATGGAAGTAGCCTAGATCTCTGTGTTGTCTGATAGAGAAATAAAACTTTACTGTGTCATTCACTGAGATTTTAGGATATATTTGTTAACACAGCAGAGCTAATACTATTCTGACTAGTAAAAATCTATACCTTGGTGTGGCCTAAATTGTGTCACCCACCAAATTCATATGTTAAAGCCTAACACCCAATGTGGCTGCATTTGGAAATAGGGCTTTTAGAAGATAATTAAGATTAAATGAGGCCATAAAGGTGGGATCCTAATCCAATAGAATTGGTAGCTTTATAAGAAGAGGAAAAGAGAGAGAGAGAGCTCTTTCTGAGAGCGTGCACCAAGGAAAGGCCATGTGGGCACACAGCAAGACGGCGGCCATCTGCAAGCTAGAAAGAGAGCTCTCACCAGAAGCCAACCACGGTAGCACCCTGATCTCAGACTTCCAGGCTCCAGAACTATGAGAAAATAAATTTCTGTTATTTAAGCCACCCAGTTTATGGATTTTGTTATGGCAGTCTAAGCTAATTAATACACCCCTGTATAGTTATTTCAACAACTAAATTAGATAGTGTGTAGAAACACTTAACTGGCAGCGTATACTCACTGAAGACTAGTTCCCTTATTCTCTTTTCCATTTGAATCTTTTTTGAAAATGACCATTAAACAGACCCAAAAGACAACTAGCACAAAAGTTAAGTTTACATAAATTCAGAGAAACCATATTTAACAATTGTTAAGAGTGAAGTCCAGACTTTATTTATATATTTTTAACAAAAAAATTATTTTTGGAAAAAATATGTGTACACATTTTAAATAATTAAAGCAACAATGTACAATTAAAAGTTAGAAAGTCAAAATTACCAACATCAACAAATTATAAATAGTCATAAATAACTACCATAAAATTTAGTAAAATCTATTCCAGAAAAAAAAAACATTGCCATGTATAGAAGCATGGAGATGAGAAGGGAGAGAAATAACAATTTTTATTAGTTAGTGTCTCTAGTGGGTTGAATGGTGGCCCCCAAAACATATGCCCATGTCCTAAAGCCTGGAACCTATAAATGTGACCTTATTTGGAAAAAGGGTCATCGCAGATGTAATTAAATCAAGGATCTCCAGATGAGACGATCCTCAGTTATCCATTTAGGCCCTAAATCCAATGATAAGTGCTCTTATAGGAGACATTGAGGAGAGACACAGGGAGAGATAAAAGGAGAAGGCTACGTGAAGGCAGAGGCAGAGATTAGAGTTATGCAGTCACACGGAACACCTGAAAATACCAGAAGCGGGAAGAAGCAAGGAAGGATTGTCCTCTAGAGACTTTGGAATGAGCACAGCCTGGCTAACCTCTCCATTTTGGACTTCTGACCTTCAGAACTCTGAGAGAATACATTTCTGTTGTTTTAAGCAACCCAGTTTGTGGTATTTTGTTATGGCAGTCCCAGGAGACTAATACAGTGCCCCAACAGGAAGACAGGTGGCATGTCAGAAACAGGATTTAAATTTGTGGGAGGGTTTATTTACACAGGCATTATTTCCAAACAAGGAAGTATAGGAGAACCAACAGGATAGTGCAGGATCCCAAGGCTTAGGAGCAGCAGAGCTGTCACCACGCCTGGGTTCAATAGGTGAAGCTATGGGGTAGTTACCAGAACCTCAAATGGCAGAGTAGAAAAGAAGCTGGCCACCTTAAGAGGAGCAGGAAATTCCTGTTGAGTGACGTGATCGGCTCCTTTTGACCCCACATGGAGAGTGCCATGGGGATGAGAAATGTGAATTCATCCTCTTCTCTCCCTTTAATGTCCTGTGGTGACCCTCTATGGGCTAAACCCTCCAAAAAGTAAGAGGGGCATGGACACCTGTTGATACAATTTTTCCAGAGCAGAGTAGAGGATGGAGGTGTGGGGAGTGGATGTTGAGGAGCAAACAGAAGATGCAGAGCAGAAATTATTTTAGAACCACATTATGATACGACTATTAAGTGTGTAAATTTTATTTAAAAAAATTTTTAAAGAGAGTTAATGAAATAAAATTAAAGAATTCTTTAAATTTGGATAAACTGTTGTTCTTAACCAGAAGTAAAATTAAAATTCTTAAAATATCTCTCTAATTTAAAAAAACAGATTCTGAAAATATTTATAGGTCTTTACTATTTTTTAAACTTTCAACTTTGCAATGTATTTGTTGCTTCACTTCTTTGACAGTTAATGAAATTAGTAGATTCACCTTACTCTTATGGCCCTTATTTGATGCCCCAAAGTTTTACTAGTAGTAGCAGTATTTTTCATAATGTCAACATTTATATCTTTTTCTACTCAGTCACTATAACTCCTATAGTTGTTTGTTCTCAATTTTTTCCAACATATTTAAGACTTTTACTAATATTATGTCTTTGAATATTTTGCAAATTTGAATATATATATATATTTAATTTTATATGATTTCTGTAAGAACATTAACAATGTCCTTGTCTTGGTTTGAATGCCTCCAAAAGCTGACTCCGAGACAATGATTTGAAGCAAATATTTTACCTGAGATATGATTCCAGGAGGTCCTACGAGACAGAGAAAGGAAGAGAGACAATAGAGAGGAGGTTAATGAACTTGGGTTCCATCTAGCTAGGGACACTTTGAAAAGCTTCAAGGAGCATGTCACAGAATTGTCTCAATGAGGAATACAGGAACTAGTATGTAAATTAACTCCCATCACATCCTTGTTGAAGTTCATTCCTGAGCTATTTTCTCTCTGTAATTTTGGCCTGTCCTTTATGAGGGACAAAGACTCTTCTGCAGCCAGTAAACAATGGAAGATCTCAAAGAGAGAAACACATCAGGTTCTTGGCTGGTACAGAATTGTCTACAGCCTCTAGGATAGCTTGAGCAGATATGGGAATGGTATCTATAGCACCTGCTACAATCGTCTATGTTTATGCATATTATACTTATTGTATTTTTCTGTTATTAACATAACATTCAACTTGTTCTCCAAACCTACCAATTTATTAAAAATGTCTTAATTTACTTAATAATTTTCTTCTCCTTCCTTCTCCCTTACTCCTATCTCCTTTTGCTTCTGCTTCTCTTTTTCCTTCTCCTCATTCTGCAAGTATTCATAAAACTCAGGCAGGCTAACTTGTAAGCTTGCAGATAGGGTTAAATCTCAGACCTTTCACACTTCTTGATAATTTGATCCGGGAGGATGGGATGCTGATAGAGATAAGAATCGCTGAAAGAGAAAAGATGAGGACCTCTTGGACAGATTAATAAGACATAAGGGAAGTCCATGGGACTCATTAATGAATGTATTGACAAAAGTGTATGATAATCTTGGCAATAAATGGTCCTCAACATTATTGCGTGTTAATGAGGAGTAATTGAGAAGGTGATTTCAGGTCATGTATCAGGAAGCAGGTTCAAAGACAGCTGCCTCATTAGTGTTCTGGTTATTACTAACTCTCCTTCACGTAGGGATAGTTCTTAATCAAGGGGCAGTCAACCTCGTGTCCTCACCATTGCAACAACTAGTTTGAAGATTTATCCTGAGTGGGCAGAAGATTTCACCCTTTATCAGACAACAATTATAGACATGTGCACCTACACTGAGTTTAAGAAGGAAATTCATGACCACAATGGGCAGAAACCAGGCAAACTGATGTAACTTTGGTTGGCTCACTTTGGTTGGGGAATAAGAAAACAGGCTGCGTAATATTTGTTTAGGAAAAATAACAATATCTGAGCCATCATATGACCCTACATCCTTATAATCTATCATGCAAAACTTAGATATTTCAGAGATGATACCCAAAAGACTTAAGAGTTTTTTTGTTTTTGTTTTTTTGTGGTGAGAAAGATTGGCCCCAAACTCACATCCATTGCCAATCTTCCAGAAGATTGTTCTTGAGCTAACGTCTGTGCCAATCTTCCTCTATTTTGTATAAGGGACACCACCACAACATGGTTTGATGAGTGGTGTATAGGTCTGTGTCCAGGAACCGAACCTGCAAACCTGGGCTGCTGAAGCAGAATGTGCAAACTTAACCACAACGCTACTGGGCTGGCCCCAAGAGCTTTTGTCAATGGATCCTGCTTTGGTCCTCTCAGGGATATTTCCCAGAGACAAACTCCAGTGGGGAACCAAAGATGAAGCAATGACTTCTGACTGTATTTACAATGATTTTGATGGTGAACCACTGGGGAATTTTAACCTGACCCAAGAAGATCTAGATAAATACTTGTGGTCAGTTCCACTACCCTGGAAAACTCCAGGCAGATGCTCAGGATTAAGAAGAAGTCAAAGAATGTTGCCACTGTATGAAGCAAGCCTGAGACAGCCAGTGTGCAAACCTTGTATCCCCAGCCAGAAAGTAAAATAGCTGCTAAATGAAGGGGTCAAGAGAGCTAAAATAAGTAGTATCAGTTATGTTGACCTTGCCACCCAATATGAGGATTTGAATGGCCTAAAAACCATGTTAGTTCTTTAGGCTGAGCCACAAGCAGTTACCACCCTGCTCAAAACCAAAAGTCAGTGTGCCCTGCTCACTGGCACAGAGTTACTTTCTCTCTCCATATCCTTGCCCCCTGAGTTTTCTTCCTCTCCCTTAACTCCAACTTCAGCTGCTTTAAAGAAAAAGATGATTTAGCATATGGTTAAAGTCCCTATGTCCCCAAGGGAGACCAACTGCCAGAAACACCCATCTAAATATGCTTGGGAACTTCAAGGAGGGGAGGGTCTCAAACTCTTTCCGCTCTATTGGATATAGTCACCCAAGTCAACACTCATAACGATGAGAGGAGGGGCACTTTGATCAGTCAATAGCATTCGGGCAGAGTTCACTGTGGGGAAGGGAAGCTAATGTCACCTTGTGGGTGGAGCTCTTTGTAACAATTCAATGTATTTTTCTTCTTGTTTCTACATCCAAATATATAGTAGGATTGATGTTTTATATGCTTGTATTTCTTCAGTCCATAAGTACTAGAAACGAGCCTCCCATCTGAGAAGAGCTACATATAGAAAAGCACTAATACCTTTGGGAACCCTCAACTCTAACGATCCCTTTGAGCTGTAACTCTCTGTGATTGATGATTTGCCAATTGGAGCCTCTGGCAACGGGAAATAACCTCCACCTGAAAGTGTCCCTTTTGGATTCTATGGCTCCCTGACATGGCTACCAGGTGCTCTCTTAAAGAAAGGCAGCTTTGGGCTTGCTACTAAGTTTTTATAGAAACTGACCACCTGACCTCTGCAGGCGTTGTGACGCTCTGCCTTCATAGTCCCAGATTAGGACTGGTCACCTCAAACTCAATGATTGACATTGTGCGAATGGTACAATAAGTCCTGTTTGTCAAAAGGAAATGATACAGTCAAGAATGCAGGAGGCTCCAAGGGCATCTTGACTTTACATGAAAACATGGCAGCTATCATTTTGGGAGAAATTTTATTCTCCAGTCCAGCACTTGAAACAAGACCACTGGATCAATTGAGTTCTGGGTTCACAGAGTCTCCCATAAATGCCTGGGCACAGTTTACTGATAATTTGGCTAAGCTGAAACCTAGTGGTGTCTACCGGCCTGCTGCATCTGTTCAACCTTAGCAAGACTTTCCAAATTTTATTCACCTTTGAAGATTTCTTTTAATTCAAATATTACCAGATATATGTACAAATATTTCCTTTGTAATTGTTTCATTTAAACTAATAGCTCAGAAAAAAATTTTAACAAGTATGTAATATGTTGTTAAAGAGAAATAAATATTCCTCTTTTCCCCACATCCTTTCCTTATAATTAAAAGAGATCATACTCTAAAACCAGTTGAATACAATCTTTGGTACTAATATTAAATGTCTTTCATTAATTAAATTAAAATAATACCATTTGTTGTATTACTACCTTCAAAAACTTCAGCAAGTTATTTTATTTGGTATTTAAAATAGATTGTCTTGAGAAAAATTTTGATATACTTTATTATTCAGTAGGCAGAGTCTTGCTGAAGTTTAATCTTGCAAAATGTGAATTCCATTTTGACAATTTTGGGTTTGTAGTTGACTGATGCTGCTTTGGTAAAAGAAATATACATACAGCCATTTTCCTCCCATTTCATTTGAAAGTATAAGAAGACACATGTTAACTATATTTTTGTAAATGCACAGATTATGTATAACAACTAGAATTATTTAATGAAAATTTTGTATTGTGGGTTTAATAATGCAATTAACCTGAATAATGATTTTTGGTTAACACACATGGAAAATGCACTATAAATTTTAGAATATTTTTTGACTTGAAAAATTCACATATTTTGGTATACCTTTATATGTCTCAGCTCTTAAATTTAATGCTTCATGAATTTTGCTATTTTGTAAAAACATATTCTCCATATAGCCCACCAATCCACCGGAATTACTTATTCCAATCAGATTGCTTTTATTACAAACAGAATCACAAGTTTTGAACGTTCAGATGTACAGTTTACTTTCTGGATGAATATTCTGCTGTCACCACCTGCCCTTTGTCACTCAGTGTTCATTTGACCTTCTTTATTTATTATAAGCAAAAATTTTAGACAACTTTTTCACTCCTTTGGAAACATCAGCTTCTCCTCATAACCTCGTCTTTATACCTTTTTATCACCTATTTGTCCTTTTTTTAAAAGAAAGATTATGTCAACTATAAATTCTTTGAAAAATGGAGCTATACTTTTAAATCCTTACCTACTGTCTTGTGTAAATCCTCTTGAGATGTATGGTCTTCAGTCTTTAAGATTGTCCTTTGCTGAATGCAGCTTAAGACCGAGGCCATTAAATGGCCTGACATTGAATTGAGACGATTATTTACTGAAGACCAGTGAGGGAGTTCAAGAATAAACTAAAGGAAATCTGGGGGTTTGATTCAAGTTAGATACTGTTAGGAATAATGTCTTGTTAACTCTATTTCCTTTTACCTGGGAGCATATCTCCTTAGACGTTCTGCATTCAAAATATCCACGTGTCTTTGAAGTCACAGTTCTGGCAGGGACTGATCTTCACTCTCTTTCACCCTGGGTGTCTCCCTTGTTGCCTCCACAGTCTCCTTCAGCTACACTTCTACCACAGTGTTCACCACTCTGTCCATCACCAGGTCAAGGCCTGGACTTCTTTGCTCCATTGGCTTTTGGAGTGACTTACTTGCCACTGGAGGCCTGTTGACTCTTTGTGGCCTTCCTACCCTCACTTCACACATTACCACATTTTGCAGTGGGCTTTCACAGTTTGTTTTGTAGCTGTAGCCACTTTGTTTCATTGAAGAGAACGTTTATCTCCTTTTTCTTATTTCTTCATGAAAATAGAGAACTAAAAGTGTTCTTATATAACCATATTTTTAATCAGAAGTTGCTTGAGAGTTTTAGAAGGAACGCTTCATTATTTTAGGAGGTTGAAGAATTGAATAACTTTTGAAGTCACATAGAAGAAAAAATCAGTATCTTTAGATAAATCTCTACCAAATAATAATCATTAATCACTGGGGAAAAAAATGACCACTCTGCGAATTTTTCTCTAAGGGTTGAGAGGAGACGATTTCAATTACCATGTTGTCCTGCCCTTGTCAACTTTTTGTAGAATGATTGAGTCAAGAAATAACCTTAAAATGAGAGAAGCAGTAGTAGAAAGAGAACTAAAATTCTCTGTGTACTAAGAATGTCTACCAATAAAAATATGTGAAAATTACTTCAACTATTGGTTTTATCTGCTTTATTCACTGCATAATTTATTATTCTGAGTGATTTCTTGTCTCAAAGGGTAATATCCAATGACTCCTAAGGGGCAATCTGGATAATATTTTGGATGTGCTAGAGTTTCATTGATATCATCTGTTCCTGATTCTAGTACTTCTCATGTATATTATGCTCTTTTTGTGTATAATTCTGCGATGACAAAATAAACATGTACCAATAAGTATTTTCATAGTGTGGATATGGGAGAAAGATCAGTAATAATGCCCTGACTCATCCTTGCTATATTAAGCAATGTACCACTCAAATGGTCATTATAGATTTCATTCATTTTTGTAATTAAAAGGAAAGAAAACCAAGGTGTTAATCATGTGAAAAGACTTGAAGATAAACAAAAAACCATTAAATGGTCTCATACGGTAAATTCTATTAGCAATAAAAGTGAAACAACTATTAATTTTCTGCTGACACACCAAGCTTTTGTCAAAGTACAATTTGAGTCTGTTTACACCTTGGCAGATGGTTGCTCAGGCAGTAAACGTGGGGAAAACACATTTATAAAGGAGTTTGCAAAACCAAACAAAGCAAAACAAAAACATATCAACAGCAGAATTTTATGCTTTTTCTTAATGGAGCTCCAGCTCTTGACAATAAATAGCAAGAGAAGTTCTGGTTAGAATCAGAATTTGAAATCAAATGAACTTTGAAAGTTCAATCTGAGGTTAAAAAATTAAGACGTATAGGGGTTGGCCCCGTGGCCGAGTGGTTAAGTTCGCGCGCTCCGCTGCAGGCGGCCCAGTGTTTCGTTGGTTCGAATCCTGGGCGCGGACATGGCACTGCTCATCAGACCACGCTGAGGCAGCATCCCACATGCCACAACTAGAAGGACCCATAACGAAGAATACACAACTATGTACCGGGGGGCTTTGGGGAGAAAAAAAGGAGAAAAATAAAATCTTTAAAAAAAAAAAAAATTAAGACGTATAAATAAAAATCTTCTCTGTAGGCTTCTGACTGATTTTTTACCTGTTAAACTAAAAGCATATATTTGTATTCCCCACAGTAACCCTTAATTTTAGAAAATCAAGAGTGTTAATTAAACACAAGCATAATCCTGTCATTTCACCCCACAACATCAATGGGACCTGACAGGAGCCAGTGTAACCTAGCGAGGAGAATGTACTCTGAGTATGAAGAATGGGGCAAAGTGTCTTTACTGTTGTCCCCAGGTCACTTTTCAGGCACTGCTGAGTTTGCCTTGATGGGCATCCAGAACTTTCTTTCTCCTTCTGTGTCCATCTTTAGTCCTCTTTTATTTTTCCATCCCGCTCCTGTGTGGCCTCTCTCACTTAGCCATGTTAGAAAGTTCCCTTTGCCTGGATATCCACCTTCCTCAGAGTGGAGCACTCACAGGACAAATCTCTACTACCAGCGTTGACTCTCCCTCATAGCATTACTTTAAAGGGCCCGTTCCCCTGGTTTGGGGGATAAGGGTTGAAAGACACAGGTGAAAGAAGGTGTTCAAGAACTGTGGAGTTCCATGGTGGGGACAGAATTTTATAGACAACTCCAACCTGCCCCCTAAGCTTTCAGTTGCCATTCCTTTAAACTTTTCTCTATGTGTATCCCTCAGAGAAATTAAAGTTTAGAAATAGGAGCTAAAAGCCAAATGAATTTAGGAAGCCAAGATCCCAGACTCTGAGATCCTCTCCAGTGATTCAGAACAGATCTTGATTTTATGGGAAGCTGAAAAATTCCACAACCAAAACGTGATTTCAAAAAAATTTAACTTCTAATAGCTTCTTTAAATAGATAGCATGTTCACAGAGTTCAAGATTCAAAAGGTACAGAGCAATATGACATGGGAATTCTCTCTCTCACCAAGTTCTCCTCTTTGGATGAAATCAGTGTGATCAGTTTCCAAACAGATTTTTTAAAGGTAGAAAGAAAGGCATGATTTTTGAAGTCTTAGCGTGTGGGTCCACAACAGTAACTGTGTACTGACGTCATAATAAGTACATATTTTTATCCCTTCAGACCAGGAGCATTCGTTGAATCAGAGAGGATTGCTGTAGAAGTATTCCAGAAGGCCTATCAGAATATCATACAATCTATGGTGTTGCATGCACTCTCCTGCCTGGCTTTTCTCCTACATTTATCTCCCTTTATTTGATCTCTGAACAGAGGACTTGCTGACTAGAAAGAAGAGTGTGGGATTCAGAATAAGCCTTAAACCGAGACTATCACTATGATGACAGACAAATCGCTTTATCATTTTGTCTCATTTCTCAATCTGTGACATGCAAAAATATATACAGCTGTTATTACTCTATGGGCAATTACCTAGCTGAAAGATATGAAAAGATTTTGAGTTGCTTGGAAGAAAGATGTTACATAAACACCTAACACTGTATAATCATGTTTACAACCAGAACAGAACAGAAGTCAGGATGGAAATCTTGGCTATCACCCATAGGTCATATCCTTTATATTTTAGAAAGAATGAAAACTCTTCTCTGACAAGGTGATTAAGGACTGTGTAACTGATATCAGGTATACATCCTCAGAGGCAGAAACTTCTGAAGAATGCAAAATTTCTTAGAGCTCATTTTTCCCCAACATCTGATTTAGTTTCTGTTACAAACTTTCTCTCCAGAAAAATCCTGGGTTATGGAAAAGTAGATAATATAAAACAGCAGTAGAATCTATGATGTAGACAGAGGGGAAAATAACAACCAGGAATCTGAGTTTATAATGTTTAGCACCATGTCTGAAATCTCAAAGTCAGATATAGGCATCCTTTCATAAACAGTGCAGGGAGGTTGGATAGTAACTTGTTAATGGGTACCAACTCAGGAAATCTAAGGTAAAAAGCAAGTTCACCCAATAAACTAAAAAATAATAAATGCTTAATAATTTAGTTGTCATTCCAGTATTTCTTCCCTACAAGTGCTCCATGTATCATCGGTACACCTGTGATAATCTTTGCCAACTTAGAAATCACATTTTTGAAACAATCAGCACAGCAACAAAAACATCATTGTATCATTCATCACCATAGGGGAGAATTATTATCTCTTCCAACCAAAAATAAGTGACATTATAGTGGTGATGGAGAGTTCAGAATCTACTGTCTCATCACCTGTATGAAAACAAGCAAAGCTGAAAGCCCCAGGACAATTTTTTTTTTTTTGGAGGAAGATTAGCCTTGAGCTAACTGCTGCCAATCCTCTCCTTTTGGCTGAGGAAGACTGGCCCTGAGCTAAAGTCCGTACCCATCTTCCTCTACTTATACGTGGGACGCCTATCACAGCATGGCTTTACCAAGTGGTGCCAAGTCCGCACCCAGGATCGGAACTGGAGAACCTCAGCCGCTGAAGCGGAATGTGCGAACTTAATCACTTTGCCACCTAGCCGGCTGCCCCAGCACAATTTAAATATGTGATTTTCCTATTTGGCCATGTAGTCTTTGTAGTATTCTTAAGGGAATATATACATATGTGTGTGCGTGTGTATATGTGTAGTTGTGTGGGGGGGGGGGGCATGTGTGTGTGTGTATCACTCACTCCTAAACAATTATCAAGACATACTAAACAAACAAAGACATATAAAAAATTTGTCTAAATTAAGCACTTTTCTTCTTTTTTTTTCTTTTTTTTTTGTGTGTGTGAGGAAGATTCACCCTGAGCTAACATCCGTTGCCAATCCTCCTATCTTTTTGCTTGAGGAAGATTGTCCCTGAGTTAACATCTGTGCCAATCTTCCTCTACTTTGTATGCGAGATGCCTCCACAGCATGGTTGACGAGTGGAGTAGGTCTGCACCCAGGATTCAAACCAGCGAACCCTGGGCTGCCAATGCAGAGCGCACAGAACTTTAATCACTCGGCCACAGGGCTGGTCCCTGCACTTTCCTTATCTTAAAAAGAGATTGGCCTTAACCATGTCAGTGTTGTCCAAGCTGCATTTTCTCTCAGTGAAAAAGATGCCAGATTTTTCATTTGCCCCTCCAGCGTACTTCGAAGAATGGGGTTAACCAATGAAGCACTTAGAATCACTAAGTAATTAATAAGGAATGGACCAGCCGTTCCCTGAAACAGCTGTGCAGAATTCCTCAAATCATGCCAGCAAACAGACTAATGCAGATGGAGTCACCTGCTCTTCCCAGTGGCATTGCTTCAGATGCATTGGGGTATCCCTCAACTGCCAGTGTGTTCATATTGACAGTAATTTTAAATAGGTTGAATAAAATAACCAAGAGAAGAAATTCAGCAAGGCTATCCTACAGAGCACTGCACTTTGTTACCTGCTTTCTGAGTATTCTTTGACTGTGATCCTGCCAAAACCTTCATTTGCTTCTTAGAGGAAGAAAACACAATAAAGAACTAGGCTGTCTCAACTCTGAAAGCAATCAAGTGCGCCGATAAAAGATGAAGGAGCTCACATTCTTAGAGCTTGTTCCTTCTCTCATTATCTCAGTTCCTTTGTTGCCATGGTCACCTCTCAGCACAACAGAGCTCCCGCCAACACCACTTTGATACTGCATTCCTCCTTCCTGTCCATGTCCTCATTTAGTGTCTCTGTGTCTCACACTTTCCCTGACCAACACCGCTTCTCTCCACTTCTGATACAGGCAGGCAAAAAGAAAGACGCTGAAGATGCTGAAGTCTTTACAGACATATCGCTCTTGCGTTATGTAGCAACAAAGAGAAGGCAAGATTCTATTTAGTGGCTGTCATATATTATGGAACCAAACACTCATTTAGAGACTGGGCCCTACCAATTGGTCTTTTAATTATATCTACAGTCTTGATTATAAAAAGAATTTAAATCTGGTGCTAGCGTGCGAGTAGAGGGAGTTACACTTATTTATACAAGTAACTGTTCCTGAATATATCCTTCAGAAGGAAAGGAAGAGACGGTGGCTAAGGATAAACCAGGATTCCAAATATACCTAGTGTGTGATGTCTTGAGATTTATATGTTCTTTCAGGCACAGACAGACATATGTGGATTTCATAGGGAATTCAGATCCTGAAATTAAACGTCACATAAGGAGGTTATTTAGGATACTACAGAGTCAGAGATAACCCTTAGGAGAAAGTATTAAACATAATATGTGGGTTATGTTCTTAAAATAGTTCCATTCCTTGCTGTTCAGATGTCTCATGGTCTCTTAAAGTGCTATTTGCCCAACTAATCAAATTTTGTTTTTGTTGTTGTGATTTTAATAGTATGTCTTCCTGGGCTGATAAAGTTATTTTATGCTATATTATTTGGTGTTTTAGGGTTTGATTTTGCTGCTGGTGCTTCTTTTAAAGAAACCACACATTTTGAACTACTGCTGGTTGATTGTACGTGTGCCTGGAGGGTATTTTTACAAGGAGCACAGAGAACTGAAAAATAAACGAGATTTGCATATTTGTAAGACCTTTGAAGTGAGAGGTTGTAAAGATTGCAGATATCATCTTTCTACATTTGTAAGAGAATCTAGAAGTAAGAAGCATTTTCCCCAATCATCTGAAATAAAAAATTTATTAAAATAAGGTTGTAAATGTCTTGTCTTTAAGGGCTAAAGTGAGGATGCAGCTTATTTTATCTGTTTATATTTAATAATTCATAAAATTTTTAGCTCAGAAGACTGAGGAGGGAAGGGATTACCAAACAACTTGATCTGTTTTTTTTATATTCAGGAAATAATAATAATAAAAAAAAACGCAGCTTCACACAAATCAAATTACTCTTTTCCAGAGGAGACTACAAAGGTTCCTAAAATCATGATCTTTTGGACATGTGGTAAATTGTGAAAAATCAGTACTTTATGAACTGGAGAAAAGCACCATTTATAGTTGTTGAAAATCAATTTTATCTTTTATGTCTTTGGTGAAGAAATATTCCTCATGCTAGAGAACTGGGCATTCCAATTCTATTTTCTCCTTCTACTTGTCATTTTTATTAATGCCAAGACAAGGCACCCATATACATTTGTGGATGCTCAGTGGAAGCGGGGAAAGAGTTAATATCTTCAAAAACTTTCAGCTTTCTTCTGTTGTGTAGTCTAGACACAAAGGATTACAGACTCACAGAATAAGGATCTACTTTTGTTTCCTCCTTGTGATCTAACCTGGAAAGTATTTCTTCTAATTTTCATTGACAAATATATGCACATTTGTGTACCAAACTTAAATTGCAGTCGTTTCTATTCAACTATTGGTACTATTACTAGTCTTCATGCCCCAGAAAGTATTGGAAATATTAACATTGACCAAATGCTCTTAGGGATGTCCTTTAGTCCAGTGGTTCTCAGCTGGGGGTGATTTTGCCCCCTCACAGGACATTAGGCAAATGTTCCCTGGGAGCAAAACCATTTCTAGTTGAGAACCACTGCTTTAGAGGATAGGTTACATTGTCACAAAACATTGACTACTTGGATAAATTGATACTAAAAGCAGAAAATTGTATGCTCATGAACATGTCAAATGGCAAGAATCATGATTTTTTATGGAATAAGTGATTATATACTTCTAAAAAATTAAATCTTCTCTTACGAAAGCTTGCCATTGTTTACTGGCTTCTCCTAACAATTTTTACCTTTCTAACTAGATTATGTTTTACATATTTTGGAAATGGTAACAGTTCTTTATGGCCACAGAGCAACCATTTTATAACCTACTACTTTATTATAGCAAATAGGCTCTAGTGGACTAAAAGACAATCCTGTTTAATCGGCCAAGTTGGATCATAACCAAAAGGTTCACTATAAATTAGGAAATTATTAAAAATTAGAGACAAGAGCAGTCAGACCCATGGCATAGTGGTTGAGTTCGGCACGCCCAAGTTCATGGGTTTGGATCCTGGGCATGGTCTTATATACTCATCAGCCATGCTGTGGTGGTGACCCATATATAAAGCGGAGGAAGACTGGCACAGATGTTAGCTCAGGGCTAATCTTCCTCAACAACAACAACAACAAAAATTAGATACAGGCTCTCTTTGAGAGTCTGGGTCAAAAATTTCTAGGTCTCTACCCTAGGCAGATCCTGTGAAATTAAAATGTACAAACTTGTATTTTGACAAGACACGGTAATACTTCCATGGGTAAAGTATTTATTACCTCGTCAGTCTGCCCTAGACTCTGGAGTCTGTTATAATGCCACTAAGAAGAGGCTTAATGTACTGTGAAGAACACAAATGTTAGCGTTTTAACCTAAGGCTGTTTTATGACCTCAAACAAGTCACTTAACCTCTGTGACCTTTGATTTCTTCATCTATAATGAGAATAAAGGTACCTAGTTTATTTGTTCTAAAAATGGAAAAACAAAGTTTTTAAAATATGCTTACCTAATCACTTGTTATGCATTCATATTTGACTTATCTGACTTTAATTTTTTAGAAGATTGATATTTAATTTTTCAAAACTAACAAGTAATTAAAACACTAGCAATATCTACTAAACATTAATGAAGCTTCAAAATATATAAACTAAATTTAAGAGAAAATTATATATTCTCATACATCAAAACAGAATAATATTACCTGCAAAACACTCCCTAGTTTGGTCACATTGCTACTTCTGTACTGATGATTATAGTGGACATCAGTGTTAGATACTGATAGTGGCCTACTTCGATGTACTAAATGGTTTATTGTGTCATCTGAACTTTCTTGTGCCTCTGGGTGCTTTCTATAACCTAGGAAACTTTGCCAGTTTGCCCTCAAGTCCCCTAGAAAGGAAATCATCAGAGATGCTGGAAAAAGAGGTGAGGTAATAATTAATTTTTAAGCTTATAAATGGAATTGTGAACCCAAGGCTTAGGAAGAAAAAGATGTCTAAGGTGCAAGAATATAGGGGCTTTTATTTGCTTTTGTTTGTTTTTTAATCCTAGGTAGTGAACAGTCACTTACATGCTAAAATAATAGATTTAGGGAGAGTAGATCAAGAGCCAGACTAGTCCACCTCAGGGCAGGCAAAGATTCTACATGGGAAGATGGGGTCAAGGAAGAGTCAGGAGGCAGGGCAATAAGGCAGATGTGTTTGTGACCTCTTACAAGGAGTCCTAGGCCTTGACTCCTCAGGGTTGTTGGAACCATCAAACATATATTGATAGAAGAGAGTGGAGGAGACGTTGGCTTGGCTTCTTATTGAGAATCTGAGTTTCCTAGTATCCCTTCACACCACAGCATCCTGGAAACACCATAGATGAAGCCTTGAATGGCTTCCCCAAATCTCCACAGCATCAGCTTGATGCAGGAGCATATTTGTAAGCATTCTTTTCCTTCCTGAAGGGCACAGAGAATACTAGAAAACCTGAAGAAGCCTCACATTCTAGGCAGGATGGATATCGAGTGTTTGGACTTCCTACTGGACACTGGACACCTGATGGGAACATAGGCAGCCAATGCTCAAGGACACAGAGGGCAGGAGACAACTCAGCAGATGCTGCCTGGACAGACAATCACCAGGATGAGCCAGTTGGACCTGCCTGCTAAGTATGCCTCAGAGCCGAGAGGTAATTCTAGAAACATACTGGAAGAGAGCCCTAAATTTGGTGAGACTGATTAAGATAACTCCGAATCAAATGAAGAAAAAACTTGATATGTCTTAGTTTACTCTGAATTTATCTAGATTAAATTTCGAACACCTGACATATTAGACATCTAAGATGATAATTACATTCAGTGATGGAAAAATAAGCCAAATTATGGGTTTATATATTGAATTTTCAGTTTGTGAAAATCATGCCCACTTTAAAATACAAAATTAATAAATAAAAGAACTATCACTTCTTCCAATATTTTCCCTGTAAAGTGTGATTACCATATATCATTCCCAGATGTGGCATTTGATTGAGTTGTACATTGATCTAAGAGAATGGCCTGATGAAAATATGATGAAGTTCATTATACAATGTGAAATAAAAATAATTATAAAAGTGCACTGCATTATTCTAATATTTGATTCAGATGTTGATTTTTATATAACTATAGTGTATGTTTTATAATACTGATGACTATTAAAAATGAAGTTGTGGAAAGTTTCCAGCTTCCTTCTCTCCTCTCCTCTGAAAAGAAATAACAGAGTTACTGAGTGCTCCCAATAAAAACCTGGTCAAATTGTCATAAAATGAAATGAGATAATATTGTGAAAATGTTTGAAAGATAACATCAGTTCAACAAATTTCTTTGAATACGAATCCATATTCATATGGTCAAAACTACATATGGTTTCCATTTGTCAAAACTGCATTCAAAGATGTTTAATAGATAAAATTATAATTGACAGCATTAGAGTTGTGTGAAATTTCTACTTCTTTAAAGAGAGTTAGATGGAAACACTAATTGGAGTAGATCACTTACAGGTGTCAATATGAAAATGTAAAGTGATATTAGACTTCTGACTCAGGATTATAGTAAAATGTGATTTAAGAAATAGTGCGTTACTGGATAGATTAAAATAAATCATTATTCTGCAACATGAAACAATGCCAAAGACATTAAACATGGGATAAAAATATTCCATGAGCTGGCAACTATATTTCTAAATAGGACAATATAAGGATATCAGAAAATTTTGTTTTATTATTTTAGCCCTCATCTTATTAAATCTGTTTTAACAAAATTTCTTTAAAACAAAATGTTCTTCATGTACTTTGAATTAAAGAGTTCTTGTCATTAATCTGTGACATCAAGAAACGAGAATACTTTGCAAATTGTTGCATCTTCCTTGATCCAATCCTCACCTAGAACCTGGGAAAATATCTCCAATGGACCACACGAAAGTTTGGCACAAAATTTCCAACTTGAAAACTGAGAGATGATAGTGAATTAGAATGAGGTTGTATTATAGCAAAGGACTTTAAGTCACTGAATTTGTTAAACAAGTGCCACATCCCAGATACTGCTCAAGGCTGAAGAGAGTGGATCCTATTTGAAGATGGAGAGTTCAATAAGACTTGATTTGTAGGAATTTATTATCTAGTTGAGGATATACACAAATGGGTCACAAATTATACAGAACTATGTCCAAAACATAGGTGTAACCCACATACTGTAAGAGCCGTGAAGTGATCAGACCCAGAACTGAGAGAGCAGCAAACTATAGAGAAAGCAACCAATAGGTTATAGGTTGTGAAAAAGAAAGAAAAAAGAGGAAACTTCCAAGATTATTTTCCTTTTCTAATTAAAACATGAAACACAGACCAAAAAGATCAATAAATTCTCCAAGTGCCAGATTACACTCATACATAACTGCTTACCAATTCGTATTTCTCTACACAATCTCTGGAGGACCTGTGTATTTCACATTCCCAGAGAAACCACTTCAACAAAGACTACGGCACACTCTTTTCTTGGCGTGAGAGACTGGGGTCACTGTGTCATTTCAAAGTAATTAAAAGATTTGTTATAATGGAATTTATATCCTTTCATTCCTTTATTCATTCAAGAAATGTGAATTAAAATTATTCTATTGGCAAGGCACAGCTGTAGAAACTGGGAATTTCAACAGTGAAATATATAAGAAAGATTTGTTACCAGACCTGGATAAACTTACAGTTCTCTCTTTTCTCTACTTTAACGCCCACCACACCCCCACCTGCCCTTTTGTCCCCAACTCTCTCTTTCTTGGCTCAAGCTATATTTGGGAACTTTTCAGACTGGTTGACTATAATCATTACAATGTGAGGGAAAATCATCCTTTGCAAGAAAAAGATAAATAGAAGCAGAAGAATTTCTATTCAAATGTGTTTATTCTAAAATTTCACATAAAAATAATACACTACTAGTATCTGTGCCATGTGTGACAGAAATTAGGAGAAAACAGATATAGGCCTGCCCTCACGGAGCTTAAAGTCTAGCAGGGACAATAGACATTAAATAACTATTAGTAGACAGAATTACGTTAGTATAATGATGATAAATTTTTTAGGAACTTCTAAAGCTGTACTTAAAGAATAACATAAATTAGTGAAGAAGGATGATGTGGAATACAAAAAGAAACAATGAGCAAATTAAGTGACAAATGTTCATCAATAGAACGGAACACTTTCAGCTACAACATTAACAATAAGAGTAAAGATACTTTGTAAGAATAAGAAATGATAGAACTACATATGGGACAATGATAGCAGGTAAGTTGAGAAAAGGATGATGAGAGCTGAAGTGTTCTAAGGTCTCTTGTCCAGGGTATGGCTTTAAGATACATTGTCTAACTTTAGATACTGTAAAAGTGTGAGGTTAGCCACTGAAAGGACAGAAAAGTGTATAAATTCCAAGCCAAAAGAGAGAATCAAATGTAAATAAAGAAAAACAAACAGATGAACAAAAAGTGGTAAGTGAATAATGAAGTGGAGATAACAAATAACTTCTTATAGAATTCTGTTATAAAGGTGAACAGAAAAACAAATAACGTAGCAAAATAGTACATGACTGGAGATGTAAATGGAGTTATAGAGTCAAGAGATTTTTTAAAATGTTTTTTCAATAGGAGACACTAAAAATTGTTTGTATGCCAATGGCTCAGCAATAAGAGCAAAAAAGATGATGCTGGGAGGAGTATATACTTTGGCATGAGGTTCTTAAGAAGATGAGAGGGAACTGGCCGTAGGGCTCAGGTTGAGGGCACGGCTACATTGGAACAAGAAGGAGAGAGCAGGCAGTGGGTGCAAGCGCAGTAGATCTGTTCTTCAGCAATGGAAAGGTGAGGGAGTTTGCATCTAACGGCTTCCACTTTCTTACTGAATTATGAAGCAAAATCACCAGCTGAAAGTGAGGGTGAGGAGGCAGTCGGTGGTTCTGGGTTGCAGGGCTTTCTGGTGCCTAATTCAGGATATAAAGCAAATCAAAGGAGACAAGAGGAAATAAAAAAAAAAATCTCACAGGACTGCTCTTTCTCAAGTACTGAGGTCTCTAGTCAGTCTCCTTTCTTTCTAGTTTTCAGAGGCCTTCTGTCATTGTCTGTTTAGTTAGTTCCAGGTTATTTCATTGTATTTTGAGAGAAGGAGCATGGAAAAGCAAGTCTTCACCATTTTGTCCCAGAAGTGAAAGTCCTGTGATAGCCTGTATTCATTTACACAGCTTGCTTTTTACTGCAATGAAAGTTAAAACCTTTCGTCATTTCAGGTTAATGGAAACTGCTATGTGAAAAGTAGGACTATTTAATTGAAGAGAAAAAACACTTACACTTTCTAGATTCTAGGGCAAAAATAAGAATTAAGCATTTTCTTTTTTTGGGGTGAGGAAGATGGACCCTGAGCAATGTAGAATCAATGGGAAAAGAATAAAAAGAAGAGAAAACTAACTAAAATGGAGGAATATAGAGGGAAACAGAAGAAAGACTAAATTCTCTCCTGTGTTCATTTCCTTTTTTTATTCTAGTCATTTCTCTCTAAAAATAAGACCTGTAACAACTTTCTCCATTTCATGGGTCCAACAAATTATTAACTTTTTTCTCTTTTGACTTAGTACATTTTCTGTATGCATCTCCATTTCCATCACCAAATAAAAGTGCAAATGCCTTTATAATAGTTTAAATAATTCTGTGATTACATGCCTACTATGCAATAGCGTTGAAGAGTAATTGATTGACCAAATTTAGGAAAAAAGTTGTATCAGCTGCTTGAATAAACTTACTGACTGGTTAAGGAGACTAGAGTGATGTGACATCCTGCATGAACTAAACAGGCGTGAGTTTTGATTTCCTTGTGCCTCTGTTTCCCCTATGGAATAATTTTGTCCTCTCAATTAAGATTACTCCTTTCTTTTTGACTCTTCTCTCTTTCAGGTCTACCTCCTACTTCCTTACAACTCAGTCTCATTAACTTACCTGACAGCACTGCAACTCACAGCAGATTAGAAAATCCTTTTCCTCGTCTTCCTGCCTCTCTAACACTCCTCACTGTAGCTCTTAATGAGCATCACCTGATGATTATTTATGTCTCAATTATTATTTTGAATATAGTCTATTTCTTGAAAGCATATCATCATAAATTTTTTTCCAAATGCAAAACCATTAGAACTTTCCTGTAGCTGTGTACACTAGAAAACATTTACCATGCTCTCAAAATTGTAATGCATGAATCAGATCCATATATTTCATATCGAGATTTTGTATTGCCGTCAAAATCCATATTCTGTTACATTATCGTTTTAGTTTATGAAAGACTGATTTATATATGAGCAGAACAATTGAAATGCAATTAAATTTTTGTATGAAATTTGAGCTGATTCATTTTTTCTTTAATATCAGATAACTGAACTTCAGATCTTCACTCCTGAAAACTTCCTTTGCTTCATGTCCCTTCTAGTTTTTAGTAGTAACTGTAAAGTATTACATTTAAAAAAATCACTTATGCAAAATGTTTTTTAAAATGCTTTCCAATTATATCCACATATAGAAAGACACCTCCCCGACACACACTAGTCTGTTTAGTGTCTATTTTTCTTTTTGAAAAGCGTTGGTAGATATCTAAGTTTAAGGAATCCAGTTTAATTTATTTCTGAATCTGGTGATGTTTTTAGGAAAAGAAATATTTCATGGTATCTCGCAGAATGTCTCATCTCCATTCCATTATATTTTTCAAAAATTTCATTGAAAATTAATGTCAAATTATTTCTCAAATCTTCCAAAGAATCTTCCTTATAAATTCATATAGCAATGCTGGGCAAATGGAGTCAGATAAAAATTCTAATTGGTCCTTAATAATCAAAAAAGTAAATATCTATTTGAAACATAAAATTTACGACTGTACCTAAAGGGAGACATGGCATTAGTTTCTTATACAAGATATAAGTGATTTTAATTTTCCCAAATATGATATTTACATCAAATTTACTCTATTGGTAGCCACAGTACATTATTATGTCATAGGTCTTTTTCACATGTTACTGATCCATATCTCCCTCACTTGCACTTATGTGTGGGTTTTCCTGCATGTATATTTGGGAAATTTTGAAATTTTGAATTATTTTATTGGACTAAGCTGTCTTTCAGGCTGCGGGATGCTTGCAGGGGATAAAAATTTTGATGTTTTGAATAGTGGATACTGCCTTTGCTTTAGGACATCAGACAATTTCTTTAATATACCTCTTATTTATTGAAATCATGTAAAATAATGACAACTAGACAAGCTCCCTGACCCTTAAAATAAAAGGGAACACTAGCCTTTGAATGACGTAAGATACACTGCACAAAATAGTTTAAAGTATCCAAATAGGTTCATTTTGATTTACTCTGAAACACATAACTCAAACTGAAGAATTCAGCTTGGTTGCCTCTCTTGTCTTTCACTTCATTTGTCTACCCCTCTTCATGTCTCACCTCTTGAAATGTGTGTCTCCTTAAGTCCTAACTAAGCTTCCCAATCTTCCTAGATTAGGTCTGCCAAGATATTCCCACCTCCTTATGAACTCCAACACAAATTATATTTATTGGACACGTGTCAGTTCTGTAGAGTTAATGAATTTTTATAAATCTGTCCTATCTTCCCAAATAAATCATAAATTTATTTAAGGATTTAGGACATTGTGTCTTCCAATCCTAGTGTAATTTTGAAAAGATATTTAATGTTTCATTGATTGATTAATCAGATTACATAAGAGAACAGCCATCCCCACTTATTTCTATGTAATATTTATAAGTTATAGTCTATAATATAAATATTAAAATAATAGACACTACAACTTTCTTTTAAGTAGTATTTAATAAGATACAGTTTATACTCAATTTTTTTTTTTGAGGAAGATTAGCCTGAGCTAACATCTGCCGCCAATCCTCGTCTTTTTGCTGAGGAAGACTGGCCCTGAGCTAACATCCATGCCCATCTTCCTCTGCTTTATATGTGGGACGCCTATCACAGCATGGCTTGCCAAGCGGTGCCATGTCTGCACCTGGGATCCAAACCGGCAAACCCCGGGCTGCTGAAGAAGAATGTGCAAACTTAACCACTGCACCACCAGGACAGCCCCTATGCTCTTGATTTTAAGAGTAGATTTTACTGTCAAAGAAGTGGTTATACAATAATTTTTAATATGATAGAGAATGATTAATTTAACATGTAGCGTATCGGCTTTGAGTCTTTTCATTGCATCAGGAGGGACTCAGGATAGCGATATAGGAGAAATAGATTCTAATTTTTACCTTCTGAAACTACCATGATCCGGGAATTCGGAAAATTCATATAAAGTCCTTTAACCTTTTTGGGTCTTCATTTCCTGACATAAAATGAATATGGCCTAGAAAACTCTTTAAATTTACTTTCAAGTATAAAATTACATATGAGCTGGGCATGCAGGAGAAATATAATTATTTGCGCTTCTTTCCTGACAAAGCCTCTTCATGTTAAAACTTTCATGTGAGGGGCTGGCCCAGTGGTGCAGTGGTTAAGTTCACATGTTCTGCTTCCCGGCGGCCCGCGGTTCGCCAGTTCGGATCCTGGGTGCGGACATGGCACTGCATGGCAAAAGCCATGCTGTGGTGGGCATCCCATGTGTAAAGTAGAGGAAGATGGGCATGGATGCTAGCTCAGGGCCAGTCTTCCTCAGCAAAAAGAGGAGGAGGATGATTGGTAGTAGTTAGCTCAGGGCTAATCTTCTGCCAAAAAAAAAAAAAACTTTCATGTAAAATCTTGACATTGCCAAAAACAAACAAGAAAATCACTATACTTTATGTATATTCACTCATTTAGCCAAACCCTTAAAATATATGAATTGGTGAGATTGTGATTCATGATTGTCTTTCTATGAACAAGAAAAATATTTTTAGATTAAACAGTATTTTAAAAGTCAAACTGTAACATGAAGTTGGCAGGTATTGACTGATTTTTTGTGGTTTCATTTTTTTAATTGGAGGTATATATCAATGTCCTCACAAATTACAGAGCAATCCAAATATATATCACTTTCTTCCTTTGCTTCCACTTTCCTAGTTATAAATATGAATTTCACACTGAGAGTTAAAGGTACAAATGCAGATATACATAATAGGCAAGTTATGAAAGCATGTATCTTGAACATAAATAGATTATGGAAAGTGATAATTAGAAAATCCACATGAAAGCTAACTGTATACCTGATAAATAAAACAGGTTTACCCCATGAGTTTTACCCATCCTTCTGCTATGACTTTATTTGTGAGGCACCTCTTAGGTTAATAAAAATGTCAGTAAATGCATGTGGTGCTGACCTCTGCTGGTTGGGAATAGTGCTTGATCAGTATAAATCGACCTGTGGAGGCAGGCATGAAGCATCCAATGTAGTCAGTGTTTAAGATTTACTTTATTTCTGTGACTTCTAATATTATGTAAAGAAGTGTGTCAGATGTTAAGTAAATTGGATTTCCAAATCTTGACTCTTGATGAAAAGAGTGTCCGTGGGCAAGTCATTTAACACACTGGATCTAGGTGTACTCTCCGATCTTTCTAGCTCTAATACTTACTTTGGTTTTGATAGGTTGTTATACCTATATAGTCTTCATTGTGCATTTAAAATAATTCAGAAATTTACTGTAGAAAATAATGTTTTTTTAAAGATTTTATTTTTTCCTTTTTTCTCCCCAAAGCCCCCCAGTACATAGTTGTATATTCTTAGTTGTGGGTCCTTCTAGTTGTGGCATGTGGGATGCTGCCTCAGCGTGGTTTGATGAGCAGTGCCATGTCCGCGCCCAGGATTCGAACCAACGAAACACTGGGCCGCCTGCAGCAGAGCGCATGAACTTAACCACTTGGCCACGGGGCCAGCCCCAGTGTAGAAAACAATTTTTTAGTTATTAAAATAGACCAAGAACCATATGGACCCAAATTAAATCTACATTTGTATTAGGCTTTCATCTACCAAAGAAAGAGTTCTTCTAAATTAAAAAAACAACCCAAAGATTTAGCCAATCATATATTTATAAGCTTCAAAACAGAGGATGATGTATTTATTTTGAAAAAAGTACAAAAGATAACACCAGAAGAGTTGAGTTTTGTTTTTGGCTAAGTCACTTGAACATTCCCGAGCTTCTTACCTGAAAATGGAGATAATATACTTACTTCACAGTAGTGTCATGAGGATTAAACAAGAAATGCACTCAATTATGATTATTCAACTATAAAGACTTTTACAAATATAAAATTTAATATTATGCTTTAGCTAAATTATATATTAGTTTCGTACATCTTTTTAGAGCCATGATAGCTGAAGGTCTCCAGATAATTTCATCCTGACTAAAATTGTATTTCAAAATTTATAATACAAAATCTATAATTAATAGTCTAGTTGATTTAAAAGACCCAGTTGTTTTGGAAGGCTCTCATGGGACTAATTTCCTATCCCAAGCATGGCAATATCCTAGATGCTAACAATGTGGATTTGTAAATAATTCATGCATTTGAGAGTAGTTAATTTATGTAATAAATACTTAATCATCTTCCAAATTTTTCCCTATTTTATTTTATTACTTGATTTTATCACAATATTTTATTGCCTGGGTTTGACCATTCCTATATATTGTACAATTATCATAAATAATGCACTGTGCTAGATGTAAGATGGCAGCTAGGGAACAGAAAATAGAAAGATAAAGACATTTACAGCACAGTCAGCGCCTCCACAGACTTTCGATTTTCATGGGAAAGATAGATATTTCAAATGAAACGAATGAAGTAAAAGAATTTTAGGGAACCTGTTGACTACAATCAGGATATAGAACTAACCAAACTCAAAATCTCTAGTTTGGAAATGCTATTTTGTTGCCTCATTTAAACTCAGGCACCAGTAGCAAGATTCAGGGCAGGATATCCCTCCTGAGACAGGGGGTCTGAGCCCAGGATGAACAGAGGCCATTATGCCAGGACTTGGCCAGCAGTAAAATATGGCAGAACGAAAAGGTTAGATATGGAACTTTGAATGGTTGGGACAGAAACTGCAGATTACTAACAGGAGGTCTAATAATTGGAGACAGGAAGCTCAGGTAGGGGATGCAAGCTTATCTGGTAAGCAAGAGTATCAGAAACAAGTATGAGGATATAAAGCTAAGTGGCAGAAACTCAACAGATGGTCTGAATAAAGGTTAAAAAAAAGTCCAAAGATTTTTATTTAAAAATAAGAGGTTAGGGTACATTAATTCTTTATCCATTAAACACTTACTGAGAATCCTATATACCAGAACTTGGGAAAACAACATTGAATGTGAAACAGGTCTTGATACTAAAGAATTTATTCTACAAAAATTTATTGAAAACTTCTAATTTGCACCAGGGGCTGTGGTGGGTACAAGCTAGAATAAACAATAGACCTGATATTCATTCTTGTGGGGTTTACATCTAGATGACTGCAAACAAATAATTAAGTCGAATTAAGGATTAATAAAAGCATACGTGAACTGCCACGAGAAGCAGAAGGATTTAGCAGAGTCCTGGAAAAAATCAAATAGGAGTTTGTCAGGTATATGGCAAACTACCAATGCACCTAGAACTGTGGTGGGTAAATAGTGTGACCTTAATGTATATTTATTGAAAATTGATTAAATAAGTAGATTATGAGTGAATGGCAGAAATAATATACTGACTACATGAGAGTGAAAAAGGCTGGAAAGGGAGGAGCATATCTACATATATTTGAGTAAAAATCATGAATACAATGATCAAGAATGCAAGATTTTCTGAAACTGCTTTGATTTAAAATAGCTTGTCCTGTAGTTTCCCCAAAGACACTTCTGCTTGCCAGACACGTATTGGTAGTTTGCTTTAAAAATGTGATCATTTTAAGCATATAGAGAAGAAAAGTAAGGCTTGATGCCAAGGCTACTGGCTTCTGAGGCAGAACTCTTTTGAGGTGGGACTTATTTGGTCTCAGAGAGAAGACTTGTGTGAGACTGCATGTGGAGTCTGGTAGAAACACCTGGGGGCCCTAAGGGTCAGAAGGCAGGGGGACATTTCAGTAAGGACATAGTTCAAGACTCTTTGCTAGTTTGCCAATGACCTAACTCCTCCTATTTTTATTGTTTTCCTATGATCACACCTTAAACACTGTCTTATTTTAAATCACTAGTAGGCTGTTTGGGAGTTTAAACTTGTAACGAATGCAAAAATGATTTTTTGATTCTCTCTTCAGCATCCAATGCAGAGAATAATGACTCAGAAAGATGTGCTTGGTACCATCAGTAATATCCATCAAGAAGAGCCCAAGGCTCTACCAGAATTCTTCACCATTTCTTACACCATTTGTTCATAGTTTAATTAGATTAGCAAGCAAATTATTGTCAATTACAGTTTCTGACAAAAGTAATTGCATAAATAGACACTATCGTGAGATGAATTCTGTCTGCAATAGATAATTTTTATTCTCCCACAACTCACTCGTACAATATTTTCAAAATTAAAATCCCACACACTAAGCTGCATCACCATAATGCATCAAACGTCATTTGCTGTTTCTTCTCACATTTAATTTAATTTTTAATGTCTGCAATAGAACTACTCTGTAAATTTGGAATAGTACTACAGAAATTAATGTTTTTGACTGAGTCTGTGATATATAGTAGTGGGGAGAGGAATCCTAAACAATATTTGATTAAAATATTGGAGGCTTTGATCTTCTGAGGCAGAGGCTGAATAACTCCAGAACATCTGTCCCATAGTTATAAAAAGTAAAAACCTGGTATTACACTGGAAATCTGCTTTGATTTATCTCAGTGTCTCAAAAACATTGAAATATTCAGCAAGTAGAAGTATAGATTAGCATGAAGACTAGCTATGCCAACCTGGAAAAAAAAATTCTATTGAACATTTTCAGGTCTATTGGATTCTTGGTTAAACTTAGGCCAAGTCAGCAATTAGAATCACACACAGAATTGAGAATTTATAAATAAAGTCCCCATAATTTTCTGCAGCCATGCTAGTATGTAAACATTAGAACCGGTTTTAAATCTTCCTAATCAATGACTACCCACTTTGATAAGCAGGCGCATGAAAGTCAACCATCAGTGATGGATTCTTTTCAAACAACTTGCTCCTAAGGCTGATGTCAACTCACTCCTGTCTTCGTTACAAGGATAAAACAAAATTTTGTGATCAGTACAAACTCAGATTTTTGTGTGTGTTTCAGTTTGCGTAACTTCTGTTGACCTGTCTTGATGTTCACCAATTATTTCTTCCACTGTGCTGAATGTACTCATGAGCCCATCCAAGGCGTTCATCTTTGTTACTGTGTTGTTCACTTCTAGCATTTCCATTGGATTCTTTCTAATAGTTTCCATCTCTCTGGCGAAATTAACCATTTGATCATGCGTGCTGTCTACCTTTTCCGTGAGAACCTTTAAAGTGTTAACCACAGTTATCTTAAATTCTCTGTTATATAGTTCCAACATTAGCATCATGATTGCTTTGCCCAGTGTGTGGCTTTAGCTTGTCTTTTCATAGGCTTCATAATTTTTTGTTGTTGTTGTTGAAAGCTGGACTTTTTGTACAGAATAGTAAAGATTGTGGTAAGTAGCTTTATATCTGGAAATGGGCGTACCTTTCTTTCACCAAGGCCTTTAGTGAACAGATTTGATTTACTCTAATTAAGAGTTTGTTGTTGCTATGGTTACCCTTAGTGCACCACAGGCTTCAAGTTCCCCTAAATAATTACTTTTTGTTTAGAGTAGGGGCTAATTTTGCAGATATTTTTGTTTTGTTTTGTTTGTATTTTTTTTCTCAATATCTGTTCCACTGTTGGCTTTTAGGTATTTTCTCTGCATCACACCTCAGAGATGATCTGTCTCTAGCAAGATTCCTTTTTTGTTTTAGAACTATTTTTTAGGGTACTTTTAGGTTCACAGCAAAATTAAGAGGACTGTACAGATATTTCCCATCTACCCCTGCTCCCCTACACAAATAGCCTCCCCCATTATCAACATCACTCACCAGAATGGCACACATTTTTAGCAAAGATAAAATTACATTGACACATAACAATCACCAAAGTCCGTGGTTTACATTACGGTTTACTCATGGTGTTGTACATCCTGAGAGTTTGGACAAATGTATAATAACACATATCCACCATTATACTATCATACAGAGTTTTCGCTGCCCTAAAAATCCTCTATGCTCTGTTTATTCATCCCTTCCCCCACCCCAGCAAGATTCTCTTTATTCTCTCTTAGTGGTGGAGGAGCAGGGGTATTCTAAGTCATTGTAACATAGCCTGAGTCTTAGGTAGACACTATATTTCTGCTGACTTTCTCCTACAAATAGAATTTTCCCCTCACCTGCAAGCAATTCTCACCAGTGCCCTAACAGCAACAGTGTTTGTTGTTTCCTGAGGGAGATGGGCTTGACTATCTCAGCAATGTTCCCCTCCCCCAATCCCATTGGCAGCTGCTATTGCCCCCAATTCCTGTTCTGTACCATGAAGGAGACATTCTCAGAATTCTCCCTATTATTTTGTGAGCATCCAGGGGAGTTTGTGGGCAAAAGTCCTGCAAGAAGACGAGGACATCTCTTATATTTGTAGCCCTCACGAGCTTCACCTCTCACCAGCATGCCCATCAGTGTGCCAAATCCCCTAGCTGAACTCCTCCTACTGCTGACTATGTCTTGCCCAAGAAAGCTAGTGCTCCAGCCTTTTCTCTACTTGCCTATCCCTCCTTAGATTATGGGTTACTTGTTGCTGTGCAACCTCAGCATTCCAATGGATTCAAGAAAGATTATGAATTTGTTATTTGTCTGGCTTTTTTGAAGAAGAAGAAGAAGACTAGCCCTGAGCTAACATCTGCTGCCAATCCTCTTTTTTTGCTGAGGAAGACTAGCCCTGAGCTAATATCCGTGCCCATCTTCCTCTACTTTATATGTGGGACGCCTGCCACAGCATGGCTTGCCAAGTGGTGCCATGTCTGTACCCAGGATCCACACCGGTGTATCCCAGGCTGCCGAAGCGGAACATGTGCACTTAACCGCTGGGCTGCTGGGCCGGCCCCTCGTCTGGCTTTTTTTTAACGTAAGTTTGAGAACATCCCTCTTTGAGCTCCCTGCCTCTCTGAATGGAAACCAGAAGGAAATCTTAATTCTTCGAATTTTTAGAAGAAAATTTGTTACTTTCTTTGAAAATTGCTTCCATTGACTTGCTATAAATACATCGTCAGATGAATGATATAACCTTTCAGTTGAGAGCTCAAAAGTAGAGCACAGAAAGGTAAATAGAGTGATAATATTGAAATAATCATTATTGAGCAAAATTTCATCTTCCTTTTTACTTTACATTCTAAAATTCTAAGCTTCAGGAATATTTATACACACACATGCACACAGTGAAAAAAACTAAACACAAAGTTATAATTTGCCTAAGGAAAATATGGCAAACTAACAAATCTTATTTCTACCTACTACTAATTGAATAAAGTTTTTCTCCCCAGAGGAGCAGAAGTCATTTAAGTTTTCCTAATTGTTTTTAAGTAGCTGTTAAGAGAGACAATATTATAGACCTTAACACCTGAGTGTATCCTTAGGCAATTTGAAAGAGGTAGCTTTCCCCAGGCCGAAGTCAATCAGGGATCTTTGGAGAGTCTAATTCCCACGCAAATGGATTGCTCCCTTCAGCAGGCTCTCTCCAAATAAATCCTTATTTAAGATTCTTAAAAGTTTAAAAAGTTCCAGATATTAATGTAAATATCTTACCATCTTTCTCTGTATTTTCTTTTTTTGGTTGTCTATAGGTGCAAAACTCTGTGCTAAATTTTTCCTCTAAAGATGTGTCTTCAATAGAAAGCAAAACTCAACACTTAGAAGCCACATCTATGGAGACGCTGCTTTGATAGAGGGGAGGCTAGTTCATCCTAACTTGGTGAGTGCCTCTCACCCTGTCTGTGCAGCAAAGTCTCTTATAGAGCAGACTTCATGTGCATGTCAACAATCAAGTTCTAGTCCAAATGCAGATTCCAAATCAGCAGATGTGGTAAAGCCCAAGATTCTGCATTTCTAAGAAGCTCCCAGGAGATGCTGGTCTGCAGAGCACATCTTTAAAAGAATTTTTTAAAAACGATAAACCTCACTTAGAGATTCTCATTCTGAAGGTCTGTCAGGGCAGCCTAGCATCTGTGTTTTTTAAAAGCTCCAAATGTGATCTGATTGCACGGCTAGAGATAAGAATCACTTCTATGGGTTTAACTCACCTTTTTGGAAGTGTTTGCAAAGGGTTTTGTAGAACTCAAGTTCGATACATAAATTGCATAATATCTATTTTCTTTATTCAGCAAATTCCGTGTTAAATTATTGGATAAAACAAAGGTCCCTTTTGAAATATGATTAACAATGACATGATAAAATAATTTGTTATTTTAAATTCAGACGTTCACATAGGTTTTTTAAGCAAGACTTTTTTTAGAATTTCTTTCATTGAAATGAAAGCCATTTTAAATATTCCTTTTCGTTTGTGAGGGAAAAATTTGGTTTTGAGGTGAGACAGTATAGTATAAAGTTCTGGTAATTTAAAACTCTTTAAGGGTGACCTAATTAAGTTCTAAACCATAATCACAAAATCTCTGACTTCACAAAATTTCTACCTTCATGATTTATGATGGTTGACTTGTAGCATCACACTAAAGGGAGATTCTTTTGCTATTAAAAGTTCTGTTCTGTCATTGCCCACTGACCAAGAAGGGCTTAATGCTTCCCTCAGCTTAACCAAACTTTAAGCAGGCTTCTTTCTGCCTCTGGACCGCTGACCTTCCTTTTCTTAGAGCATTTGCTTTAGAAAAGCTGTATTTTCAAATTCGTTCTCTACCCTTTTGAGATATAGATCCTTTAAAAAGCCTCTTGGCAGTTCTACAACCCAGGACTGTCTTTCTCAAGGAATTGAGGGCCATACTTCTGAAACGTAATCATCAAGATTCCTTCTCCCAGTCTGTGGAAGGGTGGGAGCCTAACCTCAGTGGGCACCTTGCCCCATGTTGAAAAACTACTTTTTGTTATGCAGAAATGAGAAAGTTTATTTTTCCTTTGGGTAAGACCGATTACCAAACATAGATGGCCTTTGATCCATCTCTACCCTATTGTAATAGTCTTGAAAAAAGTCTTCCTTGACTGTTTAACTTTGTCCAGCATAATTTTCGCTTTGATACCACTTTGACATTAAACTTCCAAACTGAATTTAGGGAGTGATCTGTTTCCTAAGAAAGGAACTGTTTGGTCTCTAGTTTCTTTCCCATGAGAATCTCTCTTGTTTAATTGAACCATTGGTAGCTCTCACGAAAATGCAGCTTCACAGCACCTATGTACCAAAATTGGTTGGATATACTGTACCTTAGTTGAGTGAATCTACGCCATAGCATGCACTTACACGAGCACTGAACTATAGACAGGGCAGTGGTTGTATTTTCAGACCTCTGAGCATGCTTTTCAGTCATGGGCTCCCTTCTGGAATATGGTTGATCAGAATCCTCTATGTCAGGTTTTCAGATGGCTTTGAATATGGTGTGCTTGTACAGATCTTCAGTGGGGTTTTTCTCTCTATAACTGACAAGAGGGAAAAGACAAACAACAATTGGCTGACTAAAACAGGCTGACACTTATTTTTGTCAGCCAGTACTTTTTTCTTTTTTAATACTTATTTTTCCTATTAGACGTTAAGCCCCTGAGGGAACAGACTACATCTGTTTCATTCACCATTTTCAAAGAACGTCTAGGACAGTGCTAAATGCACACAAACAAAATAGAATTATAGTGGCAGCATGCAAAATCAAAATTAGAAGTAGTCAGACAAAATTTTAAAAAAAGTTTTAATGGCAATGTAAATTATTTAGTGTCTCAAATAAGACCCAGCAACCAGAGTGCTATGAATCTGGTGAGAAGGATTCCCAAGAGTTCAGTTCTCCAAAGACGTCTGGAAGGTTTGCTGCTTTACATACTAGAGACCAACTTCCTCAAACCTTATAGGTTCCAGGCTGCTTTCTAATCTTGTGCCAATAGTGGTCACTAATTCTTATAATTCTCTAAAACTTCAAATCAAATAAAAGATCTATGGAATACGTACTGCCTCTGGAACTTAAATGATCGCTGAATAGAGAATGCTGATTTTCTATCAATTTGCTTTACTTTGTTAACTCTGGGAGAACATCCTAGTTGTTTTAGAATATATTCTATCCCGTGGAGTCTCTTGTTTTCCTCCGAATTCCATTATTGGCATGTTGAATTAGTACAATAATAATAGCATAACATTTATTGAAGGTGACTATGTTTTAGTGACTAGGTTTATGACACTTTACATGTGTCAACTAATTCAGTCTCTGCAACAATCCTGTGAGGTAAGTACCACATTTAACACTATTTTACAGATGAGAAAACTGGGCTGTGAAATACTAAACACCATTTCAAAGGTACACAACCTCCAAGTGGAAGGGCCACAATTCAGAATTCAACCCCAAGCTTATCTTATTCTAAAATTGACGCTTTTAACTCTTTACTATGTCATGACTTAAGATATAATTTTTCATCATCTTGTGGGAAAATGATTAATTAATGTATGTAACCACAGTCAAAGTCAAAGTTTAATAGAATATAGACTTATTGAGAATAAAGTAGGCATAGCCATTTTTATGGTCCATCATTCTAAATGGTGTTTTCCTAGACTTTTAAAAATATTTTCTTTCCAAGATTATCTTCAAAAATTTCAATAATGCAGCTCTTGTTGGGAAGTATTTACATTTCATTCAACTCTATGACTATTTGTTATAAAAGCCGGCCTCCTTACTCATTATTCATCATCCTTTACTTAACTCCTATTTAGGGAACATCGAACAGGCAAGCTCATTCAAAGTATTTGACATAGCTAAGTACTCTGTGAAGCATTCAGAGCTCTCAAAGAGAGGTAAAGAATATTCCATGACTATTTACCTGTCAATTTCCTTAGATTCATTTAGTACCAGAAAAGCTGTTAAATTAATTTGTTCATCTGGCTTTTCTCTGCACTGTAACACATTGAAATTTGTCTTTTACTTCTAGGTTCTTAAACAGACACTCACAATCTGTCTGTGATTTTGGGATGTCAGGAAGTCGTAATATACATAATATGTTTATGGGTCACATAGAAAAATACATAGCTATAATAAATTAAACCTTTGTTTGAGAAGGTCATTAAAATTGACTTCTATGTCTAGGACTATTTCACTAGTGTCACCTGCTTTCCCATACTCTAGTATTTCTCCCTCAGTCATCCTCCATACTCCTGACACAGCAGTCACCTGCAGTGCTCCTCATCACCTGTGACAATGCAGCTTATCCCTGGCTTCGCAGTAAAATCATCTGGAGAATGTTTTAGATGTACTGATGCCTGGGCTCCACTCCCAGAGGGTCTGTTCTGATGGGAGGCCTAGGCATTTAACAATTTCCCAGATAGATCTAATATGGGACCAGGATTGAGAACCTCTGGACTTTAACCAGCACAAGTCTTTTATTTGATTTACTTACAGTGCTTACCCAAACATTTCTTTTAAAGAAAAACTTGTATTGCTTAAAGAAAAATGTTTGAAAACTATTGCAGACTTGAATATGCCTTCCACACGACACCATGGAAATTGATTTAATACACTTTTAAAAGTATAGTACTAAATTCTATGTGTCTGTCTGCCTTATGGATCTCTTTGAGAACAGAGTGCACGTGTTAATCTCCCTAGACTTCACCCTCACCATTTGTAAAATGGGAATTAAAAAAAACATTGTTGTGATGATTAAAGGAAATGACCCCAAATAAAGTGCCAAAAACATGGTGGGTGGTCAATAAGTGTGTATTTAAAGGTAGAGAATAAGTGTTTATCCTAGATGTAAATAAACAATATGATTTACTCCACATATAATGCATGCTTGTCATAAGTGATAAAAGAATTTTCCTTTTATTTCTATAGTTCAGGATACTAAACTAGAACAGCTCCTTCTGTGCATATCCTCCTTTGAAAAAAAGCATAGATCTTTGACATAGCCAACGTGCTAGTCAGTCCTGCTGCCCCCTGAGTAGATGCCTCCCTCATCCTTCATAAGTTCCAACACCTCATTCCAGGTAGCCCATCTGCAAGAACTACCCTTTTCCCCCTGCTCTGGTCTGACACCATGAGCTGGCGCTCTCTTACACAGATGCTTAAATCACAACCTGCCTCCTGGCAAACCACTCCTCCTTGTGGACACCCTCTGCCCCCTTGGAGCTCCCAGACTCCCCCTTCGCTGCTCTCTGCTGGATGCTTCCATCACTCCATTTGGGCTCTGACTCCGTAAGCTGGGCCACCACTCCGTGGGGCACTCTGATACCCTGATAAGGCTCCAAAACTACACATCAGCTCATTCTCTCTTGTGGGCAACCCCCTAAGCCCATTCAGGCTCCAATAACTCACAGGGCTACCTTTCCAAGGGGATGACCCATGTGAGGATGCCATCACCTCTCAGAAACATGCTCCTCTCCCCAGTCAGGCTCCCTCACTCTTCCCCTCAAGCATGAACTTTCCTTTGCTTAGCACCTCCTAATTGCCTTTGGACTGACGTATTTAGGCAGGGAAAGGGAAGCGAATGAACTTCAATTCCTTTTTAAATACCTTCCACTAATATGTTTCTGTCACAAAGTGACATACTTATTACTACACTTATTTACTCTTGAAAAATTATGTTTACTGGAAAAATGTTTGCTTTTAAAAAATTTGTAAGAGCCAAAGTCAAGTGTATTTCTTTTCAGTCTGGGACAGAAAAGATAAAAGATGAACCTGGAACATCTTGTAAAAGTAATAGTAATAACAGCAACAATAGCTAATAAATGTTGAGAACGACACAATTAGAAACATCACCACTTTGAGAAATCATCAATATAATAATTGATTTATTTTTATTTTGGTCATGTTGTATACCTAAGGGAGTGTTGATCTGAATTATATTACTCTTTTTGAGATTTAAGAAGCTGATAACATAACTAGTTATTTCCAAACTTGAAATTAAATATTTTCGCTCAGAGCAGCACCCAAATACTAAGTCAAATCAGGTTCCAAAAGACTGAGGAGAATTTACCTTCAAAGCTCAGACTTTATGGAAAAAATTTTAGAGAGAATCGTGCTTCCAGAATTGAGATAAAATTCTAAATAATTTTATTTACGAAGAGTGTTCCATGACACTATACCCAATAGAGAAAGGTACAGACTAGACGCTCCACTATGAGAACACAAAATGGTATGGACTTGATGTTTGAGTTTTAACGTTGTAAACTTGGAACTTGACCAGGCAATTCCTATGTCATGTTTCTTGTCTCTAGTCACTCTTGTTTGCTCTGAGCGCACACCAAAACAAACTACTTTAAAACATTAAGCCTGCATATCTGCTCTCCCAAGTCCTCTTTCTTCACCATCATCACTAAAGCCAGACCTGGTGGTCTAGTGGTTAAGATTGGGTGCTCTCACAACACAGCCTGGGTTGGTTTCCCTGTCAGGGAACCACACCACTCATCGGTTGGTTGTCATACTGTGGTGGCTGCGTGTTGCTGAAAGTTATGCCACTGGTATTTCAAATGCCAGCAGGATCACCCATGGTGGACAGGTTTCAGTGGAACTTGCAGGCTAGACAGACTAGGAAGAAGGACCTAGCCACCTACTTCTGAAAAAATAGGCCATGAAAAGCCTGTGAATTGCACCAGAAGGTGAGAGAATGGCATAAAAAGACCGGGCAGAGTTCCAAAATCGACTCGAGGGCACTGAAAACAAATCATGAGTAATGGGCATTCCTCTATTCTGCCTCTGTCCACAGGGGTTAGCCTCATGGCTTCCTATGTCCTTAATTCTGAATTTCCCTCACTCCAGTTATTATGTAAAGCCATTCAGTGTTGCCCTGCCTTCCACCTTCAAACCTATTTGCCAAAGCTCAAGATAGTGCTCGGTAAATGAGTGCCTGACGCTCCCAGGAATCATCTCCTAAAATTCAATGGTGGTTGCAAACGAAATTTTCCCCCAGTTACACATGTACCATGAATGACTGGGTATGACAGCACATGCCTATGTTCCTAGCTACTTAAGAGGCAGAAACTGTAAGATTGCTGAGCTTGAAGGTTCTGGCTTACAGTACACTCACACTAAGTTTAGCAACACTATGCCATGAAGCCATGAAGAGATTTCTTCTCCAGCTGGGGAAAACATGCTCAAAAAGATCCCTCAGCTGCATCAGGGAGAACTTAATGCACTATTTTATAAAATCCACTTGTTTAAAAATAATATTTTCTTTTCAATTTACATAAAATACTTTTCATTTCATATTGCTTATTTGGGGAATTTATATGCCAACAATTTGTAATAGAATATTGTATTTGAATTGCATACATTTGTTAATTTATATTATAATTAATGTTTTATATTTATAATTTTCTCTATTTGACTTATACTACATTTTATATTTATGTAATTGTGCACCATATATTATATAATCATATACATTTATATTTTGTATTTGATTTGTAATATTATATGTATAATTCTTTGATTTTTGTTATATTTAGTTTCAGCTGATTTTTATTTCTGTATTCTGGGTATTTTTTAATTAAACACTAGTATTAATGTTGGTAATTTTGTATTATGGGAATAAATAAACACACACACACACACACACAAAAATACCCTTGTCAGTCTGTGCCTATATTGCAATTCACCAGAGGGATGAATTTTCCAGAGCAGAAACAGAGAAAAAGTCACATGGTGGTTAAAACACACAAGTTTGGAAATGGCCATAGGAAAACAATGAATATTTCAATCCGATTTTTTTCCTTGGTGCTTTCAAATGGCTATTTAAGTTCATAGGTAGACAATTCCAAGATTTCCACATGTACCTAATAATTCCTACAAACTGCAAATACTATTCACTGCCAGGTTTTATTCACCTTTTTGCAGCTAAGGTTATTGTTCATTTACTAAGAGAACAGTGAAAAGATTGCAGTTCAAATTGCACTTGATATGTTGTCAACAGAAATTATTCAGAGAAATATTTAAGGAAAAGAGCTGTATTTGGGTATTAGTAGAAAAATCGAATGGTGGCATTCAGGTCTGTCAGAATAATCTATTTCATTTATCAGAAACAATAAAGTATAAAGATTTCTAGAAAAGAAAGAATTGACTTAGATAAAAGAAAGATAATACAATAAAACAAGGGGGTCCATGAATTGATTGAGTTCAGGTTTGCTGAATTTTTATTTTATTTTAACAATGAACTCTGTTACCCCAGAGTACATTTATATCACAATAGTGTTATTTATTACTAATATATTTTTATATTAGTAATGAACACCCTCATTTTATAAGATATGGTTCAAAACATAAAAGATACATTATTCCTCAAAAATAAACATTTTAAAGATGAAAAATTGAGAGAGTGAGTTTTGTAATTTATCACCTCACATTACAGTGTATATTTCCAACATTTAAAGTAAGTTCACAAACATAATAGTTTAGGGAGTAATTGAATGATTAGTAATAAATAAAATATAAATAGAAATCAATGTTATTAATGCCTGACATTCATTGAATGTTTAGTATGTATCAGCACAGTACTATGCACTTTCTATGGATCATTTCATTGAATTGTCACAAGCTTAAGATACTATTATTATCACCATATTATAGATAAAGAGAGTGAGACATAGAGATATTTAAAAGGTTTAAAAATTGTTCATTCTTTTAATAGCTTACCATAACTGTGAATAGCTGAGTCAAAATGAATACAGTCATATTTTTCAATCAATCATGCGTCATTACAAAAATAACCCAGAATTCAAGAGACAATTCATGAAATTTAGAACAGGAAACATACATAAGATGTGATTTGTCACAATAAAGAAGAAAGAAAAGGAAAAAGAAAATGAAATATTCATCCTCTTTGGTAAGACGTGGTGCCTATATTGATCAAGGACTCAAAGCCACCCTAATTCTTTCCTCTACTTTTTATTGCTATTCTCAGCATCATTCTCTTGATGTAGCTTTGTCTTCAAGGTTGACAGACAAGCACTTGGAGATTACTGCTCAATGCCTTACAACTCCATGGCTGGAGCTGTCATTGTCAATGTAAGGTCGTTGGGGCTGTGGGTGGGGGAGGTGGGAGCAGTGCCCTTTACATTACGGATTTCAGTTCCGGGAAATTTCAATTTCTTCAGAGAACTTACTCCCTTTCCTGCCTGTGTAGCAGCCATGCTGACAGTGCTCTGATTTCTCGACAGGGCAGTGTGAGGATCTAGTCTTTCTGTACACAGACTTGTGACTCATGTCCTGGTTTTCAGCCCCTTGCCTCATCACCTGCTGTGGGTGCATCAGGGAGAGTTTCATGAAAGGGAATTGTAAGCACAAGACCAGGAATAGAGTTTACCACCCCAAAATGTGCCTGTTTGGCATAAGGGCTATTCTGACTGAGTTAAAGATTATTAAAAAACAGCAGACACAGGAAAAGCTCTGAAAAATCTAGTAGAAGTCACCCTTTCTTAAGGGGAATTTATATTTAAAAGAGAAATCTCCATTTGTAAGCTTTCCTGCTTCTCTGTGTCAGGAAGGGGAAGATGACTGACTCTAGGTTGTTAGAAACAATCAATGGAGAAAGCCAGAACTTAAATCTACATAACAACTTTACCCTTGTTTACTGTGCTGACCTCGTCTTAACAACAGAATGTTAAGGCTATTTTTCAGGGGTAGCAGCCAGCCAGGAGCATGCACAGAAGAGAAAATTTTGATCTGCCAATCAAATCTCATTCTGACAGCTTCCCCATAATAGCCGGTCCTCCTTAATCCTTTAAACTTTACCCCATACCTTGGATGGGCCTGACAGATTTGAGAGCCTGGACTCCTGTCTCCTTGCCAATAATCAATCTTGCAATAAAGGCTTTCTTTCCTCAAAGACTGGTGTGCCATTGTGTCAGCTTCTGTGTGCATCCAGCAGTGAGCCTTTGCTTGGTTACAGAATGATTGTTCCATATATAGATTTTATTTGATCAAATATTTAAAATATACAAAATAGTATAAAAATTCACTAGAATAGTACTCAGATTTAGCAAATGTTATTGCTTGGTTATAATTTTAGCTCTGTTTAAAAACATGATTTGTAAATAATTTTAAGGTTAAAAGAAAAGTAAAAACAATGCACAGAGTTCTTGTATATTTTTCTCCCAGCTTCCCCAAATGTTAAAACTTTACAGAATCATAATATAATTACCAAAACATGGAAATAACATAGATACACTACCGTTTACCATTTGTGTTGGTCCACTTGGGATGCCATAACAAAATATGACAGGCTAGGTTGCTGAAGCTGAGCCATGTATTTTCTCATAGTTCTAGAATTTGAGAAGTCTGAGATCAAGGGATCAGCAGAGTTGGTATCTAGAAAGAGCTCTCCCCTTAATTTTCAGACAGCCACTTTCTCACTGTGTGCTCCCATGTCCTTCTCTAGGCACAGGTGTGCTTGTGGGTGGGGGAGTAGGGAGCAGAGAGAGAGCTCTCTGGCTTCTCTTATTATAAAGACATTAATCCTACTGGATCAGGGCCTCACTCTTATGACCTCATTTAACCTTAATTACATTTTTATTCCAAATACAGCCATTCTGGAGATTAGGGCTTCAACATAGGAAATTTAGGGTAAACACATATATTCAGTCCATAACACCATTAATCTATAGAATTTATTCAAATTTAACCAAATAACCAATCTATTATAGCAAGTTACATTTAGTTGCCAAGTCTCCTTAGTCTCTTCAAATCTAGAATAATTCCTCAGTCAAATTTTTTCCCTTCATGACTTTGACACTTTTGAAGAGTACTGACATGTTATTTTATAGAATATCCCTAAATTTAGGTTTGTCTGTGAAGGGGAGCAGAATTTGTCACCCCAAAATATGCCCCTTTGGCATAAGGATTATTTTTACCTGATTATTTTTAAAAAAACAACAGAAGTGGGGGGAAGCTCTGTATACCAAGTAAAAGTTATCCTTTTGTAAGAGCAATTTACATTTACAAGGGAAATCTCCACTTGAAAGTTTGTCTCTCTCTGTACTGTGAAGAGGAGGATGACTAAATCTCTAGAAACTCTCATCGATGGAGAAGGCTTGGACCTAAATACAGATAGCAACCATATCCTCATTTACTGTACTTTGACTCATAACCTGGGTCTCTCCTGCCCAACATCGTCTTTTGTCTTTAGTTGGAGATGGTATCTAAGATGATGACTCAGACTATTTCAGGGAGTTACTCAGTTTTCCTGGGTATCCTCCATGTATACAGGAGGTATATGTGTTATTAAACTTTCATTTGTTTTTTCTCCAGTTAATCTCTTCTTTTACATGAGCGTCTCAGCCAAGAACCTAGAAGGGTAGAGGGAAAATTATTTTTTCTCCCAGACATCTGATATTTTCTCATGATTAGATTGTGGGTATGAATTTTTGTTATGAATACCACAAAATTAATATTGTACCCTTCTCAGAGCAAGACACTAGGAGGTAGATGATATCAATATGTCTCAGTACTAGTAGGATTAACTTGATCATGTTATTGAGATGATGTATGTTAGGTTTCTATACTATCACATTGTGGGGAGATAAACTGAGACTGTGAAAAATGTGTTGTTTCTCATTATAGTTTTGTTACCAAACCAAAATGAGTTCAGTTCCTGGTGAATGAAAATCAGATTCTCCACCAGAAATAATTGTCACACAAAGTAAAGTATATTTGCAGCAAGCAGGAGACCATGTGGAATCATTTCCAAAGTTATGGCTCTCCCCCAAAAAAAGGGAAGCGGGTCTTTTTATTTCAGGGGGAATGAATATTTAAAAGGGAAGTTTTTTCATCACAAGTAGAGGTGGGTATGCACTGGCGCAGGCGCAGTCTGAAAACATGGTCTCACATATATCGCATGTTATGCTAATAAGGCCAACGCTCCTCCTAGGGTGGAAATTACAGTGTTAAGAAGAGGAAAAGGGCATTTTTTGGTCATCAGGTCATCTGAGCAGGCACTGGCCTTGCAGTGGGCCTCAATCTGGTTCAGGCCAGTTGATGCTGGTATGTCTTCCCAATGTAGCTCTGAAAAACAACCTTGAGGGAATGTCAAGCACCTTTAAACTTCCTTCCAGCTGCTTAGGGAATGCACCAGTGACACTTTCATCCGTTAATTTTGGCATCCATCCATGCCTCTTGCCTACAACAATTATTACTACGATGATTGCCCAATCGTGATTTTCTGTCTCTTTCACTCGCTCTAAGATAGTACACAGTTAGTACATGTCCTATACCTACTTTTCTCTATTATTAATATCTTCCATTACTGTGGTACATTTGTTATAATTAACAAAACAGTATTGACACATTATTATTAACTTAAGTCCGTAGTTCATTCAGATTTATTTCGTTTTTACTGAATGTCTCTTTTCTGTTCCACAATCCCATCCAGGATGCCACTTTACACGTATCATGTCTTCTTAGGCCCTCTCAGTTGACAGAGCAGAAAAATATATGCATGAATACTAATCAGTGTATATGCACGTATCCATATGTAACTATCTGTATTTATATTAAGCAAAACATGAGTTCATACTGAGTCTCCAACACTACTCCATTACCAAATGGATCATTCTGGCCTCCTCTCCTTGCTTATCTGTGACCTCCCACTCCAACAGTGAGAAACCTGGCTCCCAACGTGTGCCATCCATTTACTTAATTCTTCAATTTCAGTATACCTACAAAGCAGAATCAGGATTTTTAACCCATACTGCTCTGTGAAACAACTTAATTAACAGGAGTACTGTGCTTATATGTAGTTTATTTGCCTTTACTCTTAGGGACCACTCATTTCCAAAGTTCTTAGGTGAGCACTTTTCCCCACTTCACCCTCCTTTGAGGTTACTTAACACATTCATACTATAGTTGTAACCATGGGCCCTCTAAGATCAGTTTAAACTGACCCTATCTTATCAACGGAAGATGAAAGTTGTTTTTCAGAGGCAAACCAAAAAATGAAAGTCATGTAGCCAGAGCATGCACAGAGGAGAAAATCTTGATCTAAAATAACACCTGGAACCAAAGATTCTCCCCACCACGGAACCAAATCACTGGGACACAAGCCGAACTTGAAAGTCAGACTCTCATCAGAAGCGACAGGTCCATTGTCCAGGAAGACCCAGTGTTAAAGCTCCTTCCACACCTTACCATAAACGTTTGAAACCCTCCTATCAAAACCTGCCCCACCAGCACTTCCGTATACCAGCCAGTTCCCCCTAACCTTTTATATTTTGCCCCAAGCCCTGTATCTGGGAAATAGATCTGAGAGCCTTGCCTCCTCTCTTTTTGCTGGTTGACCTCACAACAAAGTCTTTTCTTTTCTCAAAAGCCAGGGGTATAGTTATTGGTTTTTTGTGCACATTGGGCAGAGAACTCTTTCTTGTGCGGCAGCATAGACTCCTATCACAATCTGCTTTCCTTCCTAGAATTCCCAACCTCCTAAATTCTTTCTTTCTTAGGTTGCAATCATTGAAAATCATTGTCTATGCTGTAAAGTTCTATGGGTTTTGACACATAGATAATGGCATGTATCCAATGCTACAGTATCATAAAGAGTAGTTTCATTGCCCTAAAAATTTCGTATCTTTCATGTATTCAATCCCCCCTTCTCTCCCCAGTCCCCTAGCAATCACTGATGATTATATTGTAATAATTTTTCCTTTCCAGAATGTCATATAATTGGAATTATACAGTATGTAGCCTTTTCAAATTGAGTTATTTCACTCGGCAATATACAGTTAAGATTCATCCACATCCTGATTATTATTCTTTCTCCAGTGCTTTTTACTAAATTTTCATGAGCCTATTATCCTTTAAAGTAATAATTTATAGTTGCTACATAAGTATGGGTTGACAAAAAATATGGCATTTCTTTGCAAATTTTTTAGCTTAAATCAAATAATATTATACTTTACATATTCAGTAACATGCTTTTCTCATTCAACATTATGATTTTGTAATTTACCCAGTTTGACCTGTAAAGATTTATTTAAAAATTCCATCATATAACATTGATTGTATATCTTAAAATTTATTTATATATTTCACTTTTGATGAAAGTTATTTACTATTTTTTGCAATTAGGCTTCTTAGAACATTTTTCAAATTGATTTTGCATATATGGTAGAATTTCTCTAGGATATATACATATATAGAGAGAGTGATACAGAAAGAGATGAAGATATTTCTATGTCTGTATATCTGCACAAGTATGCTAGAAAATACATTCGCAAGAATATATAATGTATGTGTGTGTGTGTGTATACATGGTTTTTTTCTTGTAATATTTTTGTTACATTTTAGAATCTAGCTTATGCTGGCCTTGCAGAAAGAGTTGCCAAGTGTTCTCTTTTTCTCTATAGTCTAATTCATTTGTGAAAGATTGATGTTATTTCTTTCTGAATTTGGAAAAGAAATGATGGGTAAAGACATTTTGGCTAGGATTTTTCTTTGTGAAAAGTATCCAATTTCTTCAATAGCTATTTGTTTAATAGCTATGTCCTACCAATTTAGAAATTTTATATTTTAAATTTCATACAGATTAAAAAATACTTTACTTTTTATCTTGATTTTGTCATTGAGCCATGATTACTTAGAAGTATTTCATTTAATATCCAAACAGTTGAGAATTTTCTAGTTCCTTTGGTCGTTTAAATCTAGCTTAATTCTATTATGATGAGAAAGTGTTCTTTCAAATATTTCAATTCTTTGATATTTATTGGGGGTTGTTTTTATTGCCAGCATATGATAATTTAGGTTAATATTCTAAGTGTGTTTGAAAAGAATGTGTATTTGGCAGCAGTTAAATGCATTGTTGTATAAATATCAATTAGGTTAAGCTTGTTTATTGTGTTTTTCAGATCTTTTATATTCTTACTAATTGCTTTTGGTCTGTTTCTTCCATTGGCTAATGAGAGAGGTAAGTTAAGGTGTATAAATATAATTATAAATGTGTCTATTTCTTTTAGTTTTGTCAATTTTTGTTTTGTCTATTCTGAAAATAAGTAATTGGGACCCCGTTATCATTACCAAAAGCTCTTCTTTACCTTTAGTAATTCATCTCATGTTAAAGCCTAGTGTGATATTAATATAACTGCATTAACTCCATTCAGTTAGTGTGTGCATAGTACATCTTCTTACATCTTTCTTTGTATTTTCAAGGTTTCTATGTTCTTATATAAAATGTGTGCCTTTAGTAAGCAGGATACAGTTGGTATTAGTTTTCTTTGTAGTATAGTTTAACAATATTAGACTTTCCTAACAGTATTTAATCCTTTTACATGTAATATTATTAGTCATATAATTTGTTTTATCACACCATGTTAACCTTTTTATTTCTATTTGCTCAATCTATTTAATGCTCCTCTGTTTTATTTCTTGTATTTTTTATACATATTATTATTGTTAGTCATACATATATTATCTTGTAATACTCTCTTAGTGGATACTCCCAAATATTACAGCAAGGGCCTTTGATGTATTACAGTCTAATTTGAAATATTGCTTTTAAACTTCTCTAATAATGTTGGAACTTTAGAATACTTTCCCTAACTTGTTTGCTTAAGCCTTAAGTTTAACCATTAAGTTTGTAGGCAACTTGGGGCATGACCATCCCCTTAGGGTTGGAGATCCCATCTGTATGAGGGCAGTTTTATCATCTATCTTCATGACACCCACTCTGTCAAGATAATTTGCTGAGTTTCTGTGGATCTGCGTGAAACCACTAGTGTACAGTATAAAATATACCCTGAGAACAGTGCGGAATGTGAGTCTCTGAAATGAATATTATTGCTTAAGTTAACCTCAAGGTTACTTTGCACAGAAAGCTGAAAATTTATTAACGGATCTATTTTTTATTCCAAGTTAAGTGTGGTCATGTTTTTCGATGTATCAAGTTATGGTTCTGTGATGAAACCAAATGATAATATAAAGACATTCTAGTAATAAAATGCCAACAACAGAGGGATCAAAAAAATTGAATACAAACCTACCTCCTCCAATTATAAGATTTCACTGGAAAAAGTTCAAATACTAAAATTCCTTGCAAACTAAAGTCCAAAGTCATTCAAATCCAAAATCAAATTCACTTGCCTTTTGAGTGTAAAAATTCTATAAATCCTCTCAATTTACTGTTCTGTCTAGTCTGAAGGAAGGGAGTTTGACTTGAGTTTCAGCTTTACTAGGTTCCCAGAGTGTGTAACTTTCCAGAGTCCACTCACTGAGATATTAAATCCAGTCAGGAGAAATGTAAGAAGTGGATTATTTACCCCATATGCAGGGAAAATCAATCTATGCTTTGTTTTTTGTTTTTTGTTGTTTTTTTTTTTTTAGGAACATTAGCCCTGAGCTAACCTCTGCTGCTGATCCTTCTCTTTTTGCTGAGGAAGACTGGCCCTTAGCTAACATCAGTGCCCATCTTCCTCTACTTTATATGTAAGACGCTTGCCACAGCATGGCTGACAAATGATGCCATGTCCACACCCAGGATCCAAACCAGTGAACCCAGGGACACCGAAGCAGAACGTGCACACTTAACTACTGCGCCACCAGGCCGGCTCCTCAATCTACGCTTTGTGTCTCTGGTAATTGAGGTACTTTTTCCCACAATGTTTAGAAATTTGCATTATTGACATCTTCTGTCACCAAGTTTCACTTGAGCTTTCTTCCTTTCCCATTTATCATATTCAAAACTTTTGCTGACTTGAGTGTGGCATCTAGCTACTTACAAAGGCGTTTTCATTCCTTTATTGAGAGAATGCCATGCTCAGCCTACTAGAGATGGTTTCTCCCTCATCCTCACATGTTTTAGCAGGACAGTAACTTTGAGCAGATTCCTGAAATAAAACAGCCTTTGATACTTCTGAAGCCAGTGCCCCAAGAGCATGAGCATAAGTACCTCTGCTGTGTACTTCTGAAGACATTGTTTTTCCTCAGCTTTTGAATACTCCAGCCTTTGCATTTCTGCCATATCTCTTATTGTGATAGTTGATGGGGGCTTGGTGAGCTGAGGAATCGAAAGAAAGGTTTCCTGGACTCTCAAGGTCTGGCAGTAGTGCTCCTTTATTCAGAGAATAGCATGGGGACAGGACCCATGGGCAGTAAGAGCTGCAAACATGGGCTGAGGTTAGGGCTAAATTTAACACAGGGTATGTGAGTTATCTCTTTATAAGACGAAGGAAAGATTATGTAAAAAAGTCGTTAAAATTGTATCCGTGTAGGTGAGGTCTGTTTATTGGGTGGTCCTATAACTTTAGATAAGAGTCAGATCAGATCAGGTCAGGACCCATCCTGTGCTCCCGGAGGATGATATAGGTCAGTACGTAGGGCAGGATGATGCCTTGGGCTTTTCCCCCTGGGGCAGCCTTGATCCTCATAGGTAGTGAGATAGGTCTCTAGTGAAAATGTTAGGCAATGTTCTTACACTTTAATCTGCTTCTTAAATGTTCCTTTATCTAATACTTGTAGGGCAAGTATTGTTTACTGGATATGAGTTCTTTCCATTTTTCTCCTTTGCTCTCTTACCTAGATGTTTACTTTTTAACACATCTCTAGATTTTGTCTTATTGGTTCTTTAAAAGTGAGAGATAGGATGCCATTTAGCTTGGGGAGAAGCAAAAGCATTCACTGTCCAAACGGATTTTGTCCATCTACACTTTACTTAGTTGAATAATGAATAAATACACTCAATAGATGTGCTTTCATCAAACCGATTTCTCATCCAGCTAGGTCTTGTGCTGTTATCGTACTTCAGGTTCTCTTTTAATATGATTCATTTTTTCTATATCTTCTTTTCAGAGTCTAAAGATTATAAATTTCTTGAGCATAAGCTCAAATAAGAGCATTACTCCAAAAATATCTAAATACACTTTGAAACACACCCAGTAATTCTTCGAGTACTTTATTCTGATCTTCCTCAACTCTTCTCATATCTGTTCAGATTTCATGTAACCATGTCAATTACCTGTCCTAATTTTTAAGTGATAGTTTCTATATCACCTTTGTTAAGGAATGTCACATTCTCCTAGGGGGGTCATCCCAATCCACTCTCTGAGACTATTCCTCTTTCACCTTCAGATTTCGGTGGGCACCAAACACAACTTCTGAACTAATGACAACTAAACTAATCGCCTGCCTACTGAAATTTGATTTCATGAAATTAAACCTAGGTAGATATAATTTCCCTGTTTATGTCAGTCTATATTGTCCTTCAAGATTTTATTTTCCTAACTTTGTCTTATCAGACTCTCATTTCTTCAGTTTAATCAGTCTACCTTTATTTTGTTTTCATTCTTCCACTGTTCCTGTCTGGTAGTAAGCATGTTTTTCAAACCCATTCCAGTTTCTACTTGATTTCCTGGGTAAACTCGACTCCAGGAGACAGACCATTTCATGTATAAGCTTTGTTATTTCTTTTACCTTTAGGTTTGTGATAATTTTATTGTGTCAATAAGTTATATACTTGCTTCACTGTAAGGATCCCCATTCCTTTTTATTTGCTTATTGATAAAATCTATCCTTCTTTTATGAGTAAAGCCATAGGCTAGATTTCTGAAATGCCCAGAGATTTTATAATTTAACAAATTCCAAACCAACTTGATGTCTTATGGTGGCAAGTGACACTCCAGACTGTGAACAAAATACAGGAATCAGACCTTGAAGACAGTTCAGAAAAAAATAGAATAGGGAAAGGATTTAGGACAGCTAATCTATAGTGCCTGCTGGCATGACACTAATACATTTCATGCAGACTTGACTAAGTCACATAGTAAAACAGAAAAGAATTTTTATCTGAGACTCTTTTTGTCTTAAAGTAAGCTCTTGCTAAATCCAAAAGATGATCTTTTCCTCACACTGTAATGCCCACTATGGCTTTTTCTGTTGGGGAAAGCACTGTGCCCCCATCTCAGGTTGTAGCTACCTATGCCCTGATACATGATCAAACAAAACACCCTGCTCTTTGGTGAGGCTGGTACTTTTGCTGTGGGCTACAGGTATGTAAATCCAGGTGGGGACAAAACTGCCATATCTTGCAGAGTCTCACCAGGATCAAAATTCCAAATCCTACCTTTAGAAAGGTATCAGTGAAGCCTGAATTCTCATGCCCTGGCCACCCCAGAAGCTTCGCTTTCCATATATTTTTATGAACTGTCAATTTCACTCCTTTTTCCATGTCTCAGAAGCTCAGCTTCTATGCTGGATTTTGGAGTTCAAAGTGCCCAATACATATCAGTTCACTTCCACACCTGAGTTCTGAACGAATTGCTACATCAAATAAATGAATGAAGAAATGGGAGATCAAAATATCACTTTTATTTTATTGATGAAATTTAGGTTCCTAGATGCAGATTATAACTGTAGGAATAAGACTTCCTAATCCTGACTGCGAAAGTTAAATACTTATCTGCTGATCACAGGAGGTGATGGGGACCGTGGCCCTCTCTTTCAAGGTCAGATTCCTTTTACGTCACAGCAGGAAGCAGCAGAACACACACACAGAGCTGTGTTTGTTGGGCTCATTGGAAAAGAAGGGGTTAGTAAACAGGGGTACGTATCTAGTTCCTTGTTCTAACTTACCATTTTTCATGAGCTTCAGTGACTCAGGGTGAAAATCCCATGAGATCTAAGGCTTGACTTTAAATCCACCCACATGCATGGTAAAGCAGTGACACTTTATGACATAGCTGTGGCAAACTGCAAGTCAAAAGGCCTATGCTAGGACAGTGTTCTCAGCGCTCAAAGCTGCGTGTCCTGACTGCCAGAAACCTTATCTCTACATGTTATCCTTCCTCTGCAAAACTCCATTGTCTGCTTTCTCCTTGAGCACCAGGTATTAATATTTGAGGAGGACAATATGTAATATTCCTCTTTCCTACTTCACTCCCCTCATGTTCTTAAGAAATTAAAAGATAAAACAAAAGATGAAGCAGATGGAAAGAAAACTATCACCTTTATTGTTGATGAAGCTGTTTTTGAAGATTAAGTTGAGAAGCAAACCCATAATGTGCTTCCTAACACTGAAATCCAGAATGAGGTCATTGTATCCACTCAGGCTGCTCCTGTTGAACCAGAGGGCAGCACCCTACAGGGACCCACATGGACAAGAGGAGGGGGACACATGCTCTCTTGGCAGGCCAGCTCCCAAAAGCAATCAGGAGGGACTGAGCTGACAAGATACCATTTATTCTGTCCAAATTTATCAATCGAATCATCCCTACTTGCCTCGAGAAAGCGAACAAAGGAGAGAGGGAAAAACTAGAAATGATTAGAAAAACCTTCCCTCATGAAAGTCAGAATTAGGCAAGATATATTCACTAGTCACAAGAATCCATTTTATTCAAAATTTCAAATTCATGGGCATGAATCATTTCGTACTGTTGGCTTATAGAAGTTTCTTGAAGCAAATACTGTTTATTAGGGATGAAGTGCAACAGGTAGTTAAGCAAAGGGGCACTAGAGATGCACTCCCCACAGTCAATTTCTGGCTTATTGTGTGACCTTGGCTGGTAGTACTACCTTGGGCAATTGTAAATTGAGAATAGTAATACTCTCTACTCTGCTAAGTTTGTGCAGATTAAATGACTTAATGCATGTGAAATGCAAGTCTTATTGTTATCTGTGCTTTTTCTCTCGGTTTTTTTAATTTCTGTTTTTCCTCAATTTGCCAAAAGTTTATTTAATCAATTTTTTCAAAGAACCTTGCTATTTTTTTAAATTTTATTAATTTTTGCCTCATCATTTATTTCTACTTTTATATGTTTTTTTCTATTTATCATTCTTACATCTATATATTGAACAACCATGTCAATTATTTTCAATCTTTCAAAAGTTTTCATTTTAAATTGTTGCATTAGGTTCATAAAATTTCCTCCAAACTACTACTTAGATTCATCCTGAAAGTTTTAATGTATCATATTTTCATTCTGTTCAGTTTTTAGTGTGTCCTAATTTCTACTTCACTTTTTTTGACTCCTGAATTTCATATAAATATGATTTTTAGTTTCTAAATATATGGATTTGTTTTACTTTTTGGTTTCTCACTCTCTTTAATTCATTTCCAATTCTACTATTCAGCTCAGAGATGTAGGTACCATTCATATTGTATTCTATTCATTTTTGTATTTCTGTATTGTATTCTCTAAAATTAAATATTTAATTTTAAAAGAATGTCATTTTTCCAGTTGTAGGTATTTTTATCTATCAATATAGTTATTGCCAGCCAGGAGATTTGTGTAAACCTATAAACACATAGAATATGTATTCTTACAATCCTAAACGTGAGTACATCAAAATTATTCTGTTTATGCTGCTCATTTTTTACACCAAATAACTAGATTTACAGACAAAGCCATATGGTTCAAAAAATGTAAAACAGTCTATAAGCATATTTCAAAAAACAGATATTAGAGTGAATTTCTAGCATCTGATTTAAAGTAAAAACAAAATAAAACATTTGCTACCCAAGATAATAGAGATATTTCAAATTGCTATTGGTGAATTTCCATTTATCTCTTCAAATTTTCATATTAAAGTGCTTAATAAAAACAGAAGGTCTTTGGGGGCTGGCCCCGTGGCCGAGTGGTTAAGTTCGCGCGCTCTGCTGCAGGCGGCCCAGTGTTTCGTTGGTTCGAATCCTGGGCGCGGACATGGCACTGCTCGTCAGACCACGCTGAGGCGGCGTCCCACATGCCACAACTAGAGGAACCCACAACGAAGAATACACAACTATGTACCGGGGGGCTTTGGGGAGAAAAAGGAAAAAATAAAATCTTTAAAAAAAAAAAAAAAACAGAAGGTCTTTAATAAATACTGAGTATGAAAAAATTTTAAAATATCTCTTGATAATATGTGAAACCAATGAATAAATGAAAAAATAAATTTAATTTTAGATTTTTGAGAAATACATAATATAAAAATGGAAAATTTAGAATTTTCCTGTTCATCATAGTATCCTTGCAGAAGTAGACTAGCCGTCTAAAGTCTTTAGCACTTTACTTTCCTTTCTATAACATAGGATTGAGTTACTTCCATCAAAGTAGAGATATGAACAAAACTACATAGATACAAAAACTGCTAATGATGAACGCTGCTAAAATGTAAATCTAAAGTTTTAATAATTTATGTTTTTAATTCAAGTCTTACCTAGAAGGATATAATATGATTTCACAAAATCATTGTGGAAAATATATGTTTCTCCAGAAATCTTTGTACTATTTCAAACATAGTCTTTTTTTGAAAGGAATTGCCTCAGGTTGTATATTCAAGGGAAGACCTGAATATGGGATAAGCACTTTTGTCACAATATTATATTGAAGGGTTAGTTTAGCAGAAAACTAAAATAAAACACCTTAAATATGTAAAATGCATAGAGAAACTCAAATTCCCTTTGAACTCAATTTGCAATACCCATTCATATAGTCTGTCACTATGTTTGGATTTATTTCATTATTAACGTGGTGTATGAGACCTGGTTTGATCTGTACACCCTGGTTTCCTAGCACTCTGTTGTATGTGTTGAGTTTTGCAAATGGCCCTATTGTCCCTTTCATCAGTGCCTCAGTTGACCTCTTTTCTATCATATTTTCCCATTATGGTTCCCAACTCCATGTAGGTTCTTGGTTGCTTAACTTGTTATCTCTTTATTTCTTAACTTCCAGAAAATCACCTGAAGCACTATTTATTCCCAAGCCCTCCCTCTTTAATATCATCAAAGGTAGTTATAATTCCCGATAGTTGTCATCTTGTCTAAATTTTCCTTATTGATGTTTTTGTTGTGGGCAATAATTTGTGAAACCATTCAATATTCCATGAGTTACCCTGTACATTGGTCTTTAAAATGGCCCATTTCTATCACTTATTTCCATAATACTGTCTGGTACCCTTTGTCTAGAGGTAAAAGGTATTGCTCTTTCTTATATGAACAACACACTCAATGCCCATGGGTGCCTTGTGGTGCTCAAAGGGCAATGATTGAGAACCCAGAAACTCTTCTACTTTTTAGGAAATAAGACTTCTGTGGAAAACATTGAAAACTCTGGAGATACAGAATGATTATGAGTACTGACTTTACAAACCTACCACGTCTTTGCCTCTACTTCAAAACGCCCAATGCCTCAGAATCTGCATTCGTAGAAGGAAGATAATATACTCTTGTGTCAGAGCAGCATTGAGTCAGTAAAAAGAGTAAGCATTTTAGGTATTTCAAACTGAGTGGGGTTTAATTTAGTAAATTATGTACTTAAAAAACTATTGGAATAGCTAAGACTCAGGTGTACTGCTAGCTTTTAGAGAATCCAGATGTTACTACTGCTGCTGAGATCAGGACCAAACAAAAACACTGCTGATGGTCATAGGTGTCTAAGGGACCAAAGGAAGCTGATTCTCAGGAAGAGCACTATGGGCCCACGTGTCTTCCTACCCCTGATGACAGAGAATGATGACTTTTCCTTATCTTCTCTCTTCCATTCTTCTGTTGGAGAATGTTTGGGTTGCTTCTAGTTTTTGGTGATTATGAATCAAAAGCTGCTATAAACATTTATGTATAGGTTTTTATGTGAACGTAAGGTTTTATTACTCTAAATATTCAGGGGTGGGTTACTGGATCATGAAGTAAGTGAATATTTACATATAGAAAAAACTTAAAAACTCTTTTCCAAGTGGTTGTACCATTTTGCACTTCTGCTGGCAATGTATAACAGTTTCAACTGCACAATATTCTTGTCAGCATAGTGGTATTGAGAGGTTTTTTTTTTTTTTTTTTAATTTTAACCATTCTAGTAAGTGTGCAGTGGTATCTTTACCTTTTTTACGATAAATCCCCAATATTTCATAGTATATTCTGTCTGTAACTTTAAATTACAATTTCTTACAAAGACGCTTTCTTTTACAGTATAGTTTTTCTGTACAATCCGTACATCTAAATAATTTATAAAAGCAAATTAACCCCTATTTTTGCAATTGAAGGGAGAAGATAGCTAAGGACACTGTAGACATCTCATAGCATGGAAATGACTCTATAAATCTTTAGGAAATAACCAGAATTTACTCCTCCAAGATTTTCTTGGAATCATATTCACTTTGAGATTTAATATAAGTGACACCTTTTCCTTTCAGAAAGAACAAACTAACAGACATCGAATATCTTCTAAGTTTGCAATGACATGTCATCATGGACTTAGATTCCAAGCAAAGAAATTTAAATATTCAAAGTCATAATAAGTTCACTTTCCTTTATGTTTCATCCAGACATGTAATGTTCTGTAGAGAAAATCTTATACGTGAGTTCGTAATTTAATGATTGTAAATAGTTCTAAAGTCTATCGCTTTCTTTGCTTCCAAAAGCACCTTTTAAAAAGAATAATTCAGAAGCAAAAAGACAAACTAAATTGAAATTAGGTGACAGATGCATTGAGAAAATCACAGAACTTGATAACTCTATTGAAATAGTTACAACTAAGGCCGTGTATTCTGAAAAGGAGTTGAGTGGATTGGAAACTCAAATTGGTTGCAAACAGGTATTGATGCTAAATACTGGTAAAGGCTTCATCTGATAAAGCTTCACATATTTAAAAAGATAAAGCTGTAATCTAAAAAGAGATGAAGTGAAGGGCAATCAATTTTCATTCTTTTGTTGTGGATTTTGAGAGAAATCCTGAAATAATTGAGCAGGTGACATTAAAATCCTCAACTGTTTTTTAGTCAATGAAAAGAGTGTCAAATTAAGAATAAACTTGATCAGAGATCCAGTCAGGGTACTTTAATATGTTTAGTAGGAGGAAATATAAATAGATTCAGAGACATGTAGATATATTTCATATGTTAAGGAAGCCAGAATTAAAGGAATTACTACTGTTGGGACTCAGGGCTCTCTGGAGATAAGAAAAGTCATCTTAAATTTCACAGGGTTAGTTACAGTGTCAAGATACTGAAGAAAAAAAAGCTTTGCCTATTGAAAGACTTTCTCTCACCTTTAAGACTCGGTTCTTCCCTTCGGATGTCAACCAAGAGAAATTCAGCAAAAATTGAGGCAATAAAAGTTGAGACCTGTGTTGGATTCTGATTACAAGGAAAACATTTAACGACAATGTAACAGAAGTGGCGGTGGGGGATGGCATCTATGGTAGATAATCACAAAGCCAGACACCTAGGTTAGAATTCTGGCTCTAGCACTCATATATGCATGACCTGGAAGGGGCCATGTGACATCACATAGACAAAAGCCTCAGGTTTTCATGTGAAATGAAAGTACCTAAACCGTGGAGCTGAGATGAGGATAAAATGAGAGAACTGATATGAATTTTTTAGAATATAGTAAGTGCTCAAGCAACATTAGCAGTTTCTACGTTAACCTTTATTATTTCTACAGATGTGAGACACTCTGTCAGGCTGGATATTATCCAGTTCCTTTTATTTGCTTACTGACAAGATTATTTTTGGATTTAAATATAAAATATATACCATGCAACCTGGTGACTATATGTCATACCAGCACACCTACACACAGCATACTAAACTGCTGCAAATTATGAGGCACAATATGATCAAGATAAGCTAAAATCAGTAACTGTCACCTGAATGTTGTGTTCTGTTGTGTTTCTTTTGTTTTACTTTTGTCATACACGTAACATTCAAACCTAAAATGCTTGAAGTTTGAGATTAGGTCTTATCTTCCATATTGCTGACAGTGTTTCAAGTTAGTTTTTCTTCAATTTTCTTTCTCTTCAAGAATCTGTTTATCAAATATCAACTCTCCAAGTGTTCTCTGATGTCAGCACCTGGTTTTGGGTACAAGTGATATTTTATTTGCCCTTAAAATTAACAAATTTGCAATATACCTAAAAAATTCTTATTTTGTATAGAACATGGACATTCTATGGATAGAGAGACATATGATGTGAAGATATCTTCACAACGGCCATGTATCAGAGTTTTAACTCATATTAACGACCCTTCCGTAATACACCAATCCATATACTTGCATTAACAAGAGCAGTATTCTGCATATGAATCAAGCATGATTTGATGACAAAAAGATACTTCAGTTCTCAAGGTTCAAATTTAGATAAATTAGTGGTAGGAGATTAGACTAAAACTACAAGGACTCATGGGACATGTGTTTCACCTATTTCTAATTTTAAAAAGCTACAATTAATACTCTTAACTAACTATTATATACTATTATACACTATTGGCTATTATCATTAAAATTAATCATATTTTAGAAGCACTTGACAATATGTTTCCATTGGTTAAAATACATTTAACAACAAAGTAACTTGTGGTATTATCTTCTAGTAAATTGTTGTTTCAAAATGGCTTATCTGCCACATTTTTCATAATTATTTCATATCTCATTTTTCTCTCCATGGTCCTGAAGCATCTTAAAGCAGATTCTGTTGCTTCCTTTGTATTATAGTGTCTCTTCTCCTCATAGAGTGCTTGACTTATACTTTAAATTGACATTCCCCATCACTGGTTGGTATATGTAAGCAATTCAAGGGGGTATTTTTGATGGTAAAAGATGGCTATATGGTCCAAGACTAAGTAATGCCTGAATTTTACTCTGCCAATCACTTTCAGCACCACCCTACCTCCTGTCCCATCCCCACTCCCAATGCAAGGATCTAATGAAGCTATTTACAAAGAAGAGTTGCTGAATAGGAATCAAAGCACAACATTAAAAAGCTACTCAAGTGTTGGAAACATCAGTGCAGACTTCAACCCTAACATCAAGGTTGGGGGTGAAGATGGCTTATGGGTAAGGGTCAAGTAAAGCTTTCTATTTACTCTTTTACTCAAATTTAAATCTTGGGCCTATCAGGCTCTGGCTTACTTGGGGGGGAAAAGAGAAATATAGAAAATTAATATGAGTAGAAATTTCTCCTTGGAAGAGGGTAAGATAGACAGTAATAAGACGGCCATGGTTCATGGTCCTTGCTCATGCCTGGCCTTATCTAGGTCTGATCACTGCATAGATGAAGAATGAGCAATAGAGAGAAACACTTGGGTACCACCCGTGAGCACAGGAATCCTACTCACTTAAAATCACAGTCCCATCAGTGTTTCATTCTGACCAATCAAATTGGGAGTTTGTCTTTTCTTGAACATGATTTAGGAAGGAAAATGTGTAAGCTTTCTGGATGCATGAGGACAGAAAGGCTCTTTCTTGTTTTTGTGAATTGTTTAAGGACTGTCATCATCTCTCTATATTTTTTAATTAATTTGGAATAAGCCAGTTTTCTTCTAAACAGAAATTAAATCACTAGTTTTATTTCTTAATAGGCATATACTACAACCAAAACTCTTAGTATGTTTGTGTTTCTCAAACTGATATGTGAGCCTGGCCTGGTCCAAACAATTCTGGAACTTCCGAATCATCCTTCAGGGTAAAAAGATATTAGAAAGATACAAGCCTTTGCTGTAATAGGCATTTTGTGGCAAACTTAGGTGTTTCTTGTTATACAATAACTATTATCATAATAGAAGAGTAAAATAGTGTTGAGATTTCTAATATGATCACATATGATTCAGGTTACTTAGTCTCAAATTCCTCAAATATAATTTATTATTAATAATCAAATATTCCCATCAATCTCAGAATCTTAACATTCCTTACAAAAGGCTCAGGTTTGAAAATACAGTTGTCCCAGCTGAGGAAAGTGCTGAGGAGGATGCACATTTGTGGATCCTACATGGCTATATGGTTAAAATCCCATTCACTCCATGAGTTTTTACACATGTGGTTGACGCTGGGTGTTTTTCTGCCATTTGACTCATCTGTTCACCATAACCCAAAACTTGTAATGTCTTTAGAATGTGTGAAGGACTCGGGGGAATGAAAATTGAGCCATGGAAGACAGTGAAAAGAGGGGAAGAAAATTATTGTCTGCTGAACAAAGTATTAAAGAAAGCAAGCAACAATATGGTTACTACTGGTAAAAGGAATTAAGGTCCTTTACCTTTAGTAATTGGAAAAGTAAGAATGTGTAGACAAAACTTGAGAACAGGCTAAACAAGTCATGGCTGTTCTATGACCTAGGTGGGGTTAGAAATTGGAAAGTAAAGAATAAACATCAGGGACATAGGGTTAGGGGTAGAGAAGAGGAGAGATAGCATGTCAGGTGAGATGGAACTGAAAGTTTTCTCATCTTTCCCAATGAGTTGATGTGTGCTGACTGTGAGAGAGATAGTGAGCTACTCATGCAGTGCAAAGCAGCCAGGTTGTGTCTTTGAGGGCATAGAAGTTCATGCATGTAGTGAATTTCCAGGAAAGTTAAAATTGTCTAAGCATAAAAGCAAGGGTATCCTAGTTCCTGAATGCAAAATCCAGCATGTGACAGTTTGTCAGTGGTTAAGGATGAAGTTAGCTCAAGATTAAGGTCATTTAGGAATTCTAGAAATCTATAGGCCATCATGATAGTAACTACAATGATTGTCATAATATATACTATTTCCCCCCATTAAAATTCTTAATATAATTCTGGTATAAGCAAGTAACCAATCAATCAATTGTAGAGAAAGAAGTTTAGATAAGCTATTTTCATGTATGAACTCCTAAGGATTAAAAAAAGTCTAGATAGTGTACAAAAACATTTGGTTTTATCATTATATTATAAAATAGATTTAGTAATAAATACTAATGAAGCTGATGGATTTTTGTTTGGTCATATTTACTCTGACAACTGCTTGAAGTATACTAGTGACTGGTCATGTATTGATCTATCCATACATACCATTCGAAATACAACTTGCCTTGGAGAAAGAACAATAAAATAAACAACAAATTTAGGTTAATAGTTTTATGAAAAAAGTTATACTATAAATATTGCAAAGAGAGATCTAATGAATATAATCTTGCAGATTGTATGCCTTCCACTGAGACCAAACTGTTGACAGTCAATTATATTTGAAACTTGAATGGTAGTAAAATACCTAAAGTTCATACTGTTGGAGAAGGCCATATGTCACTATTAAAAGCAAGATTGATCTGCAATTACACTACTGTATTGAATTTAGTGTAAGACTACAAATCTTTTTTTCTTCCATTTTTAATACAGTTTATGAAGAATGAGGAAATTCAAATTTATTAACAAAAGAGGTAAAATAAAGTAATCTCATTCTCTCAACACTACTCTCTTATTATTTGAGAAATGACTTGAGTCACTCTTGATTAAATCTCTAATATTAAAAATCTTATGGCCTTCTTGAAATTTAAATCACAGATTATAAATTCTTTATAGGAATTAAAGTCTCCTTTAATAATTTTCTCCCAAGCTCTCAATGTCAGAATTCTGGTTATTTAAAATACAAAACCTACAATGTATTTAATAGTTTATACTTTTGATATTTCCCTAACGCATAGCTCAGTGCCTTTTAATATTTCCTTCTTTAGGTTTTTGGGTTCTTTATGCAGAACTATCATTAATGAAGACAATTGATTTTTAAAAGCTCTTCACTTACTTTATGAATCCAGGAAAATGAACTTTATGAACTCAGGATAAAACACAAATGAATGTTATTCTTCATTTCAATGTCAGAACAATATCTTTGGTCTATGTAACATACATTATGGAACCTACACTCCCATATTCCATGGAAATTCTGTTTAGTCCTGGTTACCAGCTTACTCTCTTCCCTGTAGTGGGCACATGACCAAGACCTGCCAGTTCTCCATGTCTCAGGCTTAGAATTATTAAGTAATGAGTATGTGGGAGAATCAGAGCCCTCTGGCTGTTGTGCCACTACATGGAGAAAAGAACAATTAAGACATTCGGAGAGAGAGAGGCAGAGCACTGATGATTTCATTTCAGTAGCCAGATTGACTTTTGTCTGAAGCCAGTGCTACTCCTAGACTTTTCAGTTATGGAATCCAACGAGTTTCCCATTTTGCTTAAGTCAGTTTGAGTTAATTTTTCAATGACTTGCATCCAAAAGAGTCCTAATAAATATACTTAAATCGTTGTTAAAACTTTTACATGGCAGGCACTTTGTGAAGCATAGACAGCCATATGTGAATGATGGAGAATCGGTTCTCTAGAACAATTGTGCTTAATAACACTGTCCCAACTGCCCAGGTTTTGTGATAAGTGTAACATGTTGGAAAGAATTTATTACTAAGAGTACTTACATTTTTTATTTATGTAAGAATTTTTAATAAATTAATGTTAATTGGAGGATATTCCTATATTTATCTTTTTTCTTGTAAGAAAAGTTGACTCAAATTAAAAATTATAAAATAGTATTCCTCTGCACCTTGTGTACCCACTCCAGAATACCAATACTTTCAGAATTCTCCTGATAGTTCTAGGAGTTCTCAGGTGAGGTTATACCATACTTTATCTTTTTTGTGTGTGTATCCCTTAACCTCTTATCATGGAAATAGATATGTCTTTTGTCTTTTGACCTTCATACTAGCTTTATAGGTAGCTGGTCTACTGCCTTTACTATATATTTACCTTTATCAGCGATATTTTTTCTTGATAACATTCTTTTTTTCTTTTCATTTCTTTTCTTTTCTTTTTTTTGGCTTGAGGAAGACTGGCCCTCAGCTAACATCTGTACCAATCTCCCTCTACTTTTTATGTGGGATGCCACCACAGCATGCCTTGACAAGCCATGTGTAGGTCTGCACCTGGGATCCAAACCTGCAAAACCCACGTCATTGAAGTAGGGCACGTAAACTTAACCACTATGCCACCAGGCTGGCCCCAGTTGATAATTTTCTTAATCCTTGTGATCTTTTCTTTTCTGTTTAAATAAATCCCTTTAACATTTCTTGTAAGGCCAGTTTCATGGTCATAAACTCCTATGGTTTTGCTTGTCTGGAAAACTCTCTATATCTCCTTAAATTCTGAATGATAACCTTGCTGAGTAGAGTATTCTTGGTTGTAGGTTTTTTTCCTTTCAGCACTTTGAATATACCATGCCATTCCCTTCTGGACTGTAAGGTTGCTGCTGAGAAGCCAGCTGATAGCCTTATGGAGTTTCTTTTGTATGTAATTTGTTGCTTTTCTCTTGTAGCCTTTAGGATTCTCTCTTTATCTTTAATTCTTGATATTTTAGTTATAATTAGTTTTGGTGTGGGTCTCTTTGGGCTCATCTTGTTTGGTGCTCTCTATGCTTCCTGACCTAGATGTCTGTTTCCTTCCTCGGGTTAGGGAAGTTTTCAGCTATTATTTCTTCAGTTAGGTTCTCTGCCCCTTTGTCTCTCTCTTCTCCTTCTGAAACACTTATAATACAGATGTTAGTACGCTTGATGTTGTCCCAGAAGTCCCTTAGACTGTCCTCATTCTTTTTAATTCTTTTTTCTTTTTTCTGTTCAGCTTGGGTGATTTCCTCTGCTCTTTCACCCAGCTTATTGGTCCATTCTTCTGTGTCATCTACTCTGCTGTTGATTCTCTCTAGTGAATCTTTCATTTCCGTTACTGTATTGTTCAGTTCTGATTGGTTCTTTTTTACATTTTCCAATACTTTTTTGAAGTTCTCAGTGTGTTCCTCTATTCTTCTCCCAAGATCGGTGAGCATTCTTATGACTATTAGCTTATACTCTTTATCAGGTAGATTGTTTATTTCTGTTTCATTTAGTTCTTTTTCTGAGGTTTTGTCCTGTTCCCTTGCTTGGAACATATTCCTTTGTCTCCTCATTTTGCCTACTTTTCTATGCCTGTATCTATGTATTAGGCAGATCAGCTCCATCTGCTGATCTTGGAAATGTGGCCTTATGTAAGAGATGCCTTATGGCGCCCAGCAAGGTTCTCCCCTTTCATCACCCATGCCAAATGCTCCAGGAGTTTCCCCTGTGTGGGCTATGTGTACCCTTCTATTGTGGCAGCGTTGCTCTTGCTGCGGGCACAGAAGTAGGATAAACTGGCCCCCAGGCCTGCTGGTTGTAAGGTTGAGCCATGTGTGGCTGCTACAGTCACTTTATTGGGTGGGGCAAACCCTGACATGGCTAGCTCCAGGTCTAATGTCACACAACTACTACTGTTTTGCTGTTGAATGAGTCAGGTTGCCACTGTAGCTAGTTGCTAGACTCAGGAGCTCACAATTGCTGCAGGCCTCTGGTGTGGCTCCCTGCAGTGCACAGCTGTTTTCAGCTCTCTGAGGAGTGCAGATCAGTGGGGCTGGCCCCAGATGCAGCAGCACACAATTGTTTTAGGCATTGGAAGGTGGGGCAGATCCCCCATGTGGCTGTTTGAGATGGCCAGCAGCACGAGTCTGCTGCGGGCTGACACACTGCACCATCTGTGGGCCCACATGCCCCATCAGTGCATGCCTGCACCTGCCCTGCTGATGTGGACCCACTCATCCTGCTGCAGAGGTCCCACACACCCCACCCTTGCAGGCCCACATGTTCCCTGAAGGCTTGCTGGAGGGTGGGGCAAGTCTCTCGGGAGGCTGCTTGCCCTGGCTGCAATCAATTAGCCAGGTTACTCTAGTGAGCGGAGCAAGCCCCTGCACTAACAGGCTAGAGGAAAGAATCCAATGGCAGCTGCCCATGTCTGTGTCAGCAAGATTGAACTAGGTCACAATAATGACTGCCACCAGTGTCTCAGTCCTTAGTGGGGTGGGCCAAGCTACTCCTGCCTCTGAGATGTGCTCTGAGCTTAGTAAGTGAGTCTCTTACCAAAGTACTATTCACTTTTCTTCCTGGTGTTTTTGTGTTGGTTTCCAGAACAGGTGAATCTGTGCTTGGGCCTTTTAAAAGTAGGCTTTTCTTTCTCTGAAATTTGATAGTTTTTCTATGTGTGTTCCCCATTGGTTTTCAAAGCCAGCAAAGCCAGACACTGTGGAATCTCATCTTGGTTGTGCTGAATCTAAGAGCTGGGGTCCCTATTGTGGCATAGATCCCCTGCTTAGACCCCCGTACTCCTCTTCCACCTCTGTCAGTGTCGTCCCTTGTTGTGGGGGTTCTTTTCGTCCAGTTTCCAGATCTCTGTTAGAGGAAATCGTTCCACAAGTAGTTGTAGTTTTGTTGTCTGTGGGAGGAGGTGAGTTCAGAGTCCTCCTATGGCACCATCTTCTGACAACAAACCTGCAGAATGTGCCTGGATTCTAGGCACGACAGCTTTAGGTAATTGTACCTCCACCTCAGTGTTAGCATATAGATCACCATTTTCCTAATGTCTGGTTGTGAGACCCATTACACTTGGAAGTGCACTAGTTTAATACTGGTATAATGTTGAAACAATGTATCTGCCTCCTTCAACCTCAATCTATAGGAGAGTGGCTGTGAGAACCAATTTTTTGATTCATATATTAGGAGATGTGGTCATTACCATCACGTTCAACCTTTGACATGGCAACTGGTGCCTACTTCTGATGTCAGAGAACATTCACAGAAAATGGCAAGTGATCAGCACCCGGTTACTCACCTTTGGTACACCTGCTCCTTAATCATAAGCCAGATTCTTGGAAATAATTTATGTCGCTTGCTGCTCTCCATTTAGGAGTGATTTCTTTCCCAAGAGGCACCCCAGGCCTCATGACAGAGACCCATATTGGAAGTTCTCTCAATTCTGTGTCCTGCTGAGACAATGTGCTGGGTCCAAAACTTCTCAGTTCTTGCTTTTTTTCAGAACCCATACATACTCAAAAAGTTATATAACACAGTACTTTAGCAACTGAAGTGAATATGTGCCTTGGTGACTTGTGCCAAAATAAATCCCTAAAAAATCAAAGTTTCTTTTACTCTTTCTCTCCCTCTTACTAAGACCACAGCTCATTCTCCCCCTGGGCTACTTTCAGGCATCCAGCGTATGTCACAATGATCCCACCTGAAAACTGTGTGCCCTGTGCTTCATCTCCTCAACGCCAAAGCTGTAAAGGGACTGATCTGAAAAACTCACCCTGGCTGATGAGGCATGTAACGTGTGCTTAATAGAAATACCTGGACACATTAGGACTATCAAATATGATTTTCAGGCTAGCAATTGGTGGAGGTCAGGGGGCTAGATATTTGGGCAAAGCTTATCTTTCCAACACCACTCAAGTCATACCACATAGTTTCTACCTCTCCTATCGATGCCTATACAAAACACTACACATTAAGAAGATTTCAGTTTGAGAACAGATATTTTATTAGAAATCTATGATTTTTCAATGAAACAACACCTTTTCATTTAACTTTAGGTCTTTGATCACGTGATTATTTAAAGAGCAATGTATGTTTTAAGTGTAAGTTTATTACACTTTGAGGTCACTATTTTCTCAGAGATAAATATGTCCAACTTCATAATTAGTTTTTTGAAGTAATGGAACTGAATACACACAAATTTACTTATCATGCATAGTATTAAGAATGAACATATTTTTCCTATTATGCACTTAGTGACTGTGCTCTGGGGGAATTTGGAGGTGGTGGGCAACATGGAGCAGACACAACAAAAGAGTACCCGGGAGAAACTGAGCTTATTATAGAAAAGTGATAGCAATTAACAGGAGAATTAAATATTTTATAGAATTTGCAATAACTAAAATGTAAGAGTAAAACCTTTGAATTAGCATACAAAAAATCAATAAACTTCATATAAACAAAACAGAATCAGGAGAGAGAATGGAAGGAAATATTTATAGTAGCAAGAAAAATAATAAAATAGTTAATAGTAAACTTATAACTTAAGCAGAAGTATTCAACCTTATAAGAATAGAACTCTAGACCATTCTTAAAGACCAAAATAGACTTGAACTATTGACAGCTATTCCTTGTTATTCCTTGTAAAATGACTCAACATCACAAAGATGTAGATTTTCTCCAAGATAATATATAAATTAAGTATGATCCCAATAAAAATGCCAAAAATCCTAGACATGTTGATTCTAAATTTCACCTACAAAAAATATACACGAAGTAATATTTAGGCAAACATTTAAAAAGGATGGCAATGAGGCAGTTGGTACTACCAGATAATACCATAAAAACTGGACATCCACAAGCAAAAAATTGAAGATAGACAAACTTTATACACTTCACAAAAATTAACTCAAAATGGATAACTGACTTAACTGTGAAATGCATGACTATAAAACTCCTAGAAGATAACATAGGAGAGAACCTAGATGTCCTTGGGCTTGATGATATATGCTAAAACACGCCACCAAAGACATGATCTGTGAAAGAAATAATCAATAAGCCAAATTTCATTAAAATTAAATCTTCTGCTCTGTGAAAGACAATGTCAAGAGAATGGGAAGACAAGCCACAGACTGGGAGAAAATATTTCCAAAAGACACATCTGATAAATAACTATTGTTCAAAACATAGAAAGAACTCAACAATAAGAGAACAAACAACCCAGTTGAAAAATGGATGAAAGACCTTAACAGACACCTTACCTTATACAGATGGCAAGTAAATATATGAAAAGATACTCTGTATCACACGTCATCAAGGAAATGCAAATTAAAATGAGATATCACTACATACCTATTAGAATGGCCATGATCTGGAACACTAACAACACCAAATGCTGATGAGGCTGTGAAGCAATAGGAACTCTCATTCATTGTTAGTGGAAATGCAAAATGGTACAACCAATTTGAAAGTCAGTTTGGTGGTTTCTTACAAAACTAAGCATAATCTTAACATATGATCTAGCCATCATACTCCTTGGTATTTACCCAAAAGAGTTGAAAACTTTCATCCACACAAAAACCTGCACACATATTTACAACAGCTTTGTTCATAATTTCCAAAACTTGGAAGTAACAAAGATATCCCTCAGTAGGTAAATGGATAAACTGTGGTACATACAGACAATGGAATATTACTTAGTGTTAAAAAGAAATAAGCTATCGAATTATGAAAAGAGAAAGAGGAAGCTTAAATACATATTACTGGGTGAAAGAAGCCAATGTGAAAAGGCTACATACTGTGTTATTCCAACTATATAATATTTTGGAAAAGGCAAAACTATGGAGACAATAAAAAGATCTCTGTTTTCAGGTTGGGGAGTGGAGGAGTAGGGATGAATAGGCAGAGAACAGAGAATTTTTAGGACAGTAAGAATACTCTGTATGACATTATAAGAATGGATTTATATAATTATAAATTTGTCCAAACTCATAGAATATACAACATCAAGAGTAAAACCTAAGGTAAAGTATGAACTTTGGGCGATAATCATGTGTGAGTATAGGTTCATCAGTTGTAACAAATGTACCACTCTTGAGGGAGGCTATGCATGTGTGATGGCAGTGAAGACATGGGAAATCTCTATACCTTCCTTTCAATTTTGTTGTGAATCTAAAACTGCTCTAAAAGATAAAGTCATACGTATATATATGTATAACTTTATATATATATATATATATATATATATATATATAAAGTCCTTTTGTATTATAAAGTTCTTCCTTTCAAAACAGCATGCCACAGATCCATGAGCACACTGACAGGCCAACAAAACAGTATAGAAAGCCCAGAAAAGATCCAAGTACAAATTAAAATTTAGTGTATGTTAAATATGGTATCAGCCCACTAGGAAAAATACAGTCATTTTAAAACACAGTGTTGGAAAAACTGGGTAGTCATTTGGAAAAGAAAAAAATTTGATTCATTTTTTTATAACATACACCTGAAAATACTCCACATAGATGAACAATCTAAGTGAGGAGCCTATGCTTAGTTTTCCTTATAACGTGGGCAGAGACAACTTCCAATTATGTCTCAATATCCAGCAGCTATGTAAAAGAAAATATTCATAAATTCAACTTCATTAAAAATTCTAAAAATTAAAAGGCAAACTGGACAAAAAATATTTGCAACTTACATCACAGAAAAAATGCTACTCTCTTTAAGACTACTTAAAAATAAAGGGAAAATAACATGGAAAATGATCAAAAGATATGAAAAGGCAGTTCATAGAAATATACAAAAATGATGCTTAAACATAAGAAAAGGCACTCTAATCCACTAGGAATGCAAACTAAAACTACAGCAATATGCCATTTCTTACCTATCAGACTGGCAGGAAATCAGAGCCCTGAAAGCACATTCTATTGGCTAGACTTTGGAAATGAGATTCTCTTGTAGCTGCTGATGGGAACATGTGATGGCAAAACCCCTATGGAACAAAAGGTGGCTACATCTAACAAAATTCTATGTACTTTTACACTTTGATCTAGAAATTCTACTTCTAAGGCTCTACCCAGGATATACAGGTATAGAAATACCAAATAATATACACAAGGTTATTCATTGCAGCATATATTTGAAATAGCAAATTTTTGATATAAACTAAATGCTCATGCATAGAAGACAGATTAAATAATTTATGAAATAGCCACACAATCGAGTACTATCCAGTCATATAATAAAAAGATAATTAGCTATGAACTTATGGGAAGTATTTCCAGGATATATTATTGAGTGAATATAGTATGATACTCTTTGTGTAAGAGTATAGGGGAAATCATATATTTGTACACATTCTCAGAGTCATTCTCTGTATAATGACGTTTCCGTCAACAATGGGCCACATATATGATGGTGGTCCCATAAGATTAGTATCATAGAGCCTAGGTGTGTAGTAGGCTATACCTACTAGGTTTGTGTAAGTACATAGTGGAGAAAGAAATTTTTCTCTACCCTTCTAGGTTTTTTTGGCTGGTCTAAGAATTAAATTGGCATGAGACAGATTAATAGAAAACAAACAAAAGTTTAATAACATGTATACATGGGAGAAACCTAGGAAAACTAAGTAACTCACCAAAATGGCTGAAGTCCTCACCTTAAATATCATCCTCAGCTAAAGACAAAAGAAGATGTTGAGGGTGGAAAGAGTCTGGGATTTCCAAGAGAAGAAAGGCAACTCACACATGGTGGGAAAGGAGAAATCAATTGGAAAACAAGTGTTTTGGCCACATGGAAACAGAACACAGAGGGGAGCCCAACAAACAGGCTTTTCTAAGTTCATCCCTATCTACCACCAGTTCATGTCATGCTAAGGTGATAGCTCACTTCCTGAGACAGGTCTTTTAATCTGAATTCTTTTAGGCAGTTAAGGAGGAGGTAACAAGTAAAACCTCCAAAGTCTTTTGTTTTTAAAAAACAATCAGCACAAAATGATCATCATGTTAAAGAGACACATTTTGGGGTGGGAAATTTTATTTCCCTGCACTATATTCTATGATGCTTGCACAATGATGAAATTGCCTAACAACACATTTCTCAGAACCTATCCTGGTCCTTAAGTGACACATGACTATGTACACATATATATTCTTATTATATATATTTATATAATATACGGAATGTAATGTATTACACACAGAAAGGATAAAGAGTAAATAATGAAAATGGTTAAATGGTTAATTATGCGGTGAGTATGAAGAAGATGGGAAGGATGAAGGGGCGGAGACAGCCTCTTCATAGATGAATGGCAACTAATAAATGTGGAAAGAATGATATAATTAGAAAAATAAACCATTTTCAACCTCTGATATAAAAATTGAGTCAGACAAGCATTATCAATAGATGCTGAAACTATTGTGTGAAGGGTTTTGGAAAACAGGATATTCCTACCTTGTCAAGATATAACACGAGAGATTACTTGTTAATTACTAGTGGGAAAAAATGGTTCTTTGCAACTAAAAGATTTGGTGGCCAAACTTTGTATCACCAATAGTAGGACAAGCTGATACAATGTTCTTATTTACGTGAAACAGAAACATGCAATAACACCTATGTATTACTCTTGCCAAAAGTCTATTCATGCGGAAAAAATAAGAAAAGGCAAAAATGGAATGCATTCTTACAGACCAAAGTCCTAGAATCATTGAAAACTTCAATATTATGGAAAAAATAAAAGACAGGGAGGCAGCTTAACATTGAAAGAAACTAAAGAGACAAAACCAAACCTAATTTGCCAACCATAATCGGATCCTAGGCTTTTACAAAGAAATTCTAAAAGGCATTCTAAAAACAATGAGTACATATGAATATGGAAGGCATATTAGGTGATATTTTTAAACTAGTGTTAATTTTTTTTAGATGTGACATCGATATAGTGTTTATATGGAAGAATGTTCTTATTCTTAAGAAATTCATGTCAATGTATTTATTGGAGAAATTATGAAATGACTGTAAATTACTTTCAAGAGGTGCAGCAAAAGAAAAGATATGTACATGTATTTAGAGAAAGAAAACAATTATGGAAAAAGTACTGATGTGAAAATCTAGCTAGGTATAGGCTGCATAGATGCTTATTATAAAATTCCTTCAACATTTCCCTAGGTTTGATTTTTTTTCAAAAATAGAAACGTAAAAATAGTAAAACTTCTTATTGGAATTGCCAACTTGATAATATAGCCTGTTTTTTTTTTTAATATTAAAATACAAAATAAAAGTAATTTATCTCATGAATCTACATCCAAATGAGATTTTTCTAATACAGTCCTAACATACATGTTCCTCCATCCCTGCCCCCCACCCACCATTTGCTGACATCCCTGTAGAGGACACGATTGCAAAGTAGAAACTTAAGTTGAGAGACTTCACAAAAATTAAACCATTTCTGAAATATTTTCTTAAGCGTTTTACTTGAATATAGATGTTAAGGGAAAGTCAGATGGCAAAATATTCATCTCCAAATGCTTCAAGCTGCCTTAGGAGCACTGTGTCTTTCAGGGATTGGAATTGTAAGAGAAAGAAAAAGAAGGTCTAAAACCAATCATAACTGGATTTTGATGGGTCATCTGACAGTATCAGAACTTGGTCTTGCCCTCTCCATCTCTTAGCTCTGCTTTCCTTTTTATTGGTGGAGTTATCCGGCTGGCTCTCCGCTCACGCTGACCAAGTGTATGCCAGCAGCTGGAGTCTTACTCCCATCCTCTCACAACTTGAATAGCTGGAGATAGTTTCCCTTCTCCACTGAGGTTCTCTCTTGGATCAGATACCGACCCTGAAGAAACCCTCATGGCCAGGGGCAGACAGGCTCACATAGCCCACATCTAAGAGAGGAGTAAGATCATAGAACCTACGCTACTTGAACTGAAAGAACAGAGAATGTTTCCCAAAACAAAGTAGAATTTCCATAGCATTAGAAGTGGGAATGAGTTCTGGGTAGGCAAAACCAGTAGCTGTCAACTACCAGCACCATAGCCATTTCTAGACCGCTGAATTGCAGACTTTATTTTATTTTCTTCACACTTGGTGACTCCAAGTAAGCTACATGAAGAATTTCTGGAGATTTTAGTTTTCTCCTCTAATCAGTATTTTCCTATATATTTTTATTTTTATAGAATGAACTATCTTTGATTACAAATGTCTTGACTTCACATTCATCTTTATTGAGCTGAGCGCATTTGATACTTGGTGTGGTTCATTATAAATTATACATCTTTTCTGTATTAATTTGTTTCTCATTAGTTTTCATGTTATTCAATTTCTAGTCATATTTCTACAAAGTTAAATTAATATTAAGGATGAGATACTAACCTCCAAAGCAAAGAGACTCTGATTCAAGGATGATTCATTTTTAATAGAGAACAAAGTTGTCACAGTAATACATTAATTTTCTGGAGCATAAGGTGCCTTTTACTCTAGTAGCAACATATATCCATCACTTGTGCCCTTCATTAGTGAGATAAAATAGTTCTTGATAAGCACGAAAGAGCACCATGTTATAAACTACCACATTTATACACAACATAAAATGAACTGAAAATATGAAAATCATCTCATAAATACAAGTTTTATACTCTCTTTATTAGGATTAAAAAAAACCAATGTACTTAAGAATTTATTATGATTTTCAATAATCCATATATGCTAAGTACTGATCCATTGGATCCTTCTGAATCTTTCATTTTATAGAAGTATATCAAGCAACATTTCTTTCAGCACAAGAGAATCCTAAAATCTCAAAGGCTTGCAAGACCATTTACTTCTTACTCACATTACACAAATGTAAAGGTTGGCTTCAGCTTGGCTGGTCTTTGCTGGATTTGGTTGGCTGCCACTGGGTCTTACTGTGCTTGGCTTTGCTCCATGTGTTTTCTTATTCCAGGACCCAGGCTAAATGATCAACCACCACTACAACACACTGTTGTAAGGGTAGAAGGCAGAAGTTCAAGGTGACTGACAGAAACTTGAAATACTTCTAACAGCTTCAGACAAGTTGTGGCATCTATTACATCTGTTCACATTCCATTGGCGAAAACAAGTCACATGTCAAAGCCAAAAATCACTGGGACATGGAATCGCATTTCTCCCAAGTCTGGGAGCAGGTATAAGTGAGTAGGTGGTGAACATTTGGTGATAAATAATATTCTCTACCACAGCAGGTAACAAAGAAGCTGACTTGTTTTACTATGCTTGGAGTAGAGAGACAACTATTCACCCAGCTATTAATTTAGGCACACATTGTTTGAATGTCCCCTGTGGGTCAGGTCCTTACTAAGTGCTCCCTTGTCATGTGAATTAACAACACTAGAAAGAAATAGAGACACATACAAATGATCCCTATTAAGGCTTTTCTGTTTTTTTAGGCCAGGGGTCGACAAATGTTTTCTGTAAAGGGTCACATATCAAATAAATTAGAGTGTGGGTCACACACAGTCTCTGAGGTTGCTTCTTCTTTTTTCTTTCTCCCTCCCTTCTTTATCTTCCTACTTTTTCTTCTTCTGACAATTCTTGAAATATAGGAAAAAAGTCTTAGCTTTCAGATTGCATAAAAATGGACCGCCAGCCAGATTTGGCCCTGCCTTAAGGAAATACAAGAGGTAACTCATATAAAACTACTCCTATTAAACAAATTGTTATCATTTCAAATAAGGTCACATACTTTAGTTTGATTAACCTATAAATCTATAAACTAATATTCTTTTAGTTTGAAAAATCCCAATAAGTGAGAGAACAATATAGAACCTCTATATCAAAAAAATACTTATGACAGAGACTATATGATGATGACAAACACATTTCCCATAGTTGCTCAGTCTTACTCTAGTGGATATCGTTCAAACATTAGCTCATGCTCAACTTTTCACACCGAGTCTGCACTTGTGAGATGGTTTATTTTGAACTCAGAATAATGAAGATAATTGGTATAGTGTGTAAGGGCATGAACTGAGTTCAGGTCTTGGTTCTGTCATTTTTCAGCTGGGTGGAGCATGTCTATAATAGCTAATTTATGGTCTTTGTCTGATAATCCCAATATCTGTGTCATCTTGCAATTGCATTTTTCCTTATGATTTGAATTTTCCTGATTCTTTGTAGACTAATTTGGGATTGAATTGTGGACATTTTTAATATTATATTACAAGACTTTGGGTCTTATTTAAATTCTAAGGAGGATATTGATTTTTGATGTTTTTACTAGGCAATTAACCAAGTTAGGTTGGGGCTACAAGTTCCAGCTTGTTTTCTGTGGATTCTTATTCCAACGTCAGTTCAATTTTTCAAAGCATTTGCAGTGCTATTCAGATGAGCCCCACATTTGTGCCACCTAGCGGCCAATCTTGGAATGGGTGGAAGTTTACCCTGTAGCTGTCTTCTCAAAACCTTCAACAGGCTGTTTCAAGTGAGATCTGTGCATGTGCAGTTTGCAGGTGAGCCCAGCAGTTGATATACAATTAATGGGATTGCCATCAAACTTTCTTTTCTGTGATCTCCCCGACACTTTCTACCTCCCTGGGTCTCCCTTTCCTGTTCTTTTACAGGAAACCTAACTCCTTGCTCTTCCAGACACATCCTAGAAACTATGTTTGCATTCAGGACCAAGTGGTGGTACGATAGACAGAGAAAAAATGCAATAAGGATTTGCTTCACGCTCTTAGGACCCCAGTTCCTCTCATCAGAAAGGATTCCCCCGCCTCAGATAGTAGGGCCCAGGCGGCTATCTCTGTGTATCTTCCACACCACCACCACAGCATTGCCTGGCGGCTGAAGCAGGAGAGAATGAAAAAATAAAAACAAAATAGATCATTAGGCCATTTCTCCAGCTTTTTCCTATCCTTAGTAGTTTCTTTCTTGTCCTCAGATCAGAAAGAATGTTTCTCATGGAGCTCTTTCTGTCTACTTGAGGTATGCATTTATAGATTTGGGTTTGCTTTTAGTACAGACTGGGTGATACCAGACGTAAAAAAAAAAAATCATAAACTCGCCAATGGGTCTACGGAAATTTGAATTCTGAAATTTTAATCTCTTTCCCCCCCAATCTACCTGGTTTTCAGGACCCTCAGATTGCAGCTCCATGCTGTCTGTCCAGGATTTAGAGTTGCATTCAGTGGAAGAGACTAGGTGAAGTATACTTACTCAGCTTCCCCAGGATCTGAGCTCCAAGTTCCTCAATAATTGTAAATGGGCCTGGACAGAATGAAATGAAATGAAGGCTGTTAGAGTGAGGAAAGTGAAGGGAAAGTATTAGAAACAGTAATACGATTCCAGGTAGGAGGTCACAGGAGGAGAGCACCCGTGTGGTGAGATCACAATGTGCTGACACACCATGATGTTTTCAGTGATTGATGTGTCCTCGTGAATTGGCTGGAAAAGCAGAGTTGGGAACCTGAAAGGGTGCATCTCAGAAGGTAAGCTGGGCAATGACTATTTCAGTCAACGTTTCCATTGAATGTTTCAGTCAACATTCATCTGGCACAACCAATGTTTCTTCTAGTGAACATCTTTAGAGCTCTTAAGACTCTCCATTGCTGCTTGTAAAACTTGATGTAAAGTCAAAGGCTGTGGTAGAGGATTTCAGTCATATTCTCTTACTCTATTTGATATCTCTCAGTATAAATAAAATAACAAACATACTGTGTGTTACAAGGACAGAAGGAAGGAAAGAAACAGAATAGTGACTTTAAAAGGTCCAAGTCTTGGGGCTGGCCCAGTGGCTGAATGGTTAAGTTCACGCGCTCTGCTGCAGGCAGCCCAGGGTTTCGTCGTTTCAAATCCTGGGCACAGACATGGCACTGCTCATCGAACCACGCTGAGGCAGCGTCCCACATGCCATAACTAGAAGGACCCACAACGAAGAATATACAACTATGTACTGGGGGGCTTTGGGAAGAAAAAGAAAAACAATAAAATCTTCAAAAAAAAAAAAAAGTCCAAGTCTTGGGGCAGCCCAGTGGCTGAGTGGTTAAGTTCGCGCCATCCGCTTTGCAGCTTAGGGTTTCACCTGTTTGAATCCTAGGCGGGGACATGGCACCGCTCATCAGGCCATATTGAGGCAGCGTCCCAACATGCCACAACCAGAAGGACCCACATCTAGAATATGCAAATATGTACTGAGAGGATTTGGGGAGAAAAATCGGAAAAAAGAAGATTGGCAACAGTTTTTAGCACAGGTGTCAATCTTAAAAAAAAAAAAAAAAGAGGTCCGAGTCAACTAACATGAAGAGAACAAATGTTAAAGTGATCAATAAATAAGTAATAACACTCATCAAGACATAAAATTTGAGGCTCAAACACAAATTTGACAATGTTCTTTCATCAAGCACTGTCCAGTAATGCCAAGTCATCTCATTTGAAAGTGCTTCACTTTAGTTTCAAAACATCTCAATAACTGGCACTTTGCTATTGGAAGAACAGGGAAGATCTCTATTTCAATATTTGCATACGTCAGAGTCTTCCTGGTTCTTGACCTTCTTTTGGTTAATCTCTCTGAGACAGGGGCTCATATGCTATCAATGTCATTTTCAATGTTCCGGCATTAAAAAAACTATGGCAATTTTCCCAAGCAAAAGGATGGTCTTCTTGCCTGCCCATGCAAACCCAGTGTGAAATTCAACAAGAGAGAGAGATCTCAAAGGGCGCACAGAGAAGCTGCAGAGACTTACTCTGTATGCACTTCTAAATCCTAATTCATGATGTGTCTATGAAAAATTGCTGGCCTTTTAACAAGATATTCAGTGAAAATTGATTTTGCCTTATTCTTTGATAGTTGTAAAAGATTTTTAGTGGCCCCTTGTGGTTACCCTTTTTGTTTACTGCACTTAAACTTTGAAGGAATTGACTTCTTTGAGCCGAATTTGGTAAAGTTTCTTTTGTCAGCACTAACATACTGCAAGGTCAATTGCAGATTGGTCTAAAAATAATAAAACTAAGTGGTTCCTGAAAAGGATTTAAATTGACATAAACTACTGAAGTTCTATCTAGATCTACTAGATTATGGGGATATTTTTAAAGATATTTTCACAAGAATTTCATTCAGACTTACCTTAATCTACTTTTGAAAGCCATGAGATCTATAAACATGTTTATAGATGCAAGTGTTTAAAAAACTGGTATCTGTGAGAGCCTTAAAAAAATAACAGTAATAGCAACTTGGCACATTTATATACCCTGGCAATAATGAACAAATCCATTTATTTGTAAATATTTCACCTTTGAGGTCTTGCCCTTTTGCCATACAGACATAATTTGAAGACTCTAAATAGACAGCAATTTAATCACAGATATATTCCAGCTGCCAGCTAGGAATGATATTTCCTGTTGTCTCTCTTTTTCTTTTTCTCCTCTCAAAGATATACCAAGCATAAGAAAAACTTCCAGATGTTGCAGATTGCAACCCTGATAAACACAGCGTGGTCTGAAGAACAGATGGAGGTGTCTGAGGCTCGCTGCACTCGCTGATTCTCTTCTTTCCCTGTGTGATTCCCACAAGGTGATTGTCAATGAACCCAGATGCTGGCTCTGCAGCGGCCGCCCAGAGCTGCACCTCTCTCTGCGTCCTCTACTCTGTGCAATAATTTTGAAAACATTTAGGCCCCGCTGAGCATGTGTTTTTGTTTTTGTTTTTGTTTTAAGATTACTCAGAAGTGAAATGAAATGGGCTTTGAAGATAATGGATTAAATTTAACAGGGAAACAAAGATAATTTTTTTCCTGAGGCAATATTAGCATTTTGTCCAAGCACAAGCAGGAGAGCTTGGTGACTATCTAGGATGCAAGTTGAGGCAAATTCCAAGAGACTGAAGAGACTTTAATGATGATGATATTCTAAGACACAAACCTAAAGGATAAATCTTCTTGAGAACAAGAATTTTATATACATCTAGTCCTCTTGAGACCTAGTCTACCACGTGAAGCCTTAGAGTGGGCACTTTGGAGTCAGATGATTTACATGTGAGGATGGAGAAAAATTGAGAGTAAATTGAATAGTGTTAGACCAGAGACCCCAAGGAGTCAACCAATGTTATAATTGGAGCAATCAAGGAACAATATGTTATTGACCAAAGAGATATCTGGGTCAAGACAGCATATTCACTTTTTAATACTACAACCTGTTTCAAACATACAAATTTAACAAATGCTAGCTAGATAGACACCCAGAGAAGGTGAAGCTGAAGACAAGTCATGATTCAGCAGATTTATTTCCCTGCACATACTCACAGGACACATGAAATGTGGCACACATAAGGAGGTGAAGTAGATTTGTTGTCAATCAGCAATTATTCGCTAATTTTATGTTCTATAAAGTCATGAAAGACAGAACAGGGGATTAGAGGACGGATTTGAAAACTTTCTTACAATCTCAAAGCAACTAACACTCTGATTTGGGACCAAAGACATACGCACAAGAGACAGTAGCATCCTAGTAATAGGAAAAAAAGGACTTTTGTACAAATAAGAAAGTAAGTGTCTTATTAAGGGTAAAGATCGTATCTTTCTTATGGATATAATGGCTCAAGTGTTAATCATTATTAGGTGACTAATAAATATTCATTGAATAAGGTGAAGCACAAAACAGTCTGGATTAGAGTAAAATTCTCTTAAATCAGTACTTCAAGGAGCAACGGTTATGATTTGGCAGAAAAAAATGGGACCGAAGTCCATGTGGGAGAAATTGATAGAAAATAAAAGGCAAATTATGTATAGCATTTAAGTTTGCAATGCCTAAAAAGTACAGACTAAACCACTGACTTTAAATTCAAGACCATGGGCAAAGGGAGGTACTGTAAGTTTCTTTACGTGACTAATTAAGTATAAATGTTATCTAAGGGAAAGCATTCTTGGAGCCACAGGTAGCCTCAGTGTAATAGGAATGAATTAAGACAGAAAAACTATTTGAAGTCTCTTGTAGATATCCCAGCATTAGCTGAAGAAGGACTAGAGTAGATTATGGGAAAGAAATACATTGATCAGACATAGTCTGAGAATTGACTTAGACGTGAAAATTGAGAAAAACAATAAAAGTAAAGAGTACTAGAATAGAGACATCAAGTAGTCAATTAATATCCTTGGAGGAAACAAGGAAAAATGTGTTACTGCCTGGGGAGATAGCTGGGACAAGACAGCACACTGAATTTTTAATATTATAACTTGTTTCAAGCATATGGATTTAACAAACATTATAATTTTGCCATATGTCTTTATATACTTCTCTTTTAAATAAATAAAACAATACAGATGCTTTTGAACTCCCTTCACTCCGTTCGCTTCTTCCCATGATCAAAGTCAGGCACTAGTTGATTCATCCAACTATGGTCTATGTTTTCACACGTTTATTAAATCTCTGTGATCCCATAAAGAATTGATTGTGGTGTTTAAAATTTACCTAAATGTTTCAATTTGCAGCTTACTGTTTTAAACTCAGCATTTTTGGTTTCCCATGTAAACATCTGTAATACAAGTTTCTCATTCATTCGCTCAGGTTCAGTCACTGTGATTGATTTATTACTTTGTGATATCTTTGGTCATAAAGAAGTTTTCCAGTTTAATGTCTAACATCTATTCTTATAGAGTTTGTACTTTGAATGTCTTGTGTAAGAGATTCCTTTTTGCCTTGAAGTAAGTGTTTCTTATTTTTATTTATTTTGTTTTGCTGTTTTAAATTTACCTCTAAAATTTGGGAGCAGAACAGAAATTTATTTATAGTATGTTGTATGAGTTAGGGATATAATTTTCTGCTTTTCAAGATGGATGACCAATTATCCATTTATTAAACAGTCAATATTTTCTCCAATTTCCTTTTCATTCTCAGTCATGGAGAGAAAGGTATACTCATGTTATTTTCAACTACTGTATTTTCTTGTAGAATCAAGAAATGACTTTGTATTAGTAACGATCCTGACGTAACTCCAGTTTGATTCTTCCACAGTCCATCAGGTGAGGTTAGAGTATGTGGCCAGGGTCTGATGAGTCTTGTTTAGCAGGGAACAGTGAAAAGCTCACATTTTACACTAAAAATAATAGGAGACCATTGTAGAATTTAATAAGAACACTTGCATAATTTTACTGATATTAAAAATTAAGTATAGCTGCACAGTGGCTGGATAGGTGGCAGAGCATCAGAAGAGAGATTAGGAAGCTCTGGCCTTCAACCAGTCAGAAGGTGGGGTGAGGTGAGCCTAGAGTGGGTCCTACTGATATTAAGATGCATAACATCCATAAAGAATATGCGTAGGAGAAAGCGGTCAGCAAGCTATAGCCTGTGAACAAAATCCAGTGTACTCTTATTTCTGTAAATCAAGTTCTATTCAAACACAGCCACATCCATTCATGTAGGTATTGTCTATGGCTGCCTTCACACAACAGGGGCAGAGTTGAGTATTTGTGACCAAGACTCTTTGGCTGGCAAAGCCAAAAATATTTACTATCTGAACTTTGGCAGAAAAAGTTGCTGAGCTCTCTTTGGATATATCAAACTCGTAACTATAGCTAACCCTGTCTCCACTTTCTTTCAATGCCACTCCATCATATGGAAAGTTTGCATATATCTGTGGTGAGGATTTTTCCTCCCACTGATGTGTTTGTTATCCTTGCACCAATACCACTTTTTATTTTTATAACATCATAATAAATATTAAGATCATCACATGTTAATATCTACCATAATTTTGCTGGTATTTTGATTGGATTATGTTGAATTCATGGATTAATTTTGGGAAATGTGACATATTTATGACATTGAAGCTTCTCATTCATGAAAAAATAAATCTAACCATTTACTTTGTCCTGACTTCATATTCTTCAAAATCTTTTTTATTATTTTCTACATAAATAACTTCTATTATATTTGGCTAGATTTATATATAGATTATAACTTTAGTTGCTATTTTTAACTGGATCTTTTTAAGATTTCCATTTTTATTTGACTTTACTGGTGAATAGAAACACCATTGATTTTTGCATTTTATCCTGTGCATATCAAATTGTAGAACGCCCTGAGGAGTTCTAATAGTTTGCATTTCGGTTCTTTTTGATTGTCTATGTAAGCAATGTTATTGTTATAAAAATGTGTTACTTTATAAGAATCATGACTTTGACTTAGTTTTATTTACTTATTGCACTGGATAGAATTGCACTGTCCACTATAGTAGTCACCAGCCATGTATGGCTATTTAAATTTGTTAATTAAATTCAAATAAAATTAACTACTTGGTTCCTCAATTGCTATAGCCACATTTCAAGTGCTCCACAGCCATGTGTGTCTACTGTCCACCATATTGGACCACACAGAAATAGAACATTTCCATCACCACAGAAAGTTCTATTGGAGAATCTCAGGCTAGAAACTCCAGTATGGTAAGGCAGAGAATAAGTTGGTAAACAGATGTACATATATGATTTCTGACTGCATTCATTTTGTATTGCTGCATAACAAATTATCACAAACTTTTTGGCTTAGAACAACACAAATTATTATCTCACAGTTTCTGCAGGTCAGATGTCTGAGTCAGTGTGGCTGGATCCTCTGCTCAGGGTCTTGTCAGGTTGACATCAAGTTGTGAACCAATGGTGCAGTTCTCACCAAGAGATTGGCATCTTCCAAGCTGACTAATTCTGGCAGCATTCATTCTTTTGTGTAGAACTGAAGTTCCCAGTTTCCTAACAGCTATTGCATAGGACTGCTCCCAGCTCCTAGAGATCACCTGCAGTACCTTGCCATGCGGCCCCTATAGGTAGTTTACCACACTGATGTTTGATTTCTGTAAGGTCCACCAGAGTGCTTCTCTCTTACTTCTTCTGGAACCAGCAGGTTAAACTCTGATTTTAAGAGTCTCCTGGTTAGGTCAGGCCCACCAAAGATAATCTCCTATTTGCTAAATAAGTTAACATAATTATGGGAGTGATATTTTGTCATAGTCATGAGTTCCACCACTCTCAAAAGAGAGGTGATTATACTAGATTGAGGGTCATTTGTGAACCATCTTAGATTTCTGCCTCTGACACTGACTTAAGTGAAATTCATCTATTTTTCTATCAATCAAGATAATTTTTCCTGTACGCTTGGAGTAATTACTATTAGTTGGTTAAGAAAATTCCCTTATGGTCCTGGTTTACCAATATTTTCACCATGAACAAGTATTGCATTTTATCAAATGCTATTTCTTCTTTTGTACTTGGTCACATTTGTTTTCAATCATTTACTCTATCATCATGGTAAATCATACCCAACACTTTCTAATGTAAAACATCTCCTGTATTCCTGGGCACAATTCTATACTTGGTTGCATAGTTATAGCTAACAACAACTGAGCTAGTGAAGATCACAATCCATTTATGGGTGCATAACAGTCTCTGTTAAGCAGAGACTCTCTTATAATTCCTGCTTTTCAACTAGTCTACAGGCAGGAGGTGCATGGTTGAAAAGAAAGCAGATTGAGATAGTAGCAGTGTCATCTTCATACTAAGCCTTGACCAATACCAAATTTGGGGACATGAGCCTGAAACTTTGGCTTTGAGCAAAGACCCTGGAGAGGTTCTAAAGTCACACCAGGAAATCATGTTCTTTGGATATCAACAGAAGGAAATATTTTTCTGAGGGAATCTTTCTTTTATATAGGCACATTGATCTCCAAAAGATTAAGATCAAGCAAAGAGCTAGTAATCAAAAATAACTAAGCACATGATAAAGCAAACCACTATGGCCAAAGGTCATGATAGAAAAGATGAACAGATAACAGAATTATATACCCAAATATTGCAGAATTTTTATATATAGACTACAGAGCATCTATGTATGAAACATTTAAAGAAATAAAGTGTATTCATAAGCAGGAAATAGACATATATTTTTAAAAATAAAACATCTATAAAAGCATAATGATTGAAATAAAAAAAGTAAAAGATAAACAGATGATTAGACATGGCTAAATAGAGAATACATGAACTGGAAGATTTATCTGAAGGACAAGAGTGTATTATAGGAAGATAAGAAGACACGAAATATTATGCATTAAGATGTTGGAATAACAGAATGAAAAAATTTAAATCATAATTAAAATCCACCACTTTAGGTTTAATAACATATAAAGAAATAACGGTTGGAATGTACGTTAATTACCATGCAATTACCACAAACTTGGTGGCTTAAAACACAGGTTTAATCTACCACAGTTTGAAGGCTAAAAATCCAACATCAAGGTATCAGCAGGGTCACACTCCCTCCAAAGGCTCTAGGAAAAGACCCATTCTTGCCTCTTCCAGCTTCTGGTTTCTCCTGGTGTTCCTTGGTTTGTGGCAGCACTAACTCCAATCTCTGCCTGTCTTTGCATGCCTACTCTTCTGTGTGTCTCTGTGTCCTCTCCTCTTTTTACAAGGACACCAGTAATTTAGGAACCATACGTCCAATATGTTTTCATCTCAAGTCCCTAACTAATTACATCTGTAAAGACCCTATTTCTAATGTTCCTCACACTCAGGTTCTGAGTGGACATGAATTTTGGAGGGACGTGATTTAATCCACTATAGAATGCTTTATGGAATTCATGAAAAATGTAAACCCAAAAATCCTAGTAAATCTTCCTGAGTAGGCAAATTTATATTTGATCAAGGTTTAAAATAATAAAATTATTAATTTTAATTAAATTTAAAATTTAAAACTATTTTTAAAAATTATAGTGAAATTACTGAAAACCAAAGTGGAGATGATCTTATAAACAGCCAGAGAATAATGCTGTATCACCAATAAAGTAAGTACTATTAGAACAGCAACAGATCTCTCAGTAGCAATAATGAGATGTAGAATAACGTGCAATATTATTATTTCCAGTGAAATAATTATGGTAAAGTATTGAAAGAAAAATAACTGTCAATCAAAAGGTATAGAAAGAAATTCACATCTACATGTATATTAACAAAATGGCAGCACAATAGAGATAAAGAGAAGATCTTAAGAGCTAACCAATAAAAAGACATTTTACACAAAAACAGATATATTGATGGCAACAAAAATTAAAAAGACAATAAACCAAACATTGAAAATGATAAATAAAATAACTGTCGTACTAGAATTCTTTGTTCAGATAAATTATCAGTAAACTTGTTCTCTTGTTTGAGGCATCTTGTGCTGTCTAAATCTGAGGATTCTCAGCTAATCATTTCAGAATAATCAATTCTGTGGTAGTCATAGCCGTGTCTCTTTAATTATGGCATCTCCCATATTATTTACTATTCTGTCTTCTGAAAATTCCATTAATGTATATAGAACTTTCTTATTTTATTCTACGTCTTTTAATTTTTCTTTTATATTGCTTCTGGAGTGATTTTTTTTTGTTCTAACTCATATCCCAATTCACTAATTCACTCTTTGGATGTGTCTAATCTTCTATTTAACCTGTTATTTGTTCAGTTTTTTACCTTATTGACTTTAGTTTTTATTTCTGGGTGCTATATTTGATTCTTTTCTAAATTAGCCTCACAATATTTTTAGTGTCTTATTCATTTTCATGTTTTCAATTCCTTCATTATCTTTCTGATGATTTTAAACCCATTTATTTTATAGTACCTTGACCGACATTTCTAACATCTAGAGTTTTAGATTGACTCCTCTTACTATTTTTGCTTTTGTTGTCTATTGCTCATAGGGCATTGTATCCTCATATATTTTATAATTTTTGGTAATGGACTCATCTTCAGTGGATATCCTGTGATATGTTAGCTGAAGGCACATGTTTGCAAAGTCATATTGCATTTGCTTCTGCTATTGCCCTGAAGGTATTGCCATCCTAGAGCCACTCTTCACATTAAATTATCAACTTGAGTGTTATTAGACTTTACATATGGTAAGTATTTCAACACTGCTTTAAGAGAAGTCCATAGTACTAATTACCAGGGGATATTTTTCCCCCACTGAGATTATAATCCAGCTGTTGAAGAAAATTTTTTCTAGCACACCCTTTCACAGAAAATACAGTCTTTCAAGAGTCCTAGCTTCATGTAGCAGTTTCACTTCTAACTCAACCTTATGTAAGCTCAAAGTAGCATTTCTTATCTTCATATGGAAGCTAAGCTCTCTGGTTATCGAGACCAGCAAACCCAATCAGGGTATCTACATTTCATGTTTAAAGCTGTTTTTCAGATTTCTCTTGATATTTGGTCCATTCTCCTGACTTTTTTGCCAACCAGCTATGTGCTTTAATCTAAATTTAAATTTTTTTAACTTAAAAAGTTAACATTTATAATTTAAACTTAAAAAATTTTTAACTTGAAACTTTTAAATTTGAGGTTACATTTTATCCATCCTTTACTGACACCTTTGTAGTAAGAGTATTTTGAGGGTTATTTATTCTGTCATATTAACCAGAACTGAAGTCTACTCTCAGTTACATAAATGTAAATTATTAGGAGTTGGCTGATCCTCAAAATGAAATGCACATTGAAGCAACTGGAAATATGAACGTAAACTCATTGTTTACAATGGTCAGAGCTAGAATGAAAATTAAGAATAATTGTTAACTTGGACAGTCAAAAATACACTCGGGAATGAGTAAAGAGACATAGACAGAGAGCCAAGAACATAGGTTTTAAGGAAACTAAAACGTTGTTCACTAAAAAAGCTGAAGGATTCCTGCATGGTCAAAGAAAGAAGTGTGGCGTTCCCATGAGTGAACACTAGAAAAGGGACCCCAGGATGATGTGACATAGTCTAGACATGTCCTTATAGTAAAACGGGAGGAGACTTGCTATGCCAGTTTTCCCTGGAAAGCAGCATTAGAAATTCCCTCTTCCAATATGTTAGATGTAGTGTGTGAGAATAGTATTTCCTCCAGATGTTATTGTAAGGTTAGAAAAAAAGTCTAATAATAAGCTCTTTGTGAATGCAAATTTGGATGTTGTTTTCTTTTATTGAACCAGTCCAAAGGTAAGGTTTTCAATAGTATTAATAACTTGGCACTAAATAATCCCTGGCTTTAAATGGCAATTTTATCCATATTTTAATGAATTCAGTGAAAAGTATGATATTACCATTACCTAAACCCTCATAGTCATTTTTATCAAATTTTTGTATCTTATTAGTTATTTTGACTATTTTTTATTCCACCATACTTCTATCTCAATAAAAACGAATTTTTAAAAATTAATTTTAAAATATGGTTTTTCCAAAACCCACTCAGGTTTGTAAGGTTAAAGAATGTTTCAGTGGCATCATTTATATAATTAAACTAGTTGCAAACTGGCTTTTTAATTACCAAATAGATGTACTCTTCAAAACAAATCTGAGATACCATGGGGAAAATTGTCCTACTTCCTGGTAGTATAACATAAGATATACTATATGACTTTAGTAAATGAAAAATTCAAATGAGGTAATTTAGTTATACGAACTTATCTGTCTTTCAAAAAACACTCAATATACAAATTTGTCTGCTTGACTTGTCTTGAAAAGATTTATTAACATTATACAGAAAAACAGTCAGGGACAATAGAATGAGAGGCTCCAATTTTAAACCCAGGACCCCTTGCAAATTTTGTCCCCTTAAACCTTGATTCCATTTCTGACAACTGGAAATATCTTCCTCATTCGCATGATGTAGGAAAAATGCATCAGTACTCATACAATGTACATTCCCTGAATAATGGCATTATGTAAATATAAAATATAATTTATATCTTGTCATTAAAAATTGTTTTCAACTTTTAGGGTAGAGTCATTTCTATAAAATTTATGCAAACATTCAGGAAGAAAAGAAAGTTACTATTTTCATTTTCTCAAGTTTCCTTTTGGAATATGTAAACATTACACTTCAGAATGAAGTTTTCCAAGATTATTTTTCATGTTTTCTCATCTGACTTACTGTGTAAAAATCTAAAAGATTACTGGTATTTTTTATTATAGCAGTCTAACACACACTCTAATAAATAGTTTTTGTGCCTCGGGAGCCTTTAAGTAATTTACTGTCAGGTAGGAAGCTGGATTCTTTTTCAAAAAAATCTCTCCTTTTAAAAACACCCTACCAGCAAAATGGCACAGACCCCATATTCGCACAGCCAGGGTGATCAACCACTATTGTGAAATCTTGCTCTCCAGCTCTCTAAAAGCATTCTGCTTTTCAAATGAAAATGAAACATTTTCCTTTTATGTATCATATTGTCAAAGAAAGAAATCAGATACCCAATAACAAATTGTTTTGTAAGCTGTAACCAAACTGGCAACTCCTCTTTAAATTGACTTTATTTTAACTGAGATGGCTAAGAATATCATTCTAGATTATCTTAGGTATAGCATAAATGCACATGATATAAATTATGCATGTATGTAATGTAACATCTGCATCATATATAGATGATGTTTTCATATTTCTACCTATGCATACTGTAGTATGCATACATATACCAATATCCTTAGAGGTCAATTCTAGTGATTTACTTAATTATGATCAAACAATATAGAATTTAATTTCTACTAATGTTTTTTGTCTTAATCTTATTTTTACCAATATTAATATTGCTACATTTGCCTGGTATTTCACTATTCATCCTTTATTTTCAATCTTGTAAGCAATAGCTGGATCTTCTTGCTGTTGTCCACTGTCTGATAGGGTCTTCTGAACTGAATCTCTTTAAGTGTATTTTAATTACTTATTCTTCCCATCTTCTTTTGTAGTTTCTATTTACCATGACATTTTTACAGTGTTTTTCTTTATTTTGTTCTTGCATTGATAACAACATTTTTTGAATTCCCTGTTATTTTTCCTCTCCTATTTGAGAGATAAATATTGTACTTCTATTCTTTTAAGGCAACTCTTAAATTGTCAAAATCCACAATTTTATACTTTTCTAGTGAAATCTAAACTTATTCTGCATGTTTATCTTTTTTCCGGAAAACTTTAGAAAAATAGGATGCCGTTATAGTTATTATTGTTTAGAATTAAGCCTCAAATTTTCTTCATCAAATTTAGTTATTTTAAAAATTATTATGAAACATTTAAGATGAACAAAAGATAGAAAGGAAATGTAATGAACACTTCTGTACCCACTGCTCAGCTTAATCATTAAAATGTTACCAACAGAATTGAATCTCTTTTTCTACCCTTCCTCAACTGACATCCAAAGATGCTCACAGCCCCAAATGTGATGCTGGTTATTCTCATTTTTGCCATTCCCAGCAGAATATCAGCTCTATGTGAGCATGGATTTAGTTTTATTAGTGCACTGCCAAGGATCTAGAATTGTGTATGGCACAATAACTATTTTTGGAATTAATGATTTTATTTACATGTTTATCACATATCTTTTCATCTCTAAATCTTGTATAGCATTGTTCTGGAAGCTTTTAAATTTTATATAAATGGTATTTTAATGTATATGTTTTTCTGCAACTTTCTTTCCGTCATTACAGTCTTTCTGAGATTCATCCAAATTTCTATATATTATTCCAGTTCACTGATTTTCATTGTTGTATAGTATTATGTTGTGTAAATATACAATAATTTATCCATTATTCTATTGATGGACAATTAGATTTTTTCACATTTTTACTGTTATAAATAACGTGGTCTTGCTAAACTAGATTTACCAGTGAATCTTATTGGTTGTTGTTGGTGTTATTGATAAGCATTACTACTTTTTTATTTTTTTCTCTGGATCAAGAAAAACTTGTGGAAAGTAAACTCTTAATCTTTGTATTTTGAAAATATCTCTATTATCCTCAATGCTGAATGATAAAAGAGTATTGAATTCTTGGTTGATAGATTTTAAGATATGGATCTAATATTATCTGTCTATTATTGCTAGTGAAATGTTGCTCTCAGGCTACATTTGATCTTTTGTTATTGTCTTCCTTCTTTAATATTAGTGCATAATATTTTATGATAATCTTCATTTTTACACCATATGTCTAGATGTGGATTTTTGTTTATCCGGCTTACCCTCATGGCACACTTTCTATTTGGAGACACAGAGCTTTTTCTATTTCTGGAAAAATTTATATGTTATTTTTTGAATAGTGATTGTCTCTATTTCCCCATTCTCGATGTCTGGAAATCCTGATTATCCCTTTGTATTATTCTCCATATCTCTTACCATTATTCACGTATTTTTTATCTCTGTCTTTTTGGGGGTACATTCTGGGTGAATCCTTCATTATAACACTCTGGTTCACTAAGTCTCTTTTTAATTGATCTGGTCTAGAATTTATTGCATCAACTTTATCACATGGGGTTTTTTTTGTTTTGTTTTGTTTTGTTTTTAGCATTCAGTTAGTCTCACTCTCTCTCTCTACATATATTTGGTTTCCATGATTTCTAATCTGTTCTGTTATATATCTATGGTTTTCTTGAGTCCTATCTGCCTAACATGTTTCAAAATTTCTTCTTATTGCTTTATGGATACTATTAATTTAATTATTTTTTTATTATCTAATCCTTTTATGCTCACAAAACTTCATTGAAGTATAATTTACCTAAGTAAGACAGACAAAACTTAAGTTTATAGCTCAATGAATTTGACAAATGTATACATGTTTCATCATTAGAGGGATAAGGAGAACAATTTCGTCACACCTGTAAGTTCCAGGTGTCCCTTGCCTGGCAATCTTCTTCACCCCACACGCTAGTCACAGGTAACCACTGCTTTGATTTACACCGTCACACATTGTACTTGTCTATTCTTGACAAATAAGTGGAATCATATAGTATGTACTCTTTTGTTTCTGACTTCTTTTGCTCAACAAACTATTTCCACATTCATCCGTGTTGTATGTATCAGTAATTTGTTCCTTTTTACTGAACAATAGCAATTTATAGTATGAATTAACCACAATGTGCTCCTGCATTTTCCTATATGGATTGTTTCCAGTTTGGGGCTATTATAAATAAGCCTGTGAACATTCTTGTACAAGTCTTTTGAACACACATTTTCAGTTATCTTGAATGAATAGGTAGCAATGGAATTTCTGGGTCACAGGGTAAGGATGCTTAACCTCCTTAAGCTTGTTAACTGCCAGTCTTTTCAAGGTATTTGTAACATTTTACACGCTAAGCAAGATTGTATAAAGAAATATTTATTTTTAAATCCTTTAAGATTACTCTATTATTTGTGTTGCTTCGAGAAAAATTTTCCCAATTTTTTAACTTGGGACTACCTTTTAGTATATATATCACATTTATTTTTTTCTTGTACTTTAACACTTTAATTTTTATCTTCTCTTGCGTGACAGTTATCCCCTCCTCATTTAGCATTTTCATAGCCTCTATTTAGCCTCCTGGAGGCCTCACATTAGAAACAGTTGTCATCTTGACTCTCAGCACCATCATGTGCAAATTGAGATTTCATTGGTCTATTTCCCAGTTTCACTTAGGTTCTATTTGTGCAACCATTTCTACTTCTTCCACTTCTTCAGGTCGAAGTTCAAATCTCAGACCTGGGCAAAGATTTCAACTCTTTTCAGCATCCTTTCCCAGGAGGGCTGGGAGAATGGAAGCCATTGGTTCCACCTTTACCCTGCCTCTGATCTGCTAACATATGTGGCTGATTTTCCATTCCAGTTATCCAGAAGGAAAAAAACAAAAAAACTATAGGCCACCTTTCCCTGTCTCCATTTCCAAGAGCCTAGTTAGCATACAGCTTTAGCTGTTAGCTGCTCTTCTTTTTATGTCACATATGTTGTTCATAGAGCTGTATAACTTGCTTTTATACATAGCTATGTCTTTTAAATGCATTTAAACATATATCTCTATCATTGCTGTTTGTTTGGAGTTGCAGGTGATTAATTAATGTTTGAATTCTCAGGATCATCTTGACTGGAACGTCTTTGAAGTTAAAAACTTCAAAGACTAGCTATTGAAATTAATGTAGTTACACTCATGATGATTGAAAATGTGTATAAGGGAAATATATAATCATCAAAATCTCTCATATAGATTTACTAAGGTTTACCCTGAAAATTTGTTTCCCTATCTTTGTTCTTGCTTATGAATCTTTGCATCATTTGTACAGAATCATAAGTGGGGAGCATCGGTAAGATAGTTTGTTTTGATTTATTTTTATAAACCAATGTAATGGAGTGAAGACTCAATGTGAAATACATTTTCAATTATTGTTTTCCTATAGCAGTGATGTGATTGCATTTATCCTCTTACATTCACTTTTCAAAGACCCCTTATAGTCAACAACTAGTATTTTCACAACAGCTAGCTATGATTATGATATATAGTCTATATAAAGGTTAAACCAATGATTTTGATGGAACAGCTATTCATTAATCATTTTGTCACAGAGAAGCATGATTAATAAATTGCAGTAAATGGTTTAACCTGATAGCTTTTGAAAACAGTGCAGTTATATGAGGCAACAACTGAAACGAACATCTCAAAATCCAGAGAGAAAATGGATTTACATTTGCTATACAAATATTTCAATACAATATCCTTAACTTTTATTGATTTCTTGCATTATTGATATCATGAGAAAGCCCTTTTAGGTAGTATTATCCATCTCAAGGAAGTGAAGGTGAGCAAGATTTATTTCAATACACTTAAATTTTAGAGAGACCTGGAATTCATTACCTTCATATCTATTACTACTGGAAGCTTCATAACATAAGATTTAATGGGATACTTTTGGGGAAAAAATGTCTGCATCCAAAAACACTGATAAAGTAAAGGAGAAAACTTTCAACAGGGAAAAGACTTTTAAACTCAGTAAAGAGCTCTAGCCCTATAGTAAAAGTGGAGAAACTGGCTAAACCATTTAAAAATTTCAGCTGAGTCTTCTTGAAAGGAGTTGAAGACCAAAATCAGAAATGATCACCAGAGTCATAGTCCAGTTCTGCAGAAAAGAATATAGTAGAAATAAATGGGCATAGCACTCTACCACTGAGGTAGTAGAAATTATTTAAGACTTGGAAAGTATTAAGGATAATGAATGAAGAAAAATTTAGTGAAGAACCATGGCAGAGATATTGGTCTTCACTACACACATGTGAGTATAAGCTTCAGGTATATTAACTGCAGCTTTGGTTCAGGAGTAGGCTGATGAAACTCCCCAAATGAGACAAATGTAAAAATGATGGAGAACCTACTGGAAGGTGCCTTTATAACTAGCTGAAGCAGAGACCAAGTCAAGATGTTGGGAATTTGAAGAAAGCAAGTGTAAAACCTCTCCTGGTAGGTAGTACACGTGAGAGAGGGTGCATCCCATGTTCCCGTGTCCCATGCTCAATTCAACATTGGGTTGCAATAGAAACACAGGGCTTAAAGTAGAATAGAAATTAAGAGAATGAATTTGAAAGGAGTAGCAAGTAAGGCTTCAAGATAAAGGATGCCATGAGGGCAAAATTCTAGTTTCTTTGGGAGGTGAGCATATTTCAAATATCACTTAATGAAAGACGATTCTGCATTAACGGTCTTTTGTCGTCTCCTCACATGGCAAACATTGTGGTAAGCAGAATAGTGGCTCCCCAAGGAGGTCCATATCTTAATCCTTGAAACCCAGAATATATTACTTTATATGGCAAATGGACTTTTCACCTGTGGTTAAGTTAAGCACCTCAAAATGGGGAAATTTTCCTGGATTTATCTGGATGGGTCAAATGCAATCACAAGGGTCCTTATAAATGAGAGGCAGGAGCGTGAGACTCAGAGAAGATGTAACAGTGATAGAAGAGCAGAGGTTGGAGGGATGCCACCATGAGTCAAGCAATGCAGATGACCTTTAAAAGCTAGAAAAGGCAAGGAACCCTCCCGGAGCCTCCAGAAAGAATGCAGTCCTGCTGACTTATTTTAGACTTCTGACCTCCAGAACTGCAAGAGAATAAATTTGTGTTGTTTTAAGATGTGCAATTTTTGGTAATTTGTTACAGCAACAATAGGAAACTAACACAAATATGTAGCCATACTTTCTCCCAAATGATTTGATATCACAGACCATATATTCTATAAACCTAGGACAACTTGGCCAGCACTGTGATGAGGCTGAAAGCCAGATTTTTCTCTGTTCACCTTCTTTTCTTGACATTCCGCTGTTATCTTAACTAGAGTCTGGGAACATCATCTTTTCTGTGATAACTTCTCTAACACCTAAGATTAACTTTTACTAACTTTATTATTTTCAGGACCAGTTTTATGACAGTGTTCCATGCTCTGTGAAGAAGTGAAACACATAAGATTCTCTGGATAGATTGATTGGTTGCATCTATACTTTCTCTCCACAGAGAATCTGAACGAGACCCCTGTCCAAGACTGAGAAGTAGAAGTTGGTTGGAAACAAATCGCTCCTACCTTCCTTTAGGTTTTAATAATGTCAGGCTTTTAACATCTTGAACATTAACAATAGTAAAGGGATTACATTTTTGGGTTTTAATTTCTTCCTGGATATTTGGTCATGAGGAGGGTATTGTGATTTTTAACTTTGCATTATTTTGTAGAACATGAGTTTAGCATTAAGGTAACTGATGTTATCATAAAATCTTTATAAAAGGTCTGGAGGAGTATAATGGACCATGTATTAGTCTACTAGGGCTCCCATAGCAAAATACTATAGACTGGGTGGATTAAAAAACAGAAATTTAACTTTTAATAGTTCTGGAGGCTGGAAGTCCAAAATCAGAGTGCCAGTATGGTCAGTTCTAGTGAACTCTCTTCCTGGTTTGCAGATGGCCACTTTCTTATTGTGTTCTCACATGACAGAGAGAGTGCATGAACAAGCCCTCTGGTGTCTCTCCTTATAAGGGCACTAATCTCATCAAGAGATCACCACTCTCATGACCTCATCTAAGTACCTCCCAAAGGCCCTATCTCCAAATACCATCACTTTGGGTGTTAGGGCTTCAACATATAAGTTTTCGGGGACGCAAACATTTAGTTTAGAACAAACATATGGTTGGGAATTATTTGAATTGGCAATTAGAATAAGGATCAATTTTCAACTTGAGGTACAATGGGAAGTTGTATTCACTTTTATTAATACATTTTCCTTAACAATATCAGAGCCTTTTGTGTCAAAAATCTAATTGTTCAATAATTGGTCCTAGAAAATACACAAAGGATTGGTGGTTGATACTGGGTGTGAGGGCTACTAACAGTAGGAGTAAGACGTTCAGTTAAGAGAGCAAACAGCTTGGCAGTATTGTAGGAGAAGTCTTCTTCTCCATTTCTCGTGTTTCCCTATATGAGAAAGAATTTTCTTTCCACTCCCAAGAAGAAAAACACAGAAATAAAAAGGCCAGCTTTTTTCTTATGTAAACCTATTGCTCAAAGAGATGATAGCTGAGCTTCAGAGAAGGAACTGGGTGCCTGCTCATGAATCATACATGAGATCTCTTTATTAAAGCAGCCCATCCTTAGGAATCATGCTTTCTCTGCTTATTGAGATACATTTATTAAGGTAATCTTGTAGGCCTACTATTCTGGTAATTAAAGGATTAAGAAAACCTAATTTGGGCTGTAGATACAAGACATTCTTCAAGTCAACTTTGTCAATAATGAAACTTACATTTTTATATCTCAATTTACCTGTGTCTTAGTCCTTTCAGGTTGCTACAACAAAAATATCATAGACTGGGTGGCTTACACAACAAATATTTATTTCTCATAGTTCTGGAGGCTGGAAAGTTCAAGATCAAGGTGCAGGCAGATTTGGTGTCTGGTGAGAGCCGGCTTCTTGGTTCCTAGATGACCATCTTCTTGTTGTGTTTTCACATGATGGAAGGGGTGAGAGAGCTCTCTGGGGTCCTTTTATAAGGACACTAATCCCACTCATGAAAGCTCCACTCTCATGACCTAATCACCACCCAAAGACCCCCACTTCCTAATACTATCACATTAGAGGTTAAGCTCTCCATATGTGAATTTTTGAGGGACACAAACAATTTATAAGAATCTGATTCTTTCATAGTTTTCTCAATTTGTCTAAAAATCATATTAGAGAGAGAGGAATAGTTATTATCCCTCCTAAAGCTTAATACCTAAAATTTTTATGTCAAGAGATTCTTCTGTAAAGAGAAGAATGACTTATAACTATAGAAAAAGTATCAGCCTAATTTGTGCTGAATTCTCCTATATTGCAATGTTGCTCTTTGTAAGACTAATAATGTTTCATATTTGTTCATCTTTTCCAGCTTTTAGGTTGTTTATAAATCTTTCCTCCCCTGATCTTTCCAGACTTTGTTATAAAAGCAGATATTTTTGCCCTATTTTGCACACGAAATAATGGAATTTTGGAAAATCTGGAAGTGGCATCATAAGAACTAGGAAATGATTGAGATGGAAACGGAACACACACTTATGACTGAGTTCAGTGCCTATTAACTTATTAACTAATTAATAAATGAATTCAATGACAGGCACTGTGCAAAGTCCTAGAAATACATTGATAAGTTAGACAGACATGATAGCTGCTCTGACAGAGTTTACAGTCTAGGAAAGAAAACAGACAGTAACATTTTTAAAGTCAATAAAGTTAAAAATGTGCAATTGTAGAAGGTGAGGACATCATGAGGTCATACAGTAGAGAACACCTAAGCCAATCTATACCTTTGGTGCTTCTCTAAATAATAGAGTTTTAATACTGAGGATCTATCCAAAGGCAATCACTATTAAACATAAAGAATCACAGCAACTATTATTTTATCTAACAAAAACTATTACAAAGAAACTCTGATCATTTTTCATTATTTAATTTATTCCTAAAACTATTCAGTACAAAGGATGCAAAGAGGAATATGACACATAATATATGTATAGTTGCAACAAAATATGGCACATTTTATGATGACTCTTTTGCCAACTGCTTTGGAAACACAGAGGAGAGTGTGGCAAACCATCTGGGAGTGTCCGGAGAGATATCACTAAGAAAGTAAACTTTGAGCTGACTCTTGAAAGATATGTAAACATTGGTCAGATAAAGAAGATGATGAAATAACTAAAAAGAGACAGAATGTGAAAAGACAAGCTATTTTTAGAATCATGCTATGTCCAGGAGATGGGAAATGGTTAATTTGTTTTCTGCTGGATACTTCAAAGGAATATTTACAGAGGACTAAGCATCCATGGGGAGTTATGTTGAGGTGAGATTGCAAAGGCAACATGATTATAACCATAACAAGGAGTCAACAGGGAGCCATTAAAGGCCTTTAAATATGAGATTATTATGGAGATATTTTAGGATTCTGCATTGTAGGTGGGTTGTTGTAGAAAGAGTCATGCAGGGAGACTAATTAGGAAGCTGTGGCAGTAGTTCAGGCAAGAGACAATGAGGGACTTTACTAAGAAAATGAGAGTATAGAGAATAGAGGCAGGATTTAGGAGACGTTTCTGGAGAATTTCCTGCACTTCAGTGTTTGGGATGAAGAGAATGCATAATGATTAACGCCCAACTGCTATACACATTTTAGGTAGAATAGATATCCAGGTATGGGCTTGTGACTACCATAATAATTTAATTAAATGTAATCTTTGAATATGTAGTGATACCAATAAAAGATCACTCCAAAAAGGAAGTGGTATCAGTTCAAAGCTCCTAGAATATATGACATGGTTGAATTGAAGTTGAATTTCAAGATTTGAAGGATAAGAAGATAAATGGGTTTAGACAATGGAATGATATGGTAAGCATGTTTGGAGTCCAGACATAATCTAAATATAGGAGTTCTGGAGGAAGCAAGTATCTAAGCAACTTAAACAAATAGAAAGTTTTAACAAACTTAAAACAAAATAACTAGTCTTTGGTTAATTGTACTTTAGGGTGACTAGTGTTCTAACTCTAAATTTAACTATTTGACTACTACTCAGCCATAAGAAGTGATGAAATCCGGCCATTTGTGACAACGTGATTGGCCCTTGAGGGTATTATGTTGAGTGAAATAAGTCAGAGGGAGAAAGTCAAATACCATTTGATGTCACTCATAAGTAGTAGATAAAAACAACGACAAACAAACATATAGCATTGGAAATTGGGTTGGTGGTTACCAGAGGGGAAGGGGGGAGGAAGGAAGGCAAAAGGGGTGATTAGGCTCACATGTGAGGGGAGGGACTGGGTGGTAAACATGATGTACTCTACACAGAATTCGAAATATATTATGATGTACATCCGAAAATAAACAAATAAATGAACAAAAATAAAAAAATAAAATTTGATTAAAAAAAAAATTCTGTGTCTATAGGTCCTTAGAATATACACTGCCGCTTCAGGGTCAGTTATAAGTAAAGTCAAGTTTTACAGAAAAAATAAATAAATAAATTTAAATATTTTATTGTACTAAGATAAATATATTCTTTGTTTTTATTCAACAGGATATAAATTTCACACTAATTATGTGTGCAAAGAATGAAGCTTATTGCATTTCTTTTATGCTTTATTTTTTTCAGTTAATTGAATAAATTCCTATTTTTAGAAAAAATGTACTATGCAACCAACATCAGAAATAATAATTTAAGCAAAGAATTGATGATCATCACTGTCTTATTTAACTTACTTACCATATGCCTATTATACCATATGCCTATTATGTATAAAGGTTATGAATCTATAAATAATTTGTAATTGATTTGTAAATTTTTAAAAATAAAATAATTGAATTTGGACACTAAAGTCACACAAATCATTATTAAGTAACACCACAAAATAGTGTGACAATGAATTGAATATGTAAAGCCACGTCATGTTAAAATAAAATTTTAAAAATAAAAAGAATCTTCTCATTTAAGTCTCTTTGAAAAGGGAAAAAAAAATATAGTCATATAAACATAGGAAACTTTGCAAAGATGCAACAATAACTTTTAGAAATAAATTTTCCACTTTCTAAAAAATGAAATTGCTAAAAGAGTTCTGGAATCCTAGTGGTAAATTTTCCACAACGTAATGCCATGATGGTCTCCACTTGAGTCTATTTCTAAGAGTGTGGTTTTTAAAGTGACTCTTATTTTAACTTAGCAGGAAATATTAGTTGAATCACACATAAATTATCATTGGAAATACCTATCCTATTTTAAGCTCAGGTGATGTTCAAAGGGAGTGCATGAGAGAAAATTCACCTCAAGAGAACAAATCTGCTAAGATTGCAGCTTCTGGAATCAGATAGACTCAGGTCCCATGCCTATTGTAGGGGAGGAGGACATTTTCTCTCCCCAAATGGGGGTTCGTCTGGCTGGAGAACGAATTAAATTCACATAAGACAGAATAGCAAGAGAAAATTAAACAAAGCTTTATGAGGAACCATGGCCCGGGACCTTTCTTCCCGAAGGAAGAAAGGGCACCGAAGAAGTGGGGTGCACAGAGTGGTTATATAGCCCCCAAACGGGGTGTTTCACATGTGATTGAAAAGTCCCTTTTACAATAGTCACGAGGCTGCTGTCAGCACAGCGCTTGATGGAAACAGCAGGTAGTGGTCTGCTGTCTCAGAGGGCGTAGCCGGAGGCAAGTCGATTGTCTGGAGCTGGGGGTCACAGGTGAGCTCAGCAATCAGTTCCTAGCCTAAAGAAAGATGCTTAATCTTTAAGAATGCCACCGTTGGGAGGGGGAGGGAAGTCAGTTACAGGAGGTTACCAGACTAGCACAATAAAATGCAGATTTTAAGTCATTGCCTTTGGTATTGATTAAGAGTTTTTAGAGAGAAGGTCATCTCCTTTCTTCTTCCTGGTACAGAGAGGGAGGCACATTTTACAGATAGAGATTTACCTTACAAATGTAAATATGTCCTAACAAAGGGCAAGTTCCATTCTCAGAGCCTCCTTCCCTGTCCCAGTTTATCAAAAGCAATCAGCCTCAAGTAATCCTGATGCCAAAGAGACATATCTTGGGGTGGCCAATTCCAGGTCCCCACACTGTTCTACCACTTTCTGGCTGTGTGGCCTTGAGAATTGAGCACTTTGTGTCTCCTATCTTCATTTGTAGGAAGGGTCTATTAATAGTAACTGATTGGGATATTGTGAAAATTAATGCTCTGAAAGAAGTACATATATTAGTACCGTGCCTGGTATATAGTAGGAGTTCACTAATAGCGATCAGTAATGTCACTTATAGTATTTTTTTATTAAATGACAAAGAGAGTGGAGAAGAGGCAACAGAAAAAAAGATCATAAAAATAGTGAATAAAAGATAGATCACCCATAAAAGAGGCAATTATATTGATAGTAGACTTGTCAAAAGCAACAATGGAAGACAGAAAATAGTAAAATATTTTTGGACTACTGTGAGAAAATAACTGTCTACCTAAAAATATGTACTCAGGAAAAGTGTCTTTCAAAGACAAAGAAAAAATAGAGAATCTTTAGATGAATAAACATTGAGTATTTATTGCCAAGGATGTTTCATTAAAGAAAATCCTAAAGACTGCCATTCAGGAGGAAAGTAAATGATCCCAGAAATGAGACTGAGATAGTTAAACATGAAAAACAGAAAAAAATCATTCATTGTAATATAAATATCATACTCTAATGTGGTATCAAAATATCAGAAAAAAGCCTTGATTTAGAAATAAGTCCAGATGCATGCAGCGTCTATCTGCCTGATAATGCATCCTTGATTAGATTTCTTCCTGTCTCTGTCTTACTTCTCTATTCCCTTAATTTTGCTACTATCACCTACCAAATAAAATACTTTTATTCAAAATTCAACATCATTAGTAATTAGGACAACTCAAACCAAAATCACAATGAGATACTAAAGGACATAATTTAAAATACAGATAATAACAAGTGTTGACAATGGATAAACAAATGTGGTATAGCTATACTGTGAAATGTTACTCTGCAGAAAAAGGAATGATACACTGATGTATACTATTACATGAATGGACCTTTAAAATATTGTGCTCAGTGAAAGAAGCCAACCACAAAAAAACATATATTTTATGGTTATATTTATATAAAATGTCCAGAATAGGAAACTCTATAGAGACAGAATATGGTTTGCTGATTGCTTAGTGCTGGGAGAGTGGGAGGAACTGTGGAGTTATTGCTAATGCTATACGTTTCTTTTAGGGTGGTCAAAATGTTCTAAAATTGTATTGATGGTTGCACGACGCTGAATATACTCATAACCATTGAACTGTACACTTTGAATAGGTGAATTGTGTCATACATAAACTATATCTCAATAAAGCTGATATATATTTTTTAAATTAGTTATTTCACAAAAATAACAACAAATCGCTAACGCACTTATGAAATGTTGCACAATCACCCTGAAAAAACGGAGCACAAGGTAACAATGAAATCATATTTAGCACCAACTAGATAGGCAAAACTTGAGTTAAGAAGTCTGATAACAATAAGCTTTGTTGAAAAAGGGGATCAAGTAGACTGATTGCTGCCAGGGTCTGGGAGAAGGAGAGTGTTTAATGGGTACAGAGTTCCAGCTAGGGAATGTGAAAAAGTTTTGGAGATGGATGGTGGTGATGGTTGTGCAACAATGTGAATGTACTTAGTGTTACAGAACTGTACACTTAAAAATGGTTACACGCAAATTTTGTTACATACGTAATAAATAATAATATATAAAAAAGCAGAAAGAAGGAAAGGAGGGAGGAAGGAGGAAAAGAAAGGGGTAAAAAAGAAAGAAAAGAAAATGATTATCAATGAGATTTCATATACACTGATGACCAAAGTATGTATCAGAAAATAAATTAAAAAGCTGAGAACCAGATGGAAGACCTGAAATGTGATGCAGAAATAGTCCCTTCCTATGCCTTTTCCACCTCAGCTCATCTGTGGTTGACTAACTGACTCGTTGAGCACCAGAGTGAATTCTTTCCTGCCTGCAGCTACTGAGGAAGTTTTCCTCTCATTGTAATTAAAGGAAGAATCACTGAATTGAAATTGGGGAAGCCTGCGCTCATTTCTCTGTTTCGTGGACCTTGCTGTTCTTGTGCAAGCATGCTCTGCTCCTTCACTTTCTCGCCTCATGTGTTAAGTCAATTATGGAAGGTTAATGAGGGGAGTCTACATTTCTGTGTATAATGATAATACCTTCATTCTCCACCAACACATCTCCCTCTCCCTGGCCTGAATTCTGCAGTATCATAGTTGAATAATACACTTTTTACTTCTTGAGTTGAATTCAGGACTAAAAAGAAACACAACAGCTGTAGTATTGGAGAAATCAAGGAGAGTAGCATTGGTTCTTCCATTCCCACTGCAAAGGGGATTAACAAAAATTAACCGTAAATTTCTTGCTGGTTCATCAAAGCAATTCACAAGCAACTAACACAGCTCTATTTTGACTGTGAAGTTTAGGGAGAAAGAGCAATTTGGAAGAGAATTTTGTCCCTATGTGTTCTCATTATTAACTCATTCATTATGTTATAAGAAATCAAAATGTTTTTACTTCATATAAGGTCTTTTACACCTATACATTCAGAATTAAAATAAACATGAGATTTAAAGAAAAGACTAGCCATTAAATATCTACTAATATTTGTCAAAGCACATAACATTAAAGTCGCTGACTTTCCTTCAAAGAATTTTAGAGTATTTTCCACAGATGGGGTCTATATGATAGTACAAATACATATGAAAATAGAAAGTGAGTTTAAAATGATAAAATAAATAAATTAAAATTTAAAAACAATGAACAGTGTTTTCATTCTAGCTAAAATTCTATCATTATCTAATAATGAGATCTTGGAAAATTTGGTTAAGCTATACACGTTGCAAAGTGATGTGTTAGACTGGAAAATATCTAAAGTTGCTTCCAATTTTAATTTCAGAGTCCTTGAAATTTTGTCAGGTACCAAAATTGCTGCTTTCCACAATGTTAAAATCCAACCTTAAGAAATAACTGCACAACTGCTTTATGTTTTCAACCTATTATTTGGAGTTCCGTAGATGAAACTTCAAGCATCAAGCAGATTCGATTATGCTCACTTCTCAAGCAATAAAAGATGCTGCTTTGCATAGAATCCATTATTTCCATACTTCAAAATCATGCTTATGGTTGACTGACCACTAAGACAGCACTTTCACTATGAATAATTTAGTTTTTTATTCTCTTTCTTCCTAATCTTCCTGATCTAGTTGTTTCTTGTAATAAAGGACTGATCAATAGATGAATGTTAAGACTGCCTTGTGGTTCACACCTAAAAGGAATTTTAGAAAAGAAGTTCATTTAAAATTTTCTTTTACTATATTTATCTCTAGTCAGAGATTGGGAACAGAGTTCACCAGGCTCAGTTGTGTCTTCAATAAGATGTACAGCCCATAGAGTTACGTTAAGTGTTAAGTCTATAAAAGACATCCCTCGGGACTGGAATGAGAGTCTCTTCATTTTGGAGTCTACAAAATACAACACCAGGTTGAAAACATGACAGATTCTCTATAAATGTGTGTTGAATTGAATTTAACTGAAGGGAATAAGGAAAAGAATAAAGAACTTCAAATTAACTGGGCCAGACACTTTGTGAGTACTTTACAAAAGTTATCCCACAGAGGTTACTGGCTTTATGTAGATATTTTCAATAAACACACTGAGATTGCAGCTGCTCAAGCAAAAAGAACCACCATCTCATGGATTTCATTTATGGGTTAGAGCCAAGTTGTATAACTTTGGCTTGATAAGCCAGTTTCCCTTCAGATTCAAGGTTTGGTCCCATGTTCACTCTGCCTCATAATTTGCCTGTTACTCTACATTTTCCATAAGTACTTTGGATTTCATTAGAGGGTAGAAAATTAAAATTTTTAGGTTAATAAAAATGATCATATTCTGTGTACTTTGTTAAGGATTATTTGTAAAGTTGAGAATTCCCAATTTGCAAGAACTTGATTTTGCCTTCTCTGAATGTTGATAAAATTTAAAAGAAGGAATCAAAGAATAGATAGTGAAAGATGAGTATGATTCATTCAAACCCAGCAGAATTTGAAACACTGGATGAACTTACAGTCACGACAGGTCTACAGAATTAATTTAAAAAAAATTGTTAAAATGAATTACTGAATATATTTCTATCTTTACCAAAGATTTATCAGGGTCTTACTTAGTACCACATACATGTTATTATGGCCTAAAATTTATAGAATCATTCAAAGAATATTTGCTTCAGTTGAAGCATCAATATATTCTGTAGTAATTTTCCATACAAAGGACATCATATTTACACTCGAGTATTCACAACTAATTCATGTAATCAAACAAATATTTATGGAGTGGTTACTATCTGCTGAGCATTGTTTTAAGGTTGAGCCTTGGACATAAAGCTTCAACTGCCCTTGACAGCCACATTCTGGTAAACTATACTCAAATAGGGAAATATAGACCTCCAAAAAAGTAAGTAAAATATGTTCAATTAAAAATAAAAATATGTAAACAAATAGATAATATATGTTTAATTTAAGAAAACAAGGCTATGGAAAAAAGATTAATCAGTGATTTAGAAAAATAGTGATTAAAAAGGTCTTTTCTGGGGAAAAGCCAGCCATTTGAAGATCTGGTAGAAAAGCATTCTAGCAGGGGGAAAAATCAAGTGAAAGATCTCAAGTAAGGACTAGCTTGATCTTGTTTGAAGTATGGAAAGACCAGTATTGCTGGAATTTACCTAATGAGGGGAAGGGAAATTAGAATGAAGCCAGGCAAGTAGGCAGGGATCAGTCAGGTCAGGTCTTCTGGCTAAGGGGGTGGGGTGGGGGTGGATTTTACTTGATTTGAATTACAATGGGAAGCCACTGAAGTAGGGTACCCATACAATTTGTCATCCAAACCAGGACACTTGGAGAGTGAAAGGAGGCTCTATTGATAGTCATTCCAGAACAATAGGAGCAAACAAAGTGGAACATGAATATCCCCTATTGAGCATTTCTAAGCAGAGGAGTGGCGTGATATGATTTATGCTCACAAAATATTAAATTGAACTCTATGCAGAGATTGAGCAACAGAAGACAAAAGTTTAAGCAGGTAGACCAATTAGAAGTTTTTGATTATGCCCCATTGACCAGTAATTTTGCTTGTACTCAGCTTATAGTAGCAGAGATGGTGAGATGTATTCAAGCGTGAAGTCAGAGCAAACGAGAAATTTTGTTGGATTGGATATGGTGTATAAAAGAAAGAAAAGAACACAGGCTTACTCTGAGTATTTTTGCCTGAGCAAGAGGGTGAATAATAATATCATTTACTTACATAGAGTAAATTGAACAGGAGGAATAGTCAGGATAGGAAAGAAGAATTCTGTTAGGACAAATTCACTTTGAGATTAATGTTATCTCCAGGTATAGAATGTCTAATCTTAGCTCATTGCTAGACAAGTGATCAATTGAGACAAACATCCTGGTCAAACCATTGACTAGAATCCATTAACTCAGATTCAACTGCCTCAAATAACTCATAAGCAAATGTAGTATTTTTGGTTTTTTTTTGTTTTTTTTGGAGGAAGATTAGCCCTCAGCTAACTACTGCCAGTCCTCCTCTTTTTGCTGAGGAAGCCTGGCTCTGAGCTAACATCCGTGCCCATCTTCCTCTAGTTTATACGTGGGACGCCTACCACAGCATGGCTGCCAAGCAGTGCCATGTCCGCACCCGGGATCCGAACCAGCGAACCCCGGGCCGCCGAGAAGCGGAACGTGCGAACTTAACCGCTGAGCCACCGGGCCGGTCCCGCAAATGTAGTAATTTTGAAAGTCTATTCTTCAGCAGAAAGCAAACCTGATAAAAATAGTAAAACATAAAATAAATATAACATCCAAGGACATTGTTATATTTCAAAGTCCAGGTCTTTTCAAATGACCCCAATATCCAGAAAGATAGAAAATTAAAGATATGAATGTATGTAGTAGTACAAAAATGCATTAACTTCTACTTGACCTTGCTCAGGTATACTTTCCATAGTTTCTTATCCTACTGTAAGGCAGTTAGTAGATATTGGCACAGCATGCATTTTAGTACTAACAAGCAATGATACTGATGTATATGGATATCAAACACAATTTTTATTCTTGTCCTTGGGCAATATATACCATTAGTGTGAAAGGGCCACTATCCGATATGATTGGTCAGGCATTTATTCTGAATGGCTGGTGTCCATGATGTACTAGTAGTTAAAGAATGTTAATGCTACTAATAGTTAAAGAATTTAATGCTACCTTTCTATATTTTGACTCCAAAATTAAGGTTTATAGAGTTCAACATGACCAAGTATTTTTATAGAGAAAACAAAATGAAGAAACTAGAGGGGTCTATAAGCTGGCTTTTTATGTAGGAACAGAGAGAATTACAGAGAATAGTTAAACCTATAATACCTAAATATAATTAACTCCATATGGTAATATACAACAAACTATAAAGAATATACAGTAAACAAAAAATCATTCTCCATTTTTTTCTTCCTAAAGACTGTAGATAACCTTTAACCATTGTGCCTGTTCCTTGTTTCAAAACTGGCAAAACTAAATTTAATCTTTGCATATACATATGTGCTCAGAGTATACAGTCACTGAGGACTGTTTTTCACCAAAAAGCACAGAAAATTGGCTGAATCTATGTTATCCCAGTGGTGGTGTTATCTTAGCTGCAATCAGCATTGCATATGTTGCATGTTCATGATGCATATGTTCAATTCACACATGTGATTAAGCCATAAGGCACAACATAGGGAGGGGCAGAGTGCTAAATAATAAGTGGATTCTAGTAAAACAAAGGAGGTAGTAGGTGCCAGTTCTCAAGGACTCAAACAAAATCAGTAATCTTGTATTATGCATATCTCTATTCTGTTTGGGATAAAAGTTTTTAGGTTAATTGTTTTAGAATTTGTAATTTGGGCAACTCTTAGGGAAATGTCACTCTCTGAGTCTTGAGCGATATGATGGAATGAGTAGTGGGCATGGATGCAGCTAGAGCTACATTACAATGTTGACCTACTATTTATTAAACATGGACCAGATGATTACTCTTTCTGAGCTTCAGGTTTTCTCATCTATAAATGGAGCTAAGAATACATAACTTTTAGGGTTGCTCTGAAGTTAGACTAAAAAAATATTCACTTAAAATGACTTGTCCAGTATCTAACACAGTTTTAGTGCTTGATAAATGTTATTTTTGTGTTTAACAAATTGTCTTGTTGAATAGCTGTTTAGTTCTTCTTCCTAGTTTTCTTATGAAATGGTAGGACAGAAAAGGACTTCAGAAGTTTTCTCACTGTTTTTGAGGAGAACTGTGCTTATCACATACTAAATCAGAGAGTTCTCTCTTACTTTCAATAACAGATGAAAGAAGATATTTCATGAGGACTGGCAGGGTATGCAAGCTTCTACTAGTCCAAAGGGTTTCAGGAAAAAAAGAAAATACATTATTAAAGGCACAAGCATTAAATTTTGAAGGAGTAACCAATGAGCTCTTTGATTCCGATTCTTTTTGACATCTGTTGTTTCATTAGAGAATTGGAAAAGCATTCATGTATCTTAAGTTTGTGTTGGTTCGCAAACTCAGGAGTTCCCTGGGTAAAATCTGAAATTGGCCCCCATACATGGAGGTCAAGGAGAGACCAAAGAAAGAAGGAGACCACTCCAGATTGGTAGGCGGCAGGTTTGGGAAGCAAGGGAACTTACATACAAGGTTCGTCTGGAGTGGCCAAGATGAAAAGATCTCTGCCCTTACCTACCAGAATCTTAAAATTTTATATAGGAGCCTTAACCGAGTTCACTCACCTACGCCGTCCAGGTGGTCTCCACGGCGCCTTACTCTCTCCAGGCTGTATCCTTAAAAATGGCTCCAGCTGTGGGAACAGTGGGCAGAATGTACATTTCAAGGACAAAGGGTGAGGAGCCTCTGATTGCCCAGGTGGACCTCATAGGTTACTAGTGTTCATGTCCTCTCTATGGCCTCCTCCAGCGATTTACGTTATTCTATTTCCAAAATGGAGACAAATACAAGTACTAGCATCCCTCTGGTCCAAGTGTACTAAGAGACTGTCAGAAGTTTATGAAGACATTTTATCCTCCTTTCTCTGATTTTCATGCTAATACAAGAAACTGACAATCACAAGTGACAGTGTCACATAGCAGAAGACACAGACAATAAGCATGTTTATTTAACCAAGTGGTTAATATACAACAGACATTAGATCAGGTGCTTTGAATGCATTACCTTATTTAATCCTCACAATAATCCTGAGTTAGGCACATTTCCTCATTTGGAAAATAAAGCTTAGAGAGATCAAGCCTCTTAAGCCAGGGCATACAGTGGGTACATGGCAGGACCAGAATTCAAACTGTGTCCGTCTCCAAAGTAAAAACTTAATCACTAAATCATGCTGTTTCCATGGTCACAAAAAGGGAAGTAAAGTGATAGAAAACCAGAAAAAAAGTACTCTCTAGTACCCTGCAGTGGCTTTGCTACATCTAAAGCATTAATAGAAATTGATTCAGCATTATCCATACTTTAAGATAATAGCAGTTTCTCAAATAAAATTAATGTAACCTACTTTTGCACTTGATAACATCAAGTTTCTTTTCTCAGTAAGGTCTAAAGATCTAAAGAGCCCTAGTCCTATAAAGAATTAGAATACCTCTGGGTGGCATTTATGAATGCATCAAGATAGTGTCAAAATTTAAAAATTAATCAGCCTTATTTTTGTCCACAAAAATATCAAATGATTTATTTCTTGCTTTTGTCTAATTATCTGTTCAGTGCCACTGGTTTGACAAAATTGGCCTTTTATTTTGGCATAAGGTAAACACATATTAATCAATAAATTGTAGGAAATCAGAGCCTCTAAGACATTTTCCAGAAACAATAAATTCTTTTTTGCTCACTGATAACCACTTGCAGTGGGACAAATCCAGATGAGAGACCATTACCTACAAGTAGATTAATCATGTTAACTATAATGCTTTTGTGTACCATTAGAAACATTGACTGAATTAATCACTTTGGGTATCAGTTAGAAAGTGGGTGGCCTGAAATAGTTAACATCTCTAAAATTTTCAGGTACAGCACTTAGTTTCCTCATTTCTTGCATGATTGTCAAATTCAAACAGACCATAGCTATAAAATATTGGCAGAAGAAGATTCACTACCAACACCAGGACTAGTGTAGTTTTCACAAGTATGGTGAACACTGAATATAGGCATGGCGTAACTGCTAGAACCAGAGTTCACAAACATGTATAGAACTCACAGTCCCTCCCTTAAGAAGCACCTGGTTACCTCTGAGGAAGCCATAGAACCTGACGATAGATGAAAAATCAGTGATCAAAGTTGACATCACCAATGTTGGCACAAATGAACAATACATGCTCTTTGGTGTGATGCGCTGAGGGTCCAACACAAGGTCAGTGATATTCTTGCCAAAAATTCATAACTTGAATCAAGTGAGAGGGAAACCTCAGACAAGCCCAAACTGAAGAAGATTCTACAAAATAACTGGCCTGTACTATTCAAAAATGTCAACGTCAGTAAACACAAAGAGAAAAGCTGAAGAATTTTTGCCGATTAAATGAGACTAAAGAAATACGGTTACTGAATGCAATGAGTAATCCTGAATTGAGTCCTAGACCAAGAAAAGAATGGCTATAAAGGACATTTTGGGAGAGACTGATAAAATTTGAATAGGGACTGTGGATTAAACACACAATAAGACATAAAATGATGTAAAAACATAACTTTGTTCCGTAAAAGTCAACTACTTTTATAAAAGTACTTGAGGGCAAAGGAGCCCGTGTCTCCAACTTATTCTGGAAAGGTTCAAAAATCTACTTATGTTTTTATTTTACATAAATATATTTTTTTCTTTTTACAAAAATGGGATTAAATACAGTTTTGTAACTGGGTTTTTTCACTTAGCAATGTAGCTTGGAGATCTTCTATGTAAGAATATATACTATTATTTCAATCCTTTTAATAGTCTCATAGTATTTTATAGGCATTGAAGGGTATTTAAATAGTTTTGATTTTATAATATTATAAACAATATGTTATTAATATTCCTTATACCCATATCTTTATAAACCTGTCTCAGTATTTCTGTAGGAACAGTTCCTAGAAGTAGAATTATTAGATCAAAAGACATAAGTAATTTAAATACTGGTAGATGCCACCAAATCACTCTCCAAAAATCTGAATAATTTACCATCCCTTCAATAGTGTCTCAGTGTCCTATTTACCCATAGATTCCTCACCGCTGAATATTAACCTTCTAAATTTTATCCAACCTGTGTGTATCATTATTGTTTTAATTTGGGTTTTACAAATTACTTGTGGAGTTGAACTTTTTTTAATGTTTGTTTGGTCATTTGTACTTATTTTCCGTAAAATGTCTATGCTTATCACTTGCCTATTTTTTTCTTTTTGTTATTTTCTTATTGAATCATAAAAGCTACCTGTGTATTATGATCATTGCTCCTTTGCTGCATCTAAACTGAAAAAAAAATGCTTTTTTGCACCCTATGCTTGTCCTTTGCCTTTGTTTAGGATGCCTGTTAAGAACTCTAAGCTTTGTGTAGTGAATTCTGTCAATCTTTTCTTGACATATTCTGAGATTTACATCTTGTTTAGGAAGGTTTCCCTATCTTTAATTCTAAAAATATCCTTCTATATTTTCTTCCATTACTTTTAAAAATATTTAGATATTAATCTACTAGTAATTGTTTACATAGTATGAGGAAGCTATGGAAATAAAATTGTTTCCAAATAAATGTCCATCCTATTCCATTTTGTGCTTAATTTTATTTCCCTACTAATTTGAAGTTCAATGTTTTTCATATATTAAATTCCCATATAGCTTCTGTTTCTGTTCTCCCTATTCAATATCATTGATTATTCCTGAAAAAATACTGAGCTCTCTGATATATTGAAGTATATGTCAGGGCAATGCTCTCCCTCTACTCCCTGCCTTGTGCGTGTGGTATAATGGTTAAAAACACAAATTCCAGAGCCAATCCTGCCCATAGTGCTTTCTGCCCACTGGCATGTCAGTTGAATTTTTGTACCTCAATCCCTTATCTGTAAAAGTTGCAAGAGTATAAGATTGTTATCATCATTATAGAATTGCTAGGATTATAGGATTATTATTGATTGTTATAAATAAATGAATTAATGTGTGTAAAATTATTAGATCAGTATTTATCATATAATAAATACTCTATAAATGCTCCCTATTACTATTACCACCTTCCTTTGTTTTTCAAATATAGTTATTCTTTTGCAATTTTTGCTTTATGTAAACTTTTGCAATTTTCTAGTGGGAAAATTTGCAGTTCTCCAATTTCCATAAATATTACCATTTATTTGTACTTTGTTAGACAGGGCAACGGGTACTAAGTTCATTATACGTGAAATTCTTTTTGTGTAGCTTAGCATTGTGGACCAATGAAGTCCTATCTTCATATGAAGATAAATAAAGAAAATATAGTAAATAAAGTCCAAAATAGCCCTCCTATCGTTTTGACCTGCTATGGTTAAAGCTGCCCTCTCTGACTCCCAACAAACAACTCCCAGGACTCTGAGGAGAACACTTTGAAAGTCTCCATTCTGGAATAATTTTTATCTTATTATGTAATCTCTTAACACACGTATGTTTGTCTCAGTGAACTGTGACTGAGTTATTGTGCTTCATTATCTGAGAGCAGGTTGCCATTTGGTGTACTTCATAAGAAAAACATCCTTAGATGATACTCCAGAATTTGCAATTTCAGGAAAGAAAGCAATAAGTGACCACCATTCCCGTCTATTCCAAGATTGCACTTTACTAAAGAGGCATAATAGATTAATGTGCACCATATGAAAGAATTTTTTAACAAAATTCAGTAAAGCCTGTTTAAATGGGTTCACACTATAACATATGGTTAAGTGAGATGATATTATAATTATATCCACTTTATTATGGTAGATATGTTAACCACATTAGTCTTTTGTAGAAAATATACTACTTGATTTTGTGGTCCAGCAGTGCTTTTATTGATTGTGTTCTTGATTTAATATAAACAGCTCCCTAAACTATAAATACTCTAATCAAATTTCTGTATTTTTATATTTATATGATCACTTCTGTTGAGCTAAAAATACAATTCACCAGTCACTGTTATAAACGTAATCCATTGAGTCTAAGGCGTTATAACAGGCTGTATTTGTTCTATTGTTATACTTTGTTCAACCAAGTGACAGCATGAACTTGCATCTAAAATACAAGTTATTGTATACTGCAGGCCAAAACATAGGCTGGTTCTGGAGTATGAGCTAATAGTGCAGACATGGGATAACAGTGAGTGGCTCTCTGGGTTCCAATGAGCAAGGCAACCTTCCAGTTCATCTGAGAGAAGCACAGTCCAACATTATCATAGCAATGTATCCATCTGTGAGCCTTGGTAGCTCTGAATGAGTGCATCGCAGAGACTGTGGCTGGTTAGCCAGTTACTGAACGTTGCACACTGCTTTGCCTGTGTGACAATAAAAGGGACCACAGATGGGACTATTGTGTTGGGCAGGCTACCAATAGTGGGTATCCTGATGCATTGTGTCATCAAAGTATACAATGTCACAGCAAAAAAAAATGGATGACTGTCAACAAAGGGCTATTATGTTGAGTCATGCTAGATACTTTGACTCGTTTGTGGAGAAGAGAAAAATGAATTTGAATTATTCAATAAAGATAATCTCCTATATGCCTTGTAATTGCTAGATAAATCATTATATATGTGACTCACATAACATGCATTTTACCACGTAGAGATTAAATTCAATGATTTTTAGTTGAACAATAAACAATTACTTCAAAACTTGAAACTTGGAATCCTTAGAATTTAATGAACTCTTTGAACATTTTCTCTGTTCCAACCTGAGAAAAACACATCTGCAATATGATCATAGTCCCATGCGATACACAGGTTAAAAGGAGTCTAAAAATGAGGAAAATTTTCCAAGAAAACAACTAACAATTTTGGAGCAGAATTCAAATCAGTCTGTCTAATTTCAAAGCCTCTAGCCTAACTTGAAATCATGCTTCTCTCACTGTAAATTCAATTCTTCCCCCGCAAGCCAATCCTCTTCAATTTATTTCTTTGATTTGAAAATTATCAAAATATGTATAGCAAACCTTGAATGTAAACCCTCAAGACGTAACAAAGGTTAACACCTTGGCATATTTACTCCATTTTTTTTAATATAAAAGAAGAAAACTATTCAGATAGTGTTGAATATTCTGATTCTTAGTCACATTTTCTTATTCCATCTCCAGAGACAACCACTATCATGAACTTGGAGTGCATTCTTCCAGACAGTGTTTCTAATTCTTTTAGTGCATATATATTATCTATAAGACATGGACATTACTTAATTACGTGTTGATTTACATAAATGGTATTATGCTGGGCAAATGATTCTACAACTTTCATTTTGCAAATTGACATGTAATCTAGTTGATTCATTTTAACAGCTGCATAATAATATATCTATGTTTTATTTATCCATTCCCCTGTTGATGAGTATTTAGATATCAAACATTACGATTTCAAATAAATCTGCAGCAAACAGCTTTCTGCATGTTTCCTTATAACACATGTGAAGTATCTCTAAAGTATATATGTACCTAAAAGTGTGTTCTCAATAGTCAGTGCCCACACCGTCCAGTTATTTTAAACACAACTCCTTTGTACAACGTGCCTTTACCAAATATTATACCAACAGAATATTTTATCGGTAGTGTACAAATAGGTCCATTTCTCCATAGTTGCCAATACTAAGTACTTTTGAAAAAAATTTTGTTGTTTAATCTATCATTTTTGTGGACTGAATGTGCACCCCACCCCCAACTCATATGCTGAAATTCTAACCCTCAATGTGACAATAATTGGATGTAGGGCCTTTGGGAGGTGATTAGGTCGTGAAGGTGGAACCATCATAAATGGGATAATGCTCTTATAAAGAGACCCCAGAGAGCTCTCTTGGCTCTCTGCATGTGAAGATACAATGAGAAAACAGCCGTCTATGAATCAGGAAGCGAGTTCTTATTAGACACCAAATCTGCCAGCATCTTGATCTTGGATTTTTCAGCTTCCAGAACTGTGAGAAATAAATGTTTGTTGTTTAAGCCACCCAGTCTGTGGTATTTTTTTGCTATAGAAGAGCCTGAATGGGCTAAGACACTCTTATACAAAAATCTGTAAAATCTATATAGGTAGGTGGATTTTTAAAGAATAATAAATGAGTCTCATGGTATTCACCACCAAGCTTAAAAGGTAGTACGTTATTGGTCCCTTAGAAGTTGTGTGTCTACCAAATCACATCACTCTCACTCTCTAGAATGCATTTGTGCTCATCCTTTTCATCCATATAGATTTTACCATCTGGGTATGAACATCCAGTTTTGAAAACCTCAGTAGGAAGCGCAAATCTAGACGCGTAATAAACAGAGACGTTATCACTATTAGAGGAAGGCTTTCAGGAGAAGCTCTGTTGATGCGTTTCGAAGTCTGTGAGAGTATACAAGAGCCCCTTCTGGGGAAGTTAGCGAGCAAGGCTATAAGAGTCAAGAAGAACATAGAGCTCAGGTAACTTGAGCCATCTACCTAGGCTGAAGTAAGAAGTAGGTATTGGGGGATGTCCAATGAAAACATAATCAGGAGTGAATGATTCTGCATTTTCTGCTTCTAAGTTCACTAAAACCCAACTTTAGCTCCAAAAGTTGGTCAAGGAAGAACATTTGTGGGGTCCAAAGAGTGTCTTCAATTGATTCAAACAATAAAGGATTAGGAGAGGAGCAAGAACTTCATCAGCACATGGTTTAATCCAGCCAAGTACAGATGAGAATCTGGGCCAGGTTCTACTTGGACACTGTGCCCTCAGGTTAATAATGGCACATGGGCAATGGAAAGGTTATTCAAGTCAGACTTCAAAATGTTTATTTCTTGAGTAACTTTTCTCTAATCTCGTCTGGGGCACAGCTGTTACCCTGGGATCCTCCTTCATCATCTTACTGAAAGTTCTCTTTAACTGTTTCTTGTGTTAAATCTCCTCTTTGATATGTCCCATTTTAGTCTCTGTCTTGGTTTATTTTGAGCTTCACAAAGATAAGCTAGTTTAGTTCACCAATACAGAGAGAACTTTGATATCAGAATTTCAAGCTTGTCCTCAGGTACTGGTCAGGTCGCCCACAGGGACCTCCAATCTCCTGTTTGGAAGGTAAAGACCCAGGAGCACAGTAGTGGAGAAGGATTAGGGTCTCTGAATTCATCAATCAGTATAGAAATCATCATTTAATCACTTTGTTTTGGGGAATATTTCTCTGTGCTCATTTCCACCAACACCCTCTGTTTTACTCAATTCACAGCATAAACTTTTAGCCTTCTGTTTCATTGAAGAAGAGGCAATTTTCCAAATAGGAAAGTTTTTTGAAGAGACCTAGAGACATTAATGCATCTAAATAGCTTTTACCCAGTCTTCCCCATATTAGACACCGCCTCCCCTTCTGATTATATGGTCCTTGACATTTCTGGCAATTTTTGAGAATTATTCAGTAGACATTCTGTAGTCTTCAGCTTTCCTCATGTCAAGCTTGGAATCTGGCTTTCTCATGACTGATAAACCAGTTGCCATTTCTCCATCTGCTGCTTTCCAGCTTATGAAATTTTGTTGCTCTTGCCTTTAGTCTGTGTTTCTCATCCTCGCAGTCACTAAAGTAAGCATTATAAAGGCTAAGGTAAAATAGTAGATTTTTGCTGAAAATATAAGCAAGCCAAACAATTCCTGCCTGAGTTCTCCTCTATTCTTTCATTAAACTTTTTCCTCAAGTTTTTAAAAAACAGAATGCCCTGTATGAGAGTCTATGCATCAAAAGAAATCTTGACAATGGTCATTGGAATGCTTCACACTCATTCAAATGAAACTGAGGAATTTGAAAGTATGGATGTAATTTGTGGGAATCTTAAACGTGAATCAGAGAAAATCACACAGCTAGAATAGGGTTTTTTTTTTTTTTTGCAGCCCATCAAATGCTAAACAAAAACAGTGTGTGAAATGCTGGTAGAAAATATGCTTTGCTGTTCTTCAGATTATGTGATGAGCGGAGGAAAATGATGTAAGAAATAATAACAAATGATATACACCAGTCTCTCCAAAATAAATTACTAAATTAAATGACAGCACTTTCTAAGAATATTCAGTGTGCTAAAGAATGAGGATCTAAAGGCAAAAGATATAGTCCATGCCTCTAAGAAGCTCACAGTCAAATGGAGGAATCAGATTGTCGAGTGATAGCAGGACTCAAGGCTTATGTCTATGCTGCTTCTCTCTCTCCCTAGAACATTCTTTTTCCTACTCTTTGTTTGACTGGCTTCTTCCTTTTAGATATGAGCTAAAATGACACCTCTTCCTGACCACCCTATCCAAAGTAGATCCCCCATTTGCACCTACTATTATTATTTCCATCTTAGTGTTCTGTTTGTTTCTTTTAAGATATTAATCAAAATGTATGATTATTTTATTCTTATTTGTTCTTTTTTCCCTTTCTTTTTCCCACCACTGGTCAAGGACGATATCTCTTTTGTTTCCCATTTTATCCACACTGACTGAAGCAGTTCTTGATACACGGCATATTGGGGGAATTAAGAAATATTTTCTATCTAAACTTCCCAGCAGCACATGAGCTAAGTCTCAAAGCATTTGTAGGAGTTAGCCATTCGTAGAGGGTATTTGAGAGATCATTTCAGGCAAGCAGAGAGGTATGTGAGAAACCACAAATTGTTTAATATAGCACGAGTGAGTACTTTGGTAATGAGGATAAAAAGGAACCTGAGAGAAATAAAAGTGAAGAGGAAAGTTGAGCAAACTCATAAATTATTGCCCCATCACAAATTCTTGAGCACCATTGCAATATTTTAAGAAGGTAAAATATAAGAATAAGTGTTTTATTTTAGAAAGTTAAATCAGAGAAAAGTGAACAGGATGGATTTGAGTAGGGGAAAGCTACAGTTATCACTGTTGATATAGTAGTTATCCTCCAGAAAAATAAGAATTTGAACTTTAGAAGCAGTTCATGTGGAGAAGAAAGATGAAGAGCTTTAGAATCAACAGTATTTGCTGATCTACTCGATATTGTGAGTGAAGGAGACAGATAAATCAAAGATCTTTTTCAAATACTGGCATAGACTGTTAAATAGAAAATAGTGCCATATACTAAAATGAAGAAAATAAAAGGAATATGTTGGGGTGTGTAGAGAGGAAGGATAAGGAGTAATATCACCTTTAGATTGGGCTTTTGCATGCATTTAAGATGCCAATTGTATAATCGTTCCTACTTTGTGTCGCTTTTTAAAATTGTTTTCTTTACTTGGACCCTTCATGTGACATTTCCTAAATATTCATTAAATGTATGTCTCTCTTTCTGATTTGCTCCTCTGAGGCTCTGTAATGTATAACTGACCAGACATTTAGAGACTGGAATAGAAGAATGTTTCAAGAAGACAGAAATCAGACTTAAGATTCTCTTAATTATCACTTTTTTGTTTAAATACTGGCTTGCTGACTATGGAGGACAAGTAATACTACTTAAATAATTATTTTGAAAAGAAAAATTCATTTTTGCTGTGGCCAAAGGAAGAGTAGTAGCTCCATTATAACCCTATTATCTCACATTAGCTGAATGCAAATAATGACTAATTCCTATAACATATGTTTTAATTTTGTAAAGAAAATCTAAATGATAAAGTATTGTCTTTTTCATGCAGACACAGTACAGGCAAACATAATTCATTAATGCAAATTTAAGGTAGTAACCCAGGTGTAAAGAAAATGTAGATAACACCAAAGTGCTTTAAAATGATTAGACTTGAGGGAGTTCATATATGATAGAGGAGAACTTTGCAAAAGGACTAAATTCTTTCATATATTCAAGAGGAGGTATTTTTCAATATATAATTCAAAATAGAGCATTTTAATATTATTGTTTTGAAATTTCCCAATTTGTATCTAAAATTCATAGCAGATATTTATTGTTTCCGCTAATTTAAAAATGGAACAAATGTGTCTATTTGAGAATTGTTAACAAAAATTTTTCCATGAAATAGCTGGTGTTGTTAAAATATTAATTGGTTGGATGCCATATTAATAAAAAGGAAAGGTATAAGATTATAAAACAATCAAGTGATTTTTTTGTTTCTTTCACTTTCTCAAAATACAAGACAGGACATTAAACATAAGAGCAGTCAGACAAATAATTAAAAATAAATATGTGCTGTTTCTTTTTCTGTCATAATGCCTACTGATACAATATTAATCTCACCACTAGATTAACTCTCTGTGTAATCTTTGACTTCTCATCTTTAACATCTGAAAGTTCAGCAACACGAAGTTCACATTTTGGTTAACAGTCAGACATTTCATTTAATGAATTAAAATTTTGGTCAAATATCCTCATTTACCACTGTATTTCATAATGTTATATGATATCAGAATTCTCCCTACCCAAATCTATGTATGTATTACATGCCTAACCTTGTTGTGTTTAAAATAAACGTATATCTTGGAAACAAAGGGTAAAAAAAAAAAGATAAGAAAAATGTGAAGAATTGAAAAGGAAAAAATCTGGAAAAAACTAAATGGAATGAGTTCCTTGGAGCAATGTCTAGTTTCTGGTCTAGGCAGAGAAGGTATTATATGAGATAGAGGCATCCTGTTGCACCAGAAATCAAGACACCTTCAAAATTAGTGGGATAACATCAAACCAACAAGCAAACAGGTTTAAGAATCCCACACAGAACAAAACGGAGCACCAAAAGAATAATAATTTCAGGGGAATAATATAATCTTAGAAAACCCAAGAATTAATATTCAGAAACAATAAAGCCAGAAAACAATTATAGGTCAACATTTGATTAAGCATTTCCTTACTGTGAAATTGGTAACTAAAGTAAAAAAAGTAAACACACCTCATCCTTTCAGTTAGGAACTATATTTTATGGTAAATAAAGAGCTTCACTAAGAGGGAAAATGTTTGACATTATGGAAGAGAATAAACTAATATTACTGCAGAAATGATACAGTTGAAATACTGTTTTAAACTTGTACTCTTCAAGTAGTAGAGCCTTAATTTATGTAATATATAATATATAATAATATAATATAAAATATATCATATATAATAATACATAATTATATTAATAATTAATATAATTATGTATTATTATATAATATTATAAAGTATATAATATAGTATATAAGTGAAATTTACAGAACTACAAGGAAAATTATTAAAAACCTGAAATCAAAACAGAAGACTGTAAGACTTCTCTCTCCATAATAAATAAATTGAGCAATGGAAATATTCAGTATGCTACAAGAGATTTAAGCAATTAAAACAATATAATAGGAATATACAGAACTCCATACCATGCAATAGCTGAATACACATTTTTTAGCATATATACACATATAACTTACAAAACTGTATTTAAATTCCAGACAATAAATTAACAATAAATATCAGAGAATCATAATTGTACTGATTATTTTCTACTGACAAAGAAATTTTAAAATATGTATTAGTTACAAAAGTACCTATAAAATGCCACAAATATTTGGAAATGTTTACAAAAGTATTACAAAAGAAAGAAAATTTCTAATATATATGTAACTGGAGACTCAGAAAGAGAGGAGAGAGCAAACGGGCACAGTGGCAATATTTAAAGATATAGTGGTCGAGAATTTTCCAAAACTAAGGAAGGAATTTAACCCACTAATTTAAAAAGCTCTGCAAGCCAAGTAAGATAAATACAAACAAAATCGCACTTAGGCACACCATAGAAAAACTGCTAAAAATCAAAATAGAAGCAAAATCTTAATAACAATGAGAGAAAAAGAAGATAGACTATATTTAAAGTAGAATTAACAACACTAACAGAGACTTCTCAATAGAAACAGGAGAAGCTTTAAAAAAATGATGTCATTACAACACTGAAGGAAAATAATGGTCAACTTTGATTCTATACCTGGCTAAAATATCCTCCAAAGTGAAAATGAAACAAAAATGTTTTCTGACAAAATCAGAAAATGTATTGTCAGTGTGTACACTAAAAGAAAAACTAAAAGGAATAATTTAAGCAAAAAACAGTGATTTCTGATGGAAACATAAAGATACAGAAAAACAGACCAATAAATGTAAGCGGTAAATACTGGGTAAGCATAAATGAACATTAACTACAAAAAGCTACACTTGGAAAATTCCATATGTTCCACTTAAGCATCTAAGGAGCTTAGAAGTTGCTACTCCATCTTTGCAATAAGTAAAAAGATGAACAAACTGAAAAATCAACAAATCTCCTTGGATTCATCAGAGAAGTAAGGTCACAGGGCAAACTGTTGCCCTAAAAATGAGAGAGACAGAGATCAATACAAAGAATCACAACGTACTGGAGTAGAAATCCAAAAGCAGAAATCTCTGCCAGAACCAATGCTGGGGTAGGAAAATCTAAACTGTAATTGGCAAATTGCTGGAGGCTCAGTGTGGACAAGTCTGAGAGTTAAAAACTCCAGGAGACCCAGTCATAGGAAAGCCCTCATGCTTTTGTGAGTTTTACCTCTAGGAGCTCAACCGGGTCCTCACTGTGAATATCAGAGAAAAGTTCACTCACACAGGGCGAGGTGAAAAGTAATCAGTTTGAAATAAGTCAGAGTATTTTGCTCTTGTAAACAAGGACTGACCTCAGGAGAAACTATTTTATAGGACCCTAACCCACCTGTGGGAAGGGAAATACCCAACTACAGCTTTATTTAGTTATGCTATCCTTCCTAAGGAGACAAAAAAAAAAAATAAAACCCTGAGAAGCACTAATGAAATTCACAGTCCAGGGGCACAGGCTCAAAAAAGGTCTGAGACCTAATCATAGAACTTGAGAACACTTTCCCTCCCCCAACTTATTTCTTCCATTCTACCAAAGACCTAATTACAGCAGTTCCCTTTACCCACCCATCAAGACATATCACAAGACAAAACCTCAGTTTGAAGAGACAGAACAAGTATCAGAACCAGAATTAGATATGACAGGAATGTTGGAATTATCAGACCAAAAAACTTTTTAAACTATGACCAATACTAAGGGATTTAATAGAAAAAGTAGACAATATGCAAGAACAGATGATTAATATAAGCAGAGAGATAGAAATTCTAAGAAAGATTCAAAAAGAAACACTAGAGATAAAAAACATTGTAGTAGAAGTGAAAAATCCTTTGATGATTAGGAGACCAGAAACAGCTAAAGAAAGAATCTCTGAGTTTAAGGACATGACAATAGAAACTTCCAAAACTGAAAAGCAAAGAGAAAAAAAGGCTTAAAAAAACCCACAGAATATCCAAAAACTGTGGGACAACTACAAAAGGTATAACACACATGTAGTGGGAATACCAGAAGGAGAAGAGAGAAAAGAACAGAAACAATATGTGAAACAATAATGATGAGAATTTCCCCAAATTAATGTCAGACAATAAATCATATACCCAAGAAACTCAGGAAACAGCAACCAGGATAAATGCCAAAAGAAATCTATGCCTAAGCATTCATATCCAAATTTCAGAAAATCAAAGACAAAAAAATCTTGAAGAAAGCCAGAGAGGAAAAGGAAAACACCTTAGCTACACAGGAGTAAACATAAAATTATATCCGACATCTCAGAAATCATGAAAACAAGAGGAGAGTGGAGTGAAATATTTAAGACATTGAGAGGAAAATAACCCACCAAACTAGAATTCTGTGCCCTGCAAACTACCATTCAAAATTGAACAAAAACTTTCTTAGACAAACAAAAACTGAAGAAATTTGTTGCCAGTAGACCTGTCTTGCAAGAAATGTTTTAAAAAGTTCTTCAGAGAGAAGGAAAATTATATATGTCAGATACTACGATATACATAAAGAAAGGGAGAGCATTAGAGAAAGAATACGTGAATGTAAAATGGAAACAGTTTATTTTTCTATTTTTAATTTATATTAAAATTTTAATATCAATTTTGATATTTAATTGATATTGTAATTGTTATTACAGATAGCAATTGTCCAAAATACCAATATCAACAATGTATTTGATTATGTAGGCTTAGATGTACAAAAATGCTTATGTATGTTTATGTATACATGAGATGAATGATGGCAGTGACACAGGGATGAGAGGGAACAGTTAGGAATATTTTGTTAACATAAGGTACTTTCCCTACCTGTGAAGTGGTATAGTATTATCTCAAAGTAGACTTAGATTAGTTGTAAATGTATTGCAAACCCTAGGGCAATGGCTAGAAAAAGCAAAAAACAAAACAAAACAAAAAAAGTGTAATTGCTATGTTAAGAAAGGAGAGAAAATTAAATTACATAAAATGCTTAATTAAAAGTACAAAAGGCAGAAAACATGTGGAAGACAAAAATGGGACTAAAGAACAAGGCAGCAAGTAGGAAAAAGTATCAAATAGAAAATAGTAACAAATATGGTAAATATTAATGAAACTATTGATAATCATTTCAAATGTTAATGTTCTAAATGAAAATAAAAAACAGAGATTATCAGAATGTATCAACAAACAAGACCCAATTATACACTGTTTACAAGAAACCCACTTTAAATATAAAGACATATATAAGTTAAAAGTAAAGGGATAGAGAAAGATATATCATAACACTAACAGAAGAAAGTGGGAGTAACTATATTAATTCACCTAGGGCAGACTTCAGAGCAAGGAAATTTATTAGGGATAAACAGAGGCACCACAAATGATAAGGGGTCAATACTCCAAGAAGACAGAACAATCCTTAATGTGTATGCACAACAACAGAGCATCAAAATATGTGAGACAAAAATTGATAGAACTGCAGGGAAAACAGATGAATCCAGTATCACAGTTGGAGATTTCCCTCCAACATCCCTGTATCAGAAATCAACAGGTCCAGGACACAGAAAATAAGTAAAGCTGTAGTTGAACTCAACAGCACAATTAATTAACTGGATATAATTAACATCTATAGACTACTTCATCCAACAAGAGCAGGTTACACATTCTTCTCAAGCTCATATGGAACATTCACCAAATAGACCACATTCTGAACCATAAGATGTACTTTAACAAATTTAAGAGTAGAGATCATACAATGTATGTTCTTAGACTACAATGGAATTAAACTAGAAATCAATAACAGAAAGATAGTTAGAAAACCTCAAAATACTTAGAAATTAAGCAATATACATTTTTTTAGGAAGATTAGCCCTGAAATAACATCTGCTGCCAATCCTCCTCTTTTTGCTGAGTAAGACTGGCCCTAAGCTAACATTCATGCCCATCTTCCTCTGTTTTATCTGTGGGATGCCTACCCACAGCATAGCTTGACAAACAGTGCCATGTCTGCACCCGGGATCCGTGCTGGCAAACCCTGGGCCACCGAAGAGGAACATATGCACTTAACTGCTGCACCACTGGGCCAGCATGCAATGTACATCTAAATAACACATGGATCAAAGGAGAAATCATAAAGAAAATTTAAAAATATTTGGACTAAATTAATATAAAAATACAACCTATCAAAATTTGTGAGATGCAGTGAAAGCAGGACTTAGAGGGTAACTTATAGCACTGAATATTTATTAGAAAAGAAGAAAAGTTTAAAATCAGCCATCTAAATTTCTACCTTAGGAGACCAGGAAAAGAAGAGCAAATTAAATCCAAAGTAAACAGAAGGAAAAAAAAAAAGAATAAGAGCAGAAGTCAATGAAATGGAAAACAAGAGATCAATAGAAAAAAATCAACAAAACTAAAAGATGATTATTTGAAAATATCAATGAAATTGATAAGCCTCTAGCCAAGCTAACTAAGAAAAAAAGAAGAAGGACATAAATGACTAATATCAGAAACACAAAAGGGTACATTACTACAAATCACATGGACAGTAAAATGATAATAAAGGAATACTATGAACGACTCTATGTCCACTAATTTGATAACCTAGATGAATTGGACTAGTTCCTTGAAAGACACAACCTGCCAAAAGTCACACAAAAAGAAATACACAGTTTGAATAGGCTGATATCTATTAAAGAAATTAAATCAAAAATTAATTGAAACAGAAAGCACCAGACCAAAATGGGTTCACTGGCTATTTATACCAACATTTAAGGAAATACAACCTCTTCTAGAAAACAGAAGCAAAAGAGAACACTTTCTAACTCATGAGTTCAGCATTAGCCTAATACCAAAATAAAACAAAGACATTATAATGAAAGAAAAATACAAACCAATCTCTTGTGAACATAAGTGAAAAAATCCTCAACAAAATATTAGCAAATAAAATCCAACAATGTGCAAAAAGTATTATAGCCCAACACCAATTGGGATTTATCCCAGGCACGCTAGGCTGTTTTAACATTTGAAAATCAATCAATGTAACCCATCACATCAACAACTAAAGAAGAAAAATCGTTAGATCTTATCCATAGATTCAGAAAAAGCCTTTGACAATATCCAACATTCATTCATAATAAAAACTTGCAGTAAACTAGGAACAGATGAGATCTTTCTCAATTTGATAAAGAATTTCTACAAAAACCCTACAGCTAACATCAAACTGTATGATGAGAAACTCAAAAATTTCCCACTGAGATTAGGAACAAGGCAAGGATGTCTCCTCTCACCACTCCTTTTCAAGTTAGTACAGGAAGACCTTGCTAATGCAGTAAGACAAGAAAAGGAAATAAAAGATATACAGATTGGGAAGGAAGACATAAAACTGTCTTTGTTTGAAGATGACATTATCCTCTAGGTAGAAAATCTGAAAGATGTGATGAAAATCTCCTGGAACTAACAAGGAAATATAACAAGGTTGCGGGATACAAGATTAATATACAAAAGTCTATTAGTTTTCTTATATAACAACAATGAACAAGTGGAATTTGAAATTAAATACATAATACCATTTACATTAACTCCCCCCAAAATGAAATACTTAAATATGAGTCTAACAAAATATGTACAAGATCTATATGCGGAAAACTACAAAATTCTGATGAACAAAAATCAAAGCACTAAATAAATAGAGATATACTATGTCCATGGATAGAAAGACTCAATATTGTCAAGATGTTAATTCTTCTCAACTTTGTCTATAGATTCAGTGCAATTCCAATAAAAATCCCAACACATTATTTTATGGATATGAACAAACTGATTCTAAAGTTTATATGGACAGGCAAAAGACTTAGAATAGCCAACTCAACATTGAAGAAGAACAGTGAGAAGACCGACACTTCCTGTCTTCAAGACTTATTATAAAGCTACAGTAATCAAGACAGTGTGGTATTGGTGGAAGCAAAGACAAATCAATCAATGGAACAGAATAAAGAGCCCAGAAACAGACCCTCATAAATACAGTCAACTGACCATTGACAAAGGAGCAACAGTAATACAATTGGAGCGAACAGTCTTCTCAACAGTTGTGCTGGAACAACTGGATATCCACATGCAAAAATATGAATCTAGACACAGACCTTACCCACTTCACAAAAATTAACTCGAAATGGATTATAAACCTAATAGTAAAAACACAAAACTATAAAACTCCTGAAAGACAACATAAGAGAAAATCTAGATGACTTTGGGTATGGTGATGACTTTTTAGATAGAATACCAAAGATATAGTAATGAAACAAATGTGAAAAGATATGAGAAGCTGCCTGTCATTAAGATTTAAAGCTTCTGGTCTGTATAACACAATGCCAAGAGAATTAGAAGACAAGTCACAGACTGGGAGAAAAAATTTGTAAAAGACACATCTGATAAAGAATTGTTATTGACAATATGCAAAGAACTTTTAAAACTCAACAATGAGGGAAAAAACAACCAATTTTAAAATGAGCAAGAGATCTGAACAGACACCTCACCAAAAAAGGTATACAGATAGCAAGCATATATATGAAATGACACTCAGCACCATATGTCATCAGGGAAATATAAATTAAAACAATGAGATATGATTACACATGTATTAGAATGGCCAAACCTGGAACGCTAACATCATATGCTGGTGAGGAAGTAGAGAAACAGGAACTCTCATTCCTTGCAGGTAGGAATGGAAAACTGGTACAGCCTCTTTGGAAGACAGTTTGGCTGTCTCTTACAAAAATGAACATAACTCTCAACATATAACCCAACAATTGTGCTCCAAGGAATTTATCCAAAGGGGTTGAAAACTTACATCCACACAAAAGCCTACACATGGTTATCAGCTTTATTCATAACAACCAAAATTTTGAAGCAACCAAGATATCTTTCAGTAAGTAAATAGATAAACAAACTGGGTGCATCCAGACAATGGAGTATTATTTGTTGCTAAAAAGAAATGAGCTATCAAGACATGAAAAGACATGGAAGGAAACTAAGAGAAAAAAGCCAATATGGAAAGACCACAAACTGTATGATTCCAACTACGTGACATTCTGGAAAAGGCAAAACTATGGAGACAATGAAAAGATAGTGGTTGTCAGGGTTCAGAGGGTAGAGAGGGAGAAATTGGTGGATCACAGGATTTTTAGGGGAGTGAAACTATTCTGTATGATACTCTAGTGATGGACACATGTTATCTTACATTTGTCAAAACCCATGGAAGGTACAATACCACAGGTGAATTTTAACATAAACTATGGACTTTGAATGATAATGATGTGTCAATGGAGGTTCATCAGTTGTAACAAATGTACACTATGGTGCAGGACGTTGATGATGGGGGAGATTGTGTGCAGAGGTGGGGCAGTAGCTATATGGGAACTCTCTTATTCTGTTCAATTTTACTGTGTACTTAAAAGTGTCTAAAAATTAAAGCTTAATAATTTTAACAAAAAAGCGATATTAGTAAAGTTTTTGTGGGTTCCTATGGGAATGAGGATAATTTTTTCCAGAAGTTTTGTTGAAAAGGAGAACCGAAAAATGGAAATTAGAAGTAGAAGAGGCTAAAGATACACACTGAGTTTAAAACAAAGACAGGCAGTTTTAAATCATATTTGTGTGTTGTTGAGAATAATCCTCTAGAGAGGGCATTATGATGAAGAAATAGTAACTGCAGAAAGAAGTCCCTATAAACTGAGAAGAATAGAGAACCAGAGTTAAAAGAAAGTTTTGACTTTTAATAGAAGTAAAGATGACTCTTTCATGGTAAAAGTTGAGACAGAAGCTGTAGATCCTGATGCCAGTAGAAGTGTGGTCTGGATAAGAAAATCAGAACGTTACTGTTGGTTGCTTCATTTTCAGTGTGACAATTTCCTGAGAGGTGAGGAGAGATTCATGTGGGGCTTTCAGAAACGAGATTATTTCATTGCTATCTGAGAGAACATTCATTGATAGGATCGTTTGTCAGTACTCGCTGCCCAATGGAAAACCAGTCAGCCTGGTTTTGTAATTTGCCAAATGATCCTCCAGGTCATCAACATTTAAACTAACAGGATGTAAAATCTTGCCCAAACTGTATATTATCAGTACTTTCTATCTGTGACAATGTGACAGGTGATTTTTAAAGCTCTTTTATTCTAGAATTCTCTTATTATTAGTCAGATTGAGAATGGTCTCTTGTGTTTATAGGCCAGTGTTCCTCCTTGCTTCATGAATTGTCTGCTCATATCATCTGCTCGGTTTTCTATTAAATTTTCTTTCTCATTTATTTTTTAAAAATTTTATGTTTTATGGATGCTATTGCACTTTTAATCATGTATTCTTAGTCTTTTGACTTTTTACCCTGTGTATTATATTGATGTGTTTTTAATTAGCGATAATAATGAAGAAATATTTTATAAAACAAAATTTTTAATATTTTCTTACAAAAATAACAAAAATCTAAAGTCAAACTCTAACAACATTTCCAAAACTGTTTATGATCATAGACTCATTGGTTTTCTGCTGAAATTCAAGGGCTAGAAAGTTTCTGATGAAATCTATGGACACAGACAAAAGAATATATACATATGCAAAATTTTGCACATAATTCCAGTGGTCTCATAAAAGACCCCAGTTTAACAATCTCTTTTAAACATGGATATTCATTTTTATTTAGTAATTTAAAATAACATAAATATATTATATTCATACAATATTGCACAGCTCTTTAAAAACAAGGTTTTCAATGTTTTTATTGACTCAATATAATGTTAAACCTAGGAGACAGTCTTAATGCTGTGGTCTCAATTAACAACATAAATTTAAATTATTGTTATATGGGTTAGAAAAGGGTAGGATTAGAGTCAATGACATTTAGAAGACTATTGTGATGATACAAGTGAATATAATGGTGGCCTGAACAAAATGAACATGCGTATGTTTCTGTAAATTTTAGACTTTCAGAATAAAGCACATTGAGTCTAAGAGAAGGCTAGCTAAATGTCTTTCATGAAGCTTCACAGGAGGACACTATTTTGGTGAATTGACCACACTTTTTTCAGTCTGGATCTCATAGGAATTTTGAAACCTAATTTTTTTGAAACCTGATTTTATCAGCAAATCAAAGAAGAATACATTTCCCAGTGGGGAGTTTCACCTGAAAAAGTTTACTAAGAATTTTACAGCTACTTATATCTTTTATCTTTAAAATAGCAAGAGTAAAATGAGGTGATATATTTATTAGCATATCTGGAACAATATATGCTGAAAATATAATAGGTTCATTGTTATTTATAAATCAGATGTTAATTTATTACTTGCCACTGAGAAATAGAAGTGTCAAGTTGAGTGAATGTTTCTTTTTGCATAATCAGGACAAAACCCCACACACACATACACAAAGAAGGCCAGCATTCTTTAGGAGCATGATGAAGAGTGAATGAATTGATGAGGAAGTAAAGGCAGAAGTTTGTTTTGTTGTTTTTTTGAGGAAGATTAGTCTGAGCCTGGCCCTGAGCTAACATCCGTGCCCATCTTCCTCTGTTTTGTATGTGGGACGCCTACCACAGCACGGCGTGTCAAGTGGTGCCATGTCCACACCCGGGATCCGAACTGGTGAACCCCGGGCCAGCAAGAATCAGAACGTGTGAACTTAACCACTGAGCCACCAGGCTGGCCTCAAGGCAGAAGTTTTTGGCAAAACTTTCAAAAGTCTGATTATAAAGGAACGAAAAGATAAAAATGGCAGTTGAAACGAGAAGTCTGGTTAAAGACTCCTTTTAAAGTTTTAGTTGTGTTTTATTAAGATGGTGTTGTGGGTTGAATTGTGTCCCCTCCAAAAAAAAAAGGTGTGTTGGAAATCCTAACCCCAGTATTTCAGAATATGATCTTATTTAGAAATAGGGTCATTGCGGATGTAATTAGTTAAGATGAGGTCATAATAAAGTGGGATGGGACTCTGATTCAACGTGTCCTTATAAGATGGCTATGGAAAACATTTACACAGAAGGAGAACATCACATGAGAATGAAGGCAGATATTGGTTTTGTACCGCTGCAAACCAAGGAACAACAAAGTTGACAGGAAACTACTAGAAGCTAAGGAAGAGGCAAGGAAGGATTTCCCTGCAGATATCAGAGGGAGCATGGTCCTGTGGATGCCTTGATTTAGGACTTCTAACCTCCAGAACTGTGAGACAATAAATTTCTGCTGTTTAAGCCACTCTATGGTACTTTGTTACAGCAGCTCTAGGAAACTAATACAGATGGGAAGACTCAAGCATATTTAAATATTGGCAATGGGTCAACAGGAAGGGAGACAGTGGAGATAAAAAAGAAAACAGCTATCCCGGGCCGGCCTGGTGGCGCGTGGGCAAGTTCACACATTCCACTTTGGTGACCCGGGGTTTGCCAGTTCATACCCTGGGTGCAGACCTATGCACCACTTGTCAAGCCATGCTGTGGCAGGCGTCCCATATATAAAGTAGAGGAAGATTGGCATGGATGTTAGCTCAGGGCCAGTCTTCCTCAGCAAAAAAGAGGAGGATTGGCAGCAGATGTTAGCTCAGGGCTAATCTTCCTCAAGAAAAACAAAAGTGGAAAACAAAAGAAGAAAAGAAAAGAGCTGTTAATGGAGCAAGTTCCTGGAGCAGAAGGCAGGAAATGCTAACTCAGAGAATGGCCTTAGGGAGAAAGACATTTCTTGAATTGTAGTGAGGGGAAAGAAGGAAGGTGAGGTAGTTCCAATCCATGGTTCTAATTTTCCCTAACACTTATGAGGCGAACTTATCTTCTGATAATGAGCAGGGTCCTGATTTCAAGGAGATTTGAGAGACGGAGAGGATTTGAAAGAGCTTCTGTGGAGAATGAGAGAGAAAACTAACTGAATCTTTACAAGATTGCCAGTCTCCAGAGTCAAGTGGAGCATTAATAAGTGAGTGCATTTGCGGTCTGGTTGGGTATTGAGGCAATTCAAACTTATATTTTTATTTTTTTTATCTGTCCTACTTTAAAAGAACAATTTGGTAATAAACATTTTAATTATTAAATTTGAAACTCATAGTAGATATTCATATGTTTTGTTGCCTTTTCACATCATGCAAGAAAACCATCATTAATTTCAAGGATTGGACTCGTTGTTGACGTTCTAGATTTGTGTATCATCAGTAGGACACACGTAATCACTGAATTAAAGCTTGTGGAAGCTACATAACCATGTGGAATTCCCATCAGATCTATAAATTTGCCTAGCCCTTGAGTTTATTTAATGTATGTGGCCATTTATTAAGTAAAATGACATACTAACATTTTTAAGGTTGGGTATAGGTGATAAACAGGTCCCTTAATAGCATGGATTAAATCGTATAGTAGAGATAGAGTTGTTAATTAGCGTATTTAAAGGTTTATTAATATGGATAAATGCAGGAAGTTAACAGAAAGATATAATGATAAGCCAATATGGAATTTTGAGAGGATCCTTACCGGTTTCTCAAGACATACGTTTAGGATTATATTTAATTGCCATCACCCTGAGCCACATCAATCAATAAATATCTAATTAGCTATGTCTGGGAAATATAAAAGAGAGTCTCCATTCATAAGGAGGTGAAACAAAGCTCAGCATAATAGAAAATAAGAACATTTAAAATTAAAGGGGTACTAAATGCTAGAAGCAAGCAAATATTGATAAACAATAAGTTATTCCAGACTAAGCCCACAATATTTTTAATGGAATTACTAGTCTATTGGCCGAAAGTCATAGACATTTATAATAAAGACACAATCAGGTTGATTAGCAGTTAAAATGATGAACTAAAGTGATGCTGTGTTGACATTGTAAATGCATAGACTGCTGCAGAAAGAATGCCAAAGTCTTCGAGTCCTTTCATAAGGCTGGGCCTTATTCATCTTCATACTCCCCAGTCTTCATACTCCCCAACTCCTTCTCAAGTTTCTTCTTCTCCTGAGCAGTGAGGTTACATAGCATAGAACTCAAAGGTACAGGCTCTTCAACTATTCAACCACATTTGGAATCCTGCTGTACTGATCACTAGCTGTGTGACCTTGGGCAAGTTAACTTTTCTTCATGCCCTATTGTTTCCTTATCTAGAAAATGAAAATAATATCTTGAAGCATTTTTGTGAGAATTAAATGAATTAATACATAAAAAGTTGGGCCAGCCCTGTGGCCGAGTGGTTAAGTTCATGTGCTCCACTTCAGCGGCCCAGGGTTTTGCTGGTTTGGATCCTGGACGCAGGTGTGGCACTGCTCATCAGGCCACGCTGAGGCAGCTCCCCACATGCCACAACTAGAAGGACCCACAACTAAAATATGCAACCATATACTGGGGGGATTTGGGGAGAAAAAAGCAGAAAGAAAGAAAGGAAGGAAGAAAGGAAGGAAAGAAGAAAGAAAGAAGGAAGATTGGCAACAGTTGTTAGCTTAGGTGCCAATCTTTAAAAAAAAATACAAAGAGTCTCTGGAGCAAAGCCTGGTACAAATTAAGAGCTAAATAAACATTAAAAATTGTAATAAGTATCGTTATGTCACCTGTCTTCACTAATAGCATCATCATTTACTCAACCGTGCAAACTAGAAACCTGAGAATCAGCTTTAACTACCACCTGCTCATCACATATATGTCTTATCATTGGTGAACATATGCTCTGGTCTACATCTTTCATGTTCTAACTGTAGATTAAGTCTCCAGTCTCTCACCTGGACAATTTGACTGACACTCATAACTCTCTCTAATCCCACCTGCCCACACTCAGATCTGTTGTCCACATTTTCTATCATACCTTTCTCCCTCAGCCCCCCACATCCAAATCTAATGATGTTACCCCTTTTCTTAAAAAAGACTTAAAAGCTTCCAAAGTAAAGGTCAAATTTCTCACCATTTCACATCAATTGCAAAATAAAAGGTCACTGTTCTCTGAACCTGTTCTGCTTTTTTATGCCTCACTGCTCCGCACTATTTTCTGTCCATCTCCCACTTGGAGTGCCTTTCCTTCTTTTCTACTTAATTATAATCCCCTTCACTTCCCACTTTGTGTAAGTCATTTCTTCCTCTTTGACCTTTTAGCACAATCTTTCTTTAATAACAAGAGCAGCAATAACGATAGCCAACATTAATATATAATTATGTGTCACTATTATAGAGACAAGTGTTACCTCATTTATTCCTCAAAATAATCCCATAGTGTAGGTATTGTTATCAATCTCATTTAACAGATGAGGGAACTGGTGTATCAAAGGATCAAATACTTGTCTAAGTCTACTTGACTGGTGAGATATGGGGCATGCTTTGAATTCATACAGAATGATTTGAGAGCTGAAGCTGCTAAGAGTATTGCCTCCCAATTATAGCACTCAAACACAGCACATTGTATTATCATAAAAACCTGCATCTGTTTCTTCCAAAATACAATGCCTTCTTCATATTGGCATCTCCAGTGTCCAATTTAGGACCTGGAACATGGAATACACAATAATAATAAAAGAATAAACAAATAAATGAATGAGAACAGAAAAAATGAATAGCTAGTTTTCAATGGATAATCTTTCCTACCCTGTGGGTATATATTAAATAAATATTGTTTTACTAACAGCTTTATTGAGGTGTAATTATTATACCAAAAACTGCACATTATTTATTGTATAGAATTTGACTGATTTGAACATACACATGCATCTGTGAAACCATCACCACAATCAAGATATTATTTCAACCTCATTAGAGAAAAAGCATAAGGAAAATCAAATAAAAATTAAAGTTACTACTACAGTTGAATTAATATTTGTCCAGATCTATAAAACCACAAGTAAATCAGATCATAAAAAAACTACGCTTGCCTTGATTTACTGGTTTTTGTTTGTTTGTTTCCTGAGCTAACATCTGCCACCAATCCTCCTCTTTTTGCTGAGGAAGACTGGCCCTGACCTAACATCTGTGCCCATCTTCCTCCATTTTATATGTGGGACACCTGCCACAGCGTGGCTTGATAAGCAGTGCACGGGTCCACACCTGGGATCCAGGCCAGCGAACCCCACACCAAAGTGGAGCCCAGGATCCCAACCAGTACACCACCAGGCCAGCCCTGATTTACTGGTTTTTTAAGTCCTAAAAGCACTAGCTTTAGTGCTTATGAAGACTTTCAAGATAGCCTCTCATCAAATTGGGCATTTGAATCCTAAAGATCTGATCTCTTTTTCTAAGGTTGTTAGATATAGCCACTGTAATAAAAAATCAGTGTCAGTGAAATTGTTTTAATATTCTAAAGTCAAGATTCATTAAACATGTATATATTTTGTTCAGTCAATACAGTATAGCTTCAGTACAATTTCCAAAGCATCTTGTGGGGATGTCACATAGTGGCCCCATTCAGCTGAGATACCTGATTTGATTCCTGCCTAGGTTTCTGAAATGTATTTCTCCAAGGTCGATGAGACTAGCCACATTAGTGATTATCCAAAAAGTTAAATTTACTGCTGCCGTATGCATCTTTCTTCATTTAGCTCCTGACTGTCCAGAGGTTTTCAAACTTATTTTCATATATGTCATTGCTTTTTTTGGATGACTATGTGAAGTTGAAATCATACCATGAATTTTTATTAACTTCTATTTATTTATGTACTAATTTAGTTCCAATCTTATTCCCAGAAGTGAAAGATATAAAATCTTCTATAGGTTTTAAATTGTAATTTAAGTTTAGGTTCTTTTGTATTTAATTTCCTGGTTTTCAAATATGTAACTTTTGTCTATGTTTTTAAATTTCCAATTTAATTACATAGTATCCAAGAAAATAGTCTGTAGTAATATTAATTTTTGAATAAAATTTTGACGTAGAAAATTTCATTAAATAATTTTCCATTAAAGTCCAATTCTAAGACTATATCATAAGAAAACAGCTGAGAACATGCGCAAAAATTTAGCCACTAGGCCTTTCTTTACACTGTTCTCTATAAACAAAATATTTTTATTTTTTATTATTACATGAGTTATTAAAAAACAAAATAGATCACTCTAGTTGTTAAAAATTGTGATTGAAAGAAATTAAATCACATGAAAAGATGTTTATAAATTAAATGAAAATAATACATTATAAACCAGTTAATTTGGTATATTCTCATTGTGTATGTAACTGGAAGATGAAACTCTGAAATGCTAACATGGTTGTAGGGTAAAAATGGGGATAATTTTTATTTATTTTATTTATCTATATTTCTAAAGTCTCTAACATCTATTAGTTTGGTTTTTTAAACAAGATTTTTTAATGCCTATATTAATATAAACTATACACAGAACTAAAATTTTAAAGTTCTTTTTAATTTGTTTTACTCTGAATATTTAGAACAAAGTTAATGCAAATAAGAACTTTCACTGGCCCTGAAGAGGGACCATTGAAACTTTTGGTTCAAAATCTATCACAATTTCTGACATATTTAAAACACACATATACATAACATTTCTACTCTTGCTGCTGAGAGTTCTTTAAATTGGCCACATATACCCAACCTAAACTATCCAATTTGATTCGGTACTTTGTGTTACAAGTAGAATTGCTTCAATACTATCTAAAACCTTTAAAACAAAGGTAGACTTCTATTATTAACTGACATTCTTTAGCTAACATTAATTGATGTTAGATCATAAAAATTTAGTTTAACAATGGAAAATTTTCACAAAGTTCTGTAGAAGTTATATGCTATGGGACCCAATACAATTTTTTTGACATCTGTTCTTATTCTGATTAATCTTTCTTTTGTGCATCATTACTCTTCTAGAAATTGAATGAATTTAAAATTTATTATTTAGTTAAACTAAAATAATGTTTTTGACCTGTAATAAATACTTGATAAAACTCCGAACAGAATATAATTTCAGCTTTTAAGGGGCTTTGAGCCATAAGATTATTACATTTAAAAAATTCAAACTTTAAAAAATGTAAAATGGGGGCCCACTCCTCAGTGCAGTGGTTAAGTTCACGTGCTCTGCTTTAGTGGCCTGGGGTTTGTGGGGTCAGATCCTGGGCATGGACCAACACACTAGTTGGAAAGCCATGCTGTGGTGGCGTCCCACATATAAAATAGAGGAAAATGGGCACAGATGTTAGCCAAGGGCCAATCTTCCTCAGCAAAAGGAGGAGGATTGGTGGTGGATGTTAGCTCAGGGCTAATCTTCCTGAAAAAAAAATTCTAAAATAAAATGATAGCTTAGGTGTGGAGAAATAAGGTATCTTCATAAGTTAATATCTAGAGCTACAACTTTTCTGCAGTAAATAAATTACAGCAATTTTTGCAATGGAATGCGATGATTTGTTGACACAAGAATACACTTTTGGTTTATTATTAAGTAGCATAATCAAAATGATCATATGATCTAGTTTTTTAAAAAAATGTGTATGTGTATATATGTGTGTGTGATGTGTTTGAACGTAGGTACATACATAATAACAGATCCTTCTGAACAATAGAATCACTGATGATTTTATTTTCTTCTCTTTATTAATCTGCTTTTGAGGTAACTTTGTTATAATAGGAGTTATTTTTAAGTAAACTATCAGGCTAATTATATGATGGCTTCATGCCAGAATTTGAGAACCCTGATTCTCTCTTATATGCACAGTAAAAATAACTCCATAAGCAAACGTGGACAGAAAAATATTTAGTCCTAATAATAATTTCCTGTTATCAAATATCTACTTAAAAAAGTTTTATGCCTACAAGTGCCATCAAGTATTTGTTTGCTTTATTTAGAGAGGCCCTGAAGAAGCATGTATTATTCAGTATCTTTTTGATATGATAGTCAATGCAATGAGAAAAGAAATGAAAAAAAGATATAACTATTAGAAAGGAAGAGATAAATACTATTATTGCAGAGATAATTGCCTATCTGAAAAGTATATGAAAATAAACTGAAAAACTCTTGGTACTTATAATAGAGGTCAGTAGATGGCTGGCTATGTATACAATAAAAATAGCTGTTTAAATAACCAATAAGAAAAAACATAATATCAAAATCTGGTATGCCAGTGCTCCCAATGAGTCTGTGAGTTATCTGATATCTTAAAATAAATAAATTTTCACTTAAAATAATGAGATTTGACTCCATCGTTGAGGACTAAAATCTTTGGCAAATTTAAGGGAGCAATATTAGGTAGATAGATTAGCCGGAGAGAGAGAGAAAGATTGATCAAAAGGGACATCAATACAAATGTGTAAATATTAACAGTAGGTGTAGTCTGGATCATGGCATTTGGGCTGATGTTCACCTCATTGATTTTTTAAAATTTTTATTATACTAATAATATGCATTTGTTGCAAAGGAGTTATGCAATATAAAGTAGAAACTATTAGTCCATCCAGAGATTTTCTTTCATATGACCATAATTAAACAGTAAATAGTACCAGAAGCAGAATAACCTCTGTGGCAGATAGCTAGCTGTCCACCAAAGAAAGGAACATACAAGCAAATAAACACATATCGGTTGCCTCTTCTGGGAGACACAGCTAGACTGCAGCTCTCAGCCTGCCTTGCAATGGGATGTGGACACATGATTGTTTTAATGAATCGGCCATAAGGAGAAGTGATGTTTACCATTTCCAAGATTGGCCCATGGAAACCCCCCATGAGCAAACCTCCATGTTTTCCACCCCCGACTTCTGGCTGATGGTCATGCCTCTGGTGATCTTGCCATCTACATTGTCTGCCCTGGATGTCTGCATAGAGAAAGGTCATCTATCTACCTGAATAACAGCCCAGGGAATATTAGATGAGAAACAACAAAAAATTTTTTTCTTAAGACATTAAAATTTTGGTGTCGATTAGGTCAGCCTACTCAACACTAATAGAGTCTCCACTTCTCCAATCACCTACCTTTTCTTCTGGCCTTCATCTTTTCAAATTAGGATTACTTGCAGTGTTATTTGATGCCTTTTATTTAAATTTCCAAAAAACTGCCTGCCTTCAGTGCCTAGAGACTTATTCTAAAAAGTCTCATCTGTACATAGCTAACAGAAATTGCTCAAAGTTTATAGAGTAATGTTGGCACTTTCCCCCAGCTTCAAACTGATAAATTATTTTTTATAATCTTACTTTTATGTGGACATTCTTATTATTTAATGAAAAACTGAATGCCTGTTTTTATATTGACATCTTATACTAAAAGTTTGATTAGGAATTATTTCCTCTTTTTTTCCTTTATTTTTCCTTTTTTTCCTAGTATTTAATTTTTCGGTAACAAACATGAATTACTTCTGTAATTTTTAATGAGAAGTAGATTTATCCCACTCTTCACTCACAGTTTTTAATTCAATTAAACTCAAGCTCAGGTACAGACAAAAATTTATGTCATTTCCAGTCTGGCTTTAATTACTGAGTAAAATCATGTGCACAAGCCTGTCACAGTCACAAACACAGACAGGACAACATGCCTCCATGCTCTCCTTTTCTAATTTTCAAACATCTTCCAGATTGGGAGCTGAAAAGCTGTGCCCTACTTCAAAATCTCTCATATATAACTACTCAACAATATTCCTGCCCATGGTGGTCAAACTCCCAACTCTGATTTTCAAAAGCCCCTAGATTGTTCCAGGTCCATCTCCACTCTTGCCTGCTCTATGAATGTTTCACGACTTCTCAAACAGATGTACTCAATGCATCCATACAATTTTATTTAACACGTGTATAGGGTGCTTTCCAAAACAAGTCTTTTATTTGAGGAATCTTAATCTCCTCTGTGATCCTTAAACCACAAGTTCCTTGAGATGAGGGGCTGTGTCTCATTTGTCTTTATGTTCTCTATACCTTTTAACACAGCAGAATACACAAAAATAATGTTCGCTGAACTTAATTAATTAATTTCATTGAATGAAATTGAGCAAATATCCAACTTTGGTCAATATTTCTGCTTCTCACCCACCCCTGAAATCCTGTTTTTGTCACAATTTCAGGTGATAGGATTATTTCCTTCCAAGAATAAGATATGGATACTGGTAGCAAGAAGTACTGAAGTCCTGGATGGACTAAATGGAAAGAAAGTTGCTTTGGAATCACTATTAGAAATATATTTAGGAAAATAAACTTGAACAGCAGTTTTGGTGACACAAAATCTGGTGTTTGTAGATTTAGCTGTATATCAAATAGTAGGATTCATAAGGGAGACTGACTAGATTTTCAAACATTGTCATTGGGAAATATATTGCAAGTTTCAAACACCTGGCTGAAACTGTGTTTTTGGAATAAAATACATTCTTAGTAACAAACTTATTATAGTAAAAAACAACTGACGCTGCCAATAGCACAATCCACAATCAATCCTAGAAGTGTATTCTCTGCAGTTCTCTCAGTTTAGTTGATACATTGAGCTATATACAATGATAGATCTTTTTGAAATTTTGTGATCCATCTTGAGTAGTAGGGTTTGTAGTGTTGTCAGGTATAAGAGTTATGTATACTTCACAAATATTTGTCATATCACAGAAAGCTTGAACTTACAGAGGAGGTATATAACTTTCCTTGTTCTATTTAATCTCACTGAGTTACCATGTTTTATGTTTCAAGAGCAACTATAACTGAAAAGGCAGAGCATCATTAACATAACAGTGAAAATCCAGAAATGATATTTCATAATCTGAACTTTGTTAGTCTGTAATTTCTACCATAGGCTTAAGAAAAGGAAAAAATGTTTAATACATTTTTAATATTTATCGCTAAATTTAATTCCAACAGAAGGAATTCCTACATTGCACAAATCCAGAAGGATTTTATTTTTCAAAAATTGCAATTAACTGCGTATATACATACAATGGAATATTATCCATACTTAAAAAGGAATGAAATTCTGATACATGCTTAAACATGGATGAAACTTGAAAACATGCTAAATGAAATAAGCCAGACACAAAAGGGCAAATATAATATGATTCCACTTACGTGAAATGTCTAGAAGAGGCAACTTGATAGAAACAGAAAGTAGATAAGAGACTACCAGGAGCTGGGGAGAGAAGGGAATGGGAGTTATTGCTTAACGTTGCAGACTTTCTATTTAAGTTGATGAAAAAGTTTTAAAAATAGATGGTGATGATAATTGCACAACATTGTGAACGTGACTAATGTCACTGAATCGTACATTTAAAAATAGTTAGTGTGGCAAATTTTCTATTACATATTTTACCACAATAAAAAAACACTGAAAAAGTTGCAATTAATGAGTGGTGGCATAGCCAAAAATAGTACAACATTTAATTTTATGCCTGTAACAACCCTGACATTTTTAACTTAGATTAAAATTTTTATTTCTGTTCACGAATGTAATCAAGAATTGAGAAAACGTCAAGTAGCCTTATAACTAATATAACTAATTACTTTGGAAAAAAACCATTAAACTTTGTGCAAATAAATAATTATTTCTATGGAATCTACACTATAATTTTAAAAGTTCTTCCCCAATGTCAAGGTTAGATTTTTGAAACTGGTGAAATAATTACTGATTGAAGAAAGTAAGGAGTTATTTGTAGGGGTGGGATATGGATTTAAGAGATCCAAAGTCATGAATGATCTTAATAAACTGTTAAAATATATTAAAAAATAAAAACAGAACATTAAACAATTTACAAAATTAAAAATCTAAAAATAAAGGCAGAATACGAAATAAAAAGGCAATCAGTGACATTTTACTTTTCTCAAATTAGTTTAATGATAATTATCCGATAAATCTGTTTTAATATTTGTTTCCAAGAGAATTCTTTCAAACGACGCTGATACAGTTTTCATGACAATCAAGTAATGGAAGTAGTCAAGCAGATCAGAGGGAAAAAAAGTAGTTGAGAAAAAGTAGTCCTCTCACCATTCTTCCTCTGGCAAATAATGGAGACATTCAGAGCTCTTAAAATTGAACCGTGAAGGTTTAATTGTTCAATTATGTGTTTGAGGCTTCAGTAGATTCATAGTCCTTGACCAACTAGTTTTGTGGCATGTGGGATGGACTGAGGGATTCTGCATGGCTTTTTACTCTTGCAGAAAGTATGATACCCATGCACAGAGGTCATTCTTTTTCTCTTTTGCAGGCCACTTTGCAGCCACTTATGTGTAGAAAATATTTTGAGTGTTATTTAGAAGTCATTTTTTTTTTTCTTGAACTCCATTACTCTGTTAGATAGGTTTAAACTATAGTGTAAGAATTCAATTATTTTTGTAGTTTTTTTCCACTGGTCCTAAAGCTTCTTTCTCTCTTGTCACTTAATATAATCAAGTTTTCAACATTCCTCTGATGGACTCTAAGAATGAGAATTTAGCAATTGGTACTATTACTCGGTTCAATGTCACTGAATCTTTCCCAATCAAAAAAATATTTTTATGGTCACTACGATGATCATTAATTTTCTTTTTCCACCAGAGCAAAACTGCAAAATCATTTGAAAGCTTCTGTCATTTTGCAAGAAGGACAGATTATTTTACGTCATACATCAACTCCTTTATTCTATAAAGAATGAGAAATGGAATAAATATCTCACTCTTTGAATGTAAATTCTATGTTGAATTCAAGGAGATAAATAATGTGATCCAACAATTGTCTGGTATAATCTCTTTTTAATCTTTTTTGTCATAGGCATGGCTTCATCACGGGAAATGAATTGTTCTGTCCATGTTTTTCTGCCAATCCCAACTAGGTCTAGCAGAGTTGTGCACTCTTTGATATCCTTCATCTCTTCTTTTGACTTTTCTCCTTAATATTAGCATTCTTCACATCCCACGTGTACCAACAGCATGACTTGGAAGAGTTATGGTAGGAAAGGGAGGAGAATTTGAAGGAGATACAGCCAAACAAAAGTTGACAAAAATATTTCCTTTTAGAAGGTAAGAGAAAATTTTAAAACTATCTCCACCATAACAGTTTTAAATGAAAAAAAAAAAGTCAAGAAGATAGTACAGATTTCCAACATACAATATACCCAGATTCTCCCATTATTAACATATTGCACCAGTAGGTATATTTGTTATAATTAATGAGTCAATATTGATACATTATTGGTAACTACAGTCTATTGTTATTCACATTTTCTTAGTTTTTACTTAATATCCCTTTTCTGTTCCAGGATCTTATTCATGATACCACATTAGATTTAGTCATCGTGTCTCCTTAGGTTCTTTTTGGCTATGACAATTTATCAGACTTTTCTTGTTTTCAAGGATGCTGACTATTTTGAGGAGCACTAGTCAGATATTTTGTAAGATATCTCTCTAATGGAATTTGTCCTATGTTTGTCTCATGATTAGACTTCAGTTATAGATTGAAACAGGAAGGTTACAGAGATAAAGCACTATTTTCATCATATCATATCAAGAGTGCAAGCAATCAACATTACTGATGATATAGACCTTCATTACCTGGCTGAGGTAGTAATTGTTATATTTCTCCACTGTAAAGTTACTTTGTTTTGCCCCTTTTCATGCTGTACTCTTTGGAAGGAAGTCAAAACCGCAGCCCACACTTAAGGAATGAGGAATTACACTCTCTCTGCTTGAGGGCAAAGAATCTACGTAAATTATTTGTACTTCCTCTGCATGGGAGATTGCTTTCTCCTCTCCATCTACTAAGTTACCCACAATTTTATTTGTTTTCACAAATGCATAATGTTGTGTACCCACTATTATATGATCTTATAGAATAGTTTCACCATCCTAAAAATCTCCTGTGCCTTGATTATTCAACACTTCCCCTCTACTCCCAAACTCCTAATCTTTTTTTGGCACCCACTGATCTTTTTACTGTCTCTATAGTTTTTGTCTTTTCCAGAATGTCATATAATTGGAATCATACACTTCAGAATGGCTTCTTTCACACAGCAATATATATTTAAGTTTTCTCCATGTCTCTTCATGGCTTGATAATTCATATCTTTTTATCACTGAAAAATAATCCATTGTATTATATGCTGCAGTTTATTTATCCATTCACCTTGCAGATTTTTGTGTATAGATAAATTTTTAAATCAATTGGATAAATATCTAGAAGTGCAATTGTTGGATTATATGGTAAGACTATGCTGCCTTTTTTATTTTTAAACTTGTCTCTCTACTAGGCAACTAAATATGGCATCATGGGATGTTTGTCTCCTCTGAATTCTCCTTTATGGGAATTAGGATTTCATAGGCTTTCCTACCTTTGTCTAAGGTTAAGGAAACTGAAACAATTTATATTAAAGATAGCTGGTAAAATGCGACTAATGAAAGCCATGCTTATTCTATTTTTACCCCACCAAAGAGAAGTCTATCAAAATGAACACAAAGAGAAAAAAATGTTATCTACAATGCAACTAGGAAACTGCTGAAATTAAAACACAGTTTCCCTGAAAGCTATTTACTTAAGACAGTACATTTTGGACCAAATTGATGAAGTATACCAAGAGATGATACATACTTATCAAGGTCTTTAACAATTATAGATTTTCCTCAATTCAAATAGCACTGGGAGACCCAAATAATGATTCTATTTTTGGAACAAGGAAGAATGGAAAGAGAAGTGGACAGGCAATGGAGAAAGAAAAACAGCTGTGTGGGCCATTTCCACTACACAGAGAAAATCATGTTTAAATGAATATACCTGGAAAGGAACAAAAAAGTGAAAATGATAAGGGGAATGGTAGATATGGGATAAGCAAAACGAGATCTAAAATATGGAGAAGATAAGAGTAAACCGAGCAAAAAAAATTTTAAAGATGTAAATGAAGTGAAGAAAGCTGAGTTTGTTAGTCAAAAAAGAATACTATCCCAGAAAACAAAATTCATGGTGAAGTTATTGAACATCAGATATGAATGTAAGGGGAGAAACTAACAAATTTACATACAAGAATGATTAAATCAGTTTGTATAAGTAAAAGTGTTTTTTAAAAGAATACCAGGACTGAAATAAAGCACCCATGTGAATTTACTGGGGGCAAAATATATATGTATATGTACATATATATTCCATATTGAAATTAAGCTGAGCAAGAGATTAATCTAAATAAATAATTCTTGATGGAGAATCTTTCATAACCATTCAGAAAAATGGTATTGGTAAGTATGAATAATATAAGGATGAAAACCTAAGAAAATTCTGGTGTTTGGAGGATAGAAGTTGAGAGGTATATGTATACATGTGCTAATATGTGCATATTTCAGAATACAGAATCAATAGATACCATCTTAAGTAGATACATTTAAAAAACAATAACTCTCCTTCACCCCAATGGAATGGACTGCAAAGGTGTCAGTCACCCACAGGGTTTCAGATATTATCATTGCTGTGTAAACAACTCTTGAACAAACAGTATTCCCAGGCTTTGGGGGAAACTTCCCCATGAACGGCTGGTAGCTAGTTTGACTACTTATCCAACCCTCAGCACATTCATTTGCAAGGCCCTTCTCACACCAATCCTATAAAAAATTAGAAGCAGAGGCAGACAGCGCCCCTATCCTGAGCACAGTGTCTTTTGCAGTTTCCCATTGTAGTTTCACCCTTGCAAGCTTCTTCAAGGAAAGCAGAGTGTGAGAGGACAGCATCTTTCATCTCATTGCCCCTCTGATTATCAATTTCCCCAATAGTACCTGTTTTTGTGCCTATACCAACTGGCATTGTGACATTTGTTTTGGCCTACCCCTCTATAAGACTGTACCACTCTACGTACAAATTCACACTGTTGCTCTCTCTAAAATGTTTATATCCCTTTTAAGAGCCACAGTTCTATTGGTGGCACATAATTAGCTCGTAAATTCACGAGCTATGGTTTAGTGTTCTTAATAAGAGTTCGGAAAAACCAAATTCTCATCAGCAATATGTCCACAAGTTATATTTCAGAATGTTGCTTCTGAAGGTAATAATTTCAATTTTTTTGTTGATTCTAATTGCATGCAATTTGAAGGGCACAGTTTTCTGACTTTGACACCAAGTTCTGGGGGTGCACCAAATCTAGCCCTCAACATTTCATATCCCATGGGGGAAAGAGACCAATAATCCACCGTGGAAAATCATCTATCCGTGTAAGTTTAAGAAAAAGCAAAAATATATAAACTACAAAAGATTACGATTCTTTCTTTAAATGGTGATAGAAATAGAATACAATGATTTGTCTGCATTTTGAATTGCATATATTTCAGTAAATAATGATTATGTATAAAATAGCTTACAGTCTGTACTACTTTAACCAAGAAATCTAACAATACAGTTCTTCAAGCAAAAATGGAAGCTGATTATTCTCTCTCATAACAGCCTCAGGTGGAAGACTATCAGAGTAGTTCTGCTCTGTGAAGTCGTGCAGGGGTGCGGATTCCATCCTGCTGCTTTGTCATGTCTTCAGTTAGTGTAGACTATCGTCATTTAGACTTGCAGCAAACTCATATCGTAACTTCTGTATTTCAGTCTGAGCCAACGGTGGAAAAAAAGTGAATGGTGAGCAGCTTTCTTTTTAAAGATTGTGACATTTTGGTAGGATTGCACACATAATTCCCTTCACATTCCATGAGCCAGAATGTACTCATATAGCTATATCTGGCTCCCAGGGAGGCCAAGAAACAGAGTCTGTAGCTGGGTGGATATAGCTGAACTTAAACTTGAAGGTGTGTGTTACTGTAAGGAGAAAAAGAACTTAAATGAGAGACAATCTGTGTGCGTGATGCAGATTATTACCCTACTTTCTATGCCTATAGAAGCACTAAAAAGATCTTTATACAGATGCCTTCTGAAAGTTTTATTTTTAAGTAAGTTGCCAAGGACAAACTTAGCCAGAATGCAAGATATTAAATATTTCACTGTATCTTCCTTATCTAATTCCAAAAGTTTTCTTTAAGATATCTTTTCTTATTTCAAGCTTCTCTTCCTAGTCCATGCTTCCTGAAGAAAGCACAACAAAAAGCAGAAAGGATTTACTCCTCAGCCCAAATTGAGTTCAAAGAAATGAAACCTGCTAGTGCTTGGGTATCCCAAAACCCAGCACCCACCATGTCTCCTTCTCAGGGTTATTCCTAAGTTTAGTAAGCTACTATGACCCAGTGACATGAAAGTTACATTCATTCATCCACCGCTCTACATTCTGAACCACACTACTTCTTACACTCCACTGCTACAGTACTATATCAAGCTGTGATAGTCAATTACCAGGGCTACTGAAACTGGTCTCCCCATTTCCATCTTTCCCCCTAAAAACACGTTTTCTACATAGTACCGAAATTACAATAAATCAGATAACATCACTGTCCCATTTAAATTCTCCAGTGATGTCCCCATCACAATTAAGATAACACCAAAATTCTTTAACATGACCTACAATGCCCTCCATGTTTTGGCCCCAGACTACTTCTTCAACACCATCTCCTATCACTCTGCTGAACAACCAGTCCCCCTGTGTTAACTCTTTCCTTGCAGAGAGGATGACATAGACCACATTATTTCCTCTTCTCATGATCAAGGACCTCATTTCTATGTTGTCTTAACTGAAGATTATAGTAACCCCAACTTTAAGCCCTGTGATAGATCTCCCGTTTTTAACCATTGAAGAATTCTCTAGCTATCCTCTGAAAACAAATAGAGCAGGGACATCAGCCTGGATTTGAACTTCTAGCTATCTAGTAATCAAGAGGTCGTGTCTAGGGCCTTTGAGATAACCATGCTGTAGATAGTTACTTTGTTTTCTAATTTTCTTCTCATATCTCTTTCCATTACTGTCCTCCATTTGTTAGTAAAATAGTCAAGCTGTGAGGCACCAATATGATGCAGAGAGGAAGGATAGAAAATTGTCCTCTAATATAATGAACTCAGTCTCTTTTGTCTCCAAAGGCAGAGCAAAGCCTCAATATGTAGACAGTGGAGGATGTTCCATGACAACATACCCTTTACTAGTAATGTAATAGATATGAATTACACCATAATAGTTGGTGTTTCATAAATGTCATATTGCTTTATTATTTTTATAAACAATTTTGAGGCTCACTTACCAAGATAGCTTTTAAAATTCCATATCATAGGGCTGGCTTGTGGCGTAGTGGTTGGGTTCAGCACCCTTTGCTTTGGTGGCCCAGGTTTGCAGGTTCAGATCCCGGGTGCAAACCTATACCACTCGCCAAGCCATGCTGTGGCAGTGACTCACATGCAAAACAGAGAAAGATTGGCACAGATGTTAGCTCAGGGCTACTCTTCCTCAAGCAAAAAAAGAGGAAGATTGGCAACAGATGTTAGCTCATGGCGAATCTTCTTCACACACGCACACACACACACATACACACAATTCCATATCAATAATATTCCTAGGTCGTTTCCCACTCTTTTGATTTGGTACATGCAGGATCCCAGAAAATGAGGAAGAGCTCTTGTCTTCAAATGGTGATGGTAAGAAAGAGATCACTCCCCACTTCAATCTTTGAAATAACTTGCCTTCACCCCAGAACTTTCTTTGTACAATTCAAGGGTATAAGGCTTCCAAGTATAAAGATCCATGTTTTCTCCCAGTAATTTCTTTTTCCTGGGGAGGCAATATTTAATGGTTAGTAATACAGAGCTTGGAAGCAGGCTGGCCCAAGATTTGAATCCTGACACCAGGCAACTTACCACCCATGTGACCTTCAACAAGTTGTTTAACCTTTCTTTACTTCAGTTTCCTCATCTATAAACTGGGGATTATAACAGCACTTATCTCAAGGTTTTTATGAAGACCAAATAGGATAAAACACTTGAGGACTTACCAGAATTTTGCACAGTGTAAGTACTCAGTAAATGTTAGTTTGTTGTTGTTGTGATAGATGTGTCACTGAAACCCAGAGCAGAGAACCATCACTATCATGCCTCCTTCTCCACCCCCAGGGCAAAAGGGCCTTGTCAATTCCTTGGTTAGGTAGGAGGAAAGGTGGAAAGCGGGCTGCCACATTTGTAATGATTCTTTGGGTAGAGGAAAAAAATAATGAAATTAGTTTTGCACTAAGTTATTCTTCAGCCTTCACCTATTAATAAATGACCCTGATATACTAAACCCTCCCTCTCTTCCAATACTCTCTTTCCTGCCCCGACTCCCAACTTTGTCCTTATCGTCCAAGGTCTTTGCCCGCTTCCTCAATCAGTCATACATGCCTCTCGCTAAGGAATACCAAGTCTTAGTCTTTTCTTATATCTTACAAACTGTAATCTCTGCTGCCTTGAGCCTTGTCCAGATGCCATCTGCACTGTTCCTGAGACTCTGCAGCTGAGAGACACCAGATTGATTCTCACAGGATAAGAAACTGAAGGACTAAGGGCTGCAACTCTGGTTAAGTCTCTCTTCAGCCACTGGGAAGAGCTGTAGCTAAATTACCTTAGTACAAATATGACCTAACACTATGAGATTCAGTTTATTTCTTGAAAACCAGCCAATCTAGCCTACCCATGGTATACGTATTTATTCCTTCATTTGTAGCATAACGAAGGGCCACTTAAATTGACTAAACTACTTAGATGTTCACCTGGACAAAAGACACCATGATCATACAATTCTTTTCTAATCTGGTCATTTTCTTCTTCTTCTTTTTTTTTTTTTTTACAATAGTTACAGTTTTATGCCAACACACTCTGAAAACAGCAATTTAACAGTAAAATTATATATTGGCTCATGTTACACAGTTCAAGTTCCCCAATTTTGTCTCCAAAGGGATTGGCCTGGTGAGTGGGGATGTGAAAGTGGAGAGATGACAAAGAGTTTATGAAAGCAAGAAGTTCAGAGAGATCTGTATTTTAAACCCCAACTCACCATTTATAAGTTACATGACCTTAAGCATGGTTTAACCTCTCTGAGCCTCAGTTTTTACAACTCTAAAATCTAGTGACTTATATTCATTATTTAAATTTAGATCCAAATAAAAGATATACCCAGGAGTAAGTTAGACTTCATGATATACATTTTAATCTCAGTAATCTAGATCAGAAAACACTGATTGAGTTCTAAAGTCAAAATTATTACTGCCCCCCCAACCTCGCCATCCAGGTAAAGATGTTGGACAGTTTTAGCATTTTCCATACAGGATAAGAGAGAAAGACTGTGTGTCATGTGTAAGCAGGCATCCCCCAAAGGAGACTGTATCCTACATGTGCTGAGTTCTAGTTTCACTACTCGGAAATACTATTTCTCTTTCCATGAAGAGAAGTAAGTGAAAGGGCAAGAAGGAAATGAGACCAGCAACTTTCCCTCCAATACTGTTCTCTCCTGGAAAGAGTAGCTACTCAGCTGTAAAGAAAATTGTCAAGTGAAAGACAAGAATTACTCTCCAATACCAACTGCATTGGATACTGGTAAGAACCAAAGAAGATCATAGCAACTATTTAGCAGAGCATTGGTAATATAAAAGAAGTTCAGTAAATTATAAGTTGTTGTTAGTGTTGTTATGATAAAGTCGGAAATGAAGTTGGCCAAGCATTTGTCTTAATGTATGAGTCTGTTGTTTCTCTAACGTAGGAAATCCAACCCTGTCCATCTACCCAAGGCATGTTATAGCCCCTCTACTCCATCCCCATCACTAGCTTCAGGTAGCTTTAAAGTTCATTGTTAAATTAGTCCATTTCTGACCTTCTAGAAGGAGGCATAATTTACTTTTTCAGTGTGTTGCTTTCTCACATCCTATAGATTTCAGCTCCTCAAAAATTCTACTAAATACAGATTTAAGTTAGACATTATTCATTTACTATGGGAGACATAAAACAAATATTCATCATTTAGAAGGGACCTTGAAGGTAATCTAATTTAAGGTAATCTAATTTAATTCTATTGTATATTCTTTAATTTGTACCCAACTTTCCTTTTATAATGATATTTCTCTGAATCTACAGATATACATTTGCTGAAAACTTATTCTTTGTGAATTTCTCATTTTTCTTTATCAAAAACACAAACTACACTTTTGGTTATCAATTTGAAATTGCACTTAACATGAAGTCATCATCACCTCCACCTATCACCCCAATCTTCACTCCCACAAATATCATGTCTATAAATGGCAATGTTTTTCTATAGTATGAATGTCATTGATATAGAAAAAGTATGTTATTCATGGGAAAAATGATTTATAGTTTTAAGCACCAATTTCATTGCTGAAAAATGGTCTTTAAACTATAAGCCGCTCAATTTTTTGCAAAGAGTTATTGGATTAACATTATCAACTGCATATTCATTCATTGTTTCACTCTACAAATATTTCAAGAGTACTTTTTATGGTATTTATTAGATATGAGTGCATTGAAAATATACCTAACAATTGGTTTTTCCTCTGGAGTCTTCACAATCTCATAAGGGAGATAGAAACTTATTTATACTACAAGTAAGGTAGTATTTAGTAGTAAGATGGAGCTGTGAACAAAGTAATATGGGAATACAGAAAAAGAGTTATTAGTTACACGTTTGGGGACTAGATGATATTCACAGAGAAGCCATTTGAATTGGCATTTCAGTTGCTGCTACTTCACTGTCTACTTTTGAGGGAGCGTATTTGAACTTTGCCTTACTTATCTGTTCTGTCGTTCTCATATTTACACCTATTCACTTTGAGGAGTTCCCAGCAAAAATAGTCTCAGGACTCCCAACAGTGTTTCTTAGAAACCTGAGATTTTATGAAGCTGTTTCAAGAATTCTACAAATGTTTGACCCAATAGATGTATAAATCTGTATACATACTAAGAAACTATAATAAGAAGCAATTTATCCAAATCTATTACATACAATAAACACGTTAACTTTTCAGGCAGCTTATATTACATTTTTTTTTCAAATAGTACAATAGAGGCTCTTTTGCTATCTCTGTACATACACTTGAATATATGCATACATTGCCATTAGCTAGAAAAATTATGTCATTGCCTGTTTTTTAATTGAAGATTGCCTTTAACAGTAAGTAAGTGCACTGTAGAATACATACGCCCCATTCTCTATAATATCAGAGAAGATTCAGACTTAAATGTTCTTGTGATGATATAAAAAATGCACAAAAAAAACAAATGGAACTATAACAATATGGTATAAGAGATCATTTTAATGTTTATGGTCTAATTTTAAAATTATTGCTAAATATACATATATATATAAAATATCCTTAAAAGTAGAGATGTTTGCTTGCCATTGGTTAGAAACTAGAAATTTTTTCTGATTAGAAACGTGACATTTCTAAACAAATTTGACTATAAGATAGTTAAATTGATAGGGGTCACCATGACAAAGCAATTTGAAATATATTGGATTCAATTGATTTTTCAAGTAATGTCTACACACTCACTGTAATGATTGGTTCTTATTAGAGCCATTCACCAAATAAATCCAGTTATGCTTCTGGAAAATAGTAGGATTGAACTTCTTTGTAACTTGGCATTGGGTATGACCGTGGGATTTGGTTTAGCCAAAGCAAGATTAGAAAGGACCTATGAGGGAGAGAGTTATAGAAATGCAATGTAAAGATCACTGGAAATCTTCTCCAAAAAAGCAATGAAAACACAGTAAAAAAAACTGTGAAAGTCAACTTATTCAGAACTTTAGAAATTAACCAAAGGCTTGCAAAAATCTGAGAAGCAGTTATCACAAAACAAAAATGGTTGAATCTCCGTAAAAAGAGTTTTGTTGCATTTTAACTGCTGCTATTCCAATTTCCCTCTCTCCAGCTTTGCAGTAGTCTTGAAACCAACACCTGTGTAAGCTTACTAGCTGTGAAAACCAGTAGCCTAGCAGCCACTGGAAGAGGTAGATTTGACACTAGCTCCGCAAAGAATCCCATGCCCCGAGAATTTTTAATGATATGATCTGTCTGGCAGCTACCTCAAAAAGTTCCAATCACAGGGATTTTCTTTATTTGACTTGATTTAGCGCTCACACTAGCACAGTGGGAAGAATCTTCTCCCCAGGGTATTTGTCAAAAACAATCAATGGTTACTGTTCAACATCACATCTGCCTGAGGCGTGATGCAATTTGGGGCATTCAAGAAGCTGGACAAAAAAATTAAAATGGAGAACTGGTGAATGAGATGTCCCTAGAGGTATTTGACAGCTTCAATACATTCCTGGGGATCAAAAAGGATTTATATAAACATAAATTAATATATATTACACAGTAGCTTATAAAATATAATCCAAATAAAACAGAAAAAAAGGAAAATTTACACGAGTAAGAAATATAAATACTAAGAAAAATATAGGTATAAGAAAGTGCCAATTTCACCCAATTCTTCTGGTGGCTGAGATGTCACAGAATGCATGGCATTGGTGTCTAATGCCATTCAAATCTGGGAGCTGCAACTACAATTCTCTCCATCTCTTTCCTCCCCACGTCTCCCTTCCAAGGCCAAGGGTGAAACAGTGCCACCCTAAGTAGCTAGGGATTGACAATCATAAGGCCATTTCCTCTCTCCCTGCCAAGTAATTATTATACCATGAATAAATAAATAGATAAATACACACAGATATTTACCTGCAGAAGACAGCAGCACAACCATCAGGGAATGGCCAATAGATGAAAAGCGACAATATTCTCAACAAAAAGAAGAACTTATTCTTGTGGAAACAGTAATATCACAATCTGAAAAAATTTTAAGTATTTATATATACTGTCTAAATAGAGATAAAGTTGCAATTATATCTATGAAGTAGGTATGGCGGGTTATGTAACAAGAACAAATGGCTATGAATCAGGAAAAGGCAATTTTGCAAAAGAACCAGAAATTTTGCAAAGAACCAAATCAAGACTTTGCAAATGGAAAATATAATTATTGAAATAAACAACAGTAACAAAAACCCCTCAATACATAGAATAAGTAGAAACTAGATTTATTTACATGGCAAACTGGTAAACTAGAAAATTAAATTTAAGTAATTGAATTAAATTAATTAAGTTAAATACTTTCAAATGACAGCAAGGATAAAAAGAGATGAAACGTTTGAAAGAAAACTGAAAAGAAATAGAGGCTAGATTAAAATGTTCCAAACTTTGTTGTTTCAGGGGTCTCAATACCACATTAGTTTGATTCACAAGATTCTAAACAAGTTTTACTCGGGGCCAAGGCTTATTACAGATAAGCTGTACAGGATACAGATTAGAAGTAATAAGAAACATACATACATTGAATGGAGTCCAGAGAGACCAGGTGCAATCTTCTGAGGCCTTCTATGTCTCAGCACAGGATATGCTTTCTCTCTAGCAGTGAACCACAGGAACCTGGTGAAATGTCTCTGGGCAAAGAAATCTGCTCAAGTCTTCAGAATCTGAAGCTATTATGATTCTGCTCACAGAGGCATATTCTGCTAAGCAAACAATCATGGTAATTAAAACTCAGGACCCCAACTATGAAACCAGGTGCACATCACCAATCTTGACTTTTGTGCAAAGCAATTCTCATAAGCTAGAATAACAAAGTCCGTTCCTCTAGGTGTGTAAAAGAATAACTTTAATCATTAACATAGAGGACTTTCTGAGGGCCACATTCAAAGGAATTGTAGATCAATCATAAAACCAGGCTCATGTGAAGGCATGCAAGGATTGAGCAACCAGATATGCTATGTTAACTCTTTCCTCACACTTGTCTAATAGACAGTTCATAAGGAGAAAATAAAAAAAATAAACAGGAAAGAATGTTTTTAAAAAATTATTGCTACAATTTCCTAGACATAAAGAATTAATTATTTTCAGATGGAAAAAACCTACTAAGTCTCAAATAGTATAAAACATAAAAGTGACAGTTCTGAGGCAAATAGAAATAAATAAACAAATTCCTAAAAGTAAACAGTGAGTAAAGAGAGACTGCTTAAAAACAAAAGAAGATTAGAATGATGTTAGAATTCCTATCAGCAATATTTAAAAGAAGAAATCAATAGATCAATGTCGTTAACATTTTGAAGAAACCTGACAGTGAACTTAGAATTATAAATTATAATAACTTCCTCTTCCAAACTCAAGAACAAAGATAAAATAAATATCCCTTCATATAATCAAGGGCTCATTGAAATTATATATATAATATATAATACAGTTTATATTATATATAATAACGTAGGATATATTATATTCTATATAACATGTAAATTATATATAAGCTATTATATACTATTATATAATATGTAAATTATACATTATATATAAATATACAATATATATAAATTATATATAAACTCCATTATATACACAATTTCAATGAACTTCGTATATCTGAAAGGATATTTATTTTATCATTGCTCTTGGATATGCATATAAATATCCATGTGGAAAGTAGTACCAACAGATTCCTTCAGCAAAGACTTTGAAAACAGTAGTATGATAAATAAGAATTGAACAAAGAAATGAATAAACGTTACTGAAATTTGATAATGATTAAAAATATTTAGTGATGATTTACCAACTAAATTCCGAGACAGAACAACACGAATCAAGTGTGTTGGGCCGAGAAGTGACAGACATTAACATGAGATGTTGAAGCAGTTAAGAGGTTAGTCATGTTCTTCTTCTTTTCAGGGATAGGATATTGCCAATGACCAATTTTCGTGTTTGAAGTAACAATTAAGTCTAAGATACTGCTGTCAAAAATTTGAGGATAACTACTGGAATGAACATTAATATAGGAATTAAAAGAAATATAAATTTCAAAACAAAAAAGGGAACAAAAATCAAGTAATTCAAGGAAAACACGAAGAACAGAAAAAAAGCATAGCAAATAATAACAAAATATGATAGTCCAGAGATAATACACTTTATGAGAGCAAAGTTAAACGCATCTAATAAAAAGAACTTTCCTCATGTCTTAGAAAAGATATTCTAAATGTATGTCGCTTATAAGACACTTGTGAAGCAAAAACTCAAAATTTTATATACAATGATACAAGATATATTAGTCCAAAACTAGCAAAAATAAAGCTGGCAACAATCTTAATATTATTTACTGTGCAAAATTCTGGAAAAGGCAAAACTATGGAGATAGTGAAAAAAATCAGTGGTTGCCAAGGGTTGGTGGAGAGGGAGGGATGAATAGGTGGGGCACAGACAATTTTTAGGGCAGTGAAATGATTCTGTATGGTACTCTAATGGTGGACATATATCATTATATATTTGTCAAAACCCGTAAGATGTACAACACCAAGAATGTACCCTAATGTAAACTATAGACTTTTAGTGATAATGATATGTTAGTATAGGTTCATCAGTGGGAAAAAATGTGCCACTCTGGTGCAGAATGTAGTAGATTGTGTGTAGAGGGGGTTGAGGGTTATATGGGAAATCTCTGTACCTTCTGCTCAATTTTGCTGTCAAGCTGAAACTGTTCTAAAAAATAATGTCTATTTAAAAAAGAGGGAGAGTGTACTCATATATTACTATTATAATTCAAGGTTATTTTTAAATGGACAGTTTACAGTACACAGAATTTTCAAATTGATTTTAATACTTAGCAGGATTTTAATAATGATACAAAAAGAACAGACGACCTAAAAAATAGCAATGAAAACACTGAGGAGAAGGGACAAAAGATGAGAACACAACATTAATAAATCAACACAACAAGTTCATTATTCCAGAAAATGAAAAAAGATTTATATAACTATCACAAGCATAGTCACTTTTTAATATCCTATGAAAGCTGATAAACACAGCAGATAACATTTATGAAGGGCTAACTATATTCCAGGCACTCATGCTAAAGATTTTGTATGCAATAACTCTTTAAATCATTGTAAAAATTCTTGTAAAGTGGGTACTGATATTTTATTTTCATCTTACAGATGAGAGAAGTGATAAAGTATGTTAATAGCTTTTCTAGTACAGAAACATCCTTATAATCTCAAAAAAAATACACACTTGGTGATAATAGTGAGTTCTTATAATGTGCTGTTCGGGTTCATTTGTTAATATTTTAACCAGAATTTTCCATTGATTCTCCTAAGTGAGACTGGTCTGGAAAGAGTATATGATATTTAATCTTTAACGTGTTTCTTTTTTGTCTGTACATGTGGATTCTCATGAATTAAAAGTATTAAGACTCCTGCTAATAGTGAGTTTCGCACTATCTTCTTGTATATAATTTCTGATATAGCTACGTTGCTGCTATACTATTTGGTACATAGATATTCATAATTGTTTTGTATGCATAAGAAGGTGCTTGTAATTATAGTCATAAAATCCTCTTCTGCATCTCGGTTAACATGTTTTTGGTTTGTGTGACACCTTGTCTCTGATTAAGATTGCAATACTTGCTTACTTTTTGTTTGCATTTACCTGTATCTGTTTGTCTACCCTTTTATTTTTCAAACATTCTGAGTTTTCTTGTTGTCGATATAAAACATAAAATATTATTTGTTTTGTGATCCAATCTAAAAATCTCTGTTTTCACAGAAAATGAGATAATCTTATTTACATTTATTGATATGAAGGATATGTTTACTCTTGGTTCTGCCATACTGTTTTATGCTAAGTTTTGCTTTTTAACTTTGTAAAATTCCTTCACTCTGTGGTCTGTTTTCTTTTATTTATTTCTATATGTGTGCATTCTCAATATTTATGATTTTTATTTTGTTTTTTGTTATTTTTATAATTATTCCTTTATAAATTGAATGTATTTTTTCTTTCTGAGGAAGAGTCAGCCTGAGCTAACATCTGTGCCAATCTTCCTCTATTTCTTGCTTGAGGAAGATTAGCCCTGAGCTAACATCTGTGCCAATTTTCCTCTATTTTGTGGGTGAGTCACTGCCACAGCATGGCTGATGAGTGGTGTAGGTCCACGAGAGACACCTGAACCCACGAACCCTGGGCTGTGGAAGTGGAGCACGTGAACTTAACCACTACACCTTGGGGCTTGCCCCTGTATTTCTCTATTTTTATACTATCTGTTAGTTTGCTAAAATAGGCAATGATAAAAATTAGTAGTTTTTGCTTCTCCCTGTCTTCCTCCTTTACTACATGATTTAGTCAATATTATCTTGATTATAGCTTACCTTTGTATTGTGAAATATGTTAGACTACTTATTTGTTTCTTTAAGTGAATCTTTTTTGATTCCCAGTCATTAGATAACCAATGCCTTTATATTCCATGTTTTTTGCCCTTCTCATCCAAATTTTGTTTAGATATATCATTTTTTATATTGTCAGGGTCTGTGAGATTTATATTCTATTATTTTGCTCTAATTCTCATATTCTCAAATTTCAGATCCATAGTTAAATCCATTCAATGGTTACAATCACTCCTTGATCCAGTTATCTCTTCCAGTTATCTCTTAGAAAGCTAAATTTCATTCTCTATTCTAGTGATTTCCTGAAGAGAGATTCATGAGAATAATATTCCTTTAGTTCTTTCATATTCAAAACTGTTTGTTTACATTCTTTATACTTTACAGACTGTATGGCTAAATAGAAAAAACCTTAGCTCTCACTTTATTTTCTTTGGTACTTTTTGGGCTTTCCTCCACTGATATTGAATGACTCTAATCTGCTAAGAATGTCGTAGTGAAAAAGTCTGAGGCCAATCTCAATATTTCCCTTTATAAGTTACTGATTGTTTTTGCCTGCATGCCCAAAACATTCTTTATTATATTTAAATTCTAGTTATCATACTAGGATACATCTAGGCAGTGATGATTCCGGGGCAATTTTCCCTAGTAATCATTGCATTCTTTAAAAGTGAAATTTCAAGTCTTCTTTCATTTCAAGAATGTTTCTTTCTTTAACATTAATTACTATATTTAAATATTTATTCTTTTCCATTATTTTTCTTCTTCAGAGTCTCTAATTATGTATGTATTGGATTAAGCTCGTCTCTCTTATCCATCTTTCATGGCATCTCTAATCTTATCTCTTTATTTCCAGTTCATTTTGCTAGCCTTTCTCATTCTCTCTTTCCCTTACTGTGTTTACCTCAGTGTGTATTTTATCTTGTAATTCTTCCATATTCATTATTAATTTGTGATGGTTTTATTTTTAGTTCCACTTCTTTCCTGAGTTTTGCCAGCTTTGGGTCTTCAGCTCCTATTGTCTCTTCAACCCTTCCCAAGCTCTTGCATTTGTGCCTTGTAGTTTTCATTCACAGAAGCAATTCCTTCATTGTGCCCTTATGAAAATTCATGGCAGAATGTTAAGACAAATTTTTCAACTTCTCCATGGCAACAGTGTTATGGCATGTGTTTTCCAACAATTGGTACATTTTGGTGCAGCTCTGTAACTCTTTTCCTATATTATTTTTGTGTTGAACTGTGCCCATTCTTTTTTATTACTCATAATTAACTGAGATAAATTTTTCTTCTCTAAGTTCCTAGGAAAAGGAGAGGGGAAAATAGCCATCTAGGATTTACAAAGGGTCTGTCTTCTCTGCAGCTAAAGAGATAGACTGCTTTTGGCAAATATCACTCAGCTGTTTAATCTTTGTGTAGCCCTCCACTCCTTCCGACAGGAAGTAGCCAAGAGGGCTTTTGTCCTCAGCCTTAGGAGTTCCCACACTAATTGCTTAAATAAGATGTATAGGTTTGGCAAGTCAAGATGAGCAATTCACCTTCAGGAAGCATACCTTTCTTGGGTTTAGTAAAATTAGCCACAACTGAGCTCTCTCTACACTTGCCATGCTTTTTCTTTTCCTCCTTTTGCAACTATAACACAGTTTCAGTTCCTGAATCCATTGTTGTGACCCAGGGAAAGAGCCTTTCTACCTGACAGCTCTCACATTTAGGAATTATATTTTCAGCAATGCTTTCTAAGATTAGACATCATTGGGCCCACTATCTGTTTTTCGTCTCCTTCCTCTTTTGAGCCTTCTGGCTGATCTCAGCAGTTTTGACATCTTGTACTCATATTTTGGAAACTGCAGATTATCTATCTCCTGATTTTGCCAAAAATAGAATTTGCAGGTTTTTTCTTCTTAAATTTTCCTTTTTGCTTTATATTCTTCAGAAGGGAGGAAATTGCTGATTTTTGCCATCATCTTCACTCCAGATTCTATTCATGTATTCAGCAGTACTAATCATATATATTATTTGGTACAGACATAATTTTTCAGAAGTTTCTACAAACTCAAAGACATTTTTACTCTCTGTTTCTCCCCACCAATAAGAGCAGATGCTTATTTTTAAAAGTTAAAGCTCATCAAAATTTTCACTGGCCTAAAAAGTATTCCATGGTTTCCTTTCACTACAACAAATTTTACTTTTTTCCCTAACTTCTTTCTCTTTTCTTCAACAATTCACATAAGAACTGGCTGCACAAGCAAACCCGAATAATCTATATTCCTTTACCCCTAATCTCATGAATGCCTATAATTTAATAAAGAAATATTTCATCCTTGGGCTTGAAATTTATCATCATCATCATCACCATCATCACATCTTTCTTAATGATAAAGCACTTTTATTGGATCATTAGACTCTAAGCTTCACAGGGCAGTTACCAATTTTCTTCACTGTGGTGTCCCCAGAGCCTAACATGGTGCTTGCCCACAAGGAGTGCTTCCTAAATATCTGGGTTCAATAAATAGATGCATCATATTTTTTTTGATAACCAATCTCTGGCACCTATGCAGTATTTGTTCTAAGACAGGGCTTTAGATCTTTCTGATTTCAGAAAATTTCCATATGAGAATTTGTTTCCAACTAAGTAGATACAAAGAGTCAGTATTTAAAATAAAGCTTTTTATTCTTTAAATTTATTTGGCTTCCTATGTTGTAATGCCAGATACAGTGTGACACTAATGGAGATGTAGAAAGGGACAGAAATATAAAAGGGAGAGAACGGTGTGATGGAAGTGATGGAAAAGTTTTCACCCAGCCTGAGAATCTAAATTGAAATCCAAGTTCTCCAGCAGAAGAGCTGAAAGGCCATTTATCTTTTATCATCCTATTCTTGGTTCTGGTGGGTCAAGTGGTTGAAGAGTAAAGAGTTAGAAACTTGTCTAGCTGTGCTCTAAATGTCATCCCTTCTTTTTGCTTGACTTTAATATATTTTAGTTCACATTTTTTCTTTACCTTTTTCAACCAGAAAATGATACTATACAGATATTGGCTATTACAGTTTCATAATCAAATATAGGAGGAAAATAGTAAAAATTCTCAAAAGAGAATTACCTTGGCAAAGGAGGGATGAGGAATATCCTAAACAGGATATCCTAAATATCCTAAAGAGAAAAATGGAGATTTAATTCTTGGTAACCACTCCCTGCCCAAATAGCCACTAGTATTTGAAAAATTTCCTGCTCACTCTGTAATAGAGACAGAGCTGAGAAGACTTAGAGAGTCAAATGAGCTGTGGGTCTTCACCAATCATCTTCTTTCTATGGTCTTCTTTGAAAGAATAAGCATATGGTGAATTTGCACGGTGCAATGCTGAACATCTGGAGACAGTAACACCTGCCTTTGAAAGCTGAAGTGTATTAGAAGAGTTTGATATCTGTTGTTCCCTTAATGAGGAGGTACGTATCTCATTCAGATTATCAGGTAGATGTGAAAGCAAATATTTTCATTAGCAGATATACTCTACAGAAAAACTCTAGTAAGTTGAGAATAGCTAGACCATCTAGTAATACGTTATCACCATTTTTTTTTCTGATGTGCATGTATATGGGAAGAATTAGAGGCTTTCCATTAAATTTGGGTATGCTTTATTCACGAAAATGTTTCTCCATGCTACACTTAAAATTGAGAGTGCACCCATTTTAATATGAGTACATTTGTTATATAAGACACACAAGAAAAATAAAGTGCCTAATTTATTTATTCTAAAGGGTAAGGTCCTTTTGATTTTTAAGAATGACTCTTAAGTAACTGAAAGACTACTAAAATTTAAAAAACACACAAACAAAATCAGAAACTTTCCCTCCACGGTGCCCATAGGGAATAATTTGATCGCTTTGCATGTTATTTTGAGGAGAGTTTTACTAGACTTTTTTTCTAGTTCTATCTTTTAAACACGTAATCTACTTGCTCTCTGCCTACCCTCAACTACCACATGAAGATTATGCAACAAAATTCTGGTTCATGGAAATCAGTTAATAATGTCCCAATTGTTTTTATATTTACCGAATGTATAGATTCACCTCCTCGAGCTTGCGAGTGTCCAGGCGCTAAATACAGTATCTATTTTCATGTGTCTTCGTAGCTTGCCAATAAACAGGACTGATTCATAGTCTAAATAAAGCCACAACGGGAAAGCGAGGCCAACCCTAGGAGAATTTGGGTAAAAACAATAAGATCTGCAATAAAAAGACTGAGAAATATTTCGTTTAAATGGGCTAAGTCGTGTCCTGTTTTTAGGGTTTTCAGAAAAGGGAGGAGGAGAACTGAGAGGGGAAAAGACTGCCCCTGTGCTCTTCATACTTACAGCCTTCCTAGATGACTGAGAACATGGTCCCAGGCAATCGGGTCATAGAATTTTAATTTTTACTTTGTTAGCTGGTCAACCCAGGTGGCGAACAAACGATATGCCTGCACAAGCGACAGCTCCTAGGGGTTGGCGATGGTTGCCTGCATTCAGTTCCCAGCCAGTACCTTCTGGCCAGACACCCTGTGCCAAAGAGCGCCCAGGGAAGCAGACGGCAATAGGCGGACTACACAGATGTCATGCATGCACATGCATGATCATAATCTGAACAGAAAGGAAGAGAGGGAGGGAGACGGCCCGCAGATCCCTGCCGGGGAGCCGCCGCAATGGAACGAGCGGCAGTGTGTGCGCGCACAGGTGCCTCAGGCCGGTGGCGCGGGGAGCTGTCGCGGCCTTCTGGCCTCAGCACTTGCATCAGCGTGCTGAAGCCGCTGCTGCTGCCGAGCCTGGTAACCCCTAGCCTGAGCCACGGGAGAAAGAGCCAAAGGAAAGGGCGCGAAGGGGAAAGGAGGAGAGAAGAGGTGGGGGGCGGGAAAGAGACCCATCTCATCTTGGATTTCTCCTCCCCGAGCTCGTCTGGTGGGAACCTTTGCTGGGCTCGTGTGCGCCTCCCTCCTTCCATCCCTCTCTCCACCCCACTCTGGGTGATCATTTCCCCTTCTCCCCTCGCTCTCCCCCACCTCCCTTCTCTTCCCTCCCTCCCCTCCGCTTGCCTCCTCCCCTCCCCCTCGCCTCCCTCCCTCCCAGCGGCAGCAGCAGTAGCCGCTTTAGCGGAGCCGGAGATGTGCAGAGAGCGCGCGCGGCGCAGCAGCTCTGGATCCACAGCCTTCCTAGCTCGCAGTTCCCTGCGCCCCCGCTGCCGCTGTCGCCGCCTCGGTGCCCCCCGGTTCCAGTCCCTCTCCTAAGACAGCGCCGCCACCGCCGCCCGGCCCTGCCTGCCTCCTGCGCCGCGCAGCCCTCGCGCGCTCCCGGATGGCGCTTTCCTCCCAGAACCAGTGAGTAGACAGGAGAGCGCTGGGTGTCCGGCGCCGAGGCTTGGCTTGGAGGGAACATCTTTTGCTTAAAGGAGGTACTCCAAACCACCTGCTGCGATTCCTCAACCTCCAGGTAGGGGGTCTCGGGAGGGCACTGTTTAGTTGTCCCCAAGGGGCTGTTTGATTTCAACTCCACCTGCTAGCAACCTGAACCCCTGTCCCTCCCGGGCACTGCTGCCGGCAGCCCGCGGTCCCGCCTCACCTTCCAGGTCCCAAGCTCCCAGCGGCAGTGGATGGCCTCGACCCTCCAGGCCCCCCAAATAGGGTCTTCTCTGCCCTTACCGTCCCCGCGTTCCTCCTTTCTGACTTCCCGCTTCTGCCAGCCGGCAGACGCCCCCATCTGCCACCTTTCACCCGTTCTGGCGCTGACAAAGCCTTCTGCACAAAGTCCGCCCCTGACCCACCTTCCCTCCTTTTTCGAAGCCTTGCTCGGAAGCCCCACTGTCCCGCCGTATTCCTTGTCAGAGCAAATGGATCTCCCAGTGAATTCTGACCTCATTCCCCCGACAAGGTGGTGCCGCTCCAGCTTTTCTGACAGTCACCTCAGGAAATTGACACAGACACGAGGTGATCTTGGCTTTTGTACAGTTACTCTGTGTGTTTCTGAGCACCTGGAGTGTTTAGGGTATGATCAAGCATGAAAAAAGAAAGACAAAAAACGAACCTTGTGCTACTAAACTTTTTGTTATTGTTGTCTTAAAGAGCACAACTATTTACATTGCTCAGATTCCCTCCATTCATTCAGAAACGTCTTAGCTGAGTTCAGGGAACGCTTCTATTTCACCTGTTCCCCTGAAATCAGTCTTAGTTCCAGGTTGAGAACCGCGCACCTGACTGGGTGATGAATCTCCTTCAGCAACAACACTATCAAAAGCTCAGCAACTTTTGAGGATAAGAAGCTTTTTCTTTGAAGGAGTAGAAAGTAGCACCAATCTCACCCTTTAAAATCTTCTTTGAATTTGCAATAAGCCAAAGCCCTTGTTTTTCTTTAGGTTTAGTGGCTAAGGGGGAATGTAGGAGGATCAGAAAACGTGGTACCAAAGGCTCCCGCACTCTCTGGGTGCAGCATGTTAGCATCCAGCCAGTCTTTCTGTAGAAGTTTTCTTAGGGTGAGAGCCCTTTCTTCTGAAACCATGTTAAACGTTTTAGTATTTCTAGTTGGTTTGAGAGAAAAAAAAGAGGTTGTGTTCAATGAATGAATTATGAGGAAGGGAGATGAAGGAATGAATGAGCACAGAGGGAGACAGTTGGAATACTAAAATTTGTACTTCCTACTCCCCATGTTATGAAATCTTAAAAACAAAACTACCTTCACACAATTTATGATTTGATTCTTTAAAGAAATGAAGAAAACATGTTAATTTCAGCATATTTTACTCTATAGAACCCTTGGTCATAGAGCATGTGTTCTAAGCAATGCAGATATGAGTATTCATATTCAGAAATAAATGTTAGAAACTTTAGAAGGTGCTCCATTTGAGTATGTAGTTTTTGAATACAAATTTCCTGGTAATACTGTTATTATTATTTTAAATAATTTTGAGGGAATAAGAATTAAATTGGTGTTCTTGCTCTCACAGTTGATGGAGAGAATGTTTCCTTGCCTTAAACAAGCGAGTCTCTGCCTACACAAGAAATAGAGAAAGTTGAACAGTCATCTAGAGAATTTGTTTGGTGAAGATCGCCTTAAACTCTTATCTCCCCGAATGTCAAGATTTTTTTTAAATTTTGTTTTAACTCAAACTGTATCCTGTCCTTCATTTTTCTTTTCTTGTGTAGACATAGGCAGAAATGTAGCGAGCAAGTCATTGACAAGGGGTGATTTTAAGTAAATGTGGAGAGCTGCATCTAAAGTCCAGAGGGACTATGAGGACTGTCTACTGTTGGTTTTCTAAATTTGGAAGTTTTAGTGGGTTAAACTAAGAAGAACATTGAAAACTAAGTATTTAAACTTAACAAGTACTGCAGATATTCACATGTGATCATATCAGGTGGATAGATAACAGGTAAGTTATGAGCCGAATCAAAAGATCACAAGTTTTTTTCTCTAAATGCTTTTACCCTTTGGATAACAGTGGAGTGCTTACTATATGCAAGATATCCAACAATGATGAATCTGTATTGAAAAAGATACATCCCGGTTGAACAAAAGGAAAGCAGGGAGCAATGCTGACTTTGATCAATTATTACCTATCATTGTGTTAATGATAAGTTCAAAGGAGTATATGCTAATGTAATTCTAATTAATGTCAAATTCTAAACATTGTCAGAAATGTCTCAGTAAACCTTTTGAGAGAATGTGTAATTGTAGTATGTGCAATATTAAAATGGCCTCAGAATAGTCTATGAGATACAAATAATTAGTCTGCCATACGTAATGGCAGAAATTTCTGTTAAGAACTCTTGGTGAGCTTGAACTCAAGAGAATCTGCCTAAATTTAATGTTATCGTCATTATTACAGCTGTGCAATAATAGTTCAATATAACACATAGGGAGACAAGGTGTACCAAAATTTGAATGGGATATCTTTGAATATCATTAAGATATATCTAATAATGCTCATACTTAGATGCCACCTAGGGGATGGGATGGGTCTAAATTAAGTGTTTACAAAGGTAAAGAGAAATTTAAAACTGGTAAAGAGAAATTAAAACTTGTGGAAATGATATAGATTGTCTCACCAACGAATTGCTATTAGTTGAATGTTTCATGTGAAACCATTTTTTGGCTTGTGTGTGGTGAAGAGAAAGCAGACAAGAAAGGAGAGAGAGAAAGAAAGGATAAAAACCTACGGACACTTGCTTCAATTCTTTACTCAAACAAAGGCAACTAAATACAAGTCCTATGATTTCGATATTTGGAATAACAGCTGTTTTCCAATTTAGATTTAAGAAATGTCTCCTTAATTACAGCAATAAAAATATAAATTTCTTTTATGAAGTGGTTCATTTATTTTATTCAGTAAAATCCTGATATTATAGGCAAACTATCTTATGTAAACTAATTGACCTAAATAAAATTCAAGCCAAATTTAAAAACCAAAGCTTGAAAGAAGGAAAATGTACATACTCTCACACACCTAAAATTACATTATTAGATAAAGAGTCAAGTGATTTAGTGTCTTATGAAAGCAGGAAGATTCAGTCAAAGGATAACTGCATAAAATATTTTCATACATCAGCATATATTTATCAGGTTTTCCTGTTTACATTTGTGGATGTATTATTCAATTTTTTTGGATATTTGCACTTTTATTTACAAATTTACAAGAGCCTGTATCTTATACAATGCTGCAAATTTAATGAACTCAAAATAATCCCCAAATTGTATTTGTAAATATCATATTATTGTATAAATGTTTACAAATGGCTTTGTTTTCTATCTTTACTCCATAATGGGAGGCATATTTAAGAAAAAGCCTTCTCAAAGAATAAGCAAAATGACTATTTCAAAACTAGCATGATGACTCAAGTTTTACAACCATGCTATCAAAGTGATACTCTCCTAAGATCAACTCTAAAGTACAATTAAAATTCCTACAGAAAAGAAACATTCAGATGCTGCGATTTTACATGTGACTGACTATGTGAAATTTGCTTTTATTCATTTAGCTGCAAATGCAATGCTTGGCATTTTTAATAGAAGGAGTGACAGAATTTAGATATCGATTAGAGGGGGTAGAGGGCATTCCACTCCCATCATTTTACTAATAACTTACCAAAGCTTCTTAAGTACTTAATAGAAATAGAATTAGAACCCAGATCTCCTGACTCCATGCTGTACATCTTTCTATAAAATAAAAATGTTTTCCCCATTATTTTATTTTGAGAAGGTAATAAAGGAGAAATCAGTTTCAGTGTTAAAGAAAATTGAAAATGAAATGAAATAAAAGTCTGTGCTTCCTCAGGGACAGCCTAGTCCCGTAACCATCATAGTTGAAAGTAAAGGTTTTTTTTGCTCACTCTTCCCCACTTTCAGCTTAAAGCTTGGAAAATACTTTAAATGTTTAAATTTTTGAGCACCAGTTTTAAATTGATGTCATTGGCACACCTAAAAATCTTTTAATATTTTTGCTTAATTTTCATTATAAATTCTTCACTAATATGGCATAAGTTTCTTTCATGGTAATCACATCCCATGAACACTTCCATTTTGACTCTTAATAGACAGTTCATTGACAAATATTACTCAAAACAGATTTTGGTTTCAGTAAGCAAAGCGGTGGCAATGAACTTATAGTTTGTTACAGCTTCATCTCTGTGCATAGTCAATCTTTTTGTCACCACAGAGAAAGTTTCTGCATCCATGTATTTTTGGTTTTGTTGTCACCGTAGTCTGGGAATAACTCAGGTGATCAGAGAAGATAAATTTGTTTCACAAAGTTGCAAGTCCACAGTTGAAAATACTGGCACTTTTAGCTTTCTCTTCACCAATGGCCAGAGAGATCAGTGAAAGTGAATGATTAAATCAATAGGGAAGCGACATTATTACTGAGTAAAAAGTAAACTTTGAAATGTATTCTTGGTGATGGCGGCTCATCAGTGTCATCTAGGAAGAGTAGCACGGTACCATTGATTGATATCTCAGCTACGCTATCGGAAAGAACACTGTGTTGTCTAAGTGTGCCTGGGTTGATGAAAGTTAGGGGAATCTGTTATCCAGACTGCTAGGTGGCTGGACCAAAAGCTGAGGAGGAAGTCTTGTCTTAGAAAGTGGCCTTCTTTAAACCAATTAACATACAGATTTGACTGAAAAGAGAGCTACATTTCTCAGGCTCCAGCGACCTAATTTCTTTGGAGTGTTATTCAGCCTCCACTTACTGAGGGCCTACCACGTGGCAAGAACTGAAGCAGTGATTACAGACCCAAGAATGAATATGACATAGGTTCTGACCTCAAGCAGCTTACGGTATAGCTGGAGGGACGGTTAAGAATAAGCAGCAACGGGACACCAGCTGGCCATAGCCTAGGGCAGCCGCCACATTACTGAACAAGGATGTCCAGAGAAAAATCGAAAAGGCTACAACTTAGTATGCCTTGCCAAAATGGATGGAGCTACGCCATGGCAAAGTCTCTTGCAAAAATAATCTATGTCCTTAAAAAAGCATATGTTTCCATTGCTTCACATGTTAATTCTAACTGACGCAGATTTTTTTTTTTTTTTGAGAATACAGGAACCTATTAGTATTAACTGATATAGATAGTCCTATACTAATGAATCCAATGGTTAATTCAATCTCGGTAGGTCATAGGGTAATTTTCTAAAGGAAATGTAACTAATTATACACTTTTTTTTTTAAATCCATATACTTTTTTTTTATAAGATTTTATATTTTTCCTTTTTCTCCCCAAAGCCCCCCAGTACATAGCTTTATATTCTTCCTTGTGGGTCCTTCTAGTTGTGGCATGTGGGACGCCGCCTCAGCGTGGTTTGATGAGCAGTGCCATGTCCCCGGTCAGGATTCGAACCAACGAAACACTGGGCCGCCTGCAGTGGAGCGCGCGAACTTAACCACTCGGCCACGGGGCCAGCCCCGCTAATTATACACTTTTAACATAAACTTGAAATATCAAGTTTGTCTTTTAAGAAACCTAAATCTTCAAGGATCATTCAAAGGAAAGTGTCCAGAAGAGCGAGGAAATGGAAGTAGTAACAATATATGTAATATCTATTCAACAATTAAAATTTTACAAAACATTTAAATTTAAACAGATAATTTAAAAGCTCTGTATCCTATTCATTCTGATTGTGAACATTTATTGAGTAAGTATGACTGTATGATACATAGGGATGTAGGGCTGTTAATAATAATGATGGCTTCACCGTCTTGACCTAGAGGAGACCACAGAGCTATTTCGATAACCAATTCCTTCTGACTTTCAAGACCCATGAAGGGTCTGAGATTTCACCCTCTAAGTTAAGCACGAATTGTTAATTCTAGTCCTTGTTTTAGAAGGGCTGCATGAGGGCAGTCAATCTAACCTGTCCTATTTGTGCACATCAACAATCTAGTGACGTTTGTCTGCCCCACTGAATGGCTAAGCAATACTTACAGAAATGGGAGTGGGAATGACGTCCAGAGGTGTTGACAGGTATTTCCCATGGGAAACTCAGAAGCTGCGGCCATCCCCTACTATTTCTAAGACATTTCCTGCTGAGATTAAGAGGAATATAGGTAAAATCATGGTTAGAGCTGTCTGGCAGGGAATGGCAGATTCAGCAGAGAATTAAATTTAGGACGCTTGCAACAGTTTGGGAGAGCCATTTTCTTCATGTAAAACTGAGAGGCCCCTGAAGCCAGGCAGGCTGAGAGCTCAAATACGCCATTTCCATTTGATAAGTGAGGTATATATGACCCTTTCTTGCATTGTTAGTCATTGAGTCTAATTGATAATGTTAGCTTGCCTTTCCCACTGTGAATCCTAGCTAAAACCCCGTTAGCTGAATCTAAGTGACCAGAACCAGGTAAGAGAGTAACTCGGGCATCTATATCCAACACACCCCCTTGATTATTTCTCCCTACTGAAATTCCCCAGCTTATTCAGCTTGGTGCATATGTCCTTTGTTCTCTGTTGGGCATAGGTGTACCTTGGCCTCTAATCCCATTTCTCCTTAAATCATAGGTCAAGGTAGGGGTGCAGAGAGGAATCAGGGAGCAGGGAAGACGTGAGGCATCATATGTACTTTCAGTTTCAAGTGATGTGGTGATGGTTAATGGCATAACCAAATGGACTTCAAATATGTTTGGCCCATCCAATACTCTAAATGGGAGAGCAAAGCCCTCACGGCTGACACCATCTATTTCAGCCTTGGGAATTCCTGAACTCAGAAACCATAGCCACATTGTTCTTTTGCTAGGATGGTGGTGTTTGCAACCTCTGGCTGACTCAGTCCTTACTCACACAGTGGTGAACTTCTTTAAGGAATCCACCTTAATTTGGACCCTAGTTGCACTATTGTCTAGATAACATCTCTTAAGTTCTTGATGGTTTCAACATGAGGGCTGAGAGAGTTTTCCTGCACAGTAGTGGTGACGTCAAGAATTTATCTAGATTTCTTTGGGTTTCTTTCTCATTCTCCAGTAAGTCAACTTCATCAGAATTCTAAATTCAATCCAGGGGAGTAAGAGTTCAGATGCTAGTAAAGACCTCATCTTTAGTTTCCCACAGGAGTTCTTCTACCTCAGGAAAATCTCCCCGAGAAAGCTAATATAGCAGCCAGAACCCTCTGTAAAAATCTCTGAGATTCTACTATCACTTCCAAATGGATCTAAGTTTGGCATGATGGAATGAAGGAGAGGTTTAGCCATAAGACAATCTACCACTTGCCCTTATTCCTTAACAAGCAATGTACTCCTTCTTCCCCATATGAAGCAGTCAAAGTTCCAGTGATTCACCTGGTGTCTGGCCATGGTGTTCCCCCTCACACACTCAATGTATGTGAGCCTATCTCTATTGTCTGAAATGAGAAGCAACCTCCTGCCTACCCAGTACAGATCTTAGTACTAAGTGGTAACTAGTGCTGCAGATCAGAGGCTAGCCACCAGATTGGCAAGGAAGTCCTCACCCCGAGTAGAATTAGCAACAGAACAACATTTTGGTATCGGTATTTTACCTACTTCCTGTTACATTTTGGTATGGGTATTTTACCTATTTCCTGTTACTTAGCCTGCAACGACCTCCTCAATTCCTTTTCAGTAACAAGCAAAGAAGTGGAGGACCATTTATTGGCCAGTTGACTATCTAATCTGCTGCTGATTCTCAGACTTCTCTCAAATCCCGTTAATGGACCTGTGAGACCCTCATCCTTTCTTTTCCATAAAGAAAGCTGTATCTCTGTCAGCATCCCATCCTCATCACCAACATTATCAAAAATTTCTGAAGGGTCTGAGATGCTACTCTGCTTTTAGGCTGACATGAATGCCTGCCACAGATTCTTGGATGCTGGTACTTCTACCCATTAGACTTCTGGGTCAGAGAAGGACAATTTATCATTCACAGCAATAGCAGTAGCAAAAGTAATAGCATTTTTACACTGGTTCCCTGAGCCCCAATTTCCACAAGGCAGCGCAGAACAGATCAGATGATACCTAAATATTTCAAGAAAAGATGCTGAAGTTAAAGAATGCAAATATTTTATAAAGGATAGTAAATATACCTCCCTTTGCTCTGGAAGGAGATGCTATTTCCATTTTCCAAGGCTGTTTACTTTACAAACATCTTTTAAAAAGTCTTTCAGAACAGAAGCAGCCAGTGCTTCTTTCATAAGATATACAGAAATGTGAGAGACCCATGGGAAATTGTCTCCCAACAATGACAAAAGACTTCAATAAATGCTTGTTTTGGTGGGCTTTTTATCTATGATATGATATATGATCGTCCTTGCTACTTCCTAATGATGGAATACTTTAAACATGTGGGACCTGAGATTGATGAATCTCTCACAAAGACAGAAACCAAGAAGGAAACTTTTAAAGCAAATATGTTGTATTTGAAGTGCAACATTAGGCTCGTAATTAGTTACTGCTGATTATATATGTTACAGTGTAAGACAGATTAAGGAATTGAGAATTTCTAAATCAGGAAGTTAAAAATTTGAGCCTGAACCATGTCTATTTTGTGTAATTATAGTAGATTGTAAATAAAAATCATTAAACAGGGGGCTAGCCCGGTGGTGTAGCAGTTTGGTTTGGGCACTCAGCTTTGGCAGCCCGGGGTTTGCCAGTTTGGATCCTGGGCACAGATCTACACACCACTTGTCAAGCCATGCTGTGGTGGCATCCCACACGGAAGAACAGGAAGGACTTACAATTAGGATATACAACTATGTACTGGGGCTTTGGGTAGAAAAAGAAAAAAGGCAAAAATTGGCAACAGAAGTTAGCTCAGGGCTGATCCTCCTCACCAAAAATCATTAAACAAAAATGTGGTATATGCAAGTTTCCCCATGGCATTAATGTTTTTCCATACTTTACAGTTTGAAGGGTGACTAAACTTTTCCAAATAACTTGGAGAGTGTTTCTTCAAGACTGAACATATCTGTCATCTTCTCTAATAGGCATCTCTGATACTCCAGGCTGGGGCACATGCCCTTTCTCCGTATTAGCATAATGTGCACACTTCTCTGTACCATATTATGAACTTATAACACCACATTGGCCTGATAGATTTATATATTTTTCCCCTACTGGATTACTTTGAGACTGGTTGCCTATTAATCTCCATACTCCTAGTGCCTAGCTCCCCAGCTAACCCCTGGTGAGCATACAATAAATACTCGTAGAGATGAACTGAAGGTAATAATGTTTATTAACATTGATCTTACCATCAGATATTTTAGGAAAGCATGTCCCACGAGGAATAACTGAGTGGAAGACGTATAGAATATTTGATCCGGAATAACTTTTAAGAGTTCTTAATGACCATTGGTTTGGTTATAGCCATGAAAATATCCAAATTCTGATGTTCCTTCCTAGTTTGCGACATTGTGAGGAATTTAAAATTATATCATATTTATAGTGAAACCTCAAGATTTTATATAGCTTATATACTTTTAGAAATCGAGGGGAGGGTCACAAAATTAAACTCAAGGCTTTGTTTAATTATCAGAAGTTGGGGAGTCACTGATTTATATTATCCAGGATGGGCTTCTCCTCTAACCTGGAGTTAGAAATTCCAAAGTCTCTGACTTTTTTTCCTTTATCAAAGAGGTGGACTGAAGACGAGCACGCTTCCTTTTCACCTTTTGCTCTGGTGCACAGATGTTCTTCCTCATTTCTTTGTTATAGTGTTTTTTTCTCTGGTGTTCAAATGTCTGCTGCATGCATGCCTGCCTTTGCAGTTTGCTGTTATAATCAATGCTGCCCACCCAGAGTCTGGTGCACTTCTCCTCTTTCTCTTTTCTCTAATTTTCCAACTTCTTCTGCCTCCTATTGCTTACTAATGTTCTAAAAACAACAAAAACATAAACAAAAAGGCTTTCTCTAAGGGACAGCCCCCTTTCCTTCTATGAAGTGAACCTGAAAGATCAGCTGAAATGATGGGCTCTCTGGCTCTTGTTCTGAGTTTACTGGTTATTCACAGGCTGGCTGCATCTTCACTTTAATTCAAGGGCTGTGTTTTTCTGGTTTTGTTGCAGAGCCACTTTGGAAATCTGAGAATTCTAAATTCTTAAACTTGGACTAACCGAATTTTTATTGTTTCCCTTATAATAGACAGGTCTTTAGTAACCGTTTGTCTCTACATTGCCTTGTTAGTTTAATAGCGACATTAGCAAATGAATACTTGAGAACTGATAAAATTTATGTGTTATTTAGGAGAATAAAAAGGTTGGAGTGAATCAGATACGTGACAGATAAGGTTTTGTGGGAAACATGGAAGGTCAGGAAATGACTTTGGCTTGTTTGGACTATGACAGTGGTAAGCTTGCACAAACCGAGAAAGAGATGAAAATGTTGGACTATAAACATAAAAATAATATAGAGAGAAGAGAGTACAGAGCAGCAAGTTATAAATTGATAAATACAAATATTTACTATGTTATAAGGCTCCATGGACACACTACAGTATATAGAAGAAAAGCATAGATCTGTAACCAGACACAGCTGGGTTCATATTCCCATCTGACTATTTACTAGCTGAGAGACAAAAGTCAAATTTATTAGCATCTCTAAGACTCTTTTTCCCATTATGTAGAAATTTTGCATGATTATTATGAATGTAAAATTATATACTATGTAGACATCCCTAAAATATTGACTACTACTATAAATTCTCATTCAATAAATGTTACATTTTCCCCACACTTAATAATTTGAAAAGACATAATCATTTCCATTTGTAACAAATGAAATGAGTGTATTTTCCAATTAGATAGTTAATAAGTGACATTCACTCTTCCAGGCCATGGGAAAATTTTGGACTTTTCAGAATATTAAATAGTAATTCAGGAAGTAGCATATAATAAGCACTGAGGAGCTAATTACAATCATACTTTCCATGAAAAAATTAAGTAGACATTTGGAAAATAAATCCTGTACTTTAATTAAGTGTGGTATAAAACTTTTCCCCAAAAGTTAAAACTCATGAACTGAAGGATTCCTGTTCTACCTAGGATGAACAGAGCTGGAAAGAGTATAAATTCCACCCTAAAAATAAGAAAAAGTCAGATAAACTACAGAATTATAACTTTTCTTGAACCCACCAGAAAGCTAAGTTCACATGGCAAACAAATATCCAGAATTTCCAATCCATGGGCAGGTCCCTCCATGGAGAGATGGGTCATGGAGATGGTTCATATGTGGCAGAGAACAAAAGAACACTTGGCCACCATATAAATGGCTAAAAATAAATCAACTAAAATTGTAACAAATTGCTAAAGACTAGAAAGGTAATATAGCACCTCCGGTAACCCCTGACACAGGTGAGTTTGAACTCATTCACTGGTGCGTTTATGCGGACCTCCATCAGATGCTTATGAAAAATATTGCAGAAGGGTGGGAGACCAGAGGGAGCTTCTCTCAGTAATGTAGGTGTAGGGTAGAGGATTGGCCACCACTGTAGGTAAAGCACAAAATTCAACCACCTCCAAGCTCCCAACCACCATGTTAAGCACAAGGCAATTATAGAGGAATTTCAAGTCTTTAGTGCACTGAAGATCAACTCTTAACTAGATTAACTCAGTGCCCCAAACTAATGTCCTTAGCGTAGAAGAAGCATGCCCTATTCCCAGGCATAAATAATTTTCATGAGTGGTCAATTGTTTTACACTTGATGTTTTGCATTTATTTAAAAAAATGACAAACTATACAAAAACACAAGGAAAAAACAGCCCATTGTCAAGAGTTGAAGCAATGGAGAAAATACACTCAGTGATGACCCAGAGATGGAATTATCGGATAGAGACATTAATATAACTGTTACTAATGTGTTAAAAGACCTAATGGAACAGGTGAACAATATGGATGAACAGAGGAAGAATTTCAGCAGAAAAATGGAAACTATAGGAAAGATTCAAATTAAGATGCTAAAAATAAAAGAAAATGTTATCACAAATCAGAAATTCCTTCAATGTGCTTATTAGTAGACTCAGTATCTCTGTGAAAAGAATCTGTCAACTCGAAGACAGGTCATTAGATATGAGCCGAACTGAAAAGAACAGAGTCAAAAAGAGTAAAAGGAAAACAAAAACAAAAAATCAGAGCAGAGCAGATCATCCAAGAATTCTGAGTCAATAGCAAATGATCTATTGTACATGTAATTGGAATTTCAGAAGAAGAGAGAGAGAAGAAAGCAGAAGAAATATTTGATGAAATAGAAGAAAGTTTCTTTACCAAAACAGGCCATGGTTTAGATATTTTACCTGAGAATTTTTAATAATAATGAAAGTCATCAAATCACATATCCAAGAAGTCAAGAGAACTCCAAACATGATAACTAAACAAAGCACACACACACACACACACACACACACACACACACACACACACGTCTCTACATATCATATTCAAATAAGGGAAAATCAAAGATGAAAAGAAAGTAGCAAAATCTTACAAGATATGTTAAAAAAGGTTCTTCATGTGGTAGGAATAAGATACCACACAGAAACATCAATCCGTAAAGATATGAAGAATTCCAGTAATCATAAAAATAAAAGTCAATATAAAAGGTTTTTTAAAGTTTTAATTGGGTTAAAAGATAATTAATTTTATAAAACAACAATAGGAACAATATATTGGGGGTTTGTAACATATGTAAAATATACAACAGTGATACCTCAAAAGGTAAACACAGTACAATAATGATTATTTCACTTATTTTTAATTCCTTGCCATTTGAACATTTGTACACATAGGTGTAAACAAATAACCTAATTTGTGCAAATAACATTTTGCATCATTCCAAAGTGTTGATACATGTTATTTCTTTTGATCTTTGTAGTGAAGATCAGTCTTTTTAGACTGATTACTAGATAATAAAATGGTAATTCAGAGAGGTTACATGGCTTGTGGAGTGACTGTGTGGTAGAGCCAAGACTAGAAATCATATACAGAGACAGCTTACCTCCATGCAGAGTTAGGGTGGCTGCCTCCTAAGAATAGAAGCCAGTGCAGCAACTTGGCATGTTAAAAGATTAGCTACCCCTACCAACTGCATACTAATTATTTTACAGATGGTGTATCCTTAGATGGTACTACAGAATATTTGTACCCTAGTAACTTGTAAGGAATTATAACTGACTCCACTCCATCTAGTATGCATTAAAAGCTCAGTTATGTGATTAACATTTTTTGGATAATTGGCTATTGCCCCAGAGTATTGGTCCAAAATTTAGCTACTCCCAGTTGCCAAGCCTACAACATGAATGAGTGAAGTGGGTCTTGAGTAAAACACTAAGTCGTGGTGAGAAGCAGAGTAATGGAAGTGATTGGTCTCATCGAGACAAGGGTGCTATTCAAAGTAGGTTTTGCAGGCTTAGGCCATTTTCTCAGTGTTTCTTACTAGACCATGGTAAATGTGGAAACTGAGAGCAAGCATTTAGAAAATTTTATAGCACAAGTTAAAGTATTTTTTTATGTCTGTTAAATCTAATAATAGAAAATACGGGCTTATATTTTTAAGGTTTTAAATTTTTTTCTTTCTAGTAATATATTTAGAATTACATTATACACACCTATGGTTCATAAAGGATAGGACACTTAAAAACAAAACTAGTTGAGGCTGGCCCCGTGGCACAGCGGTTAAGTTTGCACGTTTCTCTTCCCGGTGGCCCTGGGTTTGCAGATTCGGATCCGGGGTGTGGACATGGCACTGCTTGGCAAACGCCATGCTGTGGTAGGCGTCCCATGTATAAAGTAGAGGACGATGGGCATGGATGTTAGCTCAGGGCCAGTCTTCCTCAGCCAAAAAAGGAGGATTGGCAGTAGTTAGCTCAGGGCTAATCTTCCTAAAAAAACCCACAAAAACTAGTGCTTCACTGCAGTCAGTTTGAGAAGCACCTTAGGGAGTCAAACTAAATAAAAATGATACGAAAAAGGCAGCAGATCTATGGGCAAACTTGGCCTGTGGCTTTCCAATTTCTAATCCTGCTTTTACATATTCTAAATCTGAGACCTATGTACCAGGAATGCACTGTTCTCTCCTCTCAGTTCTGGAATCACTTTCACTGAACTATGCTTTACCATCATTCTTTCAGTCTACGTCGAGCCCTATGGGACGTATTGTTGAATTCAAAATAAGTATATTATTAAAAATCTAGTTTACTACGTTATGCAGGGTCCTTTTATGATGATCTACAGTGTTTCTCACACTTTGTTTTTTAGAGGAGTCATACTGGTTTTATTACTGATTATATTGAACGAGTAGTTCTTTCAATGGTTGCTAGGAAGCTCAGAGTCAAATTTCTGTCCCTAATAACTATAAAGAGGCTTATGGTATATTTTTAAATTATATGATTTAATTTATGAATGATCTTGCTTAATTTGATGTCTCTTACCCTTATTCTTACCCCTATTTGGTCAGTAAAATTTTTTCTCATTATGCATTTAAATTTGTAGTAAAGTAAGGAGTATCTAGAAAGAGAGATGATAGACAGGAAGGAAGGAGAGAAGAAATACATACACTCAAACATGCTTGTATGTCGGATATAATATGTCCAAATAAATCTAAAGTGCATTAGCTCTTCGTTACGTTGTACTCTTCTTGATACCTGTTTGAAAAGATTCTGTGAAAAATATGTTGGAAATTTCAATGGTAAAAGTAAATGTAGTAGAGGGAAATTTACTATAATTTTCTATCCATAAAAGTAGGGAGTAAAATTTACCCATGGTTCCTCTATTCAGAACTGCCTGTTCTTAACCAGGTGTGAAGACTGGGAGAGACTTCATTATTATCTCCATGTCCATGTGGTCTCACAATGTTTCAGGTTCCCAATTTAAGCCGGACCCTGTCTGTAGGCAGGCTGGGTAACCAGAGAGATAACAGCATCCTACTGGGATAGTATGCTTTTATTCCTAATGACGACCTGAGGAGTAGATGAGCAGTACATATTATTACAGCAATCGTAAGAAAACTTCAGGCCAGATTTGCATCCTGTTCAACTCGGCGCAACAATTTTGTGATTCCTGGAAAGAAAGAAGTTTTTATCCTTCTAACTAGGAAAAGAATTCAACTATTAAGAACAATTACACGTGGTTTTCAGTTTTCCACAATGGGAGTTGAAATTCTGTATAATTAATTATACCTTATGCAGACAAAAAGAAAAGAAGTTTAAAAGCAAACCTCTCTGCTGGTAAAAGTATGAAACATATTGAAAGCCCATTTATTATCAGTAGTTTCATAACCTTTTCTAAGCTTTGTTCTAAGATTTTGAATACTAGGCTGAATATCACAGAAGAAAAAGTAATTGTACTATTTGTTAGCTTCCATGACCTCACCTCTAAGACTCCTTGAGAACTTCCTATCACTAATTAAAGCTGCTAAACAGATAGTGAACTTCTATTGAATAGAAGCATTTTCCTGGCTAGTGAGACAAAGCTGCCTCTAAAACGGGGTATAGCAATCCATAGGTAGAATAAAAATTGCTTGTAAAAGAAGATGACTCATTCAATTGAAACAGCAGGGTTCAGAAAACACACAAGTCACAATTAATTACCTAGCCTAGAAATTATCCAAATCCCTGGAAAATTGTCCAAGGTCAATTTCTCCTTATCCTAAAATTATTATGCTAAAGCAAACAAAAAGTTTTTTGACATAGGCCAAATATAAATAGTCTAGAATGTAATAGAAAGTTCATTTTTGAAACCAAACAATTACACAGATGAGCTATCTACTTTATCAAATTTGTCTTTCTGATATGCCAAAATAGAAGCATGTATATACACACTAAAATACACGTACATACAAACACAAACTGCCAAATACATAAATGTACATACAAATATACTCACATGCAAATGCAATACACATAACGGACAATTGTAAATATATTTACACATAAACACATATCTGTATAAGTATATATACAAATACATAGACACAGACAGGAAAGACAAACACCACAAAGGTAGATGAGCAGGATAAGTCTGACTTCCATTTGTAGAATTTTTCCAGTATTCTCTTCTTATACCTCTTAGTTCTTGATTCTTTTGGATTCTTCCTGTCCTTCGGCTCCTTCTTCAAGCGCATCAGCCCTCACAATGAATCAGGCCCAGGCGTGAGGCAATCTCTGCATCTACATGGGAAGGGGTAGAAATACATCATCATTACAACTGTTAAAGGCAGTAAAGGAGTACATCATCGTTATAACTGTTATTAAAAGATAATTGTATGTGACATTATGGTTAGGGACTATAAAATCCTATTACCCACTTATACTGTCCCTGCCTTACCTAGGAAATGATATCCAATATGAAATCAAATCTGCAGAGCAAAAAGGAAGTAGAAAAAATAAATAATAAATCAATACCTAAATGGACTGTAAAGTATAATTCTTATAGAGTAAGGAACAGTGCATGTTCTTACATCATTTGCTTGAATTATTGTCTTTATTCAACAAACATCTATTAAACTAGTATGTGAAAGTTTCAGTGCAAGATAAATACTTTAGATTAGCAGATGAATAAACTGGCATGAATCAGTTTGAGATGCAACAGAACAGAATGGTTCTTTATCAGGATATTGCTAGTCATAGGGGCAGTTACGTTCTGTGATTAGGAAACCACCGCCTACATCCTTTCACTCTTGCCTGCCTTGGCCCAAAACCTTGCCTGTGCATTGAACCCAGAACGTTTATTTAACAGGTGCAAAGAAGCTACTGAAACTCTTAACTGGAGATGAAGAAAGAGAAATTAGCCTTATTTTTCTTGCTGTTTGAACTTTTAAGTTTGTAAGAAAGATCTGTTTTGGCAGCAATTGCCCATTACTCACAAAGCAGAAGCATCAGATAAATGGATTGAAAATTAGAAGGTGCCACTGGCTTAGTTAAGAGGAGATAAGCAAATGACTTAAATGAGAGGGCATGGGCAAATGAGCTACAGTTTTCTGAAAATTCTGATCAGAGAGAGATAAGTAACCATCAAATCTAATAACTCACAGGAGGTCATAGAGTTACTAAAGATAAGAAATCTTTATTGGAAATAAAATGATGCAGACGGCTTCTCTAAACTATTACAGCCTTTCTGGAATACCAAGAGGCACTACTACTACAACACGTATATACATATGAGCAGGGGGGGGATTTAATTTTAAATTACGGAACATTATTGAGTAACTATTATTGGTATGACAAAAGAAGCATGAACACTTTAAAAACATCTTACTTCCTCCCCTATTTCTTTCCCTGGCTCAGTCGATGTCTCTCCGCATTTACGTATGAAGATTCATACTCTGTTCGTTTCATATCTACATCCTTTGCCACCCATAATCTTATTTCCTCTTTACCTTATTTGGTTTCCTCTCATCTCTTAATTTACTACGCTTCTAATTTAGTTTCTCCATTTTAAGAAGTCATTTAGGAAAGATAGGAGTTTATAATTTTGCAGACTAATGTGACATCTACCAAGAGAACTTCAAAAGTTACCTTAATTTTAGGGAGGGGCCAGCCTAGTGGCGTAGTGGTTAAGTTTGCACACTCCGGTTCAGTGGCCCAAGGTTCGCAGGTTCTTATCCTGGGTGCAGACATACACACTACTCATCAAGCCACACTGTGGCAGCATCCCACATAAAATAGAGGAAGATTGGCACAGATGTTAGCTTGGCAACAATCTTCCTCAAGCAAAAAGAGGAAGATAGGCAACAGATGTTACCTCAGCGCCAAACTTCCTCATATACACAAAAAAATTCTTACTTTAATTTTAGGCAGATATGATATCAAAGTTCAAGTCTATCATTTGCAAATGAATACTTCTGGTTTTAAATTTCCTTTATATGTTTTGAACCCAAACATTTACACTTCAGAATAGAGATCCTATATAAATACTAAGTAGCTTAATACAAGAAACTAATTTTCATCTTCAACATGTCCTTTTTAATTAATATTTGCCCTAATTTTGAAAGAGTCTGGGCAGATTTTCATGCTGCAAGAGTAACAAATTATGAAGACTAAATGTATCTCTGGGATTTGCTACTATAATTAAAGAAAACCTGCAGCCATGTTAATCTGATACGTTGAGTCTATCCATGGATTGCATAATCATTATTAGACCGCATAATATTAGGCATCAACACTAAGTGGCTCACGTGAATGACTGTCATTATAATTACTTTTACATAGCCAAACTAACTTTTTGGTTTTTCTCTTCCCATATTGTCAGTGGGGCCATTAGTGATGATACCTTCCCCAAATACCATGTGTATTTAATCATGATTATCATTAACACAAACATCATAACATAATGTAAAGAAATGCTTCTTCCGTGAATAAAACATAATCTAGAATCTTAAGTTTCTTTCATTGGAAGGCTCTTCAGTTCATCCACGGATCTGAGTTCATGATTAAAAACCCTCACTGTGGTTTGTCTGTATTTTGGGACATTATGAAGGAGATAAAAGAAAGGAAAGCACCTTTAATCCATTCTAACAAGGATGGTACCTTTCTTCCTACTTTTACATAAAATTTATGTAAACCAACTTTGATAGCTGTGCTTCTCAAATTTTAACAATCCTATGAATCACCTCAAGATATTGTTAAATTGCACATTCTTATTCAATAGGTCTGGAGCTGGACCTGGGATTTCTAACCAAGTCCCAAGTGAACTGTTACTCTGTGAACTACATTTTGAATAGCAAAGCTCTGTGGAACTCTAAGGGTAGAGACTATTTCAATGGTTCATAACTAGGAGGCTTTGATTCTCCCAAGCACTCACATGCAGGTTTTAGGATTCCATAAGTCCTAAGAAATCAAATGCAAAATTTTATGTGTATATGAGCATTTTTTCTTTTGTGGAGAGTTCATAGTTAGCAGATTCTGCAAGAGGCCTATGACCTAATTAAGATAAGTGGCTACTGGTTTAATCAGTTCCATTTTGAGATGAGTAAACCAAGGTCTAAGGAGGCTAAATTATCCAGTTCACACAATTGGTTACAAAGCTAGGACTTGCATCCAGGTCTCTGGTGCCCAACCCAGGGGCTTTAATAGTACTGGATTGTCTTTCAAGCTGGTTTTTTTTCTGCTTTCAAGCTTTGATTAGAGATAAAGGAGATTTAATAATTCAGTAAATGAATGAAATGATGAAGGAACAAATAAACAAGTGAACATGAACATATTCTTGCAAATAAGGCGAGTTTTTTAAAAGAACATTTTTTCTTCTATGGAAGAGCAGACTTGGCCTAGATTGGAGGAGAAACTGAGAGTGTCAACGATATCTAATGGCTTTGATATGGAGGAAGGTAGGGAATGGCAGACATTGGAAAAAGGAGAGTAGAGACAACAAAGACAGAATTTAAACATTAACTCCTCAATGTAGCTTTATCTCTATCTGGTTAAAACTATGCAAATATTCAATCATTAATCTCTAGTGTGAAAATAATCATTACTTGTTGAAAAAAGAAAAAGAAAAAAACATTTGAATCTTCTCTCCAGAGAACTATATCATGTTTTCATTAGCCACTTATGCCTAATTGTGAATGCAAAATGACAGAAGTACAGGTTCGTAAAAGAATTATTCCAGTAATTGGTAAGATGAATGAGACAATAGCTTAATAGATTTATAATATCAGTGAAACTTGCATATAAATATTGTCTAAGACTTTGAGCTGGGGTATGATTTTTGAAGGTATTAGAAGTTTCCAGATAGGAAAGCTAATTAGGGCCTAATACAGACACTTGAAACATATGACTGAGACCTGCATCTTCATCGTAGGTGTGAATGCACCTCTGGCTTGAACAGAGAGCAATGCTTCAATGCCTTGGAATGTAAGTAAGATGTGCAACGTGACAATGGACACCCTCAGACAAGAGAAATGCAATATTTATAATCATAAGATTTTTAAGAGATGATTTACATTTAATTTCCAATTGTGGAATCAAATCAGAGGAGTAAAGATTTTCAGAGGGAAGATGAAAACAGCTTGCAAATATTCATCAGAGGATTCTTTGTCATATCTGGGTCGGATGAATTCACTGCTATCTTGGAAATCTAAGATGTGAGTAATATTAGAAAACTAAGGGCATCTCAGGCTCTGTTAGCAGAATGTCTGGCTGATAAGACAAACCACAAACCTCTTTTTTATTCTCCCTTTTTGCATTGTGCACCTAAACTATAAAGTTAATTTGGAAAAGAAAAATGTTGGAGACTATAAGGAAAATATTAAGTAATTCCCTTTAGAACTGTTCTATTGTGCTCAAAGGTATTTAAAGAATTCAGAAGAGGTTTGGCATTTCTAGAGAAGCAATTCTCTTCCAGAATAGTAGCTGGGGAAAAAATATGTCCAAGATGTTCCCCACCAGCTGTCAGCGATCTATTTAAAATGCAAATCTGACTAGGTCCAGTCTACTCTTCAGCATTCATCAATGGCTTTTAATTGATCTCAGGATAGTGATTGAACAGCTTGAAATGGCCTTGAAACCTTTCTTGATCTGTTTCTTGTTTATGTCCTAAATCTCATTTCCCACTCAGCTCATATTTTAAGCTTTAGTAATTCTGGCTTGAAAGACCTCATTTGCACCTATTTCTTTAGTTTACACTTTCTTTGCGCATGGAGCACCCTTTTTGGCCTGATTAATTAGCTCAAAAGTCAGGTGTTACATCTTCGAGGAAACCTTTCCCAAATTACTAGCCTGGGATAATCAATCCTCACACCAATCTTTCAATATCTCTACCTTAGCCCTTAATGTATTATTCTAAGATTATGTTCATGCATCTGTCTTTCCTTCTATATTGTATAATCTCTAAGACAAGAACCATGGTTTTCATCTTTGTATCCCTATCACTAAGCTCAGAGATGGGCACATAGTAGGTGCTCAGGAAGCGTTTGTTTGTTCAGCTTTATTGAGGTATAATTGACAAATAAAATTGTAAGATTTTTAAAGTGTACATCAAGGTGATTTGATATACCTATACATTGTGAAAGAATTTCCACAATCTAATTAGTTAACACATCCATCACCTCACATACATTTATCTTTTTGTTTTCTTTTGGTGAGAATACTTAAGTTCTACTCTCTTAGCAAATTTCAATTATATAATACAAGGTTATCAACTATAGTCACTATGTTGTACTTTAGATCCTCAGACCTTATTCATCTTATAGCTGAAAGTCTGTACCCTTTAACCAACCTCTCCCTACTTCCCCCACACTTCAGCCCCTGGCAACCACTTTTCTACTCTCCGTTTCTATGAATTTCAATTTTTTTTTAAAGAATCCACATCTAGGTGATACCATGCAGTGTTTGTCTTTCTCTGTCTGACTTATTTCACTTAACATAATGCTCTCGAGGTCTATCCCTGTTGTCACAAATGGTAGGATTTCCTTCTTTCTCATGGCTAAATAAGAGTCCATTGTTTTTATATACCATATTTTCTTTATCCATTAATCCATTGATGGACACTTAGATTGTTTCCATATATTGGTTATTTGTGAATAATGCTGCAATGAATATGGAAGTGCAGACATCACTTCAATATCTTGTTTTCATTTTCTTTGGGTATATATCCAGAAGTGGAATTGCTGAATCATATGGTAGTTCTCTTTTTGATTTTTTTTTGAAGAAGAAGATTAGCCCTGAGCTAACATCTGCCTCCAATCTTCCTCTTTTTGCTGAGGGAGGTTGGCTCTGAGCTAACATCTGTGCCCACCTTCTATTTTATTACGTGTGGGACGCGTGCCACAGCACGGCTTGGTAAGCAGTGCATAAGTCCACACCTGGGATCCGAACCAGGGAACCTGGGGCCACCGAAGTGGAGCACACGAACTTAACCACTGTGCTACCGAGCTGGCTCCTCTTTTAAATTTTTTTAGGAACCTCCATAAGGTTTTCCATAGGGGTTGCACCAGTTTATATTCTCACCAACAGTGCAAAAAGGTTTCCTTTTCTCCATATCATCGCCATCACTTGCTATCTCTTGTCTTTTGGTAAAAGCCCTTCTAACAGGTGTGAGGTGATATCTCATTGTGGTTTTGATTTGCATTTCTCTGATGATTAGTGATGTTGAGCCTCTTTGCATGTACCTTTGGCCATTTGTATGTCATCTTTGGAAAAATGTCTATTCAGTTCTTCTGCTCATTTTTAAATTGGATTTTTGAGGTTTTTGCTGTTGAGTTGCATGAATTCTTTACATTTTGGATGTTAACCCCTTACAATATATATGATTTGTGAATATTTTTTCCCTTTCCATAGGTTACCTTTTCATTTTGTTGATGATTTCCTTTGTTGTGAAGAAAATTTTTCAGTTTGATGTAATCCCACTTGTTTATTTTTGCTTTTGTGGCCTTTGCTTTTGGTGTCAAATCCTAAAAGTCATTGCCAGGACCGATGTCAAAGAGAGGAAATGTTTATTTAATTGAACTGAGCACTACTCAATTATATATGCCATTGGCGGAAAGCAAGGCAGTGGAGTTCAGCTAGTGTCAATTATGTGAATTGCAGGCATGGAACATGGGAGGAACTTCACAGTCTGAATTCAGAGTATGTGTGTGGTGTTGGCCCACTTCTTCTTCAACAACAATCATGCCCATGCTTACCACTTACTCTACATTAGATTCCAATCAATTCATGAATATCCTTCTAAGTCCCTGTGTCACTGGGCCTATCACCTTGGCCTCATTTTATACCACGTACCCTCTCCCTCATTTTCACTTATTCCATTTCTTGAACTTGACAAGTTTGTTCCTACTACAGGGCCTGTGCATGTGATATTTTCTCTGTCTGGATTCCTCTTCTTCATTTATCCAGGTCCCAACTCAGTCATTACTTCCTTGTTACAAGGGCTGTCTCAATTACCTTATCAAAAGTAGCCAAACTCCTTGTCCATCACTCTCCATCACAATATCCTGTTTTACCAGTTTCGTATTACTTACACCACTTGAAAATTTCTCTTGTTGTTTATCACCTATCTTTGCTGCTAGAAATAAAGCTCCCAGAGGACAGAGATCTTGTTCTTTGCCAATTCTCTATCACCTAACACAGCCCAAGCATGTAGCAGGTGATCTATAAGTATGAGTAGACATAATGGAATGGATGTATATTTCCTTTACATATTGGTTTGTCTTATAAGATATTGCCTGTACGGGGGTTTCTTGGATTTAAAACATGTGAGAAGATCACACCTCTTGGACTTTTAAATTCAAACTATTTCTCTGTCTCTTTCTTTCTTGCTTCCTTTCCTGCTTTCTTTCTTTCTTAGTTTGAAATATTTATCAGGCTCCTATTACATGCCAGGTACCAATAACTAATGTATCATACTATGTACTATGACCTTAAATAAAATATTTTTAATTTCTAACTTATGCTAAATATTGTATGCTATCCTGTTAGGCAGAGATGGTAAACAATTTGTCCTTATTATTCAAGTGCATAACATAGTGCCAGTACATAGTCGTCTAAATGGTCCGTCTATTTAAGGTCCATTTAGGAGAACAAAATGCACACTATTTGAGACTGAAAAATTCCAACCAAGAAGGACAACAATAAATTCATTTATTTTTCCATCAGCTCACTAGTGCAGTCATGTGGTTTAAAGAGAGCACTGCCTGGCAGCTGATATTCACAAGTGAAAAGGCACAGCAGTGTAAAACCATGGCATATTCCTGGAACTACAAATATTCAACATTCTTGGAGAATAAATTTGGAAATAGAGAAGGAATGAAAGTAGTGAGAGGTAAGGCGATACAGATAAGGATCAGATCACAAAATACCTTTAGTGACAGGCAGTTGATCCTAAATTTTATTTTATAGGTGATGACTCCTAGTCTATAGGATCCTGGGAAACAGAGAAGAGGGTTGGCGAGGGTAAACCCAGATATGGTAGTCCAAATAAAAGAGATGAGAAGGGCAAGAACAGTGCAGTGTGGAGGGAGGGGAGTCCACCTGAAAAATACCTATTTTGGAAGTAGTAGTATTGATTGAATAATGCATTGTGGGAGTTGAAGGCTAAGGAGCAATCTATGATGATTTCCTGACTTTGGCTTGGTGTTGACATTCAAAAGGATACCAGTTTAGTTGGGGTTGATGTTACAGTGGTATGTCTATATTTGAACTTTATCATTTTTGTTTGTTTTTGTTCATATATAAAAGGTATAGTGGAAGGATGGGAGAGGAAGAGAAATCGATCCACCAGTATTCTCAAATTTACACTGAAGTGTTTCTTTGCCTGCCACTCGCTGCCCACTCTGCCACCATCAATTGCCCAGTCCCTTAGTCTTTCTGCTTCTTTCCTATACTTGGTTAGTAAACCTCCAAATGTATGCCTATGCCTCTCTCCAGTTTTCACCTCTCTCATCAGTCTTGCAAAACACAATTTTGTAAATGCTACTTATATACCAGTATCTTCCTCATCCAGTAGACTGCCTACTTCTTGAGGGCAGAGTTTATGGGTACCATGAAGCAGACTCCAAAGTGTCTGACGTTAAATAAATATTTGATGTATTAAATTCTTATTTAAGTGTTCTCAAGCCACAAAAACCAGGGGGAAGTATTCTCTATCACTCTTAGTTCTTCCCTATTGTGCTCTGTAGAATATATGATTTGTAATCTATATGTAAATTTCACAAACCTTGTATAAATAATTCAAAATTAAATATAATCTCGTTACTAGTCGCTGAATATAAACAGACATCTATCCATATTAAGATAAATGACTTTCCATATGGCTTTCCTTCCAAAGTCATGTTTCTACATAGCAAAATAATAGCAACCTTGCAGAGGTATCGGCAGCGTGGAGTGGGAGAAAAATTTTTGGACTGACTGACTCTGCCACTTAGCAGGCTCTAAGATGGACCTGAGAAGTGCACCTTTTAACTGTCCTAGACATTAGTTTTCTCATTTATAAAAGCACATTTCTAAGGGCTTCTCTAGCTCCAAATTCCTGTAACCTATTTTTTTTGGAAGCTCTATTCAGGACTTTTAAACAATCTATTGACATATTTATAGTCAATACATCCATCTCTTATTAATCCTAATGAGTCTCTTCTTGTCATGGCCTAACCCTATTGTGGAAAGATATTATTGAAGAATAGTATTTTCTCTGATATTATATTTATATAGAAATAAAATAAAAGAAGGGCAATTATTATCTGGATAATTCGGAACAAGAGAGCTTTACGAGAAATATCCAAGTGATTAAAGCAGAAGTATTTTTGCCTGAAATTGATCTTTACTTAGTTATCTGTGTATAGGAAAGAAATGACTACACAGTTGTGTTTCATATTTTGATATTCTACTCAAAGATAAAAATAGTCGACATTCAGAAGAAGACAAATCACTAAAATATCTAGAAACTTTGTACAGAATGCCAAATATTTACGTGATGGACTTCATTTCTTTATTTTTCAATTGGATTTTTAAAATATCTGAAGTATTTTTTCTTTATTTCTAAAATAAAATCATAATTCTTTCCTGGTGACATTACAATCATTTCCACAACAACTGGCTCTGGATTTCACGCTGAGTTATTTTTTAAGTTTTAATCACCACAACACATCTCAAACAGTTGAAAAACAAATAAAAACCTAGCACTGAAATTATAAAGAGAACATAAGAAATATGAAAAATAACAACATCTCATAAAAACATTTTATAATTCCATAGAGCTTTGAGTCCAAAATATAAATATATATATACACACATATATATATACACATGTACATTACATATATATACGTGTACACACATACATACATATATATGTTTTTAACATAGGAATAAAACTGTACTATACCAAGTGTTTTGTGGCAAGTTAGCACATTTTTATTGTCTTTCATGTTTTTGCAGCTAATGCTGTATTTGTTCTGAACATTATCATCAAATTATACCAACACTATAGAACTTGACTCCAGCCTGAAGACCAATCTACAACCTTCAGTCATTCCCAGACTCTCTACTCACACTCACCCCAACATGTCCCAGGTTTGATCTGATGCACTGGTCAAGGGCTTCAGAACTGGACGCCAGGTTGGGCCTACAGCACCGGGGCCTCCCACAACCTCTAATGCATGGCTGAAGTGGAAGTCAGGGCAAACGTGGTCATGCCTATAGAGTCACCATCACAGCTAGTGATTTTGGACCTGAAGACAAACAGCAGAAATCTTGTCCTCAGACATAACTATGAAACTCCCAGATAGGTGTTAGGAACAATGCCTGCATCTGATAGTTTCTTATTTTGACTAATAGCTGATAAATTTTTGAGATTTTTTTTTTTAAATTTTGCACCCTTTAATTTGTTTCCCATTTTATTATGAAAAATGTAAAACACATAGAAAATTTCAAAGAATTTTATATATGCCCATTACTTAGATTCTACAACCAGCATTTATTATATTTGGTTTGTCCTTGAACATCTATCCATTTATCCCTCTGTCCATCTGTCAATTATTTTTTCTGATACAAAGTAAACTGTATACGTTAGTACACTTTACCTGTACACTTCAGAGTGTGTATCATAAACTAGAGCTCAATATCTGTTTATGGTTCTTTTTTTTTCTTTTTGAGTTGTTCAATACGGATTTGAGAGATGGGTATTTTAGAGATGAATCAAATCTTAGATATAACAAGACCCGAACCACTGACCACTACTTTGACAATAGGAACAACAGCTGACATTCATTGAGCAATTACTGTGTGTGACAGATCTTGGGTTAAAGATTATAGGTTTATTAACTTATTGAATTCTCACGACACTTCTAAAAGGCAAGCCTGTTATAATTCCCATTTAGTACATAAGAAAATTAGAGCTTAGAGCAGGTAATGATAGGGTTAATTTATTAGGATCCCCTCATACAGATAAAATATACACTCAGCATTTTAGAAGCCTCTAGAAAGTGGTTATCAGACATCAGTCTCTGTGATTCGTAACTAATTTTTTATGAGTGTAGCAAAATAAAATGCATTTAAAAAGTAATGAGTTTTCATAAACACATTTTTGATTAATTTATAAGATTGTTCTTTATTCTAAGATTGTAACTCATAATTGAGGTCAAATGACATTGCTTTTGTTGTAACAATAGATGGCAGTTTTATTTTGCTTGGTTGTTTTCGTTGTTTTATTGCTCTTATTGGGAAATATTATCGTATTTGAACATTTTCTGATCTATACAACCCCCAAATCTGGGAACCCTTCATTTTTAGAACAATTACTCAATAAAGAAATCATGTACATTGAACTTTTTGATTTAAAAAAATTTAAAAAATTAAAATTATTAGTTATTCAAGAGCAGGGTTGCTATGAATGATTAATCTCGCTTGAATAGCATATTCTCTTTTAACAGCTGAAATGAATGCTCCCACCATGCCTTTTTATCGCCTCATAGAGCTCAAGTCAAATGGTCTCTAAGGTTCCTGTTCTGACTCTTGACTCATATCCTAGGCATGTTTTTTTTAAAAGAGTATAAAATAGAGAAGCTGAAATACATTTTTAAATGACAAAGAGACTAGAGAGATCAGTATCATTAAAATAATAATTTTTAAAAACCATCTTTCTTGTTGCTGACCTGATCAAGAATTGCCAGTCTATACAGGTTGCGGTTTCAATGACATTGAAATAAATCTTTTTGTCTTTGACTCCATTTGATTTTGTCAGCTCCCATGTCACTTTAGTTCAGCCTTGCATCTTATAAAAGTAATGTTTGATTTTTTTAAAAAAACTATAACAGTAATTCTATTTATATGACTATACGGGGAAGAGGGTGGAGGAAAAGTACCATAGACATTACAACTTACATAATTTTTGCACACATCCCACATTCAAAATAAAATTACTGCATATGTGTACAAATGGAAGACTTTATTCTTCATGATTTTCCCATTATATACAATTTCTCTCTAGATCGAAGGAATGATTTCTTGAGCAAAGACCAACTTAAGGCAGAATGACCTAAATTATTGTCTTTAAATCTGACTCTGATTCCTCATTGAATTTTCTGAACTTAGTCATTTAACTTGTGTTGGCACAAAGAGACAGACCTTATTTAACAGGGCTATTTGCATTTACAATTACTCAGATTTAAATGGAGATATTCCAAACGTCCATATCTCTTTCAAAGCTCAATCATGCCTGATAAACTAAAGTAAAAATCAAACATAAAAATAAACAAACTGTTTCCAACAGTGCTGCTGGATCAAATGTATGATTTATTTTTCTTCTATTGTTTGATATTTGCATTGACACAGAATCTCTCAACTAGCAAACAAGTACTAATTGAAACTCATGGACTGGGCACTGGAATCTTGGTCACTAACTTATTCAGTTTCTTTTCTTCACTTAAACACAGCTAAAATCATATTGGTTAAAATCACAATCTGCTAAATCTTTGTGTTAAGAATTATTTTATTTAGAAATAATTTTTTAAATTCTCTAATTACCATATTGATGAGTCATATGAATCTTAAGTGATACTTTTATTATGCTAGGTAAGTAAGTATTATATAAATTAACTATTTTAATTAAATGATGATGACAATCTTAGCATAAGTAAATTTACCCTGTTTATTTTCACATTAATTACTGCTGATATGTGCAGTCTTATGTGTTCTACCTGCCGTATAAATATTTCAAAATGCCTGATATGCCGGGTGACTAATATCATTTGATAAATGAAGGCATAATACAGGAGGTCAATTTAAATTGGGTGCCTGAAAGGGGTGATATAAGGGGCAGGGGCCAGGATCACTGGCGTAGAATGTCAGGACTCAGGAGTTAGATATGTGGTAGACGGATCCTCCAGTGGGATGAGATTGGCCAATCTAGTCCATTAGTCTTCACAGTCAGGGGGCAAACCAAGAATGAAAATTGTAAGCAAAGGCAAATCATGCTGGAACAAAGTGATCAGTAGAAATGTCAGAGCAGGGGCTCAGCAACCAGCAACAGTCAAACTGGAAGAAAGAAAAGTGGGCATCAGGGAAAAGCAAGAACGGAAATCAAGAAGCAAGAGTAAGTTAAAGCAGGTCAGGCTAAGAGGAAATTTCAGAGCGCCAGGCAGAGCCTGGCCCGACTCTCAGATGCTGTTCCAGCTGTCTTTTAGGTTGCTCCATGTGCAACCTCTGTCAGATTTCTGAATCATCATCTAATATATTCAGTTTGTTGACTCCCAGATAGTTAATTCTTCAATTACTTGCTCCATTTTTTAACATAATTTTAAAAAACACACTCTATTAGGTACTGATACTGCCTAAAAATCCCAAGGACTGACATGTAAGCAGTCAAGAGAGCAAATATTGTTGGAATTTGACTGGTGAGTCACGAAAGAGAAGAGATTCAGAGGATGTCCAGGGATCCTGCATATGGTTGAGTAGTTCCTGGAGGATAAAGGCTACTCAGTTATGGAAAAGTGGGGGCTGAAACCCACTTGCCAAGCTGAGCAGCCTGGTCACCCTGTTGAGGTTATTGCCTGCCACTGCACCTCAGAGGAGGCATCTCCTTTTGTTATCTGTCCATTCCAACAGAGCACAGTTTTTGGAGTTTGCCCAAGACAGGTTAATTCAAGAGGGGTGCCTCCATGAGGAGGATGGCTGGTTGAACCTCTAAGAAAGCACTCCAGATATAAAATGCATCACAGGGCTGGCCTCATGGTTGAGTGGTTAAGTTCGTGCACTCCACTTCGGCAGCCTGGGGTTCACCAGTTCAGATCCTGAGCGTGGACCCACACACTGCTCATCAGGCCATGCTGGCGTGGCATCCCACATAGAAGAACTAGAATGACCCACAACTAGAGTATACAACTGTGTACTGGGGCTTTGGGGAGAAAAAAAAAGATTGACGACAGATGTTAGCTCAGGGCCAATCTCCCTCATCAAAACAAACAAACAAACAAAGCATAAAATGCGCCACAGCCTGGGGTATGATTTTCAGCTCTCCAAATACATAAATCTGATCTTGCCAAAGAAATGAGAGTGGATCAGTAGATATAGCTTTTGAGCAGCTCACATTCTTTCTTTATATGTATATATGTGGCTTAAATATTCCATCAGTGTTTTATTACATGTGGAGTAATATTCAGATCCCTTTAAGCTGGAGATCAGTGTCTTTCAAACATTTTATTGAGACTCATAGGAAAAAAAAAGTACACTTTTTGTCGTGATCCATATACGCATACATACACATATGCATACCCCCTGACACACGCATAGCTGTGCATGTGTGGACACACAGATACATATTATCTTTTGAAAACTATATTCTTAATATATACAATGCACTCTGATTTTTCTATTTTATCCTTTTCTGTTCTATTTCATTTAGAAAATTTCTTGCAACTCACTAAATTGATTTCAAGACCCACAAATTGGCCACAAACTGCAGTTTGAAAAACATTGATCCATAACTCCACATAACTCAAGGAAGGCTTCAGCACTTGATGTTCCTTCTGCCTGAAACGCCTCATCCAGAGATTTGTGCAGTAATGGCTCCCTCTTTTCTTTTAAGTTTCTGCTCAAATGTCACTGCTTCAGAGAAGCCTTCCTTTTTCACTCAATCTAAAGAAGACTTTCAACTCTATCAACAATGATCTCCTTTATTTATTTAACTTGTTTATTTGTGCTCCTCCTCCATCCATGTATATACAAGCTCCATGAGAGAGGAGAGCCCGTTTTCTTCACTGCTGCTTCCCCACGAATCCTGACATGATGGCAAGTGATTAATAAATCTATATGCTTTGTCTATCATATATGTACATCTCTTCCACAATACCCAAAGATTATTTTACAATGAGAAACCCATTCGGGGTCAACCTGGAAAGCATTATCAGCAGATCATCAAGTCCCTCCTCTAAGGGCATGCTACATAAAAAACCAAGTTATTATCAAAATGAGGGGAATTAGTCATGGATTTTGAGTTTAGTGGCATCAAAAGGAACCTCTCCTTAATAATGCTTTACCTCCTCTAGTGACTAGAGAACCTTGTCCCTGAAACAGGACACTTTCTTCTTTTTACTGTGCTTTCATAGCATATCCAAACTCTATTTGGTTTTCCTTCATTTTTCTCTAAGCAGAGAATGATCCAAGTTTTACATGGCCTGAAGCTTATGCAGTTTGGGGGTCCTCTTTAGGAATAGAAAATTACAAATACAATATGTCCTTCCAATGCCACCCTACAGAAAGTAAAATGTGGTGGAGAAATGGTAAGAACAGTAGTCTTAACTGATTGCACTGGGGTTAGCTCACTTATGCACATTTTCTTAGAATGCATGACCCTCTCAGGACTTTGGAAGGGCATGCAAGTGAGGAGGCCAATGATCTTTAGGCTTCATGCACTTCACTCTATATCTGCCTCTGTTACTGGGTGAACATTTAGTCACAAAATCTTTTTTCTACAGTAAAGTAATATTGGTACACTTTCTATTTACTGAATTGCAATCACATCTTGTTTCTTCCTACTTGAGACTACTAACAGATTACTTTGATGAGAATTGTGGGTATCTCCCAAATTGCTCTTCATAATCTTAAACCCCCAAATTTTGGTTTAGTTCCTGAGATAGCTAATTACATTCATTATGTTAGAGTTTTGTGATATATTTTCAAAAAAGAAATGTATTTCTTACTTACAGGTGGGCAAGAGCCCTTTCTGTCTCCCACTCCCAATCCCCCACAGCAGTGTGAAAGTAGAACAAGGACTAGAACAGAAAAACACCCTAGGTACTATATGAGAAAATACAAGGGGATCCAAGCCAGACACCAAACATTAAGAGAGAAATCCTGAAATCTCTAGGGAATCACTGGATGATTTATAAAGGTGTATTAGTGTTCTATTGCAGCAAATTACTGCAAATTTACTGGCTTAAAACAATGAAAGTTATTATCTTGCAGTTTTCTAAGTCAGAAGTCTAAGACAGGTCTCAATAAGCTAAAGTCAAGGTGACAAGAGGGCTGTGTTCCTTTGTGGAGCATCTAGGGGAGAATCTATTTCCTTGCCTTTTCCATCTTCCAAAGGCTGCTTGCATCCTTCGTCTCTTGTCTTCCTCCCTCCATCTTTAAAATCATAAGTGTTGTATTTCTCCAAATCTTCTTCTGTAGTGGTATCTTCCTCTGACCACCATGGGGAAAGTTTCTCCATTTTTCGAGACCTGTGTGAATACATGGGTACCCCACCAGAAAATCCAGAATATCACTTGATCTTAAGGTCCTTAACTTAATCATTTCTGCAGTCTCCTTTGCCAATGAGGTAACATATTTATGGGTTTCAAGGATTAACATCTAGACATACATCTTTGGGAGGTGGCATTTTTCTGCCTACCACAGTGTTTTAGAAAGACAAACCTGGAAAAAATGTGGGAGTAAGCTTGGAAACCATTAAGTGGCTGTCACCATTATTCAAGAAAGAAAAGACAAAGTCCCTGATGGAAGTGTTGGCAATTTGAGAAGAAGGCTTTGCTGTGTAATGTGTCTATGAAGGATTGGTAAAGAGGAGCCAGGGATAGGAAGGAGAACAAAACTACTCCCAAGTTTCCGACTTGAGCAGAGGTTGTAAATGGTAGTTCCACTCATGAAGTTGGGGCTAGAAGAGAGGATATTGGATGGGCAGTTCATATCGCCATATTGACTTGAGGTGTGTGTGATACTTGTGCTACATGTAGGTGAAGAAGTACATCCTCTCATGGAACTAAAGCTCAGAAAAAAAAATCTGCACTGGAGAGTCTGATTAGTATATATTCACTCATTCAGCCAATATTTCTGAACACTTCCTAAGTGCCTGCTGTGGGAAATAGGAAGGCGGAACTGATCAATTTAACTGGAGGTGATCCAGGGTCCAGTTTTCCAGTAGGCATGGTGCAGAGGCAGTAAAGCCAAGTGATGAAGAGCAGGGACCCTGAAGTCAGATTGCCTGCAGCTGAATTCTGATTCCACTACCTCCTACTAGAGTCACCTTCTTCAAATTATTCCATCTTACTGTGCTTCAGTTTTCTTTCCTCTAAGATTCACATAACAATGAAAGTATCTTCTTCATAGTTTTGTTGTGAGTTAATCCAGGTAAAGTTCTTAGAACAGTGTCTGACACATAGTAACTTTTAAATAAATAGTAATTATAATTATGGAAAGGCAAGGAGGCAATTATGAGAAGGATATTCTTGAAGTAAGGGTCTAGTTGTTCTAAGCTGGAAAATAATGGATAGGCAGCAGCGGGGGACGTGAAAAGTCTCAGGAAATAAGCTCTTTGCGAGGGAGTAGGCTTCTGGGTACTGTCCAGTGGAGTCCCTAGTTCCTAGGCTGCTCTTCTGTAGTCTCCTTCTAAGAATTACACAAGCTAGGAATGTTTAGTCTCCTGGGATGACAATCACGAATATACCAAAACACATACTACTTACTGATAAAATCAGTATTTAAATTGCGTGATAAAAACACTTATTCATGCACAATTTATATATCTCAGTCTAACAAAGGAATCATATTTTAGTCCTATCATTAAGTCAGTAAACAACTCCTTCTTATTTCTTCCATGTCTCCTATGACGCCATCTTCTTTCAAAGTCAGCATCAAAGGGAAACTATCAGAAACTGATTTGAAGAAGAAGGGGTGATTTTAATATTTTAATTCTTGTCTTTAGTTTAAAAATGAGGAAAGTGAGAAATAAAGTAACCTGCCTAATGGAAGAATCCAAGATATGAATCCAGGTTGCACTAAGACAATTTTTATTTTGGTTTATGATTATTTCATTCGTTCACTTATGCTATGTTTGTTGAGCACTTAATACATGCCAAGCAATTATGAGTAACATCTCTATTCCTGTGAAATTTTCAATGTTTCCTTTTTGTTGCTCCATGGTGAGCAACAAGGTCTCCCAAAACTTTTTAGAAAAGATTCATGGTGCAAAACTAACCATACTGCTCCCATAGAAGATCCTCTCAATGTATACTTAATGGATTAGGGAAAATGCAGTAATAAAATTAAGTACTAGGTGTTTGGAACTTGCCTGAAGATTTAATCTTTATAAGACACATTAAGTTAGGCAGTCCATTTGTAGGAGAAACTGACATTCAAAGAAATTAAATAACTGACAGGGCTAATGAGTGGTGAAGGCAGAATTGCCCAATGTGTCTAAACTTATGTGACCATGTAGCCTGGAAAATAGCAAATGGTACCATTTAATCTTAGCATCACACATCCTGTTTAATCAGGGCCAGCTACATAATTTGTGGAACCCTGTGAAAACTGAAAATGTGGAAGCTTCTGTTCAAAAATCAGGAAAAATATGCCATTAAAAGTATTAAATATAAAATGTTTTTGTTTCTTCTGCAGTCTTTCTTGACATGTCATGGTATTTGTTATTTGCTATTCAGTGTTGTTCTATGTAAAGAAAAATTAAAATTTTAAATTACTAGCATGAGTTTTACTATGTATCTTTATATTGTGCTATGCCAGTCTTAAATGTAAATATCAGAACATTTAATATATATGCAAAACTAGAAATCATATTTCATAGCTCATACATGCATATGTATTCTATTCTTATTAGAACAATGGAAATTCTGCACAAAACTATCTCAAGTATTTTTATTTCACTTCTTGATATGTACACATTCTACCAACACTTTCTCCTTTCAGTTTACTCATGAACAAGAAAGAACTAGAAAGGAAAGGAACTATGGGTTGCCCTATCTTTACCTTTCCTTCTATGTCATCATTTTTAGTGTAAATGGCTGGCTGATACAGAGAAGTAACAGGAATAGAAGGAATATAATAGGATTCCTTGCTTGTTTGTGTTTCTTAGCGTAAACATTGTCTTCTGTCTGCATTCAAAGCAAGTTCTAGTTCAAATGGAAAGCACGGCCTCTTGGTGGTGTCAGTGCTGCCCCCTCCCCTTACTCAGTCATAGACATAAAACTTTTACCTTGAACTCGCTTTGAGTCTCCTTGAACTCCCACACAATGTGGGTCCACCAGAATTCTGTGCTCATGGGGCATCAGGAAGGCTACATGCAAACATGGGCTGCAAGAAATGTAGCTATGTATATTGCATGTGTCTTCTCTGCTCCTATGCATGCTCCATTGTCACGTTGGATTTCACTTACAAGACACAAGTTCAAAGATAAAGTTATTAAGAATTTTAAGACAGCAACAGCAAAGCATTAAACCAAGTATGGGGTCCTCTGAAAGCAGGGTCCTGTGTGACTGCACAGGTCATAAGCCTATGGAGCTGACCCAGTGTTTAACCCAACCTAATTTGAGGTAAAATTCAATATTTTTAGGTTATAAAAACAGTATTTTTTATTTTTAACAGAAACAATGCTCTGTTTACCACCATTTCCCTTAATTAAAAATGCAGCCCATGTTCAGATTTGTGGTTTAGCGTTCCAGTCATGAGCAACTGCGCTCTTCATTATCTAACCCAGTGCTTTTTAAGCTATCTTAAATCTATCTTAGGCAGAGTTTTTTCTTTCCAATCCATCACCAGTTGATATTTTTGTAAAACAGAAAACCACACACTTGAATGTCCTGGTCATGTTAAATTGCTGTAAAAGCATCTAAATGCCTAATCTCTCTTTCTCAACTTATCTCACTGGTATTCAGGAACAATAGTTTGCATGCCATACCACACTTTGAGTAACACTGATCTAAGGGATAGCCCATAATTGTATTTTAATTGTGAAGATGATTGTTTTATGTTAGTCCTCAGTAAGGAACTGATTAGAAATATTGTCTTAGAGCCTTTTAATTCAATTATGGATGACAGAGGGATACAATGCTGTCATGTCTCTTTTACGTCTCTATCCTATGAAATAGTATTAAAAGATTTCTAAAAAAATTGATTTTTGACAATCCAGGTACTGTTACATGACTGGCTTGAAATTCTTTTTTACAAACAATAAAATACTAGTAAAATTAGTTAATTAAAACTTGAAAAGCAGTATTATATAATAAATACATGAGTTTTCCTTGGATTAGAATTCCAATGGGGAAAAGCAAATATTCAGACCCACTCAATGTCTCTGGAAAAGTACTAGTGATTTCCCAGAACTCTTTGGGAAGTGTGGTTGGTTTGGAAGAGTTACTGAAAAGAACCGGAAAGGCTGGCCATCTTTGTCATTCTTTCTCCCAATGATGTTTATTCTTTGAAGAGTTCCCTGCTGGTTATTGCTGCACTCTCTCAATCCTGAGCTTTTTGGGAAACTTATCACAAGTTTCCAAGAGTCTGGCAATTACTGCTACTAAGCACACTTCCTTTTCCTCAGCTCCCAATTAGTTACGTCAAGACAGAAGCAAAAAGAAAGCTGGACAGCCAAATCTCATGTGCTTCCTAATCTTGATAGGTCACTGCAGAAAGGAAGTAAGAGCAAGAAGGAGACCATTAGAACATTTTCGAAGTGGAACCAACTTGACTTCACTGTGGTCGTTCACATGCCAAGTGTCCAAAAGATGTTGGGGAGGTGACTGATTCCTATTTGCAGCGCTATACTTAAAATGAGAGGCTTTCACTTTTTTCTGTTAGAGTCATGACTACATTAAATGAACAAAGAAAGTTTTTCATTCTCTAATAAAAAAAATGAAAGAATAAAATACCAAACCATTCAAACTGAGAAAAATAAATTTAACAGACACATTTATTTTACCTATTTTTATTTTTTTGTTCTATTATAATTTTTATTTAATTAATTTTGAGGCAATATTGGTTTATAACATTATACAAATTTCAGGTGTACACCATTATATTTTGACTTCTGTGTAGACTACATCATGTTCACTACCCAAAGTCCAATTGCCATCCATCACCGTACCCAGGTGCCCTTTTACCCCTTTTGCTCTCTCTCCTCACCCCTTCCCCTCTGGTAACCACCAATCTAGTCTCAGTGTCTATGTGTTTGTTTATTGTTGCTGTTGTTTTATCTTCCACATATGAGTGAAATCATATGGATTTGTCTTTCTCTGTCTGACTTATTTCACTTAGCACAATTCCCTCAAGGTCTATGCATGTTGTCACAAATGGCAGGAGTTCATCTTTTTTATGGCTGAGTAGTATTCCATTGTATACACCCTCCTCCTCCCAGAAAAGTTCAGTACCTTTGAGATTGCTCCTGATGGTGCAGGGCTACAGCTAGAGCACGGTGTTTTCCTCAGAAGGGCTGTAGCTCTGCCTCTTCCACCCCTGTCTGTTTGTGAAGGTTCTTTTCATCCAGTTTCTATATCTCCCTCAGTGGAAATGGTTCCACAAGTATTGTCGGTTTGTTGTGTTCATGGGAGGAGGTGAGTTCATGACCCTCCTACGCCACCTTCCAAACTCTATCCTTAACATATTTGAATAATCACTTCAGTACTAGAAGAAAATATCACTTGTTGTACATTTATTATCAATTTTGTGAGGTTCTCTTGGAAAGGTATGCAATCTTTGGTTCAATACACCAGTAGCATAAATTATACATGATATTTATTTATTTATAGTATTGAATGATTGTTCTAGAAAAATTGTGAAGTTGTGTTATTGGTGGACATAGTATGATATGAGATATAGAATTAATGAATCTGACTAATTTGGGTTTACTTCTAATTTTTAGATATGTTTAATAGTGCTACATAAAGCACAGGATATTGTAATGTGTCGTGATATAATGTTGCTGTGGTGAATACGGTAGCCCGCAGACTGACTCTTTGGCTGTTTCAGGGTCTACTTTACCAAGAGATCATAGCTGTTAAGGCCTTTTTGGCCTAGATGTCTTGTCCTCATTTGGGAGGACATGTGGGCAAACTCATCCACTCATTCTTTCAAGAGTAAGGGCTGGGTATTATGCCCTGGGCTGGAGTTATAACAAATATGAAAGAGATAGATGTGGTCTTGGCCTTAATGGACCATACCAGTCTCACAGATGCTGTAGTTTACAGTTTATCAGATACTATAACGTGAGATCAAGCCCACATGCCAGTGTACAATGTGAGATATGCCCTGCAGGATTTATTCATTCACTCATTCATTTATTCAGTCAATAATTTTTGAGTAGTTATTATGATCCAAGCACTCCACTAGATCTTCTGAGCACAAAGATAAAAAATTCCTTTTGCTCTTGAGGGAGTTACAATCTAAAGAAAAATAATAATTTTAAAAGCCCTACAAATATCAATATTTTAAATAAAGGACGTATAATACAATACAGTGAATAATATGAAAAAATTAATAAACGAATAGGTTCAAAAGTGAAGCACCCAACTTGCTCAAAGAAGTTCATCAAGAAATACTTATATCAGCACATGGAAGAGCCCACCATCATACTGCCTTTCAATCTGGGACATGGTCCTAATCGCCTTGTGTTTCAGAGGGAAAAAGATAGTGCCTACCTCATGGGCTTATGAGTGAAGATTTAATGAGATAACACAGATAATGTATTTATAAGAATACCTGACACACAGTAAGTACTAAATAAATGTTAGTTATCATTATTTTCATTTTCATCTATACTGATTTTGTGTTTTTGTTTCCCTTTTTCCCATTAGATTTGCATGGGTTTATTAAATTCCTCAATATTGTGTCAAAAAATTATGCCCCTTGATTTATCAATTTAATTTATTGTTTTATATTTCCTAATTTGTTAAATTCGTCTCTTATATTTAATATTTCACTTTTCGTTAGAATTATTTGCTTTGTAAATTATGAGTAGTCTGCTTAGTGCATTAGTTAACTTATTTTCATTCTTATTTAATAATGAAATCATCCAATGTTACAAATTTACATTTGAACGTAGTCTTAGTCATATCACATAATTTTTATGTGCAGTATATTTATTAATTTATAAAAATGTATGATCATATTTTTATTTTTTCTTTGACCCAATAATTAAGGATAATGATTTAAATCTTGAGTTAATGGCTGTTTGAGGTTTTACTTTTTGTTCTTTACCTTTTTCTGGTTAGAAGACAGGTTAATATCTAAGTTAATATGTCTGGGTCAAAAATTACAGCATATGCAATTTCTGCTTTTATAATTTATTTAGATTTTCCTTTTGGTGTGGTCTGTTTTCAACTACAGACTAGAGACATTTGAAAAAAAATAGTGACACACAGTTTAGTATACACTTATCATATTTCTATTGTAATTTATTATTTGTCAATTTAATATCAAAAATAATACCTGAAATAATATGTTGAAATCTTGCATTTAAGCTCTATTTCTATTTGGTTTAAGTTCTATTTTTAAAAATATTTCTGTTTTAGATATGTTGAGTCTCTGCTAATGCTTGAAATTTCATGCCTATTATAGCTTCAATTCATGTTGTCCTAAATAAAATGGTTATTTGTGTTCCATTTCATGCTTTTTACCTTGAAACCCCTTTTGACTGAGACTAAAACAATGATCAATATCTGCTTTAAACTTCTCAAATACCTGCATCTTCTTGCACCCCATTGGATGGGGGCAGGAAAGGATGAACAGAATCTGGTTGACCTCTATGTCAAAGTAATACATATGAGATGTGGAAACTTTGTTTTTCTTCTGCCAAGGGTATTAAAATAGCAGACGGAGAATCAGCTCTACAAACACGCATACGAGCTTTTAGTTTGCTTTTATTAATTGTTCGTGTAACTTAGATTAAACTTCTCTTGATCAATAAAAAGTGTGAGTTATAAGGCCGCCTCATTTTTATGACTATCACTCATTCAATTTTCAAGGTATTACTCATAGAGAGGAAAACGCAACCTTAATGCAAGAAAATATATTTAATGTCTAAAAACCTAAACTCTTCTAATTAACCATCTAATACATTAATTATGTCTCACACAGTTACACCATACATACTTCTTGATTACGTGTTGTAATGATAAAAGAGAGCTTTGGATAGATGAAAACAGCTGCATTTCATTTTTTACTGTCAATATTTTATTTTCTAATCTTTGAAAATTCAGAGAAGTAGTAAGCTATGTTAGTTTGTGTCCATTTCTTTCATTTTATATCTCATAATATGAAGTGCTAAAGAACAGCAAAGCAGACCAATGTGGAACGCAGAGGGAGAAGAGAAAGCCCCAAGAAACCACATGCTCTACACACATTCCCTGAAAAAGAAAGAGGAAGAAAACTATAAACTCAATTGCTAAAGGACTTATATTGCCACTTGCTTCTAAGAAACTCAACATTATCATCAGTAACAATGGATAAAATTTACATTTGTTGATTTTACAAATGTCTACTTGAAAAGCTCTAAATTTTCTTCTCTCAACCCCTAACTGGGTTAAAACCTCTTGCTTCCAAAAGCTAAATTGGGGGAATTCTCTGCTACAATTTTTGCTACAGAAAATTAACTTAAGCACAGGATGAAAATCAATATATACATGGGAAGCTGCTGTTGGAGAAAACTGAATATGAGACACCAAGAGAGGCCACAACACCAGATAAATCAGTTGTGTTAAGCAATCCAGTGGAGACCTGTTGCAAAGCCTAGCCTCCTTCACATTTCATGCTATGGGTAACAAAGCTGTAATTAGAGTACATGCCATTGGACTTCAGGAGGGGAAATCTTTAGGAAAGAGAGGGAAAGAAAACAAACTATTTCTACAAGTATAAATAATTAAACCTAAGAAAAAGTATGGGAAATCTCAAATAAAAGTTTATTCTTCCCCACTCTCTCTATATGAACTTCGGGTGACCATACATGAGATAGTCAGATAATTTTCTCCTTATCAAAGAACAGAACTGATTAAAAAGTAATGTTACTGAATCAGGTTCTTTTTGTCCTTCACATGCAAAACCCAATCACTGAGATGATGAGTCTGTAGCAGAAAAAGGGCTTATTCACAAGGCAGCCAAGCAAGGAGATGGGAGAACAAATCTCAAATCCATCTCCCCAAAAAATGGGACTTAGGGATATTTACGGGATAAAGGAGCAAGGGTGGTCTGAAATGTGGGAATAGGCAAAGAGGAATGAGGTACTTGATGATCTGCACAAGCATAGAAAACTTCACGGCTCTTCATAGGACGCATGTTCCCAAAATGATGGTGTTGGCATGATCTAAGGGTGGAGTTTTGGTTCCCTGGTGTCAGGAGGTTGCTATTCGATCATCCACACAGACCCAGTTGAGTCAGTGGTGTCCTTAACCAGCTTAAATTGGACAATGAGTCAACTCTCAGTTCCTGAAAAACTTAAGCACCCGTTACCATGGTGACCCAAGCATCAGACATGTTATCTGTGAGGTACCTAGTGGGAGTCAGATAATACGTTGCCTGTCTACATAACTTTAAAAATAAGCAGCACAGCTAACAACGGGCAGGCAAACAACTAAAGGCTACAATTAATAACTGCCTAAAGAACTTTAGTTACTAGCTACCTAATCATTAACAGCTAGCTGTCCACCAGTTTCAGTAACTTATTTTGGTTCATGTTCATAGAACATAATAACGTATTCCTTCGTACACTGGGAGTCTGTTTAGCATATTTCCAAGAAATTTGATGTGCTTATGCTCTAATAGAAAAGAGCCTGAAATTTCTTAGTCTTCACTTTACCGCTTACTAACAGTGGGGTCCTGGACAAGACAGCACCAGAAAGAATGTAGGTCCCTACTTATTCTAAGATTTCCTGTGTCTCTTATCTGAAAGATTCTGTTTATTTCTCCATATTCCCACTCCAACCCTACTTTGTCTCGGGTCTGTTTCCACCTGTCCCCTGCATTCCTTTGATCCTCCTTCTTTTGTAAATCTGACTTAAGGTCTCTGTAGCTGCCACTGAAACCCTGCCTATGCAGCACTAGAGAGGGACTGAGATGGGAAAGGGAGTAAGGGGGAGAAACAGACAAGATAGTCCAGAAAGTAAAAGCACACCAATGCTATCAATTTCGCCATGCCCTACTCTCTCTTTTTCACCAATAGAATCAAGAATAGGATCAAGAAATTGAAATCCTTTCTCATCTAAACACAAGCCAGTCGCCATGATGGCTCAATCTTCAAATGAGAAAGATAAAGCAAAACATTGTGTATTTCTTTCTGATTGGTTTATGCACCTCATAGAATGAAAGGGGCTAATAAATAGTGGGAGAGCTTGACACAGACAATATTCCCATGGTTCATGTTTCCTTCAGAGAACTTGAAAGTCTTGGGACCTAAACCATATAACATAAAACTAAATTTTGAGGTAACTGTTAAAGCTATTTATATGCACTAGACAATTTTCTCGAGGTTTATTGTTTTTGTCTCTCCAACTAGCGCCCTATCATCAAGTTTTAACTCACACGTGCGGATAGCCCTCCTACTTCTCCGAACTTTTTTAAAACCTGTAAATTAAAGGCACTGAAAAAGAATTCACATGATCTCATCCGGACTGCTGTGTGATCCTGTTTGACATTCTCCCGCGTTCTTTTTATAACGCGTCCGCAGTAGAGGGGCTGTAACTGAGCCCCTTATTTCAGCACTGGAAACGTGAGGCACTTTGCGCTGGGTTCAGTTCTATTCTGTTATGCGACTCCCGTTTGTCAGTAGGTAAAAACTTTTCCCATTCCCCAGAAGGCAGTACCTTCTGTGAATAGTTGCTTTAGACAAGCACTCATTGTTCTGAGGGTTTGATTCCTCACTGAGCAAAAACTACAGCATTATAAAGATGCCAGTTTAAATTTTTTTTTGAAGCTTGAATGTTTTAAAGCTAGAAAGGAACCCTCACTGCTGAGGCCGTCCTGAAAGAAAACCTCTTTTCACAACCCCTGGAACAAGTGGATGAAGAGAGTAAGAGGAAAAGTGCAAAGACTGGGAACCTGGCTTTTTTCCAAGAAACAGAAAAAGCCACAGTGAGAAGAAGTAATTGAACACTTTGGAAATCTCTTTGAAGACCTAATGCAGTGGAACTTTTTTAAATGAATAAAAGCTAAATGCATAATAATTCCATGTAAGAAAATATAAATGAATGTTTGAAGTCCTAAGTAATGAATTTATAAATGTTTAATGTAGTGAGACCAAGCAGTAACACCCTTTGGTAATGTGTGTTTGGCATTAGCAATGTTGTTACTTGGAGGGGGCAGATGAAAGCCTGGCGAAGTTTTACCTCTTGTTATTTTGTGTCTTGAATGCTTCGTCTGCTTCATGGTGATGATATTAGCTGTAGTGATCATCCTTTGTCCAGGTGAATTTTGGGCACTTGTAAACTGAATTTTGAACATAGGAGGAAAAGGTAAAATGATTAGACTTAACTACAAAAATTCTCCACTCTTGGGGCTGGCCCCGTGGCCGAGTGGTTAAGTTCGCGCGTTCCGCTGCAGGCGGCCCAGTGTTTCGTCGGTTCGAATCCTGGGCGCGGACATGGCACTGCTCGTCAGACCACACTGAGGCAGCGTCCCACATGCCACAACTAGAGGAACCCACAACGAAGAATACACAACTATGTACCCGGGGGCTTTGGGGAGAAAAAGGAAAAAATAAAATCTTTAAAAAAAAAAAAAAATTCTCCACTCTTTCGTATTGTGACTAATGACACATTACAACAATCTTCTGTATCGCTTATAATAACAGCAGGGGCAGTTGCATTTACATGGAAAATGTAGGAATAGATTTTAGCTCTGTTAATAGAACCCACAATATGAGATTTTAATATCATGCTACATGACGTATTTTTAATTAAATAAAAGTGCAGAAATCATTGATATTTGAAGAACTTTGATAGAAAAATAAATATATGTAAAGGGTGGTGGAGGATGAGATCTAAAATGGAAAAAGCTTCCAGAGTGTATCACACTGAAGGAGAATGTGTTTTCTGCTAAATGTGGTATAAGATGTTTTGTATTTAGCAGATAGGATCAGGTGTAGCAACCTTCCCTAAATATTCCAGTCGTTTCTTTGTGCCAGCTTTCACTGGATTCATTTCTCCATCCTGCTCTGAAATGACTGCATTTGCAGGAAGGCAAAGAATAATATTAGGCCCACTACTGCACACGTACCAGCAGGCCAGTATTGTTCTACTTTGGAGCAATGATTTCTCTCCGGGGCATGTAGATGCTACAGAAGAGTAATAGCTACCTGGCACACAGGTAAAAAGAGGAGTTCTAATGAGGAGGAATAACTTTGATATGGTGGAACATGACAGAATCCTGAATCAGAAAAAAATAATAATAATAACAGAATCATTGGGTTGAAAGGAACTTTAAAAATTGCCTAAGCCAACTGTCCATCTCATTACCTCATTCAGCACTGAGAGGCCCAGTTCTGACTGGTGTTACCTTGGAAGATGACTAATTTCTAGTTCTTGTTTTTGTTTTTGTTTTGTTTTGTTTTGTTTTTGAGGAAGATTGGCCCTGTGCCCATCTTCCTCTATTTTGTATGTGGGACGCCTACAACAATGTGGCTTGATGAGTGGTGCGTAGGTCCCCGCTCAGGATCTGAACCGGCGAACCCTGGGCCACCAAAGCGAAGGACATGAATTTAGCCACTACACCACCGGGCTGGCCCCCCTCCAGTTCTTGTTTTGATTTTAGTTTGTGGAATGATTTCCCAGCCCGCCTCACAATCTCTCCTCTGAATGGGAAAATATTACCTCTTTTTTTGCAAAGTGTGAAGATAAAGCAATAAAACTGATTTTGTGAGTCATATCCGATCTCCAAAAACAGTTCCTTAAATGGAGTTACCAAAATATTCCACAGCATGGCAACACGGTTGGAATAGACGATTGAGGTGAACATTCTCAATGGTATCTCAGTACTCATTTTATAATTTAATGTCTCTGTAATCACACACTGAACTCAAGACTAAACTTTAGTAGCTTTCCTACTAAACAAAATACATAAAAACACATTGTGTCTATTGTTTGCATAGAAAAATAGGATTATTTCTTTATTAGTAGATCTCATTCTGTGAAAGCAGAGTCTGACAAAATTTCCTCTTCCTCTCACTCAATTATCTAAACACAAGGAATGCTCCTGATCTGAATTAAAATTCTGTTTAGTGTCAAATGGAACAGATGCAAAATCACTTATGAAGGGCCTTCCCTTGGAAATAAACTCTTTAATTCAACAACTATCTAATCTCAGAATATTCCACAGAATACGAACACCTAGTTAAATTCATTTCAAGTATCAAAGAATATTTCAGCAATAACATTTACATACTAATTTAAACTTAATTATACAACATAAAACATTTAAAACCATTAAATACAGGAAGTTTATTTTGAATTAATTGCTTCTACCATCATTAACAAATTAGTATATTTAAAAGAACGAATTAAATATTTAAATAAACCCTTATCCTCTAATTCTTTTAAAGATTATTTGGAACTTGCAGTATACTTAGCATCTACAGAAACTTTACTAACTGGACACCCAAATCATGGAATTCAATTAATAAAAGAGACCTTTTATAACATTGAAACAAAGTTTAAAGAAAGTCAATGTGTTGTCATTTTGTTTTGTTTTGGCAAAAGTGTTATAAAAGGCCACAAACATAGGAGTATGAGTACACATTGCAATGTATTTTATGTCTAATGAGCATTAAATTTGAAGTTCACTAGTAATCCTGTGGGATTTTATCATTGAGTTACAGGAATAGGAGAGGACATATAGCTTTTCCTGTCTCATTTTATAATTTACCTATTATGGTACATGAATATTAATCTATTTTATAATGGCCTTGTTGAAGCAGATTCTACCACAGATTTTAGTAGATCATTCTAGTATTTAACCACATTTCCTGTTAAGAATGAATTTATCATCAATTTTTCTTTAATTGTCTCGTGACGTTTCTTAAGCTCTGTTCTCTCTGGAGATGGGTAAATTCTAATAATCATACCATCTATTATCATCTTAGAAATCATTAAAGCTTCTCTTCTTTAGACATTTTTAGCAATCTTAGTTTCTCATGAATCTAGTTTTATAAGCTCTCATTCTTTTTTGCTATTCATTTCATATTTGCCTTTACCAAAGAAGTAATCTGCTTCTTACCCACTTAGAATAACCTCCTTCTTACCATTTTAGAATTATGCAGTCTCATGGAAGTCTTGTGATTCTTTTTATATATTGTTCTCATTTTGTTTTGTGAAACTGGCTTGCGCTGTTATTCTGAGATTTTCTCATGCTATGTAGCTGCCTACCTATGCCCCTGTTTTTCATTTTGATGTCTAGTTACTCTGCATGGTTAATGTTATTTGTAGTGTAATTAACTCTCTTCTCTAAGATGCTGATGAACTAATGTATTTAATCATCAACAAATTCAGAAAGCTCTTGGTCTCCCCTGTTTTATTCAAAGTACTGTCCCAGAATACTTCTTTCTAGGGAACTAAAAAGAAAAAGTGAACAAATGCTGCTGTTGAGTTACAGAAAACAGAACCGCTATGGATTATCTAGCAGCCGGAGATATTATTCTGTCTTACTTGACCCATACTCTGGAAGATAATTTGATCTTAACCATTCCCATGGAGTGGCTGAGATAATTTAAAAATTTAACTTATAACTGTGCTACAGTTATAATAGTTTTATGATAGTGTTCAAAGTGCCTTCAGTTAAATGATCACTTTTAATACTGGGGAAGAAGGCATTAAAGCAGCTGACCTATGGTCCATTCACTACCATTGTGGGGGATCAGAAATGAGGATGCTGTGGGTAGGGTCAGTGAGCAGATAATTGTGTGTAAAGTCCTTGGAAAAAACTGAAAACTAGACTTCTTGGTAAATGAACTAACACTATTTATGAGAAGAGACCTTATCTATGGAATGCTCTTAGCAAGGTATTTCTGGTTTAGAATTGCTTATGGCAAACAAACCCAGAGTCTGTGGATTTATGGAAAATGTGAAATATGGAAGTTTGCTGACTATCTATATATCACATGTAGATATTTTATAACCTAAATGCCTCTCTGCTGTGTGAGACAAGTAAAGGCGATGAAGCTTTACAGGGTTACAGATGGATGAAGTTATGGATCCAGTGGGTATACAGAGTGGGGAGCAATCAGTTTTACCCTTGGAGAGAGAATATGGGATGGGATTCTGCAGATGTCATCAATACTCTGTGCATAAGGTAGATGCCCCAAAGTACCTCAGCCAATTTCATTGAGAGTAGGATGTAAAAAAGGTGAATTGGGGCCGGCCAGGTGGCTCAGCAGTTAAGTTTGCACATTCCCCTTCGGCGGCCTGGGGTTCGCTGGTTCGGATCCCTGGTGTGGACATGGCACTGCTTGGCAAGCCATGCTGTGGTAGGCATCCCACATATAAAGTAGAGGAAGATGGGCATGGATGTTAGCTCAGAGCCGGTCTTCCTCAGAAAAAAGAGGAGGATTGGCAGCAGATGTTAGCTCAGGGCCACTCTTCCTCAGCAAAAAGAGGAGGATTGGCAACAGATGTTAGCTCAGAGCTAATCTTCCTCAAAAAAACAAAGAAAAAAAGGTGAATGTACATTCAGGCTGGCAAGTAACTCAGGGGGGAAAATTCTATATAATTAAATCCAAAATTAAGTAATTCTTTCTGTTATTTCAACTCACTGGGAAAGTCTCAAAATGAGGCAAGGGTGACTCAATGACTTCAATGTTTGTACTAGCAAACTCCTAGTTACACTATCAGGGTTGCTGTATATCTGGGTCCATTTACAATTTATAATGGCATAACTGCAGCCAAAGTGCACAGGAAATTTGAGGTTGCACATTCAGAAATACTAGCATCAAAGTGGAACAATTACCTCATAATTTTCTTAGCTCAGGCTAACCATTAGTGGGGATGTTGCTTGTCCATACTGGCTGTCTATGCCGGCAAACTCATCCTACACCTCCTTGTTAATGTGATTATTATGGCATTTGACCTCTAGTCTCATACCTCCCTGGGAAACAAGCTATCTATGAGCTGATTGCTGCAACACAGCCTGTCTGCTGGGGATGAGTGCTGAATGGAGGTCACAGAGAATACAGTACAGAATTGTATGGACAGTTATAGGTGTTTCTTTTGAGGATTGATCATACCACACTGTCAGTGCCCAAACAGGGTGTGACCAACATGTGAGTGTGTGGTAAGGACAATAACATAAAAACAAGAGGGCTGATGGCATCATTAGAACAAGGAACACTTAGCAAAGTCTTCTCGTTCCTTGTGAGAGAAGTTGGCAGAAGACCTCCACTTTGAAGTAACTTTTCTTTGGCTCCCAGCTGATACACTTAACTACATTCCAAAAAGTACATATGTAAAACTAGTCCTAATATATAAAAATGTCTAGGTCTTGAATTAAGTTGATTTATTTTCTATGATGCTCTTGGCTTCTTTGTGACCAGGTTCCTACCCAAAACATTCTTCATCTTTAGCTTTCATCTTGACACACACAATGAGGAATATTATCTTATATTTATGAAGAAATGTGGTATAGAACAGTATTTCTCAAAATATATTCTTAGATTGGCCACATCAGAATCCCCTAGACATTAGAATCTCCTAGACTGTAAAATGTAGATTCTTTGGCCTCACTCCAGATTGGAGTAGGGATAAAGAAATCTGTTTTTAGTAAGCGTTTCCTGTGACTTCTAAGAATAATGATTAGTAGAAAGAACACTGGATTAGGTGTTTCTGGAAGAGCTATTGTTGTCACATGAATGAATGCTGTTTCTTTCTATCTAAATAGGCTTGGACAGGTTATAAAAATATTCTGGGCCTTAGTTTCCTCATCTATAAAATAAAACAATTAAATTGGGTGGTCATGGAGGGCTAGTCCAGGTCTTATTGGTACAATTTATTATCCAGTTGTTCAGCTTAAATGTTTTAAAATAAACTATCCAAACAAACAATGCTCTCCTAGAGGATTTGCCCTGCAATTCTGTTTCTAGTGTACTCTGGGAAGCCTCCTATAGCCACAAGAGCAAAACCACTTGGGAAAGAAAAAGTATATATTTAGTGAGGGGAATGCCAATGGTTACAAATTCCTGGCATCTTGCTCAGTTCTCTGAGGAACTGGCAATGTGGCTACTCCATCTAATACAGTGGGATGTGATCAGTATGTTAATGAGCAAAATGTTGTGTCTCTTTGAGATGCAAGTCTATGAACTTTCTGGTGAATTTATATGCAGTTTAGAGAAATGTGAATTTTTTTTTTTTAAAGATTTTATTTTATTTTTTTTATTTATTTTTTTTTCCTTTTTCTCCCCAAAGCCCCCCAGTACATAGTTGTGTATTCTTCGTTGTGGGTTCCTCTAGTTGTGGCATGTGGGACGCTGCCTCAGCGTGGTCTGATGAGCAGTGCCATGTCCGCGCCCAGGATGAACTAACGAAACACTGGGCCGCCTGCAGCGGAGCGCGCGAACTTAACCACTCGGCCACGGGGCCAGCCCCTAGAGAAATTTGAATTTTAAAAAAATGTTAGCATTTGCTTTGCTTTCCATAACATTTCCCCTCTAGAAGATATGTATGTAAATAGCCACAAAACTGCTAGAGGTCTATAACTTTTTAAGTTTTAGTTATAAGCCATATGCCTAAAATACTTTATTTGAAAGTTTGTCCCTATATGCCATAAATTAGAAAATTGATAGGAAATTGTCAGTGAGAAGACTTAACAATTATGAGCTGCAAGATAACAGAAAGAAATAGATTGTTGTCACAGGATAATGGCCGTTGACTGTGAGATAAATGTCAAGGCAAAGGCATGGCAAAGTCTGGCCATTTATCAAAAGTAAACATGGAAGAAAAGTAGGATACATTTATCAAGCAACTGTTCTAGTCTAAAAGTTTTATTTTTCTCATCCTAGCTGATCTGTGATTTAGATGCTGTCATTCCACCTGCCAGATGTTTGTGGAGCCAAATGACTTGAGTCACTGCTGCATTATTTACTTATATAACCTTGATTTTTGAGTGATGATTTTGTTTAGTCCAAGAAATATCTGTTAGTAAGAAAATAATTAAGAAAGTTAATTGATTTGGCTTAGTTTTAGTTTTTTTCTTTCTCCTTAGAATTTTTTATGCCCTCATCTATTTTCTAAATGTGGTTTTGTAAGGTTCGCATTAAAATGCATATCCAATAGATCAGTAGGATAGACATTCTAATAAAAAGTTAGAACTAAGAGGAATTATGCTCACAATTATTTTAATATAGGTAGAACGATTTTAACAAGTATACTGATTGCTTCTCGACCTTTTACTCCTTGACTCATGCTGTCTATTGAACCACAGGTCTGATATTATCCTTTGTTACTGACAGCTCTATTGTCATCCATAGTGTTATCCTTGTCACCACTGCTAAATTACTGTAAAAAGAGGCCACCATTCTCCTAATTTAACATGTTCTTCTAAATTTTAACCATGATGGTGAGTTTGGAATCTATTTACTTTCTTAAAAAAATGGAACGCATAGACCAGCTTCCTCAAATGGAGAGCAAGCCCCCAGTAATTTGTAATCTGAGAACGTATAAGGAAATCTTCTTCGTATAACTGATACAAGTAGAAGTATATATACTTTATTTTCAGAACTACTTGGGAATGGCATTACTTGGAGTATAAACATGAAGAAGACTTTCATCTTCTACTCCCCAAGTATTCAAGGCGATTGAGTATGGTATATCCCTTCCAGAGTCTTGCCCAATTCCTGCGTCTTACAGATTCATCCTCTCAGCTGTGAGAGAGGCTGAACCAAATTAATGAACATAATGTACCATAAAATACGGTTACCTAAATGCTTTTAATCCCTTCCTTCCTTCATTGCTTCCTTCATTCGTTCACGTGTTCAACCAAAACTTATTGAATAACTGCCACGTGTTGGGTATTGTATATTGTTAAGGTCAAAAAAATATAGATGCGTAAGACACAATCTCTCCATTGAGGAACTCCTAGCCAATGGATTTGTATATCTGTATAGGCTGTGGATCTATATATATATACACATACATATATATATGTATGCATACACACACACATATATACATGTATGTATGTGTTTAGATAAGGACAAGTAGTTCAGTGCAACTGGGAGCATATGTTTGGGATAGGATTGAGAGCAAGTGGGAAATATCTGGAAACATAAGACAAGTTTAGAATATAAAAATCCTTGTATACTTACTGAGGAGTTTGAATTTTGTCCTGTAGGGAACAAAAAGTCATAGAAAGATATTAAACATAGGAATGATAGAATCATGCCTGACTATATTGAAGGCATCATGGAAGCTATAAAATATTGGAGATAGTGAGCCTCTGCCACACTTTAAGTAGGAGCTGATGGTTGCTTGAAAAAATGCAGGGGTAGTAGAGGTGATAACAAGGGCATTGACTAAGGATATATGAGAGACCAAATTGACAGGCCTTGGTAAATTATTTAGAGACATAAGAGGAAGGAATAACTCAGGGATGACTGATGTTTTTAGCTTGGAAGCATAGAATTGTGCTTAAAAATAAAAATAAAATAAAATAAAATAAAATACCAAACTTTGCAGTGAGACTATAAAACTGGTTTCACCACTTTTTATTTTATCAGTGTGACATTGGGCAATTTGCTCAAACTCTTTGTGCCTAAATTGTTTTACTTGTAAAGCAGTAAGTAATTATTTTTACCTCAGAGGATTGTTGTGAGGTTTAAAGAGTTAATGTGTGCAATGCTCTTAAAATTGTTCCTGGAATATAATAAATGTTGAGTAAATGTTTCTTCTTGTTCTTGTTATTACTATTATTGTATCACTATCACTAGCATTTAAAATCATTATTATTATCACTACCATTACTCAAAATAAAGAATTCCAACAAAGATGGTGATTTTTAGGAAAAGATAATGAGTCCCATTTTGGACTGATCAAACATTTTGATTAAACATTTAGCTGGAAATGGCAAGTGATTAGAAATGCAGTTCTGGAAAGAGATGATAGCCAGTATATAAATTTGGAAGTTAGCCACATACATATCACACTTGAGGCTATGTAATAGTTTGGATTGTCCAAGGGGAAAGTATAAAAAAAGAAGGGAAGGGAGGAATAATGAGAAACAAATCAACTGTCATGGAAACACCAATATTTAAGCAATGAGTAGAGGAGCCATCATAGTAGCCTGAAGATCAGTCAGAAATATAATGGAAGAATGTGAAAAGATGAGTGAGATTACCAAAGAGATAGAACCCAATAAGGAAGAAGGTGAAAAAAACTGCATTGTCAACTTCTAAAAATACAGCCTAAAGAGTGCTCATTGGAATTCAACAAGAAATTATTGTGAATAAAGTAATTAACTAATTTGATAACTGGGAAATCACTGATGACATAGCAAGCTATGTTCATCCTGTTCCTATCACATTGATTAGCATGTGAATACACTGAAAATAAATATTAGACTACAAAAAGCAGTTTCAGCAATGTTAGGTTTGCAGTTCAGATTTCAGTGGGCTAAGTTATCAATGTAAAATGAAGAAAGCTATGCTTTGGTAAAAATATAACTGTAGACAGATTTTTCTATTCAAGTGAATTATATGCCATCTAAATTTGCTCCCATACTATTATTCACACCATTGTAAGAGAAGATAAGTCAGCAAGTTTTGTCCATGGGCTGAGGAAAGAAAATGTCCATATATGAAGAACCTAAGAAAATTAACTGGAGAAAAAAGAGAAGTAAAATTTTTGAGTCAAATAGACTGTCTGGATTCAAGCAAGTTAAAAGCCAGAGACTTCCTGTACATAATAATAACTAATTAGAAATTATATCGGAAGAATTACTTTGTTTAAAGGAACAAATGTGAAATATTATCATTAAGAATCACCTTAACAAGAAATGAATGACATCTAGAAAGTTTTGCTTGGCTTAATGGCATGAGTAAAGAAATTCCTGAATGGGAAGATTGGAAAAGAATTATTTACTTCCAGATTTGTTTATATATTTAATTTAATTTCAGTCAAAATCCCAAGGGGATACCTTTAGGAAATTTAAAAATCAATCCTAAAATTCACATAACCAAACAACTTTTGGTAAGATAATTGGAGAAAGACGAGTAAATAGCTAACCAGAACAAATTATTAAAGCACAATTTTTAAAATAAAATAATTAAAATTTAGAAATCAATTAGACAAAAATAAAAAATCTCAATCGGCACAATTCATGAATAAATTATAAATTATTCATTAATTTAGAAACATAGCTAATTAAATAAAGAATATTTAACTTCATTAATAATGAAAGATATGCAAATTAAAAGCACAATGAGAAATATTCTTTTACTTTTTTGATTAGCCGATATATGAGGGGCACTTATCCTATTACATTTGACAAAAATAATAATATGCTTTATATTATCTGTCCCAGTAATTACATTTTTATGAAGCTTTATAAAGGAAATTGAAATATAAAAAGACATTTACTTAAATATACTTATTAAAATATTATTTATAATAGCAAAATATTGGAAGCAAACTAAATCTCCCACAAAACAAGAAAAGTTGATGACAATCTATATTATGTAATATTATGCAGGCATTAAAATTATAATTACATGGGAAACCATTATTGTAAAAATTTGAGTAAAAAGCAAAATACAGAAATATATGTGCAATTTGATTTAAACCAGAAAATATATGATATATCCTAGATATTCTTTCAACTGTTTTTCTCTTGGGATCTGAATTATGCGTTGCTTTGCTAAGGATCCAGTAATCTAAATAGAAAAATTGAAGTGTATATAATTAGAGGCTTTCAGAGAGCTATTAGTCTGCTCACTTAAATTCAGTACTTACATTTAATATCACTGCCCGGACTAAAATAAATATGAGCACATTCCAAAATTAATTGACCAAAAACGATATTAAAACAATGTTGGTCAATTAAAGTAGCTAATGCATGTAGGATACAAAAATTTTGAAATCTAGTTTTGCATTTTATGAACCCATTAAGAGTAAATAAGAAATTTGAAAGGTAATGGACGAATTTCCAGAATCAGAGCAAGTGACCAAATTCTGACAGCAGATATGTCTACAGTAGGAAACTGGCTGCAAGTTAGGGTATTGGTCTAGAGAAGCAGGCACTAGCACAGCGTCCTTAACTGAGGATGTATGTAGACCTATCTCTGGAAGCAATTACCTGAGATGGGATTTGTTCTACTTGTCTGGCAAGAGATCCTCTGTTCTCAGAGGTGAGCAGTATGGGGAGGATGAAGATGAAAAACATGATGGGAATTTAAGAATTTAAAACAATTTGCCAAAATTTCATGATTATTAATTTTCTGCCACTTTTCTTCATTCAAATAAACAATCACAAAGAAAATAATTCTGGAAGTAAAAAATAGTTTGTTTATCACAAATCAGTTATATAGAAGATGAAGTTTAATAGTCATTTTAGTGAAAAGTATAAAGAGCACTAGGCAGCAATTCTGGACACCTGGAAGATATGCCAGTTTAACAATTACTACGTAAACAAACTTGAGCAAGACTCACAGTTGTTCTAAACTTCAGTTTCCTGACTGTAAAGTAAGGGATTTGTTTTTAAATTACTAAGGTCCCTTCCTTTCTTAAATTTCTATGACCATAATCCAAAACAGTCTCTCCACAATTATAGCCATAATAATAATTTCATTTACTGTTACTATTTAACCAGGTGTGGTACAAAATACTTTCTATACATTATTCTATTTAATTGTTGTAATGACTTTATAAAATAGGTTCTATTTTTAGCTGCACTTTTAATGAGAAGCTAGGGGTTTAGAGAAGTTAATTAACTTGCCCCAGGTCACAAAGCTGCAGTTGGCAGAGTGAAAATTCAGACTTAACTGACTGCAAATCTCAAACTCAGAGCCTTTACACTGCACTTCCTCTCTATGTCTACCAATATCTCATTTCTAAGCAACCAGAGCATATTAACAGCTAGTTGTAAGCATGTGAGATGTCTATCAAATTCATTTGACAATGTAGGAAGTTGTGTCTTACTTCTGTTATTCTCTGTAGCATCCAGCGGATCGTTTTACAGATACATCTTTGTTGAATATACTGAAAGACAGCAGTTTTTTCTTCATGTATCCAATCGTTGGGATCTTTAAAAAAATAATGGGGAGGATTATGTTGAAAATTAACAGTCCTTAATGGTTTGGCACACGCAATTTGCTGTAAGCTTGCCAGAGACTTCAACTTTGTATTAACAGTTACTTTTATAATGTCTTTTTCTGTTATCGCTTTTTATAAAAGGACTACATTTTTTCTCTTGAATAATGATGTTCACTGGTTAATTCACTGATGAAAGACAAGATTTTCTGAAGCTATCATTTTGTACTTTATTTTAATTAAAATATTTTGCTGTAAGTAAGAAATGCACAAATGTAGCTAAGTAAAGTTTATGGTTACTCTCAATATGAAAAAAACTGTATAACAGATTCTTCTAGTATTTTGAGCAAATCATAATTATATACCACACACAAAGCTTTCTTTGGAAGGCCTGTTGAAGCCGGCACTATGTAGGGATGAGAATTACAAAGAGGAACCAGAGACTCTTCCTACCCTTAAGAATCTTTCACCCTAGCTGGAGAGGGACACATGTGAACAATGAGAAAAGAAGACAAATCCTATAACTGTAACATGAGCACAGAGAACAGCACATTATTTCTTCCTAGATATGGTGGGAGGATAGAAATCAGGAGACGTTTCATAGAAGATGAGATTTGTATTGCTCCTTGAAGAAGTGTTGAAAAGAGGGAGGATGGTGTTACTGATAAATGTACATGTCAAGGGAAGCCTAAAGGTCTATGAGGGTGAAGTGTTCAACAGGGAATAGGAAATACAGGTCTGAATATCAAGAGCGAGGTTGGGTTAGAGAAATGGGTTGAGCATTATCAATATCTAGCTGTTGATTAGAATCTTTGCACAGCCTGAGAAGCAGAGCTTAGAAGAATTGAGATTGGAAAGGATTGAAAGGACAATGGGAACCACAAATATTATGGAGGCATGTGGAGGAAGAAGTGCTCATGAGGGGTCAGAGATGGTGCTTTTTCAAGTTGATCCCCCCTTTACATTGGTTCTCTTTCCAGTGCTACCTCTCTTTAGCTGTACAACCTTGAACACACCTCATGCATATACTGGTACACCTTGTGTCATGTGTAAAGTGAGGGAATGTGACTAACTCATTCATTTCTAACCTGGGCCCCTAAAGATAGTGATGGAGTTCTTCAAACTAAATTAAAATTTCATACGTTTTTCAGTATTACAAAATAACATTATATATTGCAGCTTGTCCACTGATTTTAAATCCTTCAAAATTTAGGATCTGCAATTAAAATAATAAAAGAATCCTTACTGGTGAAAAAATTGCCAATTGTTAGCCCAGTTGGTTACTAGAGTCCCTTCCGGCTCTGAAAACTTATTATTCTATTATCTCAGTGGATATTTGCAGTAGTTGGTTTTTAACATAAAATACTGCACCAAACAATATTCACACTGTCCCCAGCCCTGAGAATGTAGCCTGCCTGGCAGCTGCGCGTGGGCCATTAGCACTGAAGTTTGTATAAGTTGCATTGATATCTGTTTTCTTTAGTTTGTTAAAATACAAAACACAGCATTTAAAATCAGTCATTTCTTGGGAGAAAGGCAAATGGCATAATGAAAGAAAAAGTAAGTCTTGAATGTGAACTTCCAGAAGAAGCCTAGTTTATTGACATGTAGTTAGGAGTCAAATTTTTGTTTCTTAGACTCTTAGAAGAAACTGAAATTAGCCTTTTGGCATATCAGTTTTCTTCTTTGTAAAAGGGATAGGATCATAATTGTTCTCACCTAATACTTCATGGAGATTTCCTAAAGAACATTTTTGGAAAGAATCTTTGTTCTTTTAAACATTGAAGGTCAAAAGCAAGGTCATTTAAAAAAAATGTAGTCAACAACGTAACAATATTTTTAGAAGAAAATTATTTTTACCACTAAAAATTTGTTCTTGTAATCAAATCAAATATTGTAACTGTATAATGTATAACCAATAGATTAATTAGATTTTAGTTTTTAGACAGTACATGTATCTTTTTCTGCCTTATTAAGAATATTCAGCTACCAAGCAGAAAGCTACTGCATCACATAAATCAGAAACACAACAAAAAGTTTGTTGTCTCAGGAGACAAGTTTGAAAACAATGATGGTGAAATTTTAAACAATAGGGGAACAATTGAGGGAGCATGTTCTTGGATACATCAGGAGTCATTGACAAGGATTTGATGAAAAGAAGCTATGAGAAAGCATGGAATCCCCAATTTTTAAATTTTTACCATTTCGTAGTTAGCCTCCGGAAGCTATGATGGAAATTCTGTGCTTCAGAAATGAATCCCACTTTTCTGACAAATAAATATACTATTTTTCTTTCTTGCAGATACAGGTTTGACAAATATGAAAACTCAAGTCGTGTATAACTTTCTTAACTTTTAGGAATTCATTCATTTCATTGTATTTTGAAAGGAGAATTAATGAGTAGAAGATTATAAAACTAGGATATTCTTGTAATATAAATGTGTAAGTGGATCTAATGGAAATTAAAACACATTTTAAACCTTTAGCCTTTTCAGACTGCCAATCTTAGTTAGTCTATCGCTTCATCAGTCAAATATTAATATGTTAGCTGATTCCTTGAATTCCATTTCAACTTAAGCCCACTGACCAATTTGACAGTAGCTCAGTGAAAGAGCCCTGTAAGATTCTGAAGTTTAATATGTACAGTAAGTTAATTAAGAGAACGACGTTTCTTTTCTCCCCCTACATGTTTTGCAGTAGGTATTAACAAATATTTATAGCCTCAAATGGCCTGTTATTAGAGCAACTTTGTTCTTCTACCTCTTAAAACATACCAGAAAAGGATTCTCACACAAGCTATGCTATTCACACTGTGTCACCAGCCTATTGTTTACTATAAATAAAGAAATGACTGAGCGAGTGGTCTGAAGTGAGCTGTGACTCAGGGCAGTCAGTCTCTTGGTAGATAACACTTCCATGGGATTCAGAAGTAGCTCAGATTTTCAGGACCTTTCCTTAGAAGCAGATACCAAACATAGAATGCTTGCATTTTCAACACCAAATGGTTGTCTTCTTTATTTAATTGACGTTGAGATTTGGAAATATAGGAAGACTTTTCTTTTGGGGTGGGGTCCAAAGGAGGAAAAATTAACAAGCATTATTAAGATTTCTTTACAAAATGTCAAGGATGGCTGGTTCTCTTGAATTTACTGGTAATCTGGAAATTACCTGATTTTTACTGGTAATCTGGAAATTATCTGAGGGCTTTTAAGTGGCTGCTGAATTAATTTATCCTGCTCTTTGAATATAAACGAGAGTCTTTCTTCATCCAAGAAGATAAGCATCCACATTCTTTTTGAGTTCTCACCTAAAATTTAATTTTTAGTTAGGCCATTAAAAGGATGTACTTAGCATTTCACTGTATGGAATAGAACTGGCAAAATGATTTTTTTTTTTCTTGGAAAACTGAATTGCTGGGACTGACATATATTCTTTGCATTGGTTTTATAAATATAAAATATATGACAAATTATTGAAAATGTATTATTCTGTTTGACATATCAAAATATAAGTACTTTCCCAATAAAATGAAAATTTAGACTAGACGTGTTATAACATTGTTTTGTGTTTGTGTTACTATTTCCTTTGAGGCAGTTGAAGTGCTTCTAATAGTAGTTATTTCATTCTCAAATCTACCACATGAAATGCTCAGCAGCAAATATTGTTGACCTTGCTTCACACATTGGAACACTTTTGTCAGGTTTATATTCATATGAACACGTAGACCATAATAAGAAAAGAGCTTGATTATTGGTTCACTGATGGCTTTCTTCACTCTTTATTTATTTGGGAAATTTTGATCCAAGTAATATGCTAAAATAGCTTGAAACTATTAAATAGTACAAAAAGACTTGTAAAGAAAAACTGCAATTTTTCCCTAAGCCTAGTCTGCCCCCTGATTGGCACCCCAGAGATAAAATACTCACCAATATACAATACCAGACATAATTCACTTATGTTGCTGTGAATTAATTAATTAATGTTTATGCTAATTTTTGACTTTGTGTTATGAAATCAGGATCCTGACAACACAAAGTCCTTTTTACCCAACCTATTAAACTACTAATATTGTATACTTTAATTAGTAGTCAGTTTTCTTATTATTATGTTTATGTAGATACTCATTCTTGATCGAAATTCTCTGCTATTCTTTCTTGTACCACTTTTTGTTATTCTTGGAGTTAATAATTTCTTTGTTGTTAATTTGCATGGTTTTTTATGTTAACTCTTCCAAATTTTTCCAATTCATCCAGTCTATCAAACCTGTCAAAAGCATTTTAATATATTTTTTAATGAAAAATTATCAGATAATCTATCAGCTTCTTGTTTTTCCTCTTATGAACTTTCCTCCTAGAGCGCTCTACCTTTTTTTAATCCCTCACACTCAACTAATAATTTGATTGGTTGTAGAATTCCTTGTTGACCATCATTTTCCCTCAGATTTTAGTGTCTCTTGATATCCAGTGTTTTCTGCTGAGCATTCAGAAGCTGTTCTTTTTTACTGTTCCCTTTTATGTGCTCTGCCCCCACATTTCCGTTGTAGTCTTGATTATTTACTCTTTATCCCTGGAGTTCTAAAATTTCAAGATGATGCACATTGATGTGAATTTCTTCATAACATTGTTGTCTTCCGTATTCAATGAACACTTCCCATCATGCCCTTAGTTATTTTCTCTCGTCTTTAAAAATAATTTAAAGATGATTTCTTCTTTGTTCTATTTCTGAACTGCTTTTGAATCAGATGTTGGACTTTCAGAATTGACTCTGTTTTATTTTTTTTCTATTCCCACTTTTTTCCCTTTCATTTTTATTCTTTATTCTGAGAGACTCCCTCAACTTTGTTTTCCAATGTTTCTATTGCAATTTTAATATTGGCAATATTTCCAAGAGCTTTTTCTTGCTCTTTGGCGGTTCTAGCTTTATAGCATTCTGGGTTTTTTTCATAGACACAGCATCTTTTTTTATAACCCTAAGATATTCACTATGTTTTCTCTCATGATCCTCTTTCAGTGTGCTTGCTTTGATCTCTTTCTTTCATCTCAGAGGCTAACCAAATGTTCCATGATCCATAGTTATGCATTCATATTTGATGGTAAGGCAAACGAAAGATAATTGAAGCTCTTAGTATATGGATAGAATTTGTTTCATGTGCTTCATTTGCAGTGATTAATCAGTGAGTTGGTCTTTTCATTGGGAGACATCAATATTTAGGTTCCTGCTCCCCATTTCCAACCATTCAGTTCCTGAAAAGAAGACTCCTCAATTTCATTCCTGGGAGGTATATCCCAGTAGCTGAGGGTCTGGAATCAAAGGGTCCCAGCGTTATGTTCTCAGACCTTCACTGCATCCCTATATTCAGCCCTGATCCTCATTTCATTTCTTCACTATTCTTAATGTTCCCTTATTCAGAGCCACTGTGGTTTAATTTCTCTTGAAAATATACATTTGGTTTGTTTTCCACATTGGCAGTGTGAGGGATCAGAATTGGCCACCCCAAAATGTGTCTTTTGGGCTTGGTTATTTTTATTTATTTATTTAATTATTTTCATGAGGAAGATTATCACTGAGCTCACATCTGTGCCAATCATCCTCTGTTTTATGTGGGAGGCTGCCACAGTATAGCTTGACAAGCAGAGCTAGGTCCTCACTCGGGATCTGAACTTACAAAAGTGAGTCTGCTAAAGTGGAGCACATGAACTTAAGTACTACACCACCAGGCTGCCCACTGGCTTGATTATTTTTAAAAACAAAAGACTCTGAAAGAAACTTTGACTTTCCACCTAACTGCCTAAAAGAATTTAACAGAGAAGGTCAGTTCCAGGAAGGAGCTAATACCATAAGATAGTTATAGTATAATACAAACTAGGTGTGACAGACAGGGAACCTAACAAGGTCAAAGTCCTCTCCATCTCTCATTGTCTTTACAAGGCATGGTCAACATTTGTTTGTCAAACGTTTGCTATTCCATCTCCATGTGAATCGCTCTACTCCCCCTTGAAGTTCCAAACTACTACCCCCAACATCCTCCTTTGTCCTTGGTTAAAGATGGTATTTAGGGTAGTGGCTTTGGCCATTTTGGAGAGTTACTCAGATTTCCTGGGTTTCTCCCATGTATACATATTATGAAACTGTTTGATTTTCTCCTGTTATTTTGTCTCATGTCAATTTAATTCTCAGGCCAGCCAGAAGGACCTAAAGGGTAGAGGAATAGTTCTTTCTCCCCTACAGTAGTCACTTTGTTTTTAAAGTTGGGGAAAGGGCAACTAGAAAATATTAGATCCACAACATTCCTTTAACCAACCCTCCATTTTCAATAACTTAGAATTTCCACAAATCCAGGGTCTGCAAATACTGAGCTTTCTAGGATACCATGGCTATATTGACCAGTTTCTTGTTGTTCTGTCCAGACATTTAGATGGAAGCTTGCTCCACAAAGTCAAGTCAGTTGCTACTCTTCCATTTGCCTTCTGATACCTCTTGAATCTCAGATGCTGATATTCCTGTTTCCCATTCTCTTTGAGTGTTTAAGGATTTTTTATTTCTTTGCAGTGATTTTGGTGAAGTTATTGGAAATAGAGAAAATAAGCCAACGAAACCAATCCAACATTTTTAATAGTATATCACTTTATTAATTTTCCAGATGTTGGCACCATCAGTTGCCTTCTAATATATACGTGAATGTTGCTGAAGACATTTAGGATGACAAATTCTATCATTCTAAATTCTATTTCTAGTGTAAAAATAGACCTCAGTCAGAAAAAGGAAGATAACCAGAACTGGAATTTTAGTCTATAACCTGTATGAAAGGACTAAAAATGTCCTACAGTAAGAAATTTCTGTGGAATTTCATGGACGTGAAGAGAATGACAATGATGTATTTGAATGCTTTAGGAAAAATTAGTTGTTAAATAAAATGAACCCTGAGAAAATGAAACGCCATTGTGGGAAAACAAAAATGAATCCAGTTTTTAAAAAAATGGAGGAAAAATAATGATTCTCACCAAAAAGAGTGCTCTCACCTTTACAACACAGCAGTCGATGTAATTGCTGTACTTTAGGAGGTAGAGTATGCCCAGGCCATTCAAAATCAAAAGAAACACAAATTCAAATATATTTATGTCCTTGCATTATTTTCAAAATTGTACTTATTTATTTTTTTTATTGAGGTTATGATAATTTACAACATTGTGAAATTTCAGTTGTACACTATTATTTGCCAGTCACCATATAGGTGCTCCCCTTCAACCTTTCTGCCAACTCTCCACCCTACTTCCCCCTGGTAACCACTAAACAGTTCTCTTTGTGCATGTGTTTGTTTATCTTCCACATATGAGTGAAACCATACTGTGTCTTTCTCTGTCTGGCTTATTTTGCTTAACATGATACCCTCAAAGTCCATCTATTGGGAATGGGATGATTCAAAATGTATTTAAATAAAGCATGATTAATAAAATATACATTGAAAAAATATTTAACACTTTATTTATGCTGGCTGCTGTAATCTATTTCTCAGTGATTCTCACAAATTGTGCTTAACTGTGCTCCTAAAGCAAAAGCTAGAAAGAATGATATAATAATTTTTGAAAAATGTTTATTTGTAAGATGATGTATAAATGTAGTTGTGAATAACTTCTGTAATACTTATCTAGACTGTAGGAACTTATTGAGTAGACCTTACATAAGAGTAGTGAGGAGATCAATAAAATGAAATTTTCAGATAAGTTTTTTCAATTTAGTGAAAGAGTAAAGGACTGTAGTGAAGCAAAAACAAAAAACTCATTTGCCTATTTGTTAAGTGTATGTATACTCTGCCTATTTCAAAAATTAATTTAAACTACTGCAAATATATCACTATATTGAGAAAATTATGACTGACCAAAATAAGGTATTCAGATGTTCCGATGGCTATTAAAATGAACACATCTCATATATTCAACCTTGAATAGTTTGAGAACCACATCTTCACCATACATCCTCTTGCCTTTAAAATACACACTCTTCCCTGAAGTGACAGCATCCAGTTTAATATGAATGTTGTCTAGCTGCCCTTGACTCCTAAATTTCTATCACCAGCCTTGATATATCTCATTATCTCAAAACTCATCTATCCAACTGCCAACCTAACATCGGCTTGGATATGCCTATTACACATCTCAAAAATGGCATGTCCAGATCAGAAATCTTATTTCCCTGGTAAGCATGTTCCTCATTTGAATAATCACTATTAACACGTACTCTGTTTTTTCAAGCTCAAAACGTGAGATTCAGTCTTGATACCACTTTTTAGTTCATTTTGTACACACAACCCATCATAAAGTCTTATCAGCAGTAACACCAAAATATTTATCAAATCTGTCCATTCTCTCCATCCTCGTTACTAAAATCCTAATCAAATTACAATTGTTTGCTTTTATTTGTTTTCATATCTGTGCAATATTTCATAAAAAAGCATATAAAATGTATATGTAAAATTTAAGGAATATTTTTTAATTAACATCCAACTTCAGACACAACAGTATCAATTGAATACCTTGAATGGCCTTGCTGATCAAGTTGCCCTCCATTTTCCCCAGAAGTAACCAGTATCCCAAATAACGTGCCCATAATTTCTTGCTTTTTAAAAAGTTTTCCTTTCTTTATATGTATCCTGCATAATACATTGTTTAGTTTTGATTGTTCTTGAACTTTAGTAGGTGGGATTGTATGGTATATATTTTTTTGCCATCTGGTTCTTTCTCTCAGTATCTTGTTTGTGAGCTTTGTCTGTGTTGCTGTGTGAATTTGTAGTTTATTGATTTTCACTGCTTTACACTAGGCAATTGTTTTAGTATATCACAATTTACATATTGGTTATAATTTGCATAAAGATTTGGATGGTTTCCAAATGTTTCTTAATGTTTCTTGCTGTCTTTTTGGATTAAAAACTATGCTGCTACAAGCATTGTTGTAATGAGTCTGTTGTGAATATGTGTCAGTTTCTCCAAAGTACACAACTAGAGTATAAGAACTAAGTCCTGAGGTTTCACATGTTCAGATGCAGTGGATTATACCAAACTATTAAACGTTTGTGCTGAATTACTCTCCCACTAACAGTGGATGAGACTTACTCTTGCTTGACCACCTCACCAATACTCACTATCTCTAATTTTTTTTTATTTTTGCCTATCTCAAGAGAATAAAGAGGCATCTCTTTGTGATTTAAAATTTACGTTTTCCTGATTACTAATGTAGTGAGCATCTTTTCTTATATTTATGGCATTCATATTCTCTCTTCTCTGAAATGTGTATTTGATCATTTAAGTTTCTTTTTTATTGATTGTCTTGTAATTATTGATTTGTAGAAATTTTATATTTTCAACACTATAACCTTTTGTCCAATATAATTTAGCAGATATTTTCTTTGAGTTCAGGTCTTGTTCTTTCACTATTTTTATGGTGTCTTCTGATAATAAAAACATTATTTTAATCGAGTCAAATTTGTCAATATTTTCCTTTTATGTTTGGACTTTTGAGTCTTTAAGAGAACATTTCCAAAACTTGGTGTTTTCCTATATTGTCTTCTAAAGCTTTTAAAGTTTTGCTTTTCACATTTAAATATTTAATATCTTTTAGAACAAGTTTTGTGAATGGCGTGTGTAGGGATTTAACTTCATTTTCCCTTTTGAACAGATAGGTTCCCGCACCCTTCCATAAGTCGTCTACACTTTCCCAGTGACTGGTAGCACAACACAAGTCTCCATACACTTATGGGTCTATATAGCTGTAGTTTTATGTTTTGATGTTTTCTACAGCAAGATTCTTCACCTGATGCTTCTTTTAGAGAGTTTTTTTTAAAAAATTGCATTGAATCTACAAGCCAGTTTTGGTAAAATTGCATCCTTAATTTACTCAGCTTTCTCATTCAAAAACATGGTGTATCTCTCTACTTATTTCAGATTTTTTAATGTCTTTTAATAAAGCTTTGTAATTTTTGTCCCAAAGGGCTTCTGTATATTTTATTTCCCGACATTTATTTGTTTGTTTGTTTCTCGATACTTTACATTCCTGGTTGCATTAACTAGAAGGATTCTTTTCTGGTTATCTAGTCTACCAAAGCGCTGGAAATAAGAGTTCCTCCAAAATTTAATTGTAGTAGCCTCTTAACTGGTTTCTCTGCTTCCATTTTTGTCTCCTTACAGTCAATTATCCTCTCTTACTACATTCTGAAAATTTTCTATTTCTTTATTTTTTAGTGTGTTTATTACCTATCTTCTTTCACCAGAACTCAGCTCTCTGGGAGCAGAAATTTTGTCTTTTGTTATCAATACTGTATTATCAGTGTCTAAAACAAAGTGGCCTCTTCAAAAAATTGTTGAATAAGTAAACAGACGAGTCACATATATTGTTAATATTCCAGAATGCATAAGTCCACATAGGTGCTTTGCCTTTCTCATAAGTAAATAGATTATCTTGACTATTAATTAACCAGCATAGGCCAAAATCATGGAATTTCAAACCAAAGGATGATATTTATGGGTAGAAGGAACTCATGACCTTTGGTTTATTCTCTTGTTTTCTGGATGCAATCACTTAACAATTCGTCTTTGAACATAGGGTAGACTAACGCTGTTGATCACAGTCACCTAGTTCTGCATGTCATCCAGTGTTCCAGACTCTGTTGCCTCTTTGTTGAGTGGCCACATGACTTCCACCTGAACCCTTCAGGAACAGGCAACACACTCTCTCCTCAGGTTTCCATTCCATCTTTAAGCAATTCTACTTATGTTAGAGCTCTTTACACTGAACTACATTCTGCTGCTCTTGAGTCATCATCATTGAGCTGGGCCCTGACAGCCAGATGCTCAAAAAACAAATTTACCCTCTTTTAGCATGATAGCTCTTCAAATATTTTAAGTAATCTAGTAGACATATTAATTTTCTCTTATTAGCCTAAATATCTCTTTACTTTCATACATGCATTCTTTCAACTACTACTTCTTGAGTGTCTACAGTGTGCTAAGCATAGCAGAGATGAGCAATAGCAATTTGAGAAAACATTTCTTCTCACATGCCATTATATGATAACTCTCAAAACTACACTTTAACATTTCAGGATGCATTTGTCAATTGAATAGAAATTTAGTGGAGACTTAGGGCGTTTTCTTAATTCTAGTAGGAATGATGGGACTGTTTTTACAAAAAAAAGTTCATAGCAATACGTAAAAATTTTTAAAAGAGAGACTAAAGTGTTTAATCATACCCAAAATCAAGCTGTATAGAAGATCATATCTTTCCACTTCCCTTAAACATTTAAAATAATTTTAGGTTTATTCTCCAAAGAATTCTGTCAAAAAAAATCCTAAATTTCCAAGAAAGACCATCTGGTATATTTCATAAGTGTTATGTATTTTTTTAAAGCTATACACTTAGCTCTCTAAGAAGAATAGATTTTGGGAGAAAGAACTAAAACAAAAAATTGTACCATATTTCAGTCTTCAATTTTGCCCACAATCATCCCTTTCAATTGAAAACACTTATTAAATTTCTCAGATTTTATCACTAAACTTATCAAAGCTTGACTTTATCTGATTTTAAAGTTGAGTGATTATTTTTCAGAGTGTAAAGTTAATTTTATCACACAGCCATTTGGGACTGACTGCTCTAATACTCAGCTATTACAAATTAAATTTAACAGATGCAAACACATGTCCTATAGAAACTGGACAGAGCTGACTAGCAAATATAAGAGTCTTAAAACTTATAACAATACATTGAATAGAGAGGAATTTTTAAACCATAAAAATTATCCATAATTTCTCTAAACCGTAGAAATTGTCTTGAAGCCCCAGATTCTGAGAGTTGTCTTACTTAGACCCGTCAGCACATTATAATCCCCAGTCTCTGCAAGGTTCTGATCACTGATTCCCATTCGTTTTCTCCCAGTCCTCATAGACATTCACTCTAATGTTTGATGTATACCATGTATGCCTGGTCATGTATGTATCATTGCAAAATATACCGTTTTGTGTATGTGCATGTTTTTTATTAATTTACATAGAGAATATTATGATGCATAGCATGGTTTCTTGTTCTGTTTCTAGTCTTACTAAATAAGATCTATCCAAGTAACTGAATGTACGTAATTTCCCTAGTTTGGCTATTTGAAAAGACTCACCAGACTGCGCAGAGCATACTCACCTGAGCCTTTTATTTAAATGCAAAATATATTGGTACAAGAAAAAAAGAGAGTGCATGCAAGCCTTGGGGGTCCCAGAAACATGGGCAAGTCACCATTATTGGGAAAGCTCAAACAAGAGGTTCCCAGGGAAGCCATTTTATGTTCCTTTGGCCACATAAACAAACCCAGCTTATCAAACCCCAGTACACTGGTTGCAACCATCAGTAAAGAAACTGACTCTGAGGGTTCCCAACATGTCACAGTTTTCACTGCCCTTATCATGGTCAAGAGTTATAACTAAATCCCTAGGTGGCCCTGAAATAAAGGTAGCATTTCTCAGTATGGCTATAAATCAACTCTACTTCCACAATATATTTCTAGTTTATTGGTTCTCATTGCTTGATAATATTTTATGGCTTGTATTCTTTAAGTGTTACGTAGTGATTCCCTTAGAGATGGACTTCCAGGTGGCCTCCAGTTTCCAACTACCACAAACAATACTGTGATGTACATATTCATACATATACTCTGCACACCTATGTGAGGCTCCCAGGGAAACTCAGGTGTAGAATTGCTGGGTCATCAGTAAGGCAATCTTACAGCTTATCATCCACATTGAAATAATTTTGAGAGTGGAAGAGGGCCTTTTTAATAATTATGCTGGATAAACAGCATGAACCAGAACCTGGGCAAACCAGGATATATAGTCCTCTAAATCACAGGTTGCAGGGCGGGCCCTGTGGCACAGTGGTTAAGTGTGCACATTCCGCTTTGACTGCCTGGGATTTGCTGGCCCAGGGTTCGCTGGCCTGGATCCCGGGTGCTGACATCACACCGCTGGCAAGCCATGCTGTGGCAGGTGTCCCACATATAAAGTAGAGGAAGACGGGCATGGATGTTAGCTCAGGGCCAGGCTTCCACACCAAAAAGAGGAGGATTGGCAAGAGTTAGCTCAGGGCTAGTCTTCCTCAAAGAAAAAATTTTTAATTAAAATTAAAGTAAATCACTGGTTGCATGCATACACTTAGCATAACAGCCTCTTCTCCAGATAGCAAAAGGTACCTGTTTTCACACTTCCTTGCCAACACTTACTATTTCCAAATGTCTAATTTTGCAATTTGACATGTTCAATGTTTTCTTTTCATTTGCATTTATCAGATCAGATAGCTCTCAGAAAATTTCAAATCGCCTAATATACATGTAATAAGAGTCCCACAAGGAGAGAGAGGCAAAAATATTTGAAGAAATATGATTGAAAACTTTTCAAATTCAGTGAAAGCTATGAATCTATAAAACTAAAAAGTCCAATGAATTATATAGGATTATATATATTTATATTTTATATTATATATATTTTATATTATATATATTTATATTCTATTTATAGAAATTAATAGGATTAGAGATTAAAAATATTTTTATCTGAATAATGGAATAATTTCTTTAAAAAACTTTGTGATGGAATTAAAACAGTACTTAGAGTAAAAAATACTTAGACTTCAATTGATATTTTAGGAAAAAAATAGAAGAAAGTGTTCAATTGTATAAGCTAGAAGAAATAATAGGACATAGTAAAATATATTAATAAAAGGACATAGCAAAATGTATAATAAAAGAAAAATTAACAAAATTGAAAAGATAATTGATATAATCAATAAAATGGAAAACCGACCTTAAGTAAAAGAGATATATCTATGGTAAGACTGAGCAAGAAAAAAGAGGAAAAGCAAAATAAACAATATTAAGAATGAAAAGGTTTTGCAAATATAGTTAGATAATTTTTTAATCATAGAGACATGCTATGAAACGAACAATTTTTTGAAAAAAATGTAAACTACTACAGTAACAGTCACCCAACGAGTTATCTGTTCACAATTTGTACACAATTTAAACTAAAAGAAAAAAGATAACTATAAGATACTAAATTGAAATAAATTCATAACTCCATACTGTTACTTAAACAGGAGAAGAGAAGGAGGGGAGGAGAAGCTCTTCTTTACATCAAAATGCCAGCTAATAAAGTAGAAAAAATTGTGTGAATAGAAAATCACCATTTTGTAATCCCTAATGCAATAACTGATTCGGGCAAGAGTCATCAATGGAATGTAAAGCCATTAAATAAATACCCTGGTGAAGAACAAGCTATTTACACTAACTCAGTGTCACTCTGTAGATTACTTATTAATTACAAGGGGAAAATGTACATTCACAAACAAGGGGAAAATGTACATTCACAACCAAGAGCCCATCATCTTAACCAAGTGATAAGACATAGCTTCGTCAATTGAAGGACAACTTGACATTATTTGACTCCTAATATGATGCAGTAAGAGGCACAGAGCGTTATTTATGTAATCTTGCCATAAATGTTTAACCTCAATTTAACCCTGAGAAATTCAAATACAGAATTTGAGATACTTTGTCAAATAAGCTACTATATTCTCTTCAAAAAATTCAATTTTGTGAAAGGCAAAGAAATAAACCCAAAAGGTTAGTGGGATCGTATTAGATGAAAGACTAAAGAGTCATAACAGCCAATAGCAATGCATGAACCTTGATTGTATCCTAGATCAAGAAAGAAATCAGTTTAAAATACATTTTGGACACAATTGAAAAAAATTATATGTGAGCTCCATATTATATGATAGGCAATTATCATTGTCTTCTTGAGGTATGATAATGGCATTGTAGTCATGTAGGGAAGTGTGCTTTTCCTTAGGATATTTATTCTGAAATATTTAGCTGAGAAGGGTCGTGATATCTGCAATGTGCTTTCATATAACTAAGGAGAGAGAAGGCTGAGAGTGAAAGAAAACAAGTGAAAGAGAGAAAGCAAATTAAAAAAATGTTCATTGATGAAGCTCGGGAAGGGTGTGCGCGTGTTCTTAGTAATAATGCTTCAATCTTTCAAACAATTTGAGAATTTTCCAAATAAAAGTTGATAGGGAGGGGCATGACATCCCCAGGACCAGATGGTTTTACAAGCAAGTTTTATTAAATTTTTAAGGATTTTTGAGTGAGAAAATATTTTGAGAGATAAAGTTTCCATACTAATTTTGTAATGTGAGTATAATTTGAAAGTAAATCAGATAAGGATAGGTTGAAAAATGCCAGTTTTAGTATACTACTAAACATGGCTACAGAAATGATAATAGATAAAATATTATCAAACTATAACCAGCAGTGCAATAACAAGTAATACATTATAGCCAAGTAGGGTTATCCTAAAAATGCAATAATATTTCAACAGTAAAGAATTGATTGACACTTTTACCAAATTAACAGATTAGAGAAAACCCTGTAATCATCTAATAGGTTCCAAATATTATTAAAATATAATACTAAGCTCAGATAAAATGAATGAACTAGGTCTGCATGCATCCTCATGGACATACCTCTGAAAACATAATGTCAAGTGCACCAATAAGGTTGCGTTTGATACCACATGTGAAATTTAAAAATAAACAAAAATACTATATCATGTTGGTGGCTACACATATTCAAAGCAAAAGCATATAAACACGAATGTTGAGAATATATCCCCTGCTTATGATATTCCAATAGCTTATCATAACTCCTAAGATGAATACCAAAATATTTACTATAGACTCTAAGGCTCTACGTGATCTGATTTCTGCCAACATTTCTAGAATTGTCAAATATTGCGCTTCTAGCTCTGTGTGCTCCAGCCTTTCCTAGCTTCTTTCACACACTTGAATGTGTCATGCAACAACTCACTACGGAGCCTTTGCTCACATCATTTCCTCTTTCTGGGATATTCTAGCCTTATTCCTCCTCCTACATAATTTCTATTTATCTTTCATCTCACATCCCGTTCCTCACTTCTTCAGGAGACAAAAGGTCAGATTCCCCCATTGTACTCTTAGAACATTCCATACTATTGCTTCCCTCTGGAGCACTATAACAGTAGTCATTTCTCATTTATTGATGAGGTTGCATGATTAATATCTGTCCTTCCATTAGGTTTGTACCTCCCCTACATAAAATCAGAGACCACATCTGTTTGCTAACCAGTCTATCTCCAGCACCTAGCACAATTCTTGCACATTAAAGATACTTACTAAATATTTATTAAATTGGTGAGTGAATTGGCAAAGTCACCTTCTTTCATAAAATTCATATATTTCTATCATAATCATTTTGAAACATTTTTCTTCCTGTGGGTTATTCTATGCTCTCATTTATCTTTCCCGTGTGACTAATGCATTTGGATGTAGTTTGCGTGTCTCTCCCTGGATGAGAGGGGATGGATACTATGATTGACAACACCATCTAGAACCCCAGGGATTGAATGGAGCCTTTCCCAGACAAGTGGAAGGGATATGCTAATCTTGGCTATATATATATATGAATGTTAAGAAATTGCACAGAAGAGCTAATACATTAAGCTGTATTATGAATTAGGATATATAACAGAAAAGATCTCTGCAATAAAAGCTAGGATTGAAATGTGCCTTTCTTCATGTCTATATTATTTATGAACATATAATCATCACTCTTCCTGAGGAAAGACTAAGAAATGGCTTCAAAGATATTAAGTGGATAAGGATCCACAAAAGTGAATTTTTAAAGTGTTATTCTAGCAGCTGTTTAATGGAGAGTGAACAAAAACATAATGGCAGCTCTTTTCAGTATTTCCATCCTTTCAATTTAACATCTATTTATTGAGCATCATATATGTGTAGGACATGGAGTGTGTGCAGCGAAGCGCATGATAAATAAGAAACAAACTCTGCCTTCAGAGAGCTTTCTGTGTGGAAGGAAGGGGCTTTGCCAGCACAGCTACAGTGCAAAGCAGAGCCTAACAACTTTGACTTCCATGGATTGAGCCTATTCAGTTATGCCAAGGACTTTACACACAGTACCTAATCTGTATAATAGTCCTTCAGAGGAATGTACACATTAGCATTCCAGTGTTTACAAAGGAATAAATTAAGGGATGGGGGAGTTAAGAAATTTCCCTGTGGTTACACAGTGGCAGAGCCAGAATTAAAATCCAAATATGTATGACCCCTAAGCCTGAGTTGGGCACACTGCAAGCCAAGAGCATAAAAGTTTTGGTGAAGCTAATGAGCCTAGAAAAGTATATGTCTTTATGCTCTAAACCAGTGCTTCCTCAAATGTGATGATGTGCATGAAAGATCCCAAGGTCAAACATTGGAAATGGTGCATTATCACATACTCAAAAAACTCTGAAAAAGTTTTTAGTAAAGATTCTGCTTTTTCATTGCTTAACTCAGCACTTCCCAAAAGGTACTTGAACAGGGAATTCTTTTTTTATGTAACACATCCTAGAAAAGTGTTCCAGGCAAGAGGGAGCTATAAAGTCTTTTTTTGTTTTTTCTTCTAATGCATATCTGTGTTTCAGGAAGACACTTTTGATAGTACCCCATGCCCTTTCTCATTCTGTGCTTCTGCTCAGGCTGTTGTCATTGACTGAAACACTCACGTCCTTTATGTGATGGGGGGCATGGGGGAGAATTCTTATGTGTATATTAGTCCAAATGTCAGATCATCTGTGAAGTCTTCTGCTAACCCTTCACCCACATCCATACACACACACCCATACATACATACAGAATAAGCACTGAAATCTATAATGTAATAAAATACTATTAACAATCACTCACCTTTAATGAGCATCTACCTTGTTTAGACCTGGCTTAACACATCACAAATCTCATTTAGCGTTCAAAATAATTATTTATTATTATTTATAATCCCTTTCATTTCCCTCCTGCTCACACATCATTTCTCTTATCCTCCTTATAGAAAAGTCCTCTAAAGAGGTGTCTACACTTCCTGACTCTGATTCTTTTCCTTACTGTCTCCCTTGAAAACAACCCAACCAGTCTTCTCCCTCCATTTGCCATAGCTGTTTCTGTCTAGTGAACTAATAAGTGCTACACTGATAAATCCAGGCAAAGCTTCATACCTCATTTTGAATTGTCAGCAGCATTTGACAATGTGGATCCCTCTTTACAAATTCAAACCTTTTTTCTCTTGCCTTCTGGGGTGTTGTACAGTTCTGGTTTTTCTTGTACATCACTGGCAACTCTGGTCGAGTTTGCTGGTTCTTCTCATCTCTAAAGCTTCTAACTGTTGGCCTGCCCTGGCCTTTTGCAATCATTCCATTGGCAATTTCATTAAATTGCATGCTGAGTATTGTGGCTAAGAGCACAGATCTTTGGGAGAGACAGTCTGACTTTGAATCCCAACTCAACTACTTTGTTAGATGTGTAACCTTGTGCTAATGATCTATCCTATTTTACCTCAGGTACCTCAACTGTAAAAACTTGGATTATAACAGTACCTATGCCGTAGAATTGTTGGGACAGTAAATGAATTAATATCTGTAAAAGGGTTTAGAACAATTCCTGGGACTATGTGTATTTACTGATATTATTAACTATACTCTGATGACTCATAAAATGTATCTAGTTTGGACTAATGCTATGAATTTATGAATCATAAATCCAACCACCTACACAATGTCTCCACTCGGAAGTCTAATATACATCTCAAATTTATTGTGTATAAAATGGAAAATCTTATTACCCTTAAACAAGGTGAATTCAGTAAATGGCAGCTACATCCAGTTGCAAAGACTAAAAGACTTGGAGGCGTCCTTGACTCTTCTTTTTCTCTCAGACCACCCATCTATCCATCAAATCTAAATTGCTCTGCCTTCAAGTTATCCAGAATCTTATCACTTCTTACCGCAACCATCCTAACCCTGGGTCCAAGCCCCAGGATCCCTTACCTGAATTGTTGTACTAGCTTCCTAATTCATCTCTCAGCTTCTGTTCTTGCTCTTCTGTGGACTATATTCAAAATAGCAGAATGAGTATTTCAAAACATAAATCAGATCATATCACCCCTCTACTCATACCCTTCCATGACTTCCTACCTCACTAATTAAAATCTGAGTCCTTACAATGGTTTATAACATTTCCCTAATCTGCCCCACTGCCCCCTGAAACTCTCTAATCCCATCTATAACCTTCACATTTTTAATTTCACTCCCGCTGCTCTAGCCTCCTCCCAGGTCCTCCAGCAACTCAGGCATGCTCTTATCTCAGGGTCTTTGCTATTCCTTTCTGCTATTCCGTCTACCTGGAATATTCTTTTCTCAGGCGCCTCCATGGCTCTCTCTCTCTCTCACTCCTGCAGACTTTTTCTCAAAGCCCACCTTCCCAAGGCCTTCTTTGACTACCCTATGGAAGATTGCAACTCCATTCCACCCCAGCCTTCTTTCTCTGCTTAATTTTTCTCCGTGAACTTGAGACAATTTCACACACTTCAGCTTTTGTTCATTTATTTCTTTTTTGTCCAACTCCCTCCTATAATTTATAAGCTCAAAGAGGGAACAAGTTTGTATTTCATTTGTTTTCTGCATATCCCCAGTGCTTAGCAGAGTATATGGCACATAATAGGCACTTAACAAATATTTATAGAATAAATGACTCCCCACCTCATGATGGATGAGGAAAATGAGACTCATAGAGATAAGTAATTTGCTCAGAGCATTCAAAATTTGCCCAAGGCATCCAAGGTCAAATCACAGAATTGGAGGACTCAGGTCAGCATCAAAAGTGCACATGCTTAACCAATACGTAACACACAGAAGATAATATTTGAGTCATCATGTATGTACTCCTCTTCCTCACTAGATGGTGGCTTCCTTAAGCACAAGAACAATTTTAGTCATCTTTATAATCCTGGTACCCAGTACAGTGTTGGGACCACAGAAGCAGTGACTTGCTGCAGCAGCTCTCCCAGCTGGAGCGAGTCCACTGTGTGCCTCTCTCCCACCTCTGCTTTCAGTGACCTACGATGATAGCTTGGAATTGGCCAAGGAAATCACCAAGCCCTACAAGTCAGGACTTTTTCCCCAGAGAGATGGTTGTTAAATATTTACCTGCATACCACTGCATAGAAGACAGTTTAAAAAATGAATTGATGAGTAAAATGAATAGGGGAGAGATTATAGGCCGAGACGTCTTTTAGTAGACTGGTGATGTAGAGAAGGTAAAAGCTGGTGATCAATAACTTTCAATGAACATTATAAAACAAAAACAATAAAAAATATAACCCTTGAGATAGAACATAGTTCAATTTCCTGATCCATGAGGGAATTGTATCTAAGGAATCCTAAAAAATAGATATTAGCAACTACTAAAAATTAAACCTTTCAATGAGAGGGAAGCCAAAGAAACCATGTCCATTCAGGTAGAGTTCTACTTCTTCCTTCTGGGGTAAGACGACGTAAGATTCATATTTCTTCCCATGTATAGTATACCACATAATGTACTCTCATTTGTATTTTATCACAATGTGTCTGTGAATATATCTGACTCTTCCATCAGACATGTGCTTCCTAAACATTTTTAAACCACCCTTTCTTTTAAGAGAATCACTTTCATATAAAAATGCAAAGATACATAAAATTGTGCATATAATTTCTGGAAGAGCACAAAACTTCAAAGTACCCTCCATAGGCCCCAGATTAAAGAACAGGAATATTGTTATAGAATGAGAGAACCTCAGGAGCTGTTTCTCTAATTCATTTCCTCTTTCCAGCATGTTCCACGTTATTGATTTGTAATAGAGAGGGTCAAGCTATTGCCTTTTTTCCATCTGAAATACATAGTTCTTAGGGTTCAAGATTCCTTTAATGTTCCAGGCAACTTTTAATCACCCATGATCCACAGGGATCCTTTATTTAGCTAAAACTGTAGATCTTTTTCACCTAAAAGACTGTTAAGCTAGGTCATTCCATTTCTCTACTTCTTCAGCGGATTATTAAACCTAACTCTATGTTTTTACAATTTAATTCCATTGTCAGTTCTAACCCACTGTTTTGGTCTGTGAAATTCTTTGTAAATTACATAATATAGTAGGTTGAGGTACTTAGAGTCATCCCCAAATTTATTAAATATGTCTTAAATAATATCATGTCATCAAATACTTGATTAAAAAATTTAAAATAATAATTATTAAAAATAATTTTAGAAAGATCGAATAATAGAAACCAGAGACCGTCTGCAGTTTGACATCAGTCCATTAATTAAAACCTTTCCTACCGAAACCAGCACTGTTCGGTAGGAAAAGTTTACCAGCTAGAGAGTCAACAAATTACTCAGCAATCCTACCCCCTTGTATTCATCTTAACCATAAGAATATCTTAGGAATTATTTGAAATGCTTTGTTGAAATCCAGGTGACTCAGATGAGGCCTCACATTCACCAAGAAACCTTTCTCTGTGATTCAATTGTGCATACCTCTTTTGTGTTCCCATAAAAATTTGTGCAAGTCCCTATCATAGTCCTTACACAATATATCAAATTCCCTTCTGTATCTGACTCCCTAAGTATTGTGAAGTCCTTGGAGAATGAGTCAGTGCTTCTTTTATCTCTACATTCTCAGAACTTTGTGCATAGTACTTATTCAATAAATTTTTATCAAACCGATGAGTGAAAAATAGAAAGATACTCATACTACCATAAGATGTGGAGTCTTATGTAAAGTTTGCTATTTTCTCGGGACTTATTCTAGGATGCAAATCACTAAGAATAACTCACAACAATTTGTGGGACTAGACAAGCCAGTTCATTTCTTTGTGCCTCACTTAGAACATTCTTACTATTTTAAATTCATGCACATATGGAATGTGTGACTTGGTTTTATTATGGAAAGATAATTTCATCTTTTTAAAGCTAAAATTGTATGTGATATTGTGGTTATTTCTCTTTTCTTCCTTTTACACTGCACCTTTTGTGTTTCTTTTTAAAATGTCAAAAACAGTATCTCATTAACACTCTTCAGAGAACTGTTGCCAATGTTCCCTTTCATAGACCTAATACTTGGAGTGCTTTCTTCAAAATCATATGAAAAAGATAAAATGCAACAAAATGTTCCCCAAAATGTATGCACTCTGGTATATAAAATTTCCATAAAGGGGCCAGCCTGGTGGTGTAGTGGTTAAGTTCTCATGCTCCACTTTGGCAGCCTGGGGTCCTCAGATTTGGACCCCAGGCATGGACCTATGCACTGCTCATCAAGTCATCCTGTAGCGGTGTCCCACATACAAAATAGTGGCAGATTGGCACAGATGCTAGCTCAGTAACAGTCTTCCTCAAGCAAAAAGAGGAAGAAGATTGGCAATGGATGTCAGCTCAGGGCCAGTCTTCCTCACTAAAAAAGAAGAAAAAAAAATGTGCATTGAACTTTCTGTTCCTCATCTGATACTGATAAATTCATTCACTTATTTGGAGAATAAAAGGCCATTATCTTATACTTTCCTTTTCATGGCCAGATACAGATTCATTTTTTTCCAAAGCCACTTCATATAAGGAGATACTTGCTGATATCTCCAATTGAATCCAGTTGAATCCAGAGTTCCTGCACACATGTTGAGTAATTAGTATCTACTACAGACTAAAAAGCTCAATGGAAGAACAAAGTGACCTTGTACCTTCTGTGCGGTATTTTTTCATTGAACTCTAAGCTAGCCCTTGAGATTTTTATGCAGTCTGCAGCAGAAAGGTCAATGGAATACCAATAAATCCTCTTCTATTTGTTAGTTCATTCTGCAAATGCTAAAGTTGAGTGAAAGGATTCGATTCATTTGTAATCCAATACCAAAGAGGAAAAAGTGATTTTCTTTTTATTCATCTTATCCATTTTCATTTGCATGGAAGGTAACATTTCCAAGGAAAATCAGAGGAATGTTTTAATAGCAATGAGCACGTTAGAGGTTGAGCATGTTTCTCATTTCTTGCTATGTTATCACAAAATATCTGCAAAGAAATTATTATTTTGAATTTGAAACACTAGTAAATATTTATTTTGAACAAATACTATATTTAAGGTGCTCTTCTGTGCTCCCAGAATACGACATAAATAATTTAGTCAATGCCCTAAAAAAAAATCGAAAAATCAGAATCTAATGGGGAAACCGAATACTGAGAACTCACTCATTATAATACAAGGTAAAGTAGGGGGAAATATTTTGATATTGATAGGAAATAATCCTGTGGGAGCACAGAGGATTCGTTGATGACATTTTATAAAGTGGGGAAGATTTGAGTTGTCCCTTAGAGGATTAGCATGGTTTTACAAATTTTAAAGAAGATTCTAAGCAGAAGGAAAAATTTGGCAAGGGTTCTAAAAACATCTAAAGATATAAAATAATTGGGAAATGGAATATAGCCCTGTGTGACTGGGAAATAGTGAGGAGTGGTGATAGATAAGCCTAGAAATGAAGGTGGAGGTTAAAATTTGAAGAGCTTCTTTTCCATATTAAGCTGTTTGAACTTCAGCCTCCAGACAGTGAGGAGCTACTGAGCAATTCTTAAATGTGAATACCTTGAGTTAAACCTGAGTGACTGTGTTTTAGAAAGTTTTCCTTGATGACAACCCAGAAGGTGTGAAAACTGTTAACTACCCTAGTGTAAGAGAAGAGGCTCTTGGTTGTGGCACTGGAAGTGGGATTGAAAGGAGGGGAAAGATTTATTAAAAGTTGGAATTAGGGCTTGGTGTTTGAGTGCAAGTGGAAGTTAAAGGAGATAAAGATGGCATTGGGCTTTTACTTGTAACCAAATGTGACTTCTTCAACATAATGAAATACTTCATATCTAATAATTTAATTAGCACTTCAGATTTTTAACCTGAGTGTTCTTAATTCTGAAAAATTCTAAATTTATAAAGGAAAGTAAATTTATAAATATATAACTGAATCTTTCCAGTTCATCCATTTGTGTGTTTTGTTTTACTGAAAGATCTTCAAGAATAATTTTTCAAGGAAAACAAAATAAAGGAAAAAATTTTAAGAACATAAAAATGTACATTTTGTTACATGTTCAATCATTTCAGTAAGGAGATCATAGTTTCTCTCCTTGACTAGGAAAGAAGAGGAATAGTCTTTATGCTCCACATTTTTCTTTTCTGCCTGGTGAATGTCACCAGGAACTCATATCTTTTTAGCCTATAATGAATTAAGAAATGTATATATACATATTACAATATATTTGACTAATTAATAGTTATTTCAATTCATTTGATATCATATGTGTGTGTGTGTGTGTGTGTATGAATATGTATGTAACACCTCAAAAAGTAATTGGTAGGTATTTCGGTAAATCACAGTGAAACTTCCCTGATTTGTCATGACAATTATATGCAGATAAAAGCTTCCTAATATTACATCTTTAAATAGAAGTAGGAAATGGTGTTGTTGCAAGATCATTGTTTATTTTTTGAAAATGATGTATGTTAAAGATCATTTTATTTTTAAAGCCTGACATATATTATAACCATATTCATTACAATGACAAAGTAAGAAACATGTATCAGAAATTTTACATACAAATAAAGCGCTAAATTGACCTTTTTTTTTAACTGATTATTATGTTATAGCCATTCGTTAAACAGAAAAACTAATATGATGTTATACTTCAGCAGGGGAGGAAGGAGTAATCCTCTACCCTCTAGGTTCCTCTGGCTGGCCTAAGCATTAAATTGACATGAGACAGGATAACAGGAGAAAATCAAACAAATTTAATAACATGTACACATGGAAGAAACCACGGAAAACTGAATAACTCATCAGAATGGCCGAAGTTATCACTTTAAATACCATCTTCAGCTAAAGATAAAAATGGGTGTTGGAGGTTGTGGTTTTCAAATTCAAAGAGGAGGAAGGCAATTCACATGGAGATGGAAAAGCAAATGTTTGGTAAACAAATGTTTGCCACACCTTGCAAAGACCATGGTACATGGGGAGGACTTTGATTAAACGTGCCTTGCTAGGTTCCTCACTGTCTATCACACCTAGTTTATTTTGTACTATAGTTATCTACAGGGATAGCTCCTTTCTGAAACTTCAACTCTTTTAGGCAGTTAAAGGGAAGCCCAAACTTTTTTTCTGAGTCTTTTGTTCTTAAAAATAATCAAGCCAAAGGGACACATTTTGGGGTGGCACACTTCTTACTGAGATCATTTTCTCATGGTTACTTCTTTTCCCTTTTATGTGAATCCTAGGACCTATCATTGCTTTCTGTTATTTTTAGCCAATAAGATTTTTGTGGGCAGGTGATTCTCTTTGAGAAAAGTTATAAATTCTTTCTCTCAACGTTGCCCCAAATGGGCCATGAGTCTACTTTTGAGACACATTTTGCTACAATGCAGTCATCCTTAACTTAGAGTTGCATAAGTGAACAGCCTTAAATTTACAGCTTGGTTTATAATTACATATGACTCACTGAATTTGAAGTCCAAGACAGTTAAATCTTAAGCTATAGATGGAGCTGGGTTTGATGTCCACATCAAATAGCACATATAAATTGTGTATTTATTTTCCCCAGTATACCAAATTTGAAGGGAAAACACCTTCGCATTATACCAGAGAGAACAGTTTAAGCTTATATTCCTCCCACACTTCCAGCTGCACTAGAATATGTGACATACCACACAAGTTAATAAACATCACTTATTGAGAGAAGGGAGTTTGAAGAACTGATGAAAGTCCAGAGTGACTAGAACAAACTGAACAAGGCCAAGAGAGTAGCAAGCTGGATCTAGATTCCCTCTTGCTCCTCTAAAGCCTTGGGCTGTTGGAAAACAACAGTCAGGAGGAGACCCAGGCCACCTGCTTTCAGCCCTGCAACACCAGCTGAGGAGGTAAACAAGGAATGTCCTGAACGCCTGACTGGGGGCTAGGGGAGGAGCCCAGTGGGCACTTCAGAAATATTATCATGAATCGGCATCAATTAAGAAGATTTTAAGTTCAGTCAGGGCCATATATAGATATATGTATGTATTTTTTTTAGGTACTTCCCTTCTTCCTCTCTCCTCTCAATTTCCAACTCCCAGGTGAACAAAATTCTTAGGCTGTCTTCTTGTTATTCCAGAATCTGTCACTACAGCATTCCACCAGTCCCCCACTACCCTCCTTACCCGAATCCAAATTAAATCGATGAGGGATGTGTTAATTTCATAGGGCTGCTGTAACAAGTTACCACAAATGATGGTTTGAAGCAACAGAAATTTATTCTCTCAAATTTCAGAGGTTAGAAGTCCAAAACCAAAGTGTTGGCAGGGCCAGGCTCCCTCAAAAGGCTCCAGGAAGAATCTTTCCTTGCCTCTTCTAGCTTCTGGTGGTTGCCAGCAATCCTCGATGTTCCCTGGTTTGTGGCAGCATCATTGGAATCTCTGTCTCTGTCTTCATGTGGCCTTCTTCCTTAGGTGTCTCTGTGTCTCCGAATTTCTCTCTCCTTATAACAACACCAGTCATTAGATTTAGGGCCCATCCTGATGCAGTGTGACCTCATCTTAGCTTCATTACATCTGCAATGACTCTATTTCCAAATAAGGCCCCATGCACAGGTAGTAGGGGTTAAGACTTCAACAAAACGTTTTTTTTTATTGAGTTCATAATAGTTTACATCAATGTGAGATTTCAGTTGTATGTTATTTCTTGACTGTCACCACATAAGTGCTCCCTGTCACCCCCTGTGCCATCCCCCCACCCCCCTTCCCCTGGTAACCACTGAACTGTTTTATTTGTCCATGTATTTGTTTATATTCCACATATGAGTGAAATCATCTGGTGTTTGTCTTTCTCAGACTGGCTTATTTCGCTTAGCATAATTCCCTCTAGGTCCTTCCTTGTCATTGTAAATGGGATTAATTGGTCTTTTTTCTGGCTGAGTAATATTCCATTGTATATGTATACCATATCTTCTTTATCCAATCATCAGTCAATGGGCACTTGGATTGCTTCCAAGTCTTGGCTGTTGTGAACAGTGCTTCAATGAACATAGGGGTGCGTATGTTATTTTGGATTGTTGATTTCAAATTGTTTGGGTAGACACCCAGTAGTGGGATAGCTGGGTCATATGGTATTTCTACTTTTAGTTTTTTGAGGAATCTCCATTCTGTTTTCCATAGTGGCTGCACCAGTTTGCATTCTCATCAGCAGTGTATGAGGGTTCCCTTCTCTCCACGCCCTCTCCAACATTTGTTATTTTTAGTCTTAGTGATTATAGCATTTTAACAGGTGTAAGGTGGTTTCTTAGTGTAGTTTTGATTTGCATTTTCCTGATGATTAGTGATGTTGAACATCTTTTCATGTGTTTATTGGCCATCTGTATATCTTCTTTGGAAAAATGTCTGTTTATCTCCTCTGCCCATTTTTTTGGTCAGACTGTTTGTTTTTTTGTTGTTCAGTTGTGTGAGTTCCTTATATATTATGGAGATTAACCCCTTGTCAGATACATGATTTGTAAATATTTTCCCCCAATTGGTGGGTTGTCTCTTTGTTTTGATTCTAGTTTCTTTTGCCTTGCAGAAGCTCTTTAGTCTGATGAATTCCCACTTGTTTACTTTTTCTTTTGTTTCCTTTGTCTGAGAGGACATGGTATTTGAAAAGATCCTTTTTAGTTCAGTGTCAAAGAGTGTACTACCTATATTATCGTCCAGGAGTTTTATAGTTTTAGGACGTATCTTCAAGTCGTTGATCCATTTTGAGTTTATTTTTGTGCATGGCATGAAATAGTGGTCTACCTTCATTCTTTTGCATGTGGCTGTCCAGTTTTCCCAACACCGTTCATGGCAGAGACTATCTTTTCTCCATTGTGTGTTCTTGGCACCTTTGTCAAAGATTAGCTGTCCATAGATGTGTGATTTTATTCCTGGGCTTTCAGTTCTGTTTCACTGATCTGTGTACCTGTTTTTGTACTAATACCATGCCATTTTCATCACTATGGCTTTGTAGTACATTTTGAAGTCAGGGATTGTGATACCTCCAGCTTTATTAATTTTTTTTCAGGATTGCCTTAGCAATTCGGGGTCTTTGGTTGCCACATATGAATTCTAGTATTCTTTGCTCCATTTCCATGAAGAATGTCATTGGGATTCTGACAGGGGTTGCATTGAATCTGTAGGTTGCTTTGGGCAGTATGGACATTTTAACTATGTTTATTCTTCCAATCCATGACCAAGGAATGTCTTTCCATCTCTTTAAGTCATTATCAATTTCTTTCAGTAAGGTCTTATAGTTTTCATTGTATAAATTCTTCACCTCCTTGGTTAAATTTATTCCTAGTTGCTTTATTCTTTTAGTTGAGATTGCAAATGGAATTGTATTCTTGAGTTCTCTTTCTGTAAGTTCATTATTGGAGTATAGAAAAGCAACTGATTTTTGCAAGTTGATTCTGTACTCTGCAACTTTACTGTAGTTGTTAATTATTTCTATTAGTTTTCCAATGGATTTTGGGGGGTTTTCTGTATATAAGATCATGTCATCTGCAAACAGCAAGAGTTTCACTTCTTCACTCCCTATTTGGACTCCTTTTATTCCTTTCTCTTGCCTAATTGATCTGGCCAAAACCTCCAGTACTATGGTGAATAAGGGTGGTAATGGTGGGCATCCTTGTCTTGTTCCTGTTCTCAGGGGGATGGTGCTCAGTTTTTGCCCATTGAGTATGATGTTGGCTGTGGCTTTGTCATATATGGCCTTTATTATGTTGAGGTAATTTCCTTCTATCCCCATTTTGCTAAGAGTTATTTATCATAAATGCCTGTTGGATCTTATCAAATGCTTTCCTTGCATTTAATGAGATGATCATGTGGTTTTTATTCCTCAATTTGTTGATGTGGTGTATCACGTTGATTGATTTGCGGATGTTGAACCATCCCTGTGTCCTGGTATGAATCTGACTCGATCGTGATGTATGATCCTTTTGAAGTATTGCTGAATTCCGGTTGCCAAAATTTTGTTGAGGATTTTTGCATCTATGTTCATCAGCAATATTGGCCTATAGTTCTCCTTTTTTGTGCTGTCCTTGTCAGGCTTTGGTATCAGAAATGTTGGCCTCGTAGACTGTATTAGGAAGCATTCCATCTTCCCTAATTTTCTGGAATAGCTTGAGAAGGATAGGTATTAAGTCCTCTCTGAAAGTTTGGTAAAATTCCCCAGGAAAGTCATCTGGTCCTGGGGTTTTATTCTTTGGGATGCTTTTGACTGTTGTTTCAATCTCTTTCCTTGTGATTGATCTATTCAGATTGTCTGTTTCTTCTTGACTCAGCTTTGGGCGGTTGTAAGAGTCTAAAACTTTATCCATTTCCTCTAGGTTATCCATTTTGTTGGCATGTAATTTTTCATAGTATTCTCTTATAATCCGTTGTATTTCTGTGGAGTCTGTTGTTATTTCTCCTCTTTCATTTCTGATTTTGTTTACTTGAGTTTTCTCTCTTTTTTTCTTTGTAAGTCTGGGTAGGGGTTTGTCAATTTTATTTATCTTCTCAAAGAACGAGCTCTTTGCTTCATTGCTCCTTTCTGCTGCCTTTTTTGTTTCAATAGCATTTATTGCTGCCTGATTTTTATTATTTTTCTCCTTCTGCTGTTTCCTTGTTGATTTTCTGTCTGGATGACCTATCCATTGATGTGAGTGGAGAGTTGAGGTCCCCTACTATTATTGTAGTATTATTAATATATTCTTTTATGTTTGTTAATAGTTGCTTTCTGAACTTTGGTGCTCCTGTGTTGGGTGCATAGATATTTATAAGCATTATTTCCTCTTAATGGAGTGTCCCTTTGATCATTATATATTGCCCCTCTTTGTCTCTCTTTACCTGCCTTATCTTTAAGTCTACTTTGTCTGATATATGTATTGTGACACCTGCTTTCTTTTGTTTGACATTAGCTTGGAGTATCATCTTCCACCCCTTCACTTTGAGCCTGTGTTTGTCATTGGAACTGAGGTGTGTTTCCTGGAGGTAGCAAATTGTTGGATCTTGTTTTTTAATTCATCTCACCACTGTGCGTCTTTTTATTGGAGAGTTCAATCTGTTTACATTGAGGGTGATTATTGATGGCTGAGGGCTTAATGCTGTCATTATGTCACTCGTTTTCTGGTTTTCCTGAATTTCCTTTGTTTCTCGTCCTGTGTGTTTTGTTCTACGCATTGAATTATGTGGTTTTTTATGATGTGTTTCTTTGTTTTTTCCTTATTTATTTTTTGTGTCTCTGTTCTGCTTTTTTGTTTAGTGGTTATCCTGAAGTTTGTATTCAGAATCTCGTGTATAAGACAGTCCATTTTCTGATGACCTCTTATTTCCTTAGTCTAAACCGATTCAGTCCCTTTCCTCCTCCCCTCCTAAGTTGTTTTTCTCATATCTTATTCCAACTTGTGCTGTCAGTTTGTGGCTAAAGGGACAAGATTGTCTTTGTTTTTGGTGTTTTCCTTCCCTTTAGCCTAATGCTATAGTTGAATATTTGCTATCCTATTCTGATTATGTCTACCTAATTATCTCCTTATGCTGTGTTTTGTGGTCTCTCTCTCCCTTTTTTTCTTTTTTTTTAGGTATAAGGGCCTTCTTGAGGATTTCTCTTAGGGGGGCTCTCATGGCTATGAAGTCCCTTAGCTTTTGTTTGTCTGGGAATGATTTAATTTCTCCCTCGTATCTGAAGGATATTTTTACTGTATAGAGTATTCTTGGCTGAAGATTCTTGTCTTTTAAAGTCTTGAATATGTCATTCCATTCTCTCCTAGTTTGTAAGGTTTCTGCAGAGAAATCCGCTGAAAGTCTGATACAGGTTTCTTTGTAGGTTATTTTCTTCTGCCTTGCTGCCCTGAGTATTCTTTCTTTGTCATTCATTTTTTCCAGTTTTACTACTATATGCCTTGCAGTAGGTCTTTTTACATTGACAAATCTAGGAGATGGAAGCTTCTTCCATACATATTTCCCTCTCTTTTCCTAGATTTGGGAAGTTCTTTGCTGTTATTTCTTTGAACACACTTTCTGCTCCATTCGCCTTCTCTTCTCCTTCTTGAATACCTATAATTCTTATGTTGCAGTTCCTCCTTGAGTTGGATATTTGTAGGAGACTTTCTTCATTTCTTTTTAGTCTTAGTTCTCTCTCCTCCTCTCTCTCGAGCATTTCAACATGTCTATCTTTGATTATGCTGATACACTCCTCTACAATGTCCACTCAAGCATTCAGGGAATCCGTATTTTGTTTTATCTCTTCCATTGTGTCTTTCATCTCTAATGTTTCTGATTGATTCTTTTTATAGTTTCAATCTCTTTTGAGAAGTAGCTCCTGAACTCGTTGAATTGTTTCTCTACGTTCTCTTTTATCTTGTTGAGTTATTTGATGATAGCTGTTTTGAATTCATTGTCATTTAGCTTACATATTTCTGTGTTCTCAGGACTGAGTTCTGGGTGCCTGTCATTTTCTTTCTGGTCTGGAGATTTGATGTAGTGTCTGATGTTGGAAGGTCAGGTCTTTCTCATTCTGATATTATTTGGTTGCAGTTACAGCCTATCACCACTGGGTGGAGGTCGAGAGCCACATATTCTGAGCCCTCCACCTTCAGCTGAGATCCCAGGGGTTGAAGCAGCACTGAGCTGGTGGGGGTGAGGGGCGCTTTCTCCTGTTTGCACTCTGGGACTTTCCTATCAGCCCTTGCTGTCTGGTCTCCTTGGGTCTTGGCTTGATGAGGTCACCCCGCATGAAATTTTTTGCCCCATTAGAGGGCTTCCCTCTAGCCCTCAAGGGCCCAAGGGAGTCCTGGGTGATCCTGCAAATGACTGACCCCTCCCCCACTCCTTTCCTCACAGATCCTCCTGCAGCAGCAACTGCAGTCTTTAGGGGAGGGATCAAAGTTCTCTCTTACCACATGCCAGCTCTTCCAAGGGGGGCTCCAGCCTTTCCACCCTCCATCATGTAGTTGTGTGTCTTTCCAAGGTATTTGTGTTGTTAGGATGTCTTCTGTTGGAGTATGGATGTCCCTTTTTGTTGTATGTTGGAGGAGAGAGAGTCTCAGGCAAGTTCACTCTGCCATCATGCTGACATCACTCCTTCAACAAATCTTTTTGGGAACACAATTCAATCCACCACAGGGTGGGGCTAATCTCAACTAGGTGTTTAGAGGAGGGCCAAATCCCATTAATGTACATCAAGTCAGAATAACTCTAGGGTTCATTTGCATTTTTAAAGAAAGATTTTGTAACAGATGTGTTAATAACAAATAGACTGGTAGGGATCAGAGCATTCCTGGTACCTGCTTTCTGCCCAGAGCTTCCAATCCCTCACCTTCAGCAAACCCAAGACCACCTCCCTCCCCTTCACCAGAATGGATCAGCTACAAAAAGAAGAGGTGATATGCATGTAGAAAGTTTAGGTTGTATATCTTCTTTTTTTTAGAAATGTTTTCACTTTTATGGTAAATATTTAAATATTTCCTTTGGATCACATTATATGAATCATGGATTTATACTTCATTTTCATTGATTTAGATCTACATATTTCCCATATGTGGTCCACATATGAAGGACACATGACAAATATGAAGGACACTCATGCAACAATTTGGCAACAGAAAACTATACAGATGTAAATGATTTTGGTAGCCATGGATTTCTTTTCTTCCAAAATACTTCCTAAGTGTGAACAAGAAGAATGAAGAGGAAAAAGTAAAAGTCTTTGCAAAGTTTAAATCAGGTAATCTGAGTTCTTCTATGCTTGTCTGGTAGAGTCAATATCCATTCACAATCATGGAGCGCTTGCTCCTGGATGAGTTAAGGACAGAAGAATGTGGACCTTTATTTAGGCCATTAAAATATTGAAATTCAAGTTTGAAAATGATTCAAAAGGAAATGAATGCATTTTAAAACAAAATGCTTTTTCTTATATTCAATGAGTCAGAAGACAGCTGTGTGGTAAAATTTCCCTACATTCTGAACAATATAATGTAGTCCATGTTTTTTAATAACTTGGTTTATTTGTAAATCATGCACCATCAATACACAGCTCAAACCATTGTATTTAATGCAGTAATTGCAGCCAAAATTGGAATGAATTCTTTTCTCTCCCAGAACATTATTTATTTGAGAATGAGAATTTAATACAAAATTCTGATTTTTAAAAATCTTTCATCAGTTTTAACACAACTTTGGAAAAGAGGAAATACATTATTCTAAATTAAGTTGCCATGGTATACAATATCCATTTACATTTTTGTTAGGATTAGCTTTTCTTCTTTGTTAGTTACAAAAACATATTATGCTAAATTTTATTATTTTGATTATTGATTTCTCAAGAGACTTTGATCTGAATTTAAAAGCTACAGCTTAAGTTTTATAATTAAAATTTATAACAAAACATTTATTTTTCGTACCAATAATTTACACTCAGGAAAAAATTTTAATAGTTATTTAAATAATTATATGAATTTCTATAGTCCTTCATTCAACTGTCTGTTTTGATCAGCCTGGAACTGACCTAGCTATGATTCTTCACAGCGTGGTCCCCAAACCTCTGTAACAAATTCTAGTGGGAGGTTAGAGGACTTGTTACATAGAGAAATTCTGGACCATACTCTACTCACTATTTATCAGCATCCCTGGAAATATAGCTCATGCATCTGTTTTTACTAAGCCATCCAGGTGATTCTTATGTTCATTAATGCTTGAGAAGCCTGGATTAAAGGGGGCAGACCAGTGGAATCTAACCTTTTCAACATTGGTGACCTCTAGGTTCTGCAGTACACTGGGAGAACCTGTTCAGTGACTATCAACTTCTTCCTCAGGAAGTCACTCAAGGGACAGAAAAAGAAAGCCTCAACCACCTCCCAATGCCCCCAGAGTTTTGGCAGCTAGGCTAAAGATAGCAGGCAGCAGGCTTGTAGCCCAAGAGAAATAATCACAGACTTCTAGTCCCTCCTTCCCTCTCTCTCTGCCTACTTTCCTCCTTCCCTCCCTTCCTTCTGTCTTCCCAGTGCCCTCTGCAATTTTGTCAAAAGAATGGGGTGAGTGGAGGGTATCTAGAGGATGGCAACAGTTTATCAAAAACCCTCCCTCCTCTCATCTATCTGGCTAAATCTCATTGAATATTCTTAAAACAGATGCTTAAAAAAGGAAGTGTCCTATTTTTTTTTGTTATTGTCATAGACAAAAAGAAAAGACATAGTGTCACCAATTCTGTGTCCCTGGCCAGTCTCATCCTTGGTGCCAGTCAGGCATCTTCCTTGTGGATGAGTGTGACTGATGATGGGTATAAGTACCATACAATCTTTACCTTGGCTTTACTTGCTATCTCTCATTTTCAGATCCTTCTTCCAGAGAGGGTTTTATAACATGCAGCATCAAAAATCAAAACACTATCTGAACAAGCAAGTGCACTTGCTTCTTGGGAGCTGCAACTAGAGTTCAGCCCAACCCTCATCTTGTCCATCAGAAATTCCTGGGCTACTGATTGGCTGTCTCTCCCAGGCCTGTAATCACAAATTAGGGCTTATCATTCATTGGATTAATTACCCCAAGACCCCCTCAGAGCTAGAGAAATCAGTTGATGGAGTGCTTAAACTTTATCCATTCAACTTAAAGATGGGAAAATCAAACCATTTTTAGACCCGTATCTCAGTGACATTTTTTAAAAAAAGATTCATTATGGTTTAAACTAGAAGTTGGCAAACTATGGTGCATGGGACAGATCTGAACTCCTGCTAGTTTTTATAGATTACAGTCCACTGGAACACAGCTGCAGCCAACTGTTGATGTATTATTGGTCTGTTTTCACACTACAACAGTGGAGTTAAGTTGTTGAGAGAAAAACTGTATAATATATAAATATTTATAGAACATCCTTAACTTTGCCTCTTAGCCTGCAATGTCTAAAATATTTACCATCTGACTCTGCTGTGCACAAGCTTGTTAACCTCTGGTCTAATCTGAAACATTCATGATTTACTTTCTCCAGTTCCTGAAGGCAAAATATCAATAAATTAAATTCCATAGAAAGATTCCCCTTACACATGTTAAAACATGTTATGTTCTTTTCTCACTAACCAGCATAAGATAATCATAAATATGTGGGAATAACTGCTTTAATTCCAATAGTCAGAATAGCATTTATCATAGTAAGGATTCAGTAAATGCTTGATTAAATAAATAAATCTTGAAAAATGTATGTGCATTCTGCATTTTATGATACATCTCTATTTTAGAATAAATTGCTTTTCCCCAAATCTTTGAGTAAAATGGATACTCTGGGAAGAATGCACATGGTTTCCAGCACTGCTTCAAGCCCCAGGTGGAAAAAGCTCAATAGTTTGCCCTGAAGTGTTCTGCAGGTTTTAAGAGAACAAAGCAACCCACCTTCTTTCAAAAAGTGTGTGCTGTAAACTATGTCTATGGGTAAAATACATATATAACCTACGGACAAACCATTTTCACACATCTATTATAAGAACCATTAACCCGTATTCCAAGCATAAGTATACTTTAAGACCTCAAGACATTGATGTTTGTTAATGGTCCTAAGTGCTATTAATTCTCTGGAATCAGTCTGTGTAGGTACTTCTCCGGCTGCACCCTTTACAAGCTGGGTGACCTTGGACAAATTGCTTAAGCTCTCTATGTTTCATATTCCTCTTCTCTAAAACTGGATGAATATCTCAGGCTTGTTGATAAGATTGAATGAGAACATGTATATAAAACCCTTAAAACTATGGCTGGTATATAGTGAGCACTCTTATTATGAGGTGATATTATTATTACTGTTAATTAGGTTCGACTCTCAGCAAAAGACAGCCTTATCTTGTCTTCTCTCAGCCAAAGGGCCCTCCTGTAACCTGCCCTGCTTACCTTGGTGCCTCCTGCATGTGCTTCATTACACGCTTATCTCTTTGCTCCACTAAAGCCAGATTACTTTTTAGTCCCAAACTATATTATCTCCGTCCTCTTTATCTTTGCTCATACTGCTCTGTCTAGTTGTCATTCAACATTCAATTTACACAGACTATTTTCTATTAAGCTTCGGCCAAGTAAAGTGGAATGCTGCTACATTTGTGCCCCTAGCCAGACATTTTGTACAAATTTCTTCATTTCTCTTTCTTTCGCTCATCCTCTCATCTATGAACCCTTCAAGGGCAGAAGAGTGTTTTAGTCACCCTTTTAGCCATAGCACCTGGCAGCTGTTATACAGAAGGCATTTAGTAAAATGTATGTTGAATTAAAGAAGGTTTAAGGCTTAAGGACCCAGTCTAGTAATTCTGAAGTCATAAAATTCTGTTTAAACTACAGCCACAGGAATCAGCTCAATGACCCCTTCTGGCAGCAAATCTCATTTATCATTATAAACTGCACAAGGTAATTGTCTTTATTTGTTCAAAATTCAATGTCTTTTAATCACATCTGGTGAATTGAGTTAAGGAACTTACTCTTATTAATGGAATTCAATTTTGAATGTATCTGAGATGTTTCTAGCCATGTCATTCAGAGTCTTCTAAAGTTTTCTTCTTTATAAGTAATGCTCCATTTGGCTATTTCTCTATTCTTTCATTTAAAAGAATTATATAGCATTTTTCTTAATCACTTATACTACCTTTAATTGATGGGTTCAACACTAATTAAAAACAATTATATAAAACAAATATGTCTCCATATTTGCCCCCTTTGGTGAATTTTACCCAAATCTACTGAAGAATCCTACATAAGCATCTACATAATTTTTATTTTTCAAATTGACCCTTTGCTAAAAAAAATAATAATCTATAAAGATGGCTCAAAAATGCATGTGTGTTTGTGAAAAGGTGAAATTAATGAATATGATTTTATATTTTTTTCAAAGATATCCAAAATCTAAACACTTCTCTCCATTGTCACTGTCACCAAACTTACACTCACCATCTTCTCTCAACTCAGCTACTGCAATAGGCCTTAGGCTGGCTACCACTTCCAGGCTTGCCTCTACCATCCACAGAACATTTGAAATGATCCTTCAAAATTTTAATCAGTTCCCTGGACAAAAACTTCCTTTCTCCAGTGTATCATGAATAAAGTCTGAATTCCTTATGATGGCCTATGTGGCCCAACATCACCTGGCTGCTGCCTGCCTGTCTACCCCACTCCCCGTCCCACCACTGCCACTGTGCCCTGTGTCACCACAATGCAAGCACTCTGAGCTTTTCTCTCCTCCTTGAACACGCCAGACTTGTTCCTGTCTTGGGCCTTTACATCTAGTGTCCCCTTTCCTTACAATGCTTGATCCTGAAGATAAGACTGAGTTCTTATCTTTAGCTCACACCTGAGCTCCTTCATGAGGAGTCTCTTTGTTGTGGGCTCTTCTGCTGCTGACATTTCTCAGTCAATTCTCAGCTCTTTCTCTGTCTAAGGGCCTTGCTAATTCAATCTGCCTGGATCTTGGCAGTTCAGGCCCATCAGTCTCCACTGTTACATACATTACTACTTCCCTCTTCTGACACCTGGTTAAAGCTGAAAGCCTCACAAACCTCTGTGGCTGAGCCTTTTTGCTCTCAGCAGGCCCAGTTTTTCTCAACTCCTTATCCATGCCACACAATAACCAAGGGAGACGTGGGATTACAAACAGGGCCTATTTGTGTCATGGGACCCTCATGATATTACTGGACACCCTGTATTAGTATGAGATTACTCAGAGCAGTAATCTCTTCCCAAAATCACAGGCAAAAGCCCTGAGAATTCCCTCAACTTAACTAGAAATTTCTAAAGCTATTCTCCCTAAACGTTTGGCCTCAAGAAGCTGGGAGGAGAAAACCAGAGCTGCCGCAGAAACATTCCTCCCCTACCGTGGTCTTCTTTCTCTCCACCTCTTCTGATATTTCTCCCCAGAATAGATGAAGAAGGCTTTCTCTCTACAGGATTTGAAACTCCTTTACATGAAACTCATGCAAACCTAGTCATTTATGCTTGCTGACAAATATCAAGGTGAAAAGTAAAAAACAGTGAATCATCTTAAGTCTCATCCTTAAGTTACTAAGCCTGTGGATCTTGACAAAACATCCAAATAATAGACTCATCCACCTGGAACTGAAGGAATCTAGAAACGCTTTCTTCCTCAAGACTGACTGACTTTAAACCATACATCAAAATAATGCTTTAAATGACAGAAACTGAGTGTCTTGACCCCACTTCTACCCCATGTCAAGTGGATACTTCGACTGCTCTGGAAGGAAAGACAAGTATGTAGGAAAGAAAAAGAGAAAAACGTATATCATCATTTGACTGGGTTAGATACAAATGTAGGGAATGGAAGAGAATGATCGTTTCCCTATATGTCATACAAAGAGGATAGAGACAATAATTATCCTCAGAAAAAATTTTATCAGCAAAAATAATAACAATATAAGAGTGATGGCATAACTTGAATGCTATTTATTCAGCATGCTGAGCCTTTAAATCATAGCCGTGATTTGGGGAGTACACACGAACTCACACACACACACACACACACATACAAACAAATCTGAGTCACCAAATAGACAATAGAACTCAGGCCACTTGCTGGCCCTCATTATTTGTTCTCATTCTAGATAGAATTTTAAATGTTTGATTTTTCTGACTTTCCAGCAAAGATCATTTTGAAAGCATCAAATCTGATGTTGTATAGTAAAAAACAGAGAAGGAATGGCATTTGACATGAGACAGAAAATCATAAAAACAATTCACAGATGTTCAAATATTATAACAGCCTGGAACCAGTTGAGACAAGCATAAATGACCCTTTTCTATTTTTCTTAATTTGTTAAATGTATTGATCCTTTATGTCAATATTTATAACCAATGCATTACATATATTATTTGCAATAATTGTGTTTGTGGTTTTACTCATTTAACAACCCTACGCACAAGATATATACAGTTTCAACAGAAAAACTTGATCAACCTTACAAAATATTTCATTAAACTTTTTCAAATTGAGAACTTAAATAGTATTGAAAGTTGATATCTAAGCAGGACTATCTTATAAACAGTGTCCAGGGAGCCATGTGCAAGTAAAGACATTTTTGTCAAATTAATAAAAAGAAATCTCATTAAATTGGAGTCAGGAGGCCAAAAGGGGGAGCTCTCATGCCCTATGTCAATAGCAGAGTCCAAAAGTAAAGAGAAAGATTTTGTCTTCTTGACCAGCAAGAAGTTTAGCCTATGAGACTGTCACAACTCAGCCAATGAAAAGACACTACACATTGAACTCTCAATTCCTGCAATGAACTCTCTGTTTACAATAGCCCTTCCAACTTCCTCTTCCCCTCTATAAAAGAGTTTCTCCTCCCTTACTGCTGGAGGACTTGCATATGGCTCAGCATGGTTGCAGATCCCAAATTGCAATTCTTTGCTGACCCAAATAAACCCATTTTTGCCGGAGGAATAACTGGCTGTCTAGTTGTTTAAGGTTAACCCTTTTGAGTAGACACTTTGAAGTTAGAGCTGGATTTGATCTCCAACTACAATACCTTCGAGCTTCTTAATATGGATGAATTTTTTAAATTACGAAACCCTATAAAATGAGGATAATAAAACCCTTACAGTATTGCTGTGATGATTAAATGACAATCATACACTTTAACAACATTAAACAGCTGTTACAAAATATAAACATTTACTATGTCTTATACCTTTGAGAAAGGAATAATTAGGTAAGACTTGATTTTAAAGACAAGACAGAAATTCTATATCTCTTCTCTATATTTTGATCATCTTAAGTGTGTTTGAATCCAATATTGAAGTGTAACTAAAGGGAAAAATTACTAAATTAGAGGAAAAATAAATTCTTTTCTATTAAGCATAAGCTAAGCCTATGTGTAAATCCAGAAAGAAATCAGATGGAATTTGCATTGAAATCTGTGGATTGAAGGAAGAAAAAAAAGTTAGGTGTTTGGGGGACATAAAATGGGAACAAGAGACATGGTGCTTGTGTGTGTGTGTACTGAGTACAGGATACTTAAACACCACTTTTAGTAACATCTAAGTATGGGTGTGTTCTACAGCAAAAAGACATTTTTGACAAGGAGTAAATTCATAAAATGCACTTTGGGGAGGCACTATGTTAAAGAGAAAACTGAATCCACCCTTATTCCATAGTTTGAAGCTATTTGCTCTTGATTGGGGTAATAAATGTCAGTAGGTCAGTTTCCCACTTTGTATTAAATCTAATCTTCATTCTTTGTAGAATAAGTAGTTCAATAAGGTTTGAAAGCTGTTGCCTCCATTTATACCCAGTCAGGTATGTGGGCAGTTGTCGTTGTCCGTTTGGGCTGCTGTAACAAAATACCACAGACTGGGTGGCTTATAAACAACAGAAATTTATCTCTCACAGTTCTGGAGGCAGGAAGTCCAGGATTGTGATGCCAGCAGACTGGGTTTTTGGTGAGGATTTCCCTGTTCATAGACAGCCATCTTTTCACTGTGTCCTCGAAGGGCAAGGGAGCTCTCTGAGCCCTCCTTTATAAAGGTACTAATCCCATTTATGGGGGCTCCGCCCTCATGACCTAATCACCTCTCAAAGGCCCCACCTCCCAATACCATGTCTTGAGCATTAGGATTTCAACCTAAGAATTTTGGGGTGGGGGAGGGTGAGCACACATGTTTACATCACAGCAGCTGGCACACATCAACGTGAAAATTAAGGACGTTTAGACAAATGATCTAATTATTTGATCTTTATTTTATTAAGCATCCAGATAATTATATCTAGATGATGTAGTAACTTTTTCTTGTATTTTTTGTGCTATGGACACAATTTATTCTGTAAGTGGAAAATATAAAAAATAGAGATCATGAAATATATTTAGTTAAAAAGATATCATACCCATTTCCTTAGAGTTTCAATTACAGTATTCATTCTTTTTAATAATTTTCTCTTATTGCATGTTGAAATGAAAAGTAATGCCATAACGTTTTCCTAAAAATTAAAAGAAATCATAAATTAATATAAGCAAATGACACAATAATACATACAGAAAGATCTAAGCTTGTAAGAAGTGTGATTTCTTTTAGCTTTTTTTTTTTGGTTATTTAGCTACATATATAGCAGTACATTTAATAACATACTTTTTTCTCTCTCTCTTTCCCAACAGGTTTAGAACGTGATAATTCAAGAATTTTATAATACAGTGGAATAGCTTAACAACTGTCTATGTGCTTCCCATGATATGTTCTCTATATTGTAAGTATATATTTACTTTTTATATATTTACTTTTCCAAACTAGCTTGATTGTGAGAGAAATGTGTTCAGTTACAACTTACAGTTAACTTGGATTGTTTTGGAAAATTATAAGCTAATACTCATCCAAAGTATAGAACAGTTTAAGAAGGTTATCTTATATGAAGAGATGTTCTGTAAATTTAGATTTAACATTACATCAAAGTTAAAGCTTAATATAATTATTTATCATGGTAGAATAATATGCCTTTGTTAAGTTATATTTTTTATAAATGTTAAATATCTACAGATATTTCTGTAAGATTTCTACACTATTCTTTAGTTTTCTAGAAAAACAATTTCATAAAGATTGGACATGGAAAATTTTATGCTAAAGTATTAGAATTTCCTGAAATTTTTTTAAGAATAGAATGTGTAACATAATTTCAAGGCCAGGTTATTTTCTTTCTATGTTACTTATCTTTTCAGAAACTGGTTTTAGTTTTGGCAAGGTAATACGTATACCACTAAATCATTCATATGTGTGTGTGTGTATTTACACATATACCTATGTGTGTATATATTTATGTACACACAATTTCTTTAATAAGCTAAATAAAAAGAGGAAGAAAAGCAGGGAACCACTTTTGTTCAGTACGGGAACCTCTGGATATTAATCTCACATTGCTGAAAAGTAAGGAGAGAAGTGGAAGGCTGGGATACTGTGCTTTGTTTTTGAGTTAAGAAGTACCAAGCAGTAAGTGCTAACTCTCAGCAGTGGGGAGGACAGGACGCAGCCCAACATTTTTCCTCAGAAGAAAGTAAGCCATGAACTGGTGCCCTTCAGTAATCAGAAGTGTTCACAAAATTTATGGCATATTTAGGGTCTCAGGCGATGCTGTTCCTTAACAGCATCAGGTAGTGCCAGACCTATAATACCCATCTCAAGCCTTACTCTCCATTCTCCCAGCCCTTCCCCTGCTGGAGTCCCTGTCTGAGGATATGAAATCTATCACAAGTGACTTGGAACTTAGTGAAACTTGATCCATCTCCCCAAAGGCAGGAGACTGAGCTGTGCCTGATTATGCAGTGGAGGTTGGAGGTGGTAGTGGATAGGTTATTAGCTTGTCATTTCAGAACACTGATTGCCTTTTGACACAGAATATGGTACATGGTTCTAAAGCAGTGCTATCTAATTAAAATATAATCTGAGCCAAACATGTAATTTAAATTTTTCTTGTGGTCACATTTAAAAAGTAAAAAAGCAGCAGTAAAATAGGTTTCAGTAGTATGTTTTATTTAGCCCTATATATTCAAAATACGGTCATTTTAACATGTGATCAATATAAAAATATTAATGAGACATTTCACATCCTTTGTTTTCATACTAAGTCTGAAATCCAGTGTGTTCTTACAGCACATCTCAATTCGGATGCTAAATTTTTTATTGGATATACTTAATCTGCATTTAGATTTCATAAAATTTAAAGTTGAAAAAAGTAGGTTTACAAAGTCAAGTTGTCCCACACATACTTAAAAGTTTTCCTATAACTAAATCAAGTGTCAGTTTTTAAATTTATTTAAAATTGAAAGTTATTTCCTTAGTCACAGTAGTCACATTTCAAGTACTTGACAGTCCCATGTGGCTCGTAGCCGCCATATTTGACAACTCTTTTCCAGAGGACTGTTGATATAACACTATAATTCAGCTACCTAATGAATTTTGTAGGCTGATCTCGGAGCATAGCAACGGAGCATAACTTTAAAATTTTAATGAGAAAAAAGTCAAATCCTACACCTCTGACTTAAAATGATAAATGGAGCATAAGTTTAAAATTTTAATGAGAAAAAAAAGTCAAATCCTACACCTCTGACTTAAAATGAAATTTTATTAGAACTACCTGTTTATGAGAATTTATGGATAAGAAAATATACAAGGTCTAAACCTCTAAGCTGTGCTGCACATTGGAATTTGGAAATTTTTTACTTGCTTCAGTGTACTTGCTCTGTTGTAACTGAAAGAATTAGGTGATCACAGCCCTTCGCATTACACTGAGTGTATCAAAAGCGAAAAATAAAATAAAAATTTTTAAAATGGCTTTGTGAAAGACACTGTTAAAAGAATGAAAATATAAGCTTCAGACTTGTAAATCAAATGTCTGATAAAGGATTAACATCCAGAATATATCAAGAATTCTTAAAACTTACCAAAGAGAAAACGGATAACCAGGTTAAAAATGGATAAAAGATCTGAACTTCATCAAAGAAGATGCATAGACGGCCAGTAAGTATATGGGAAGATGCTCAACATTGTTAGTCATTAGGGAGATGCTAACTAAAGCCACAATGAGACAACACCAGAATCTATTAAAATGGATAAAAATCTTTAAAATCTAACAATATCAAATGCTGGTGAGCATGTAGAACCAAACGGATTCTCATTCATTGCTGATGGGAATTCAAAATGGCACTGCCACTTGGGGAAACTTTGCGTTGGTTTCCTACAGAGTTAAACGTGCTTACCTTACAGCCCAGCAATCCCACTTCTGGGTATTTACCCAGGTGAATTTAAAACTTATTTTTACACAAAAACATATATGTGAATATTTATAGCAATTTTATCTACAACTGCTAAAATGTCAAAATAACCAAAATGTTATTCAATTGGTGAATAGATGAGTAAACTATAGTACATCTATGCAATGGAATACTACTCAAGTATAAAAAAGAAAGAATTACTGATTCATGCAATAGTATGAATGAATCTTAAATGCATTTTGCTAAGTGAAAGAAGGCAGACCCAAATGACTGAACATTATATGAATCCACATGTATGAAATTCTAGATGAAGCACAACATAGAGATAGGAAAGAGATCAGTAGTTGTCACAGTTTAGACATACAGGAGGGCTGAGAACAAAGTGATAATGTGAGGAAATTTTGGGGGTGATGGAACTGTTCTGTATGGTACTGCATTATTAGATAAATAACTGTGCCCATAGACCCATCAAAACCCATAGAGCTATAAAACACAAAGAGTGAGCTATGTAGTCTGCAAAATAAAAATAAGAAAACAAATAGAACATTGGAATTTCCCAAGATGGAGTAGAGACTGTGACAAATGATCTAACCAAATTACAATTGTAAGGCATAACCTCCTTGAAGGCCATGGAGGAAAAGGATCTAGCCTAAGTACCTTTGAGAAACACTGTCTTAACAGGACAAAGACTAAAAAGAATAATGCCAAAGAGAAAAATAACTGTACGAAGATATTGTACTCTATTTGATACATTTTTTTAAATCACAGATGTATAGGTTAGTAATTATGTGACTACTTTGAGTGTATACACATAAGCTAATAAAATTGTTGATAACAGAAGCTAGGTTTCTCATTGTCAGAGAAAGAAGTTACAAATAAGTGAAAGCGATAGCTAAAATTAACCTTGTAGTGCTAGATTAGAGACAGAGATATCAATATGAACTCATTTTTTCTCTTAATATACATACAGATAGATACAAAAATAAATATAGATATGTGTGCATGCGTACATAACATTTATTAGCTCTACCTACTGAAAGGTCCTAGAAGTAGTTATACACAGTAGCGATGAGCATACCTCATGTCCAGATTTTAGTTTCTAAATAACCATTCTCCAAAAAAAAAGGAACCAGGGCCCTCAGGAAAAATGGTTGATTCTAGAGGTAGGGCAGTAAAAATACAAACTGAACCTGAAGTCTCTTGTAGTGCCAGAAAGTGAAAAAGTGGAAAAAAAGTTATTGGGGCATGTGAAAAGGACACAGGAGCCAGTCAGAAAGAGTTCCCAGTAACCAAAGCTGAAACACTTTGAGCAACAAAATAATGATTGTATTAGATCATAATCTAATGAATAAAATAAATATCAATGAATCCACACTGATATAAACAGATGATTGAATAGATGGATAAATGACAGGGAAGGGAGAAATCTTCCTTCAGAAAAATTTCAAATAATATATGTAGATATCTTACCCACCTCCCAGGAGGTGAAGCGTAATTCCTCTCCCCTTGAGTGTGGCCTGACATTGTGACTCAGAGAGCATGGAAATGGGGGAAAGGTAACTTTTCCATGGAGAAACATGGTAGACACCACCTTTATCGAGAGGTCAAGGTTAACATCTCCAAGTCATGTTGACACCATGTGCCCCAGTATGTGATGAGGACACCTCACTTCTGTGATATTCTTCCCCAAAACCCATAGCTCCACTCTGATCTTGAGAAGAATACAAGACAAAGAGAAATTGAGGGTCATACTACAAAATGCCTCACCAGTACTCTTCAAAACTCTCAAGATCATGAAAGGAAAGACTGAGAAACATAGCAGGGGAGATGAAAGAGAGATTACAAATTAATGCAATATGGTATCCTGGATTTGATATTGAAACAGAAAAAGGGCAACAGTGGGAAAACTAGTGAAATCTGAATTAAACCGTGGTTTAGTTAATATTATATTCCTAGTTTTGACAAACGTATCATGGTTATGTTAACAGTAGGGCAAGCTGGGTGAAGGGAACTCTGTACATTCGTGCAACTTTTCTGTAAATCACAAATTATTGTAAAATAAAGAAATCTTTAAAAATGAATTCAAGCTTTGAAAACTTGGTCAGTGATACTTCCACTTTTAGAACGATTCTTCTTGTAATGTAATCCAATTCTTTCTGCCCGAGCATAAGCACATCTTGATATTTTTCTCTATTTATTCTAAGTCATTAGGAACCTCTGCTCTTTATTTGCCATAAAAAAGTTCTTTATTGACTTAAAACTTGAGAATTATAAGAGGTCTTCACATATATCTGTACTTTTACCAATTAATACTATTCAAATCATCCAAAATTATAGTTTAATTTTATTCTTTTTACGGCCATTTGGTTCCATATTCTTTGGCACTGCTGTCTTCTTTTTTTCTCCCCAAAGCTCCAGTGCATAGTTGTATATCCTAGTTGCAAGTCATTCTAGTTCTTCTATGTGGCTTGATGAGCAGTGTGTGGGTCCACCCCCAGGAACCAAACCAGCAAACCCTGGGCCACCAAAGTGGAGTGCACGAACTTAACCACTTGGTCACAAGGCCAGCCCCCAGGCACTACTGTCTTGCTGGTCATATAGGCATAGCAACTTGACAGTCATGATTGGCTACCATTTTTATTACACAAACGGTTATATGTTAAGATACAAAATAAATCAATAAATGGCCAAAATAACTGTAATGCTTTTTTAGAATTGGGACAGTTAAGGACTTGTGTACCTTATCTACCATGATCATATTACATCAAGGGGCCAAAGTTCTCTTACACTTTTTTAGGTTTAAAGGATTCTTTATCCACATCGTGACATTTCAAACTTATAGTGAACATGTAAAGTAGGAAATTCAGATAACATTCCTTATTTATGAACAAGAAAAGAAGTCTCTGAGAGGTTGAGTGGCTTGCTTATAAAGGGTCGAACATCCACACAGGACACACCTCGCTTAACTTAATCCTGTGACTTTGGTACCGCATCATGAAGTCCATATTATATGGAAATAGCCTTATTTGTTACAGTATTTTCTTGTTTTTCTTAACTTCCAGAGATGACCAAGTTCTTTTCCTTAATTTAAATGAAATTCTAACAAATTTTATATCATTAAAAAAATATTATTCAGATTTGAAGCCAAAAAAATCTCACCTGAAGTATCTGTTTTCTGTTGAACTTCAAAATCCAACCAAGGCTGTTAGACTGGAAATCACCATTGCTAGTTTATTTATGTTATATTAGACACAAGTATACTTTCACTTTGAGGAAATCTAATGTATGAGAACCAAAAAAAAATCACAAAATACATAACTGAGAAGTTTTATTTTATTATAAAATGATATTTGTCTCACAAAAGCATTTATCATGTCTTTTCTTAACTATCTTCCCTGGTGCAATTTCATTAGATTTATACATAGTATTTCAGAAGAAATAGATTCATTTTATAAAGCAAAGCATGCCTACCCTTGAGCGCTGTGATCCTTTCCTTCAATACTGGCATCGCTGTGCCTGTCTGCTGCAGTTTCTCTAAGAGGGATCTCATCATCCATAGGCAGGTTTAATACGGAAAAAATTTATAGCATACTGTCACTTATCAATAAATCAAGCTTCCTCCCTCTTGCTTTCCAATCACAATGCCAACTTCTAGGGGAGCTTATTTTATTAGCTAATTTGAAAATACTTTATTAGGCTATTTGAAAAACTTCTTGAATATGAGAGGATGATAAACAATAAAAGAAGATACGCCAATAGAAAAACATGTGCTATACCTTCAAATAATAGAATAGTAGGTACAGAAGACAAATGCAAAATCAATGTGGTCCATTCTATGCTTAAATTTCATTTGGTATTGGTTACAATGCAGAAGTATGCACTGAAAAGATCCCCAAATCTACCTCTACCATACTTGAATGTTTAGAGCTGTCATGATTGTCTTTTTTCCAGTCTGGATTCCTTCTACCATAGTAATAGCCTATTTTATTTTTCATTATGGTTCTTGTTGTTGTTCAAGAGGTCCTCTGAAGAGTCCCTTTTAATAAACCTATTTTGTACTAAGCTTTCTTACTGTACTGACTGGTGCATAATAAGTATTAAATTTCTAAATAAAATACCAATGGGCATATTTTTCAGTTAAGGAAACTAGGCTTGAGGTGTGAGTTAATTTCAGGAGCAATTGGGGTTTCCTGGGTGGGACCGTAAGTGTGAGAGTCTCCAGAGTCCTGGTGTTTATGTTGACCATTCTATATGCAATATAAAATGATTCTAGGTGTTTCAAACCCTACTGCCTCCCCAAGGAGATGTAGGTGGAGTATAGATGGATAGATGCACGCATGGGCAGATGGAGGAAGATGGATCGATGGAAAGATAGATAACCTATTCTTCTGTTATAGCTTCCTGACGCATGTGTTCCATACCATCGATAATACTGTATCCAAAGATGGAAAACTTTTTAATTTTTTTTTGCTGAGGAAGATTCACCCTGAGCTAACATCTGTGCCAGTCTTCCTCTATTTTGTATGTGGGTCGCTGCCACGGCATGGGCACTGACGAGTGGTGTAGGTCCATACCTGGGAACTGAACCTGGGCTGCCAGAGCAGAGTGTGTTGAACTTAACTACTAGGCCATGGGGCCTGCCCTGGAAAACTTTTTTAAAGGAATTGAGAAACATAGTTGATGATAGAGAATTCTATGGAATTTGGATAATTTGGGAGAAAATGGAGGATACAACACTTTTACCCTCTGTGCCCAGGAGAACTTATTGCTTTATTTTGGTTACCTGCAAAACGTCAGTTTACTTTTGCCTTGTTAGTAGGGTCCACATCAAAGCCAATGGAAGACTGTTCCTGTAATATTGACTACTTTATAGTCTTTTCTCTTCTTATCCCTTTAATGATACATCTTTATTTCGAAAATGCAGATATAAGCAGCTTTAAGTCTATACTTCAAATTTTATGCTCTGGGGAAAGAATTACTAGACAAAAATGTCTGGAAAATCTGAATTTATTACATTCAAATTGGTCTTAACTTTTTATTTTTAGAGGCTATGATTTCCCTGTAGCCACGCTATAAAGAGAAAACACTTCACAGTGAAGGAGCTTCTCCAGGAAAAACACTGTGGTGTGAATATTTATGTTAGAAGTACTTAGAATAAGTAAAGCAGATAAACACAGCCTAAACTTTTCTTTAAAATCACGCATATCAGCCCTGTGGTATTTCTAGCTGTCCTTATAAAATACATGATTCTTCCATAGATTTTTGAAGGTTAATTTTAATTATCTTCAGCAATCTCTATTTTTGGTTTTCTTTCTTTTCGATTTATCTTCCTAATAAAAAATTCATCTTCCCTTTCACTTTTTATGTCCCACTACTCCTATTAAATTTACATTATTTTTGTACTCAAAACAGAGTAGGATGTTAATTTAAAATTTGTGACTTTAAATTAATGTCATTTAAACCCAAAAAAATGAGTGTAGAAATTTCTCCATTCTTATGTTTGGAATATCAGAATCTATCTCAAAATAAATCTCTATGTTGCTAAAAGGTGAAATCTGACATATGCCCCGTTGGTTTTATGGGCACACAATATCAAATCTTCCTTATACTCAGAGCAGAGGCGGAAGACGGCGAGCTGCCTTACATGACAAAGTGGGGAGAACTCATCAGTAAATCTTCAGGGAGGAGAAGATGAGCAATGTGCAGGATAGCCAAAAGAGTTTCAGGACGGTGGTGGTCTGTGTTCTACATTAACTTGCGCATGCCACTGTAATATAATACCTCTCCATCTAAAACTTCAGAAATACGTGCTACCTATGCCTTGTGTGAAAGTTTCAGGGTTAAGTAATCGAGTTCCACATCCAGGTCAAAGCAATCAGAGGGAAGAAAACATTTACGGTAAATGAGACACGGATAGAATCTGGAAATCTCCAGGATAGGAATTCAAAGCACTAAATAATCAGGAATTCGTAAGATGCTTGGAATTCTCAGAAAGCCTTTGGAATACTGGAATTTCCATAGAATATGAGAAGATTGTCTAGGAACCTCAAATACAGAGACCATAATTTGTATCTAGGTTACTTTTGCTATTACACGAACATTAAAGCAATATTTTAAAAACTCAATAAAAATGTATTTCACCTAGAATCCAATCACCCCAGAAGTTCACATAGTTGTTTGTCTATTTCCTTTTATTCTCAATCCATATACATACGTAATTTTACATCACATCTTTGTAATTTTGTGTTTTGATTTTGTACTCAATCCCAAATCATAAATACTTTGACAGATTCATTTTTTTTTAGGTGTCCTTATGATGCGGGGTCGGTGAGCCAAGGAGTCAAAAGAAAGATTTCTTAGACTCTTAAGATCTGCCAGTAGTGCTCTTTTATTTAGAGAATAGTATAGAATAGCATGGGGACAGGACCCATGGGCAGGCAGAGCTGGTGTGTGGGGATAAGACCCACGGGCAGTCAGAGCTCCTGCTGCTGCTGCCTCTGCTGCCCCCGCTGGCATGGGGACAGGACCCATGGGCAGGCAGGGCTGGTGTGTGGGGACAAGACCCACGGGCAGTCAGAGCTCCTGCTGCTGCCCCGAGTTGAGGGTTAGGGCTAAATTTAAGGCATAGGTATGTGAGTCATCTCTTTACTAAGACAAAGGAAAGAACATGAAAAAAAGTTAAAACAGTATCAGTGCAGGTGGGGTCTGGTCGTTGGGTGATCCCATGACTTTTAGACAAGAATCAAATCAGATTAAGTAAAGGTCAGAAGCCACCACCCTAAATCAGTTACATGAGATTGCCAGACAGCAACCAACTTAAGTTCTTGCCTTCCCCATTAAGAGTTTCTAGGGATAAGGTCATCTCTCTTCTTCTTCCTGGTACAGAGAGGGAGACACCTTTTACAGATAGAGATTTACCTTACAAATGTAAATGTGTCCCAACAAGGGCAAGTTCCATTCCCCAGAGCTTCCCTCCCTGTCCCAGTTTATCAAAAGCAATCAGCCCAAAACAATCCCGATGCCAAAGAGTCATATCTTGGGGTGGCCAATTTCAGGTCCCTACAAGGTCATCCCCCCTTCCTTCACAAATGCAAATGTCTCTCAAAAGGGCAAGTAAAATTCCAGTCCACGGAGCCTGCTTCTCATCTGTAGTTTTAAAAATAACCAGCCTAAACTCCTCATCACTTATAGTGACTATTTACTTAACTCTTATCTTGGATATTTGAGTGTTTGAGGTTCTTCATATATGTAAATAACACTTCAATTTAAATGTTAGCAAATGTTTTTGTCCTTGTTTTGGATCTTTTTCTCTTGCAGAGGAAGTAGAAATCTGACTTAAGAGTCAGTCTCTAGATGTTCAGAGTGTAGTAGGTATGCAGCTATGGCAAAGGTTTTAGACTTTTGGGCCTTGTTTTCATCAAATGCAAAATAGAAACAAAAATAGGACTTATATTGTAGAACTGCTGAAAGGATTAAACGCAAAATGCATAGCAAAGATTATGCAGAGTGTCTATTTGGGCAAATGTCTAGAAATCAAACTATTGAGGCAAAGGATATGATCACATATATTCTTTCCAAAACTGTTGCACAAATTGTTAACTTCTAGAGTATTCAGCTGTCAAAACGATGAATACCAGTCCTCAATATCTTAAACAAAAAACTACAAAGCTGAATTTATTGTAACTTAAAGAAGGGGGAACTATGCTGGTCAGACAGAGGCTTTTAGAGCAGAGAAGATTGATGGTATCATACAGGGTGTGGGGACAGAGTGGAATTCAGTGAGTGGCAGACTTTCGAAGGAATTAGTGTATTGGTATCATTTGTAGAAACCTGGTTTCTCGGGTGAGAATGTCTTTCAGGTGTCTCAGGTGATAATTGGCTTTCATAAATCTGTTGTTCAGAGTGAGTTCTTTTCTGACCAACTGACTTTCAGAAGCTCCAGTTCTTACTAATTGATTTGCAAACGCATGTTCACAGAGGTGCATTGTGTTTCATTGACCAAATTGTGTAAAATTAGTTCCGATGATTTTTAGAACTGCCATTAATTAGTAAGCAGATTTAAAACCAGTTCTGGTAGTCACTTGCTACCACAGCTACAGAAAAATCAGTTAAGAATATTTTATTCTCAAGTTATATTTAAAACAACCATATGAGAAAAAAATTTCATGGGGAAAATGATGGAGGAGGCCAAGATTGGTTCTCAGCAAGGAAGACTAGGAAATATCTAGAAGTTTGCTTTTAATGCAGTCTTTTGATTCACAAATACTGTGTCAGTATCAAACAGTAAAATAAATGCAGAAGATTAGTGCCCATTGAAAAACGGTGTGGAACTCAGATAGAAAGGTAAGTACAATTTACATAAGTCAATAAAGTTGTCAAAGAAAACTTACTTCCTATTTCATCATCAAAAAATCATAAAATTTTACATTTTGGTGAGATCATAAATGTCACCTTTTTATTCAACTTTTTAGTTCATGAGCTGCGTTTCTCTAAATTTATACTTACCTGAAGTATTTGATCTTTGGTTTTTTGCATCATTTCTCTCTCCGTCTCTTTAATATACATTGTCCTCTCCTTGCTTGTATTTCACTGTAGAGTGGCCTCCAGTCTCCTTTCAGAAGGTTGTCCCTGCCAATTCCAATTTGGCTCTCATTCTCCTGAATTCTGTTCTCCTCCATAGTCAACATTATTTTTTTTTTTTCTTTTTGAAGATTGGCCCTGAGCTAACATCTGTTGCCAATCTCTCTTTTATTTTGTTTGCTCCCAAAAGCCCCCCAGTACATAGTTGTATATTCTAGTTATAGGTCATTCTAGCTCCGCTGTGAGACGCCACCTCAGCATGGCTTGATAAGCAGTGCTGGGTTCACACCCAGGATCTGAACCGGAGAACCCTGGACCACTGAAGCAGAGTGTGCAAACTTAACCACTTGGCCACGGCCAGCCCCCCACTTCTTTTTCTTTTTTTTTTAAATGACGGTTTCTGAATTATTGATTTCTCTTGTTTCAACTTCTACCCCTTCTGTTCTTCTATCATGCAAAACTCTCTCCCCTCTCTTCCTTTGGGTAAACCTTCCAAAAATGCCTATCCTTTTCTCTTGAAAAATATGTTAGTAAGATAAGTCCAGGTTAACTCACTGCAGATGTCGCCTGTATCTTCCATTCTTCCCTCTTCTACAGCTCATTCTTGCACCATCAATAGATGACTCATTCCAGCCTGACCTCGTGAAAAGATCTTTTAGTTTAGAATCAGACAGAATAGCAAGAAATTCTGATTTCTTCCACTTACTGGCTGCCAAGGTCTTATGTGAGTAATTTAAGCTCTATGTGTCTCATTTTCTTTACGTGTAAAATGTGAATTCTACTACACAGAATGATTATGGTGATATAATGAAATTATGTTTAGGAAACGCATAGCACACTGTCTCTACCCAGGGGGAACTACATAAACGATTTATCTTCTTACTTGTGTTTATTTCTTATTATCACTTACCACATTACTTTTTCTCAGAATTGCAAACCAAAAGACCCATGAGACCTAATGTCAAAAGCCCACTGTCTTTGTCAGTCAGGATCTTAGGTAAGACAGTTTATCTAGTATAAGTCATTTGGAAATAATAATAATTCCCTCACTACCTTAATCTCATTGTGAGGATGACAAATAATAACAATAACTGTTAGCATTTTTTATTTTGGCATTTATATGCAAGGTACTGTGCTGCCAGTTAATATATGTGGGATCAACCTTTACAATTACCTACCGGAGAGTTAATACTATTTCCAATGTTTATGTGAGGGAACTTCAGCTCAGAAAGACGAAGTAGTTGGGCCAAGGTATATAACTAGGAGTGGGCAGAGCTGGAATCGAGGTCCTCTGAACCTGCACTCCTATCCTCAGAGCCCTCTGCAAGCGCTAACGGTCACTGCTGCATTCAACGGGTTTCCTTTCACTAAATATAATCCTGGCCCATTACTTGAACTGTATTCCATCACTATCCAGTCCCTTTTAAAGCCTCCTGTTAACTCTCATAAAGGCATTTTAGAGCTAGATTCTGCTTTCATTTACTTGAAGTTTCAGCTGCTTTGTTTCCTATAGCATTAATTTATACTTCTCTTTTGTAATCTCACTGTTGAGTTCTCTACTAAGTGCTATAGGCAATTAAAAAGACAAGAAAAAATATACAGAGATGTGCTACCTTCCAGGAATGTATTTGAGCTTTTCAGAGTGAAGGTTGGCCTCAGCTCCTGCTTCCCTCCACTCCACGCTGCTGTCAGAGTAGACATGGCTCTACCCTTCTTCCCCTCTAGTGCTTGAGCCTCTTTTGTGGCTCTCTCCCAGGTGCAGGTTAAAACCATTCCACAGACTTTGGACATTATGCTCTGCTTCCCTGAAGTTATGAGGTGATAAAAGCACTCTTCAATCAAGCAGAAACATATTTATACCACCCTTATGCTATTCTGCAGATCCAAGACTTATTGAAAATTATCAATTACATGCAATGAGTTAAGCTTCAGTGCATGTCCAAGCAAAGGGTTCTCTGCCTCTGCTTTCAACGAGGAGGCTGAGTGTGGTCTGTATATACAAGCTCATAATTTCAATCTGCACTTGAATTCACACCATTTACTGTTATAAAACATATTTATTGGGTCTAGATAAATTTCATGGAGGCAGAGGTAATGCCATCTCAGTATTCTTTAACTTTCTTGTCGGGCTTACAGCATGACTCGACAGCGAATGAGAAATTTAAATTGATGATTAAAACAGAAATGAACAACCATCTGTAATAATATTAAATAATTGAGTAGAGAATTTAGATCTCAGGGTCAAGGCTTATTAACCTAAATAATAATTCATGAAAACCTTTTTATGAACAGCTTCAGATTATTATTTAGCCTGAGGGCTAATAATTTCTCTTTCCAGAACTACTTTTTCTTTAAATAATTGTAAAATATTCCCTAAGAAAAATTAAAATCAATAAATTCAAAACATAATGGAGTCAACTACAAGATCACCAAAATTTCAGGACAACAGCAACAGATACTACAAATTAAATGTTTTTTTAATTTAAAAACTTGAGAGATGACACTTTAAAAATATATTAGACAAAGGTCTAATTTTGTAAAACGTAAAGAGTGTCTAAAAAAACTACAATGAGACAACCCAATGAAAGAGGAACATAAAGAATGAGTAGTTATTTCATAAAAAGGAAAATAAAAATGAACCACAAATAAAGGAAATTATTACCAACCTTACTGAATAATAAACAGGCAAATGCAATTTTTGTGGTTTCATGGGATATTTTTTCGTTAGTGTAATTTTAAATGGTTCATGGCATCCATTTTTATCAAGAGCTGGTGGGGGTTTGATTCTGGGTGGAAATGGACTGAGCCTTTTGGATGCCATCGTGGTGGTTCCGATAGAATTTCGAGAACATTTATCACTCGACCTAGTAATTCTGCTTCTAGTAGGTTATTCGTCAAAAACACTTTTGCACATCAAGAAGCCAGCAGGAAAATATTTAGTGCAAATTTAGAATGACAAATTTATGAAAAATGATCAAAATGTCAATCAATAATGGTATACTCTTACCAATCATTACTAAGCAATCATTGAAAACAATTCGATGAATATATAAAGATAGCATATAGTATCAAAGTCAAACTATTCAGTATGAAAAATGTCTCAGAATAATGGCCTCAATTATCTAAATAGAAAAAGCTTCTGTATATATGTATATACCTGAAAACATACAAATACATACAAAGTTAATGAAAGAATTCTAGAAGGAGATATGTCAAACTGAGACAAAGGTGGTAATCTCTTCGGGAGGAGAGTGGGTTGAAAGAATGGAAAAATTAAATGGGGTATTAACCGTTTGCTCCATATATTCTTGAATTGTTTCACTTTTAATGATAAAATATTATATTACTTGTATATCTTTTATAAATCAGACAAATATAGATTCTAATAGTAAAATATTTTCAGAGAAAATTTATTGGTGAGCTATCAGTTAATTAATGATTGGTTGGTATTTTTGAACATGTCCCGTTTTTAAAATAATGAAACCTTTCTTATCACGTATTTTTTTTTTTTTATCATACTGGTAGCCCTTAGCTTTGGCTGGAATCAAGTATTTTGAGTAAATAAGACATCAATGGGGAAAAAATCAGGACCACTTCAAAAACACTACACTGGGGATGGGAGAGGTAGTGAGAATCTCAATCAGCATGTTTGTTGGAAGGCCAATTTCTGATCTTTTGCATTTGCAAAATAATTTTTTGTTTGACAAAAAAAGCGAAAAAAATTAAAATGTGATTTTCTCTACCATGAGAAAAATTCTTGTTGTGTAGTTTTATAAAATATTACAAGAGGCTTAACCTGTTCCCGCATGTGGTTACAGCCCTGGTATTAAATAAGATGGAAGAAAAATGAAACCCGGTGTGAATGCAAACGTCTCGTTAGAGCTGTGCAGCGTACACCATTAATTGTATTTCCTCCCCACCATCCATCTTGAATGTCTCAGTAACACAATTTCTGAGTCTCCATTGAAAAACATAATAAACCTCTATTCTTCTGTGAAAATATCTCTCACAAAGGCAGAAATGGAGGTTTCCTGGTTCTTGGACATTCAATAAATGCCGTAGATTCACTGCAACTAATGAGCTGCGTGAAACTTTCAGACATGTCTATTGCTGCTACAATTATTAATATCCAACCTGCCTTTACATATTCCTTCTTAAAGGATACAAAAGTAATTCTTTTTGTTTTCCTGGGGGTAATGCACTAAAATATTTTTTTCTACACAATTTTAATTGAACTACATATACATGTTCTGTGAGGGTTCATTATCCTTCTGTCTCATTCAAAAACTGCCTTTATTAGTGTCAAAGGGAGCCCTTGAAACTTTGTCTTTCTTCTCCCTCTGACAATGCAACCTTGTTGCCTGCTACTCTACAGCCATTTCCAGACTCACTATTTTAGAAGTTCTTCAAAATTTAAACTTTTTTCCCCTACCTCTTTTCAGGGAATCAACATAGTATAGTGGTTATCCCTGCTTGCAAAACTGAATCAGTAATAGTACCAGCCTCATTGTGTTGATTTGAGAATGGCAAAACATGATGTACGTTAGTGGAAGGCCCAGTATCCAGACTATATGTAGCCCTTAATAAAAATGAGCTGCTAGTGTTATTTTTTTCTCCCATGAGTTCCTACTTCCCTTTTATTCTAAAATATCACTACAAACTGCTAAACTTTGCTCCTTTTCCATTTTTTTGTGTTGCTTTAATTGCATACCAACCACCTGTATGAAGAAAAGTGAAAAAAAAAATGAATAGAACATATCATGAGCAACTGTTTCCAAAAATTCAGCTGTCGGGTATTGTACAAATACCACTTGGAAGGGTGGTTTGATTTCCCTCATTTTCAACTCCTTTTTTTCTTTCCCTCTTCTTCCATATCTATAAGTGGCTGCTAGCACAAACCAGTGAAGTTATGCAGACTCCATGTGTAGTAATGTCACACTCTCCCAAACACACGCACACACACACCCCTTTGTTTCAGATCATTGAGTTTAATCATAATTTTCTAACCAAAAGGAGGAATCAGATATTTGCCCCAAATTCCCATCGCTGAGGGGTAGGTTCCACCAAGACAGCTTTCTTCTCATTCTGCTGCTTCTTGCAGCAGACTCTTATTCTAAAAATGCAAGGCAAATATGCAAAAATCATATTATTCTGTTTGGTTCAGAGCATTTTTCTTTTTATTTAGATTCTTGCATATTTATGGATAATACGGACCATTTGTGTGTGTGTGTGTGTGCTGCATAATGATATAAAATGTATTTCTTACTGTGGGTCATAATCAAAAGCTTTAAATGCCATTGCCCCCCAAAATAATTCTAAAGAGGTAGAATTCTAACGAAACTTTTCCCATGTCTAGAAGCCAGTCTTTTGCTTTAAATACCATCTTGACTTCTGTGGTGCTTTACACCAATAACTGTGAAAGCAGCTAGAATAAAAGGACAAGGATGAATCAAAACTCAGAAAAGGAAAACTAATGAAATAATTGCAAAAACTTGAGTTGGTTATCTTTTTTTAATAATACAAATGCATCTTAAAATTCAGTTAATAAATGGTGAAAGCAGACTAGTAGGGTTCAGATCTCAGCTCTACAATGTGCTAGTTGAGGAACCCTGGACAAAGTTATTTAACCATGCTGGACTGTACATCCTCATCTATGCAATGAGACTAAACTTACCCTCAGTCCCTCAGGTAGTTACTAGGATTCAGTTGTGTAATTCATACAGTGGACTTAGTGCCTCATATGTAATAAGTTTTCAGCAACTGGTGATATTTGTTCTACAGTTCTGCAGAAGGGATTACAAAGTGGTAATTTACATACTGACCTAAAATTTTGTTTTGTTTTCTCTGATTTTGTAAGCTTTTATATTTTATACTCTTTTAAAATTATTTGCAAAATCAGGAGTCTCTCAAGAAAAAAATAAATTCTGCTTTTTGATCTTTGAAGAGATACTATTTATTTGTATGTTCCTATGGTCCTATGTCCGATAGTTTGCTTTGCTTAATTTTTTTATTGTAGCGTCTTAATAGTTGAACTAAATAGGAGTGATTTTAAAAATGATTTCAGACCTATATGTTTAAGTACTTTTTCAAATTCTGACTTCTGGGTAGAGAGGCCCACAAAATATAAAAAATTTATCAGACATTTGAGTTTTGGAGTGAGTTGAAAGAGAAAAATAAATAGAAGACATATGACCAGATAGAAAGAAAAATGTATTTTTAAAATAAAATATTTTTCTGATTGTAAAATTAACATATGCTCATTAAAAAATGCAGTTAAATTTAAAAAATTAATGAATTAAAAAAATGCAGTTAATACCAAAAAATAAGAAGAACGATGTTAGTATTTTGGTGTATTGGTTTTAAGTTATTTTCTGTGCATATATATAGCTAATAGATTTTTTTTAATGGGATCATACCATGCATAGAGTTTTTTAAATTTATTTTGACTTTTTACTATATCTTGTATGCTTTCTACGTCAAGACATGTAAGTCAGCAGTGTTGTTTTAAGAAGTGTATAATATTCTATCTTTGGGCCATAATTTTTTAACCAATTACTTATTCAAGGGCATTTACCTTATATCCAATATTTACAGATTGCAAACAGTGCCTCTATCCTTGTACAAAACTCTGTGTGTCTTTTTCTAAATATTTCTTTTCCAGTTCCCAAAGGTAGCCACCTATTATTGAATGGCAAATATGGGACAATGTTAAGAGCATTTTACACATGTAAAATGTATAATGTACATATTATATATGTTTTATATATATATATGCTATTTCATGTAATTATTGCAATAACCCTGTGAGACAGGTACCAACATTAACCCCATTTGATCAAATAGAGCAACTGAGGATTAATAAAGTCGAATAACTTGCCAAAAGTCCACACAAAGCTAAAATTATAACCATTATAAGTTGATTCCAAAACCCGTGTATGTAACAGTTACCCTATAATACCTCTCTCCTATAGTGTGTACATATTAATTGTTTATTAATACTTATTAATTTCCTCACAGAAAATTTAAATTAAATTTTGATGAATAATCTAAATTCTATTTTATAGCACAACTGCTACTCATATGTCCCTAATTCCCAGTGCATTGTCTAATATGGAAACTTGTCAAATAGCTGCATGACACATTCAAATTTCATGGCATTTTCAAAAAGGGGCAAATCATACAATTGCTGAGGCATTTATAAAGCCAGTTGCAAAGTTAAGAACTAATATGTTTCTTGGAAAGAAAGTTGAACAAGTTATTGGCAAAATTACTTTATCAAATGACTTTATAAAATGTCACATAATATGAATGGTAGACAATGTGGAAGAGAAATTATCGTATGCGTATTTTGGCTGATATTTTTCTCTACAGTCACATGAAAACTCAGATGTGTATAGTATAATCAAGTGTTAGGATATGTATGGTATGTATGTACACAGAGAACATTTTGTTCACTGAATATTTGTGCTAGTCGAGAAGAGATATTTCTTTAGTTACTGCTTATTATTCTTTTGAAAAACATTGTAGTCTCAGACAATGTTCTACTGAGATTAGACTTGAATAAGCACCAGTTACTGTGCCTCAGGGAAGGGTGTTAATGAGCAAGTGCCAGAGGTTCATCTTAATGCCAGTACTTAAACTTTAGGCCTGAGACCAGTTGGTCAATCTAATTAATCCTGACCAAGATTCAACATTAAAAGAAGTAATGAGATTGGAAATATAAGATTATGGACACTGAGCATACTGAGTAAAGACATGCACAGCAAATGTAAAACTCTATTTTTCTCTTCTATAGTATACTGGCTGTTGAAAGGAAAGGTACTTTTGAAATGAGGGGGAGGCAACAAACATTTCTTCCGAAGACCAATACTGCCATGTCTGTGACTTTAGGTGACTTCTTCAAGCAGCATATCTCAGTGATACACTCAATATCTAGCATAGCCAAAGCCAATTACTTAATGCTAGGAAAATGACTTTTCTGAGATGAAGATAATAGGATCCCTTAACATGTCCAAAAGAAAATCATGCAAAAGACCTGATCACTTATAAATCGACTTTTTCCAACACCTGATGATTTTTTTTTATCTCCTAGTTGCCAGAGAAATATATTGATGGGATGTCACTTGGCATTCTTAAACATCACCTCCATTTGCCGCATTAGATCACGAAGAAATCATTTCAGGGTGAAATATCTCCAAAGAGTAAATTAGAAAGCCATTTACCCTTGACTTCCTAATAGTTGAGTGAGTTGAATCATTTAACCTTTCAGCTTGGAGCATAATATGTTGACTTAATATCTGATGAAACACGGGAAGTTGGATACAGTGAGAAATATCTCAGTATTCAAAACTACCTCACAGAGCCTCTGGATGCTTGCCACAAATGTTAATAGATATAATTGAAAGTTTAGATTTAATTTTACCAAGAAACAAAATCCATTAGAACCTATTTATCCTTGAGTCAGATGTAAACAGCATCATCCTTCTTGCAGTTATGAGATAATTTTATGTTTTATTATGCTTTATATTTTAATTGTGATAAACATTTTAACGTATCTAAAATTGGCAATCCTTTTGCATAGTAAGTATCCACTAAGTGGTCTGCAGAAGCTCAAAGATTGATGTCATGCTTAGAAACATCTTCACAGCCCTTGTATGTTATTCCAATGCTTTTTACATGCAGAAGAGAGTAAACTTTGTTTGAAAAAAATGTAAAGGATCACTTAAGTGTGGCAAAGTTGTAAGTGTAGGAGGTTGCAGACATTGTGGGATTTTAAAGAAATAGGAGAAAAGAAATATAAGTATGATGGTACTCTCCAACCAAATCTATTCTCACATTTCAGAAATAATCAATGTAATATGACTTTTTCTTTTTAAGATTTTATTTTTCCTTTTTCTCCCAAAGTCCCTCCGATACATAGTTGTGTATTTTTAGTTGTGGGTCCTTCCAGTTGTGGCATGTGGGACACCGCCTCAAAGTGGCCTGATGAGCGGTGCCATGTCAGCGCCCAGGATCCAAACCAATGAAACCCTGGGCCGGCGCAGCTACGCGGGCGAACTCAACCACTCGGCCACAGGGCCGGCCCCTGTAATATGACTTTTAATGTGACTTATGAATAGAAACTTTTAATCTGACATGAATCAAACTTGATCTTTACAGCATACAGACTACATACTGAAAAATATAATAAGGTATGGGCTCATGGAAACTTAAGATAGAATTTATAAATCTTTGACATTTATATTTGCTTCTTTTCCATATGCATCAAACCAAAATTTAGATTCATGGTCATCCTAGATCAAACAGCAAATATTTATCAAGAACTTATTAATTCAAGGCATATTGTGAGGTGCTGGAGAGATGGAAACAATGAGACATGGCTTCTTTTCTCAAAGACTTGGTAGTTTTATTCTCCTCTCTCTCATGTCCTAAATTCTTCCTCTTACATATGTTTTCATTTGGGAGGGTACAACAATGTTAAAGTATTCCATGATAGTTGTCAAACAGACCGCCTGTCAAGGGACATGTTTTTTAGCAAATTGTATTCTTTAACAAAAATCAATCCTAGATTCCTTTTCACTCTGCAACATCCAATCAATATCCGTTCCATGTAAAATGTTAAAAGATTCTAATATCATCCTCTAATAAACAGACCCAGGGCTCTTTGGAGAAATGGCTGATTCCAGGCATGGAGCAAGAAATACACAGGATGACCCTGAAGGATCTAATTTGCCAGAAAGTAAGGAAGAGTCCAAAAAAGACAAAAGAATAAAGACCTATCAGAGGAACAAAAGGACCAGCTGAAAGAGCTCCCAATGGCTCATTTTGAGTAATGTATAAGAGAAAATTTTATCAACAAATAAATACTGTAGTATTACAGTATATACCAGTGTATAAAATGCATATCCATGAGTGCATAATTATATGAATAAATGATTAAATAATTGAGAGAGACAAGACAGATCTCCCATACAGAAGAATTCCAAATTATTTTTATAGATAATTCATCCTCAAGAAGAGAGAGCATAACTCCTAGCCTCTTACACGTGAGCTGCATGTAATGACTTTCTCCCAAATAGTAAGGTATGGAGATGGGGAAAAAGAGAAACTTTACCATGTTGAAACCTGTTAAGCACTCCCTTAGCCAGGTAATAAAGGTTAACATCAACAGTGATATGTCATGTTGATAGCATGTATCCTTGGTACGATGTGATAAGAATGACATTTCACTTCTTTGGTTTTCCTCCCCAAATCCCATAACCTCAGTCTCACCAGGAGAATAATATCAAACAATCCAAACTGAGGGATGTTCTACAAAATATCAAGCCAGTAGTCCTCAGTATTTTTAAGGTTATTAAAAATAAGGAAAGTTTGAGAAAACTATCACAGCAAAGAATTGCCTAAGGGGTCATGATAACTAAATGTCCTGTGGTATCTGGGATGGGATCTTCGAACAGAAAAAGGGCATTAGGTGAAAACTAAGGAAATCTGAAAAAAGTATAGAGCTTAGTAAATAATAATGTATCAGTATTGGTTCAATGGTTGTGGCAAATGAACCGCAGTAATATAAAACGTTAACAATAAGGGAAACTGGATTTGGAGCATATAAAAATTCTCTATAGTGTATTTTCAATATTTCTGTAAATGTAAAACTATCCTGACATTAAAGGTTTATTTAAAAGGTTATATATAAAGAGCTACCTGAAGCTATGATTTAAGGAACTCTATAGGGTATCCCAGGGATGAGTGGAAGAAGGAAAATGTGTCTCCGTGGTGCTCATAACTGCTCATCTGTGCAACTGTTGGTTTGTCCTCCCAGTTTATTCTGTTGATGGATAGTCTACATACTTGTCTGCATTCTTATTATCTCTTTTAGTGATAAGCTAGCAAAAGGAACAGACCTTATCAGTTTTGGTTTAGTCCTGCCCTAGCTTGATTAAAAAATAGGGCAGTAATAGTTTTCCAGTACAGAACTGGATATTACTATATATTTGGGAAAACAAGTTTGAAGCGAAGAAAAGAAAGAACTATTTAAGGTCTTTAGATGAAAGAGGCAGGATAATCTTAGCAGAGGTGGAGTTTTGCTTGATTTTTATTCCTTACTCTTTCTTTTGTGCATTTCTATTTTTCACCTTTGTTGCATTATAAAAATAGACCTGAATGCTGACAATGAAAAATGACAGCTTGCAAAGAAAGATACGTAAAGGAATATTCTTGGGTATTAGAGCCCAAACACCTATCTGTTCTTTTTTTTTTTTTAACACTTTAATTTTACAAGAAAAGTGAAATATGAAATGGCACTTCCTAATGCAAAAAAAAAAAAAAAGAGCAAAAACTATTAGCACAGATGGTTAGCAACAAGGTTGAGGACACATTAACAGGCTGAAATTATATTGGTGTACAGTCTGTCGGCAGTACAGAAGCTGTGGCGGCAGCAGTCAGGACTGGGGTGGCTTCATTAATAAGGCATCCTTTCACTTCTTCTCCATCCACCTCTTATATCACTTGTCACTGTAACATACAGACATTTTTAAGTGTCTACAAATGAATTCTACTAAGCAAGAAAACCTACCCTTTCTGCAGAGTGTACTATCTCTTTTAAAGTAGAAGTTTCTCTTTTAAGAATAAACCTGGTTTGAATGATTCAGGTAAAATTTCGGAAAAAAAGTGTCACAAGAATTAGACACCATTAAAATAGAGGTCATCCTTTCAGAAAAATGCAGCAACCAGTTATTGATTGCCTTCAGTGCGGAAAACACAAATCTCAATTTAATCTCCACGTTTTTAAAAAATTGTCCAAAGGCTGGAAATTAACATTATACATGCTAGACACAAAACTTTGCCTATGAGCTACTTTCACCACGGAGAATATTCATATTCTTTCATTTTAGTGTCCACATATCTAAGGTATGCCATGCATACCTTATGCCATGTATACTTAAAATCTTGGCAGAAATGTGTTTGCATTCGAATGATAAAAGATACATTTTATGTCCTATATTGACCTCAGAATTAGGTAATAATTAAAACAAGACTTCAATTTCTGGCTAATAAAGAAGAGTTTCTATAGAAAATCCTTCTTTTCTTTGCTAAATCTAGAAGAATACAGCTTTATTTTCATTTCTTTGATTACTATTAAAGAGATTTTTTCAAATTATCCTGAAAGTATTATGTTTGTGACATGTTATCTATAACACAATATGGAAGCTATACTTTAATAATCAATTTCTTCTGAAATGTATTTTTTCTTATTGACTTTCATACTTTAACAATATTGACCCTGATGATAAAATCCAGACAAAATATATAGGCTAATGGATCATTTTTGCAAATATTGGAAACTACTAGCTCTAAGAGATTTTTATCAGCCATTCTATGAAAAAAAGAAAAAGTGTTCCATGATCAAATAAGGAATGTTTCAGAAATGTTGCCTACCATAGTCTTCTCCAAGTTTCTTTCTATTAGCATATGAAAGCTTCTAGCAAGTCCTATAGAAAGGATGTCTGCCAAAACTATTTTGAAAGCAGTAAGAGTAATACTGCAGAAGCAAACAGCATCCAAATTACGAAGAATCTTTTTATGCCTTACTGAAAAGTTTGGAACTTTTCCAATTTTCTTTTTAGAATGACCACTTTGGCAGCAATGTGAAGGATGGACTAGAGGCCTATTTAGGGAAATTTTTCAGTAATCAAAACAAAAAAAAATGAGCAAAATTAGTCACAATCATACTGGAAAGAAGTAGAAAGATTAAAAATATATTAAAGAAGAACTGACTGAATGTTAAGGATTAGAAGTCAAGAGTGGATCAAGTTTATGGATTTGATACTTAGTGGATCTTGGAGTCACTTATTAAAATCAAGTACATAAAAGGGAGCATCAGAAACAGATGGGATAAAGTAGAGATTCTGTTTTCTTGTATGTTCAGTGTGAATTACCTACAGAAAATCAAGGAAGAGATTCTCAGTGTATAGTTGTATATCAAATCATGGAATTCAAGAAAAAAGACCTGAGGAACAGACATATACTAGCAACTAGGTGGTAAGGTCATGGGAATGGATGAAGGCACTCAGAGACAAAGTCACAATGTGAAATATAGAGGGCACAACAGGAACAAATAAGTGTTAGGTAATTAAATAGACTCTACAGGTGGAAAGACATAAGCGAGCAGGGTCTTAAAACCCAAGTGTAGGGAGAGTATCAAGAAAGAGGGAGTAATTATCAACAGATAACACAGAAAATGTCAATTAGGATATATATGAAACAAATGTGTATTGGATTCAGTAATGAAACAAATGTTTCTTGATCATTGCCAGCACAATTGCAGTGAAACAGCAAGGCAGAAACCAGATAAAAGATTGGGTGGGTGGTGTGGAAGTGGAGATAGCAAACATAAGCAATTATTATTTTGATAGGAAGAAGAGTGGCAAGATAGTGAATAACGGAGCAGTAGGTAGAGAATATTATTTTGTTCTTTCTTTATTTTATATTTAAAGTGGGAGAGGTCCAGTAAAGAGGGAAAAACACTGAAAATATAGGCAAAGGGATGGTGGGTTAATTCAGATTCTTGAAGAAGCAGGAAGGGATGGGATCCAGAGGGCTTAATCTTTCACAATGACTAAAGAAACAACGGTAAGGATAAACATACATACAGATAACTTGATAAGTTTAACTGCATAATATTGAGGGATTGCCCCTCTGTTGGATTTTATATTCTCTTTGAAGTAGAAGGCAATTTCTTCTGCTGAGAATGAAAAGAAGTTTAAATCATAGGGGCTTTAGGAAAATTCTGAGAGTTATGAAAGAGCCATTCTGAGAAATTAATAAGTGGCTAAGAACTTTCTTGTCAGGCTATTGAGGACCCAATTGAATTAGGAACAATGGATTTCTATTGACACCACACCATTTGGTTGCATGATTTCCTCTATAAAAGACCAGCAGTCTCAATGCAGGAAATGAGAAAATAGTTGGATTGACTCAAGGTCAAGGTGTAAAGCTGTTGAGAGTTTTGGTGAGATAAGGTCTAAGTAGGAGAATAGAAGAGGATGACAAAGGAATTAGATTTTCAGCTCAAGCAAATTCAGTGGCATGACAGTGGAAGCAAAGAAGTGAGAAATGTGTCAGTATAAAAAGTTATAGCATATTTGAGTGTAAGATTTCAGAAATAGAGCCACAGGTTATGGTGATTGGCCATGAGGATGATAGTTGAAGCAGCATGCAGATGAAGGTCACTGAAGATGACATGGTTATGCAACCAAGTGGCCATAATGTTGGGTGTGTTATCTACCTGAACACTGTGGTTGCCCTCAATTAGGGCAGGATTAGTTTAAAGAGAAAAGCTGAGAGTCAGATGGCAAAGAATTCAGGGGTTATTGGAAAGAAATAGGAAGCAGGAAAGTAGGTTGTAAAGAAGGAAAAGGTAGAAAGTATTCTATCCGGATAGCTAGAGCATCAAAGGTGTAAAAAGATTTCACCCAAAGGTAGAGTAAAGGGGGTATTGAAGAGAAAAGACTGCAAGGCTAGTGGAGTGTAGGAGAATGAGGAGCCTCAAGTGAGAGCCAGGAAATTAAGGCAAAAAAACAGAGGGTTCCAGAGGATAGAGAGGAGAAGCAGGGATTTGGGTCAAAAGAGAGGAAGGCAGAGTAGCAGAGTAGTGTTGAGGTGAAGGGAAAGGAGAGGGTGGATTTTCATGGGGGCTGTATTTTATGTACTGGTCCAAAATGTCAGAGACAGGAAGTTTGATGAATTAGCTTACTGTGAGTTTTCAAAGAGAACTCTAGACTTATGTTATGAGCTTAGGACCCAGGAGATCTGGGAAGTTTGACAGTAGTAGACCAGTCCTTGCTGGGATCTGACCCACTGACATACTACTACTTCTCCAGACTCTGGTTGTCTTCTCTGAGATTTTGCTGGCTATGACTTGGATATGTTTTTTTAATTAAAATTCATAACCTTCTTCTTTCCATCTGCTAGATACACCTCTTCCAATTCTGATCTTATCATTCCAACACTTTACATTCCAGCTGTTCTGTAGGGATTAATTAGTCCAAATACATTTAAGCAATATATGTATATATATATCTGTAGAAGGACATTTTAATGGCAGTGTCAAGGGTAAGGTTAAAAGCTTATACACAAGGGTATTCTGCTCGTAAACTTGCCTAAGAAGCTATAAAATCCTTTTAAAAACCAGTAATTTCAGAGATGGAACCTAGTGTAAGAAGATGGTAAAGAAAATCAATCCCATTCGAATTTTCTAAACCTAAGGCTAATTTCTGTTTCCTAAATTCATCTGTACAGCTTCTTCTTATATTAACAAGGGATACCAAAGCCAAGATTAATCTATTCTCGTAACAGTACTCAAACTATCTTCCTTCTGGCCATTAATAGGAAAAAAATGAAACATGACCAGGTGATAAATAAGGACAATGACCAGAAAAGAGCTGGGCTATGTCAGTGTCCAATCTAAAGTTGTAGACTGAGAGAAAAAGCTGGCTGCACTCTGCCTAAAGTGAACAAAAGACCAAATCTCAGAAGATCTACAAAGGAAGAAAATGATCAGAATCAAGACAGACTTGATTGGGAGCTGTTTAAAGTTCATCATTAATGAATGTAACACAACTGAAGGAATCTGAGCCCAGATCAGAGGCTCCTTGCCTTTCTACTGTCTTTTGTCTTTGTCCCACCCCCACCTTGAGTAGTTCATTCTCTCTGTATCCGGGTCTATCATAGGATAAATACTGCAGGTTGTTCAGAAAATTTTACAGAAAGGAGTAGCTACCAGAAGAATAACGATACTTTATTTTGTTTATGCATCCTCAAAAACCTCATTAAAATTTACACACCATGTGTAGGGAGTAGTATTTACATATTAGCACTCTTTATCACTGTATATTGAGCTAATGTGAGTTTCTCATTATTGTTATTATTTTCTGATTATTACTATTTTTACCCAAGAAAGAGCATAGCTATAGGGCAGAATATATAAGATTATCAAGTTGTTAACACAATAATAAACTTAAAACCATAGCAACATATGATTAAAAAAATATTTTGCATAGTTTATATCAAGTGACCTTCATAAAGCCTTGTGATTTTGACAAAGCAATTATTTTGCCTGTAGTTCAGAGAGAGGGAAACTGAATTTTGGTAAAGCTTGGAGTCTTTCCCTAAATGGCATAAGTAGTCAAATGTCACAGCTAGAAATGACACCAAGACCATTTTAACTCCAAACGATGTGTTCTTTTGTTACATTGCCTCCTGACCTAATTCTGCGTTTTCTGTAGTTGCATAACCTTGGGCAAGTTACTTAACCTCTCTGAACCTGAGTTCCTACCTGGAAAATGCGAGTACTAAACGTCATTTACCCGCGAGTTGGTTATGAGGATGAAATGACATACTGAATGTGACTGCTCAGTTCAGTGCCAAGGAGCACAGAAGCCCTCACAAATGCTACCTATGTTATTATTTCACCTAAAATAGAAGAAAAAATTAGAGAAGTTGAGGATCCCTCACATGTATTAATTCAATAAACATTCATTGAGTGTATATTGTACACCACACACTGTGCTAGGAACTGGAAAAGCAACATAAAGATACAGCTCTTTGAGGTTAGCCTGGTGGCGTTGTGGCTCAGTTTGCACGCTCCACTTTGGTGGTCCATGGTTCACAGGCTTGGATCCCGGGTGTGGGCCTAGCACCACTCATCAAGCCACAGTGTGGTGGCATCCCACATAAAACAGAGGAAGATTGGCACAGATGTCAGCTTAGGGCTAATCTTCCTCCAGAAAAAGAGGAAGATTGGCTGCAGATGTTAGCTCAGGGCCAATCTTCCTCACACACACACAAGAAAAAGATATAGCTCTTTGCCTTGAGTGATTTCTTGACCAAGAAAGGAAAGTACACGTGCCAACACTTGCCAATTTAGGATTAGCAAATACTAATTAATAGTAGAATTATTAGTAAAACTAATACTTGCCAAATTTATTTCTATCATTCAGATGGAAACAGTGGTGAGGGGATGGTGTAGGCATCAAGCACGTTCTGTAGTGTTTGGAGTTCCCAGAACACCTTGCAAGAAAGTTTCACTATGTAGTCAGGAGTGGTCAGGAAAGATCTGGAGGTTTAGGAAATGTTTTCTAGAATGTGGCATTCCAGGCAGAGAGAGAAAAATAAATAGAGGCAATGAAACAGGAACCACTTCAGTGTGCTTTGAAAATTCTAGGTATTTTGGGATGGCTAAAGAGTAAGGGTGATAAGGGTCCTGATAAAATAGAAACTAACAGTTAGACAAGAAAATGATATCTTAAAAGCAGGTGAGTCATATGGTTCCTCCCTCGTCCCTTCCTTTCTCCCTCCCTTCCTTCCTTCCTTCCATTCCCTTCTCCTTCCTTCTTTTTGTTTATTCCTTTCTTGCTTTCTTTTTAGTGTAACATTTCACCACGCCTCAACTCCCAACCTTCAGGATACCATACCCTTGGTATAGGTCAATGCTGAACACAGGCCCATTAATATTTGTTCAACAAGATTATTTTAAAATATAAAGATATGAACTTGGGGGGTAGACTGAAATTTTAGACAGGATGGCCAAGTCATGTGTCTTTTTGAACAAAGAAGGTAAGTGGGAACCATACTGCTCTGTTAAAAGCTAGGAAGGGACCACATGACAGAGGATAGTGAAAGGACATTATTTAAATAATTTAAGCAGATTCCCCCCTCCCGACTGCACCTCATCCCTGTCTGCTTTGCCTTTTGCCACTTGGAGATAGCTAATTCTGCTTGTGCACCTGTCTCAGAAAGCCCAACTGAGCGAGTGAAGAGGTGAGCTTTCCAGATAAACAGTGAACAGTACATCTTAATCAGTGTGCTCTTCCCCCCCAAGTGGGTCTCCTGTTTACTGCTCTCTCCTTCAGGACTCTCCCCTAGAGATGTTTTCATAGCATGAGGCTTGCACACAGGCACATACGCACGTGCACACACACACACACACGCGCGCACTGATTAATGGGAACCTGTTTATTACATCATCTGTGACTCTTACTTTTGTGGGAAGTTAGTTTCTAAACCCTCTTTTTCCTTAGTGAATCTTTTTCCAGTTAGTTGAACGAATGATGATACTTGTTTGCAGCTTTGAGTGTTGCCTATAAAGAACACCAGTTATTCATTTAGGAAAATTGCTTGGTCAATGCTATGCAGGGCTATTATATCCTTTTTTCTGCTGAGAGGAGAAAAGAATGATATGCCAGATTGAAACAACTGGAAAAACAGATTGCTGAATTAGAAGTGAAGATATAATTAGATGCACCCTCCAATAATTGGTTAGAATTGGAAGCATTTAAGCCTGTACATAATCAAATATTGCCTGGAAATGTTACAGCATCCTTATTTTATGCTAAATAGATTTTTATGGAAGGGCAATAAAGGAGGAAATCTGCTTGCTAATTTGATTAAAAACACGATGGATCTCTGTTATTTCAGCTATTAAGACTCCAAATAGGAGGAGGCTGATTAGAAAAGAAAAGAAGAAATTAATTTCATATTTGAGATCTATTATCAAACAGCATATTTTTAAAGCAGAATTGTTCATAACAATTGGAGATGCGTTTTCATAATTACTCTCAGAAAAGAATAGATATATTCCTAGCTTCTTTTTAAAATGAGAAAAAAACTTAAAGAAATAATAGTCCTATATCATCAGTATTTATGGGAGAGAGAAGGTCGTTTATTAACCACATGAGCCCATTTCACAGAAAGTACAACAGAGATTGAAAGAACTCCACTTGCTGAAGGCTATCCCACAACACAGATCTGTGGAGTCCCATAACTTAAGGACTGCATCCATTCTCCACTTACACTATTTACAATTTTTCATTATGTTATAGCTATTAGTGGACACATCCTTTCTGCCTTTTTATTTTATTCATCCATTAAGCAGATATTCACTGCGCACCTCCTGTGTGGCACACACTGTTTCAGGCACCTGGGACACACTAGAGAATGTAGAACACAAAATTTCCTATCATCAGGGATCTTGCAATCTATGTGAAAATGGCCAATGTGAAAAATAAATAAGTACAATATAGAGTATGTTGGGTAGTAATAAATGCTAGGGAAGATAAATAAGTAGGAAAATATGAAGTGTGGGGATAGGTTTTAATTTTAATTAAAAAAAAGGTATCCAAGTCATAGCCAGCAAAATCTCAGAATCAAAGAAGGTCACACTGAGGAGAGTGTTGGGTGAATATTTGAATGAAGTGAAGGAGTTGCCCTTGTGGATATCTGAAGAAAGGCGTTAGGTAGATGTGCAAAGGTCCTGAGGCAGACATGTGCTTGGCTTGTGGGGACAACAGTGAGAAAATCTGTGTTGAAAGAGCACATCAGAGAGGTGGCAAGGATGGAATTGAGGTGGGGTGTTGCCTATTCTGTTAAGCCTTATAGGTCACAAGGTCACAGTAAAGATTTGACTTCTGATCCAAGTGAGATGGAAAACCAGCTGCTTTTGAACGGAAGAGAAATGACCTGCTTTGTTTCATTAGCTGTGAGCTTCTAAATGGCAGGGGATGCTGTGGACCCTGCAGCTTTGCACTTTCACTAAGTCACCTAGCATGGGGCTTCTTACATAGGGTTCAGAAATATGTTTTAAATAAATCATAGATCCAAAGACAATTCCAATTTCCTTTTTCACTTGTATGTATCCTATCACTCTACCAGTTTATAGACAGATCAAGAATCTTTTACTCTACTTTATCATTTCATATGCAGTCAAAATGGGAAAGTATTTATTAATGATTGTGGTTACCTTTTACATACCAAATCTGAAATGTGACTGCTATTTAAACACAAAAATGACACATTTGGAAACTGCAACGGAAAACATGAAGGATCATATTTTCCTAAGAATAGGTCAATCTGATGAAAGTAATAAAAAAAATTCTGGGGCCAGCCTGGTGGCTTAGCAGTTAAGTTCGTGTACTCCACTTCAGTGGCTCAGGGTTCGCAGGTTTGGATCCTGGGCACATACCTTCACACCACTCATCAAGCCATGCTGTCGTGGCATCCCACATACAAAGTAGAGGAAGCTTGACATTGATGTTAGCTCAAGGCTAATCTTCTTCACCAAAAGAAAAAAACATTCTCTTGATGCATCATGCATATGGTAAATAATCTTTGCTTTTCCTCTTTTGGAACTACATTTCAAGAAGTTAATTCTGGAGTGCCACTTTGTTGCAGAAAGAAGCCAGTGGGATATCTCTAAATTTCTATTTTATGTATTTTCTCATTCTTTTCTGTGTTACCATAAAATAGCTTTAGTACTTGGTGAAAGCTTTGTTTTATTATAAAATGGTAAAATGAATTTTAAATTTATTTCAAAGGATGCATCGAGAAGCCAGCTAAATATGCTCATGGGTCTGCTCCAGCCATGGTTTTACTGCTGTTAATTGACAAGCCCTATTGTACAACACTAAATTTGGAACTGAAAATTCTCTATCCTGGATAGCTGTAATTTAATCAAGCTTGCGTTAGCTCTCTTATTATTTCATAATGAAATGTAAAATATCTTACAAGCAAATGCCTCTCTTCTAGAAATTAAATTGAGAGCAAAGAATTCACAGGCCAAAGAGTAACAATCAGCACAAACACAATTACCTTCTAACATATGAGATAAAGCCACTCTACCTTTTTTTCCTTATCTGATATCAGAGTAGCACAATCTTTTTTCCCTACTTGTACAAGTACCTACTATCTTCATTTTTTGTTGTTGTTGTTGCTGAGGAAGATTTGCCCTGAGCTAACATCTGTGCTGATCTTCCTCTGTTTCATATGTGGGTCGCCACCACCGTATGGCTGCCAACAGGGGGTGTAGGTCCAAGCCTGGGAACCGAACCCAAGCTGCAGAAGCAGAGCATGCCAAACTTAACCACTAGGCCATGAGGCTGGCCCTGTCTACTTTCCTCATTTTTATACTAAAGCAAAAGAAAAGGATAAGCAACTGTGGGATATAGAAATACTAAAGAGATTGATGTGTTTTCTGAGAAAAACTAAGTTTCAGGAACTGTACAATTGTAGATCTTAAACCTACAGCAGAAGTAAGCCTTCTTTATGTATCTAAAAGCAGTGTAAACACTTGCCACTAGTAGCACCCAGAGTGAAGATTTCTTCTCTCTCAGTCCTTCCTGTGCTGACTGCAATGATGAATACCCCAGAGGGTTGGTCCAACACTCATCTCATACAAAGTGCTGAAGCATCACTTGATGATGACTGGCCAGGACGGATTTGGGCTTGCATAACTAATCTGCAGGAATTCTTTGAAGATATCACAGCCCTACTAGATAAAAGCTACTCACGGACTGAGATATAGTTAATATTTTAGAAAAAAAAGAAGCACATTTGATATGGTTTCACATCACAGATAAAGGTAAGAAGAACCACTGAACATGGGATAAAGAGCACCGAAGGGAAAATTAGTTTTAGAGACATCTACAAAGAGAAGCCTTCAAAAGAAACATTTATACTGGAAATAAAAGTGTTGAAACTGGGCAGTACATGTGCAATTAATTAAAGGTCAGTACTTCGTTAAAAAACATTTTTAACCCACCACTTACTTCACAAAGCTGATGATAACTAGAATTCTTTGTAACTGCTTATCTTAGTAGGCGAACCAATCACTAAGCTAGAAATATGAAGATCTAGGTTCTACTGACAGTAAATGACTAAATGACAAAATGACCTTGGGCAATTATCTTAACCACTCTAGGTCGTAGATGCTTACCTAGGAAATGGAAAATTCAGGCTAGATAGATGGCTAAGTCTCTCCCATCGCCAAAATGATTCGATTCTAAGAGCCTCATAGAGTGCTAGGGAGTTTGGAGGATAGAAGCCAGTCAACAACCACCATCAAAAACCAAATAATCAAAACATGAATAAATAATCATCAAACAAGTGCCATCACTGAAGTGGATAAAGTGGGAGTGCTCTGTAAGTGCATCAAAAACAGACTCAGAATGCTGGCTTCTTTGAATTTTACAGTTTTACTTATAGTAAAAGTTACATGGCACAATCAGTCAAGCAATGGAAGTGGGCTATGAAGGCTATTTGTTTCTGGGTTCTTGATAACTTTATTAACCCTATGAGACCAGTAAAATACAGTCATGCATCTCTTAACAATGCAGCTACATTCTGAGAAATGCCTTGTTAGGCAATTTTGTTGTTGTGCAAACATCACAGCGTAGAGTGTACTTACACAAACCTGGACGGTATAGCCTACCACACACCTAGATTATATGGCACTAATCTTGTAGGACCACCATCGTATGTGCAGTCTGTCTTTGACTAAAATGTCATTATGTGGTGCATGATTGTATTCCAAAGCCTGGCGTGGCCTTGGGGAAGCTCAGGTTGTAACAATTTTGTATTGCCCAAGATATATATTGCCCCAGGTGTACATTTTGGAATAGGGTTGAAAAGACCTTAAAATAAGAAAAAAATAAATAACTAATCCTGGGGTATAAATAAATTAAAATTTAAATAAATCTAATGTCTTTATTCTGACTCTACATACACATGCATCCCAACAAAATGTTCTCTAATTGCCTTTATGTGACTGTGGCTTAAAATTTGGACTTTTAAACTTTGAAATACTTGAGAGAATAGATTGCTTTCATTATACAATTCCCAAACACCATTTTACACAGTCACCACTCCATGCATTTTTGTTAAATGGAGTTGAATTCTTCTATCATCACCAAAGTGCATTTGTTTTAATGGGGAACATGAGTACTACTTTAGTTGACACGTAACCAAGTTTAAGACACACAAAAAAGTCTCTATTGGAAAGCACAATGGAACATTTTGTGGATAAAATGGGAATACTGACTTAAAATTTATCCCACCATGCCTTATAACCCAAAATGGCTGAATATTTTAATGCCTAAAACAAATGTCTTCTCAGTATAACCCTTTTTGAAAAAGTACTCTTGTTTCACCAAGCCACAGAAATTTGATTGCCTCAGATCAGGTGTCTATTATCAACATTAAGCAAAACTCAATGATTCACAATTATCATCATAGTCAAAAATAAACCTTATTGAAATATGAACATTGCTAGAAAAAAAATACAGAATTCCACCGAAAGCAAATCTTTCTTTGCCTGCATTTTTAATAATTATAGTTCTAGAGCAAAAGAAAATGTATGCCCACCTGGACCTTGGTTCTTTTAGGAGGAATAAAACATATCCAATGATAGCCCCAATACAGGAGAGAAAATGGTATAGAGACTTTCAGATAAAGTTGCGTTCGAATTCAGGAAAAGTAATCAGCGATCAAGAAGTCATTGTAAAGAAAGTGGCATTTTTAATAGGCCTGGAATTTAAAGTGTGAAAATTAGAGTTGGGGGTGGGACGCATCCAGCATTCCAGGTAGAGAGAGCAACATGAGGAAAGCCAGGGGTGAGGGAGGTGGGAGGCACATACTCAAAAGAGGGCCTCGTTTTGCTTGAGCCTCTAAAGTGTGTCACAGAGAGCCCTGGGCAATAAGACACCAGTTGGTGGAGCTCTTTGGATGCCTGACATGGACTATAATCATCAGGCGTGGAAGAGGCACTGGGGATTTTGAGAGGGGGAATAGCAGAACAAGAGCTGTACTTTAGGAGATTTATTCTGGCAGCAGCGTGTAGGATGGATTGAAGGAGGTGATGCCAGTTCAACAGCTCCGCAGCAGCACCTAATCCACGTGCCCCTGAAAACCGACCTGCATTCCACCTGGAGCACACAACAGGAGGACTGTCTACCTCATTCCAGAATCCCCCAGATCTGTGAACAGTTAAAACCTTCCTATAGTTGAGCTGGGTGGAGCTGGCCTGGTAAGAATAAGGATAATAAAAGGCAAATGTAATTCCCTAGGATTGGGAGTGGGGGCAAGATAATATTCTAATGACTCCCGCTTTGTTCCTGTTTTAGGTTTTGCAGTTTTATAATGGCAAGGTACTTAATTCATCTTGAGATTTGGGCTATGGCACCAGCTTTCTAATTATCTTAGCTTTATCAGTGTGGCAACAGAAAGGAAAAATGCGGTGCCATAGTTTAGATTTGCAGATAACAAATAGAATGTGAATTGATATTTTGGATATACAATTTCCAAAGGCAGCAGACTTGATAACAGCAAGAAAATGTTTCAAAGTCATTTGAAGGCTAAAATACATATTAAATTTGGACTCTAAGAGAAAGTGAGGCAAGCCCTGCTTCCTTGAGGCTTATCTGCTTTGAATAAACTTGATAGCGAGTTAGCCCTGGGGTAACTTCTACTTCAAGATGAGCCTCATCCCATGGGTTAGGCCACTGTAGAATATACGTAATAGAAATTTGGGGTTTTTTTCCCCAAAATATATTACAATGTCTGAAGGAGAGAATCTCATTTTAACAGAGAGAAAAGAAAATCTATCAAAGAGAATGGAAGAAATTTTACTTTCCTTTCTTGTCTTTGCTGCCTAAGGTGAAGTGAAATTGTTTGCCTGTTATCAGATCCAACACAGACACACTTTAAGGAGATCAGCCTTCCTTAAAGATTTTGCCAGGCAAAGACATCACTCTTGTCTTCCTACTTGCTACAGAGCCCTGTAAACGGCCCCAGAGCACATCCATATGCTCGTTCACTTGCCGAAGTTATGCAGAACAAAATTCCCCTAAATTCTCAAGAGACCTGTCACACAAAGCTATGAGCAGAGTTTTGTTATATACAGATTTTCTATCCTCATCTCTCATGAGCTTTGAGTTCCGACTAGGATATTTTGGACCTAAAGAATAATTTATCCTTTTTCTTCCTCCAGGAAGCAGCCATCCAATATAAAAGGAGTTACATAATTGAGACATAACTGTGAGCTGTGAAACTATTTTTAATCACGAGAACCTGCTTCTTATCATAAAAATATCTCTCAAGCTTCATAATTTGAGGGAGAAAATAATGGCAATCTTGAAGAAATACAAGCAATGGATTAGAGAGATGAAGTTGAGAAACATTCAAAAAGGGATCAGAGGTCACTGTTATTCAGAGGTCCACTTGATGCCAGCGCCCACAGAAAAAATTTCAGAGATATATTTAGTGCCATTGAAACTGTTCCCATCTTTACTTAGGGAGATCAGATTTATGTTTTGAGAAACCATGGGGAAGGAACTTGTATTTTAAATTCTACTGCTACCTAAGATTCTGTCTTTGGACATCGGCCCTTCTAATGTCATCAGTTCCTCTGTCATGGTTTTAACTATTACACACTATATATGCTGGTGACACCCACATCTACAAATTCAGCCCAGATAGATCCCTGAAGTTCAATTTGGAAAGTGACCTAGATTTACACATGGATGGCCCACCTTGTCTTCTACAACACTGTCACCTCTGTGGCACTCCTCACATTGAGTTTTAAGTGCTTACTTCACTGCCTGTCTTTTTCACTAGACCAGAAGCTGTGGGAGGGCTGGAGCTAGTCTGTTTTGTTCATCTTTAGAGGCCTAGCTCCAGGTATATTGCAGCTGTTCTGTGTTTCTTGAATAAATGAATCAATGGAGTGGGGCTGAATAATTCTGGAAATTATACTTTCATAAAATGTCCTGAAGCAATCTATTCTCTGGCCACTGCCATTTAGACGAAGGGACTGCCTTAGGACTTACCTATGTGCCTGTCTACTTAGAGTCACAGCATCCTGAGTCACTATGCATGGCCCTTTTAGGCTAAGATTTGCGAACAACACTAACGGGACACAAAAATTTTAGGTATGATGGAGAGGGCATTAATTCTTCTCATTAAAAAAAGTAGAGTGCCTTAAATCAACACATCATTTTCTCCCATCTATTAAGTAGATATCAAACTGGGGTACTTGCAAAAGTATTTAACTGTATTGTATATTTGAAAGTTGCTAAGAGAGTATATCTTAAAAGTTCTGACCACAAAAGATGAATTGTAACTATGTGACGTGATGGATGTGTTAACTAACCTTTTTTAGGTAATCATTTCACAATACATACATACATATATATATATATATATATCAAATTGTTATGTTGTACACCTAAAACTTACACAATGTTATGTGTCAATTCCATCTCAATAAAACTAGGGGGGGAAGGATTTAACTGTTGTAGATAATTGGTAGGATAAATTTTCAAGAACCCAAATTCTATAAAGAAATACATGTAGAACATTTTTGAAGAGCATCAAATCAAACTGTCTGAGACTTCCTTCCTCTCAACTCGTCTGGGATGTACTTTGTGCTTCCTTCCTCCCTGCCCTCTTCTTCTCTAAATCGCTAGCGAATATTAGGCATTGACTGATGTCTTGCATTAATCTATAATGCAAAGATACTAGGAAAAGTGATGTAGTATATTTTGTAAGCATGTAGGATTTCCTATAAGTACAGTCATGCATTGTTTAACAACAGGGGTACATTTTGAGAGATGTGTCATTAGACGATTTTGTTGTATGAACATCATGGAGGGTACTGACACAAATCTAGATGGTATAGCCCACTATACGGTTGTGCTATGTAATATTAATCTTGTGGAACCAGCATTGTTCATGTGGTCTACCATTGACCAAAACATTGTTATGTGGTGCTTGACTACACACAATGTGAGAAAGAGTTATGAGTACTTTCCAAATATCTTCCTAAGTATGAAATTTGAGAAATATCCTGAAAAGTCAATGGAATCAGAATGAATTAAGCTAAGAAAATATAAAGTCATATGATTGCCACCAGAATGTTGTCTCTATCCTGATAATGACTATTATAGCTCAGATCTCTACAAAGGTCTTCACTCAAACAAGACAGAAATTGTAACTTGTTAAATGAGAATATGAGAAATGCTGCCTACTTCCTTAGGTCTCCCATTTATCACCATGTCTTGAATCTCACTTCTGCAGAGTTTCTTTATAGCTTTCAATTATGAGTGCTAGAATCATTGCTGTCATAAAAAAAAATTAGAATGTCTTTATTTCTATGTGCCATAGAATTAATTTCTTGCCCCTTTCAGAAACATTTCTTTTGCAAGTAACAGCCACCAGCCAATCTCAATCTGGAAAGAAAATGGTTGAATCCTTAATTTTCATGAAGGGGGAGCTACTATATTTATAGTTGTTTCTGGATTTGATTATCAAACTGTATGTTTCTACCTCATTAACCTTATTTCATGATTAGATTTCAATATGAGTAATGAGAGAAAGTGGAATAGATGCTTTCAATCCAATGGTTAATCTTGACACAATATTTGCTTCCTTATGCTAGTGATGTACTTTATGTTTCTCTCTAAATCAGAGCTCAAAGTACTTTATAGTTATCACTTCAATATTATTCATCATGCTTCTTGGAATTGGATATTAGCAAACATGAAAGAAATACAAGGGCACAGAGTAGTGAAATTATTTTCCTAAACGGTAAGCCACTGTTAATTCTGAGTTTTCAGTTTGGTTTCCTTACTGGTCTATATAGCCAAAATTATCCGGCCAAGTTTTATTTTTAAAAATTATAATTTTTCTTTGTTTGCAACAGTAATAAAAAAGCAAGCAGGGGCTGGCCCCGTGGCCGAGTGGTTAAGTTCGCGCGCTCCGCTGCAGGCGGCCCAGTGTTTCGTTGGTTCGAATCCTGGGCGTGGACATGACACTGCTCATCAAACCACGCTGAGGCAGCGTCCCACATACCACAACTAGAAGGACCCACAACGAAGAATATACAACTATGTACCGGGGCGGGGGGCTTTGGGGAGAAAAAGGAAAAAATAAAATCTTTAAAAAAAATAAAAAAAAATAAAAAAAAAGCAAGCAAACAGTACTTAGATTGTTAGTTGGAAATTACAAGGTATATTAGTAAGGATGGTTCTGGTTATAAACCATAGAATGCGCATCTTAAACTCTCTCAAAAAGCAAAAGAAATTTATAAGCTTATATAATTCAAGAGTCCAGAGATGGGGGCTTTTGGGTACAGTCTGATCAAGTCTAACTCAATTTCTTCACAATTCTATCAACTTTCTTTTCCTACCAAAAGCCTCATTCTTAGACTTACTTTTCTTATGGTTGCAAAATGACAACTACACTTGCAGGTCTCACACCTACCATATTGTCCAGAGAGAAAGAGAATTTCTCTTTTCCCATTAGTCAAAAATTTGGAACTTCCATGCTGCTTGGACCAAATTAAATTAGTTCATGTGTCCACTTCTGAACCAATTATTATAACTAGACAAGTCCTGAATATGCAGATTGGAAGACAGGGGTTGACATTAGATTAGACCTAATGGAAATTCTCTCCCGGAGTGGGGTCAGTCCTCCAAAGTGCTTGCCTGCTATGCATTATGGAGAGGTGCTGTACCTCTTAGGAGGGAATGACAGTCCCAGTACTTACCCACGCTTTCTTAACATTTCTATAGGTTCTTCTTTAAATCACAAACGCATTCTCTCTGTTGTATAGAAAAGTGGCCTAGAGTCAGCAGAGCAAAGAATCTCTCAATTCTACAGCAGTTAAGGTTCATTTTCCTACAGCACCTGCCTTTTTTGGAAAGCTCTTAGCAAGCTTATAAAGATTTAAAAATCTGATTTTTAGATGTCTTTGAAATCTGGGAAGTTATTAACTGGAAGTTAGTAGGGAAAAAAGACACTGTAAATGATGTCTTGTGAAAGATTTTTCTTGTCTTTTGGGGAGAGAAGATATTATGGGCTGAATTTCTTACCCCCAAAATTTGTATCTTGAAGTCCCAATCCCTAATACCTCAGATATAACCATATTTGGAAATAAGGTCTTTAAAGAGGTGATTAAATAAAAATGAGGCCATCAGCGTGAGGCCCTAATCCAATATGACTAATATCCTTATAAGAGGAAGAGACATTCACAAAGGAATGACCATGTGAAGAGGCAGCAGGAGGGTGGCCATCTGCAAGGCAAGGAGAGAGATCTCAGAATAACCCAACCCTCCCAGCATCTTGATAAATTTCTGTTATGTAAGCCACCCAGGCTGCAGTATTTTGTTATGGTGGCCCTAGCAAACTCAGACAGAAAGGTTGCTTGCTTTTTGTGCTAATAAACAGCTGATTTTTGAAGCAATTAATGTCTAGTTTTGTTTCTTAACATGACTTTGTTAGGTGCATTCTAACTATTTCTGGTCTAGGGCTTTCTCCTGTAGCTGGTTACAGTTTTTACATAGCTGTATCCCTTTGGAGATTATAAAACCAAGCTGTCTCTTCCAGCCTCTTAATTGAGGGTTTTGCGGTTGCAGTGAGGAGAGCTGATTTCACAGATGGAAATAGTTACTTTGCTGCTGTCCAAGAATACTTCTCATACCTGCTGAGGCTGCTGTGTTCCTCTTTACCAATGGAGTATGTGATGCTGCTAGAAAGTTTTGAACTTTTACACCAGTCCAGGACTGCTAATTTTCCTTTCAACCTCCAAATACTTTGAGGATCAGATCCATGAGACAGCACACCTGTCACAATGATCTGTTTCTAATTTGTTGTTGTTAATTAGCTCACATTTTCCCCATGGGGACTTGGGAACATTCTTGCTTGTTTTGGTTTTTTTTTTTTTTAAGCACTATGTCTCTTTTCTTTTCATCTCACCATAAGCCGGGGTCTTATGAAATACCTCCTTTCTACTGTGCACTGCAATTTGGATCTTGAATGTGTAAATTGTGACTGCCTATACCTAAACAACTGAAGTTTGTTACCGTTAAATAAAATAATGTGCAGGAAACGCTAGTTTGAAATGTTCTTTTTTTTTTTTTTTTTGCTCAGTTTTCATTAAAGTTGGGTTGGTTTACTGTCAGAGAAAAGAGAGAAATGAAAGGCAAAGCTTCTGCCTAGAACCTCGTCCTCAAAGGAACTGAGTTAACAATACCCAGCCCAAGAGAAAGACACTATGAAATCATAACCAGCTAAGAAGGTTAGACAAGATCTGGTTACTTCTCCTCTTTCTTTGATTCTACACAATACCTTCACCTCCATTTCCTCATGTAACTGTGAAATGGGTGTGGCAATTCTGGCCACAGTACCTCAGAAGTCTGCTACCGAAATCACTGACAATGTCATGGAGGAGGGTCTTGATCTCCTCAAAATTTGTTAAAAAACTGTTAAATAAGGTAAAATGAAAAGACATTTGCATCTTTTCATAATCTTTCTATTACTAGGATGAATTCCTTTTGTGCTTTCTCTTGGAAGAGATTGCCTACTAAAACTACTTGGGGAATGAGCACTGAATCAGGGTGAACGATACTCACAGACTTGGCGATATTTATGTTAGTTATAAGGAACGTTCTAGTTTAAAATTTATTCTACACAAATAATGACATTTAAATTCAACCAATCTGAATTCAATCTTAATAATTCTTTAAGTGAAGCAAAAACAATGTAGAAGAATTTAAACATTTAAACCTCAGAAATGCTGATGAGGACTATAAAGGTAAGGAAACTAACAATTTCAAAATATTATATAATCTATTTTTATATATTTCCCAAAGCAGGAAACAAATCCACTTCTTAGTGAGAACCTGAACTAAGTCTGCAATTGTAATTTGAATCAATAACATATTAATATAGGTGAATTCTAGATTTTTTTCTCTTTTGTTAATTGAAGGATCATTTGTCCTCACATTTACTACTATCTTCTCTTTAGATACACAGTCATTAAAGAAATGTAGAGATTTTTCCATAATGATATGATGCAAATGAAAAGAATATCTTTATAGCAAATACGATTTCCATTGCCATTTATTTTTCTCTGTAAATCTGAAATTTCATTTACATCACTTACAGTATCCAGCCTTTAGTTATCACTAACGGAATGAACATTATTAGAAAAGATAGTTAGACATGACCTCAACAATGTGACTTTTAAGCAGTACTTTTGAATCTGCTATTCTGAAAAAAATATGATTAGTGTTTACCATAATTTTCACAATGCTTTTTGCCTTAGCTTTCTATTATGTGTCATTTTTCTAAATAAATAAATAAAGGGACACTCGCTGACTTTATTTCTAATACATATTTTCAAAACAAGGTGAAGGCTTAAT